>NC_085918.1:0-741622 GCF_035658355.1 Kwoniella shivajii
CCCCTAACCCCTAACCCCTAACCCCTAACCCCTAACCCCTAACCCCTAACCCCTAACCCCTAACCCCTAACCCCTAACTAACCCCTAACCCCTAACCCCTAACCCCTAACCCCTAACTTCGCTAAATCTCATTTTACAACCAATATCGAGTGGTAAAGAAAGCTAGCCGAGAAAATCTGACAACGAGGTGCTTCAGGCTTAATATGGTGATCGGACTTTACATAAAGGCATGGTCATCAAGCGGGATAGGCGACTGCCCCATTTCAACTCGCAGAGAAAATCCATTTCGTGATACGTAATTACCTGCCCATCATGCGCGTTTGATTTTCAACATTCTATCCAACTCATCCTTTCCTTTCCCTTCTAGCCAAGCGATGTGAGACAGATACAGGCGGTCTGACTCTTCACCTTTGGCTTCAGGCAGGTCACGGAGAACGGTGTGACCAAGCAACGCTTGGCAATACCCAAGATGACGATACCCGTAAGGCATCTCGGCCAGCTTTTCGTCGTCGAGCTGTAAAAATCAGCTTGAGAAAGTTTTTCGATACTTACCTTGGGAACTCTTCGAGGATCAACAGGTATCATCTTGTCCTTCTCATAGAACACCTTGTAATCTGACAGTCAGCATACCACATGCAAGGCAGCCAGCTTACACTGAATCTTCCAATCCCGCTGGTCTGCTTCTGCATCAAGTAGGTGAAACGATTCTGGCATTCCACATCCACCTCGACTTGGCCTTTGCCATCTTCAGTAGGAAGCTCAAAACGCTGGGTGATGACCTACATGGGTCAGCCAGCAGACATCACCGAGTACGCACAGTCTTGAGCTTGGCGACTGCACGGTCACCTTTCATCTCAACGGTCGTCCCAAGAGCTTGATGCATGATACGGTCGCCATTCTTGAATCCTTCAATGGAGACTTTGATGAATTCATCTACGGTACAGCCTCCAGAGACCAGGTGGTAAAGATATACGCATCATCCGCGAAGAGGTCACGATACTACGCCGGAAATCAGTCTGCCGCTGTTATTGGTTCGCTGTTATTGGTTGATAGGTATGACAGCTTACCCTCGACCACTCTTGTGCATCTCGGTGAGTTGGCCAGCCCTCGCAGATTTCTCGTATCGCTAAGCGGTCGAGTTTTTGCTCGATTGTTCCATTGACTGCAAATGGTTAGGTCATGAACGATCGTAGAGTTGGGAAAGCCTACTAATAGTTGATCCTTCAAACAGCGGTGGTTGGTCTCCCCAAGCGGTAGGCATTTTTGCTCAATGTTCTCGAGTGGGAGTGTGCGAAACTCTTCCGACAAGAAGGACGCCATCTTGACTTTAGATATGTTCAGCACAGACTAGTTTCGAGTCTGTGAAGGCTGTGCTAAGAGCTGCCAAACGACGTCGTAGACGCAAAGGGTGACATGATCACTCCGAAGCAAGGCGCAGTATGACTCATCGGGAAAGTCAATGGTTGCACAGACGCATTGCTGGTGCAATTGACCTTTATGGCGGAAGATAATCGCCGCGTGTTGCCGTTACACCCAGTGAGTCACCGCACTAAACGGTGGTTAGACCCCGCATCTTGCTGAATTGACCAGTGTGTAGAATTCCGAATGGTATCATTGATAGTTCTCTATTTTTTTTGTACATGCTATCCTGCAATCTCGATCTGCAATCTTGGATCACGCGCCTTGGACTTGCTTTTCTCGGATCTGTCAGCTGATTTTCATTCCCCAGACTCCGTGGGGTCATAAGCGGTGATTAGCTTGGCCCCAGTTTGTGCTAAAATCTCAAGCCTGATTTTGCTTAAAACGAAAATATGCTACCTGCCAATTGTGGGTTTCTCCTTCAACAAATCCGTTTTATCTTTGGCGATATGATCTACTCCTCTATCACCGCTCTCATCGCTCTGGTGGCTATAACTGCTCCGACCACCGCTTGGACCATCGACCAGCTCTGCGATGCTTCGTTCATATCCTCGTGTTTGCCAGACAATGCCGCACCTGGAGTGGTGATTGACTCGTCCTCTTTAACCTCGTATGTCGCAAACCATACAATGGGCTCCACCATCCTCTACTTCTGCAATGTGACATTCGCCTACTCCCATGCTGGATTGAACGACCGGGTACAGGTCAACTATTTTGTCCCCGATGAAAGCTATTTTGCCAAGCGGTATCTCTCCACTGGAGGGGGTGGACTGGCCATCAACTCCGGACCTACTGCTGGCTACGCCGGACTCCCATACGGTGCTGTGACCGGTCGAACCGACGGCGGCTTTGACAGTTTCACCAACCAGTACAATACCAACGGCGTGGATCTCCTCGCGAACGGTACCCTCAATTACGAGGAATTGTTCCTCTTCGGCTACCAAGCTCATCACGAGATGGCTCTCCTGGGACAAAAGCTCACCCAAAATGTCTATGGCCTTGGTAACGAGACCAAGCTGTACTCGTATTATTCTGGGTGCTCGGAAGGAGGTCGCGAAGGCTGGAGTCAAGTCCAGCGTTTCGGGGATCAATTCGACGGCGCATTGCTGGGTGCTCCTGCGTTCCGTTATGCGCAGCAGCAGGTGAGTACTCATATTCTGGCACAAAGGCTGAGTACCAGGTGAATCATGCGTTCTCTTCGGTTGTCGAGAAGACCATCGGTTATGTCCCTGCGCCCTGCGAGCTCAGCGCCATTCTCAATGCGACGATCGCTGCATGTGATCCTCTCGATGGACGCGTTGACGGCGTTGTATCTAGAAGTGATCTGTGCCAGCTTAGCTACAACGTGTCCACTCTCATCGGGACGTCGTACAATTGCGCGGCTGAGGCGCCCCTTCCTGCTCAAAGCGGAATCATTTCTGCACAAGCTATCGAGGTCGTGCAAACTATCCTCAACGGTCTCAAGGATAGCGATGGTAAGCAGGTCTACTTCTCGTGGCAGCCTGCCGCGAGCTTTGCAGATGCCACGCCGACTACCTTCAACGACAGCACCGGTCTGTGGGACATCCCCGGCCTTTTACTCGCAGCTCCAACCATTCAACGATTGGTCAATCTTGTGGAGACAAACAGCCTTTCTCTTGATGGAGTTACTTACGATACACTTCGAGACTGGATCATATTTCTGATGCAAAAGTATTACGATACGATGCAAACAACCTGGCCGGACCTCACGCCATTCTACGAAGCTGGGGGAAAGGTTATACACTATCATGGTGAATCGGACAATTCCATTCCGACCGCATCTTCCGTTCGATACTACGAGTCGGTCGCATCCATAATGTATCCGGGCATGTCTTTCAACGACAGTCACTCCGCCCTTGGCGAATGGTATCGATTGTTCCTCATCCCTGGAGCTGGGCATTGCGCCCCTAATACGTTCCAGCCCAACGGCCCTTTCCCTCAAGCGCCACTCACTGATCTTATCTCTTGGGTTGAAAAGGGTGTCAAGCCGGTGACACTCAATGCTACAGTCACGAAAGGACCTTACAAGGGTAACCAGCCGATCTGTGCTTGGCCGCTGCGACCTTTGTGGAACGTCGATGACTTGACGTGTGTCTACGATCAGACCTCTATCGACACCTGGATGTACAATTTGGATGCGTACAAGTTCCCCGTTTATTAAGACAATCTCGTCGTAGTTGGTATTGCGGTTAGGGTGGTTTGTAAGTAATATAATATGGCTTGTGTCGATCGAGTGAGCCGAATATTATGTATTCAGTGTGCACGTTAGGTGCGAAATCGCTACTGCTACTTGGAAGTGCCAATATGCAATACATCGATTACCCAGTTTGTACAACACACAAGTAAGTACCCTGAATATTGTTAATACAGATAACATCAAGCCTCACACTACGTTTAAGCAGTGTATTCCGTCTGAGAAGCGTTGGAGCTCTGGATGGTCGCCGAGTGACGGAGGAGAAGTCCGTTAACCGACCTTGCGATCAGCCTGTTCAACGATAAAGGATCAGTCTCAAAACAAAGGCGAAAAGGGGCGCCTACTCACTCAGCGCTCGACCAGCTGATATGCTGATTATCGTGGTAACTGTACAGGATTCAGTATACTTCGATTATAGGCCATAGTACTCACGCCAAACCCATTCTACCGAAATTTGGCAAACGTCCATCTATGGTTATGCGGAACCTGGAGATATCGGTAATCCCAAATAGCTCTGGGTAATCCAGAATGAGTTTCCAAAATTGGTTGAGGTCGAACATCATGACATTGCTGTCCCTCAACTCCCTCTCAAATTCCTTCACAGCAGGTCGGAGGTACGAGTTGTAGCATTGAATCGATTGTTCGACACGAGCGTGGATGTCATGTCCGACCTGGCTTGGGAGTTTGTATTTTGGCGATAGGTGCAGAGGTGGCAATGTCATGAACAGGAAGTTCCGAGCGCCGAGAGAGTGCAGCCGACGCGATTGGGACATGAGAGAATCAACGAGAGCTTTTGTGGTGGTCGGGATATCTAAAGTGCCTCCTTCATGCAGATCGTCTCGCTGATCGTCATGGTCAGTGGGTGGTATCCACAAGAAGTGATTGATATACACACGTTCAATCGTCCCTATTGTTTATGGCATCAGTATAGTAAGTCGTCGCGGCTCGCTTGGACTCACATTATCGTTAATGCCAAAGAAAATGATGAACAGCGTGTCATTGGAGTGCCAATCCACTTGCCAAGGGCCGGGAAGAGGCGTAAATAGATCCTCAAAATCGTTGATTTGAGTTTCGTAAGTACTACGTTGTAGTCAGCAAGGGATTCGGGTTATAGGGAGAAAAGCGCTCACCCATACTCCTCCAGGCCAGGGGGTAAGACCGAGTGATGGATGGTAGCACCAACTTTAGCAAGATTGTAGTATTGCAATACTTGAAAGGGATTATGGTCAGTACGCCTCAAAAAGGATAGGATATAATCATACCGTGGAAGTCGTGGAAAACGCTGAAACAGGTCAGCTGAGTCTTGATAGGCAGTACTCACGCATATAGATAATCTGCCCATTTCATGTCCGTCGCTTTTTCATGCTACGACAAAATTAGATCCGTCCTTCGACTTGGGAAAATTGACCCACAAGTTCTTGAAAATGTCCTCCATCAACGCCATCCTTACGGTAATCCTTGCTGCAGGGCAGGTAAGCATAAGCTGCACAGGGAAGAAAGGCGAACTTACTCTCTAGTAGCTAGTGCACGCGAACAAATTTCAGTAGACGACAAATACGAAAAGGGTGAAACTCACAGAACGAATCACCGCTATCGATTTCCATCAGCTGTACATCCATAGCGGCTGGAAAAAAAAAGACTCACAAGACAAATAGCTTCCTCACCCTTGGCCAATCAAAAGGCTCTTTCCTTGTAATCTCCCCGTCTTCCACCAAAAACGCAGCTTCGGGCTCAGACACAGGAGTCCCAGTCTCCTCCCAGCTTCTGACCTGTGGGAATCCCTTGACAAATGTATCTACGGGATGCTCAGCGTCCATTGCTTCTTGACGCTTCTGCAGATGTATGCCGTCTTCCAGGGGGCCGAAATCCGTCCGCATGGTGAACACCCATACTCCAGCGATGATGAAAAAGGACAGCACGCAGAACCGCATGACTCGTCGAGAGGGGTACATGATTTCAGGCGGGGAAACTCGTCGGCGAGACATAGTAACAGAAGTTTGATGGTGAGTCGAAATATGTGTCTGAACAGGCAAGAAGATGATTCTACTGGTGGGAAACTTTGGTCACATTCAGCCTTGATCTATTTATGTTTGCCGTTTTTGCGTACATTGTCATATCGTAAGCTTTATGTTACGATATCGAGTGACTTTCTGCGAATAATATGCGTAATTCTAATATGCCCGGAACAACGGGAAGAGTGCGACTAAATACCCGACAAGCGATGATGAGGGGAGTGCGTACAAGTGATAGATGACCACAAAAAAGGAAAGATGACGGTGGAGGCAGTATAATCAGGGTGAGCTTGGGAAACGGGACGTCAAGACACGTAATTTAACCCCGCGCAGAGCCAATTCGCAATAGAGCGAACGAGTGATCTAGACGTAGTTTGTACGCATACGCTGGCTGTTGGCTCATCTCCTCTCATATTGAAAGTCACCTTGTAAATACGTGATAGAGAAGTGATAATCAAGCCTGGGCGGCTAATGGATCAAAGACTCTGGATTGTCTCAGTTCGCATGTAACTTCTGCTGACTAGTTGGGAGCGCTTCGAAGCACGTATTGCGAACTCTACTTCGTGAAATGACGACGCGCGCATTTGCATTAATATTCGGAGCTCGATAGACGAAGCAAAGATGGCAGTTGCTTGTCCGCGGCTCAGAGGTCTTGGATAAAGTAGAAGAGCAAATAGGAATGCATCCTAATCTTAAAGGAATTATAGTCTAACAAGCAAGTGTCCGTGAATCTACTATCCCTCTTTCAGCTTAAAACACCTGAGCCTTGAAGCCAAAGTAGGTAAAGGTCTTGTTAGCCCCGATAATATCGTAAAGTTCCAGGGTACCGTTGTCGTTCACATTGGGAGAAGGACCGAATGAGCTGTTGTGGATGTTAGCCTGATTTGCCTTTTCTGGGTCATGATTAATTCGATGTCACTTACGTTGTATCATTGACTAAAAGGGCATACCACACGTCGTCGACGTCGGATATTGACATTCTGAATGGGAAGAGAATCAGCACATATCTGCAAGCTCAGGTATTTTGACTGACTGGAAATATTGTCCAGAACTACTTGCAGTCTCGTACTCATACTGGCAATCGGCAAGTGTCAGAGTAGAGTTCTCGAAGGTTGAATTGGAAGCTGTTAGACACTTGAAATCGCCGACATTGTAGTATGTGAGATGACCGTAAAAGAAGTTTGCGGAATTCTCGCTACGCAAAACATTAGTGATGATCGTGTGCAAACAGAGCGTAGTGTCCCAGGTGCAAGAGGTTGATCGAGAGCACTCACAGACCATTGAATGCCTTTCTATCACGTGTCTGACAGACTTCGAATCCAAAGAGCTCGGTTGTCCTACAGTCTCCACAAGGTTGAATAGTTCCGTCTTCTGCGGTACCCAATCTGGACTCGTTGAATGAAGTAGTTTCACTTTCAGGGTCGTATTGAGTGATGTTGGAGTAAAGGTGGATGAATCCGTTGAAACCCGTTGATGTAAATGGGCCTAAGGTTGCTTGTTAGAGTGGCCTGAAGGAGAGACATGAGTGTGAACATACCTCCATACTGATATTCTACACATTGGAGATCGGTAGACCGCTTCTCTACATCGTTCGACGCCATAGGCGCTGCCAATGCGAGTGGAATGAGAGCAGCAGATATAAGAGCAAGTTGACCGAACATGTTCCTTGTGATGTTGAAAGCTGCGGATTGAGATTAGTTTGCGCAATGCGAGTACCAAGACTTATGTCTATATATACATGGTTGTTGGATTTGCAAGGCGGTGCAAAATGACATCCTTGATCCGGTTTTGGAAGTTTTCCGGCATTGTCTTGCAAATGCCTCGCGTGACCTTTTTGGCCGGACGGAAAAGAAGATGTGGTCTACAAGGAAGCGGAGGGGAGCGGGGGCGATCATCAATCAAGTGGTTCAGGTCCAACAGAATCGATTGGCGCTGCATGACACCATGCTTTCGCCCGAGCGAGTGTCTCGGACAAGGCAGAGGAGTTCTATGGGTCTATTCATTTGGGAGACGGTGAAGATCTAGCTTCGGCAGGTACACATCAGTTTTGATCGAAAAGCAGATACCTGACGTCACTAGACAGGATGGGACGCAGGTGATATAGAAGATCACTTCGTCTACAATATCAATCAAACCGTTGTCGTTTCGCAATACATACGGTTTTTTTATGAAGGAGTTGGTGCGAAGTTTCGAGTACAGGATTCTCGTTTGTTTGATTCAATCTCAAGGTCAGTCGCATTGGATTACCACCATCTTCAGTCTGTAATCTGCTATATCATCCCTTCCGCGTTTGTAAGGGATGGTCTCAATTACCACGGCCAAGGTTTACGTCATCAACTAAAGCTACAGAACGAACGTGCGTTCCGTCGATCTCACACGACCACCTTTCCACGCATGTGCACATTGGGCGTTTTTTGGTACAAGATGTCACCATATTCCCAACACTTATGTCGTGTGCGATATGATCACGGTGATGCATAGAACCAGAGGAGCTTCAGATCTGCGGGAGAAAACAGAATTAATGAGTGAGATATCAAGAACATCCATTGAAAAGCTTTATCTACTTCACGTTTTGTTCATGCTGACCACGTTTAGCTCAAGACGATGATGGTTTCCTATTCACTCTGAATCAAGCACTGCCAGACTACTCAAAATTATATTCTCTTCCCCTCATCATCATGAATCACGGAAAATCGTGCGTGAGCTGAGACCTGTCATTACACCGGAATGTATAACGCACGTTCGATCACTGCCATTCAAGCACATTCGTCGGGTCTTGTGCGATCTTGATCATGGTTTTGCAAACTACTTTTGTTGTCATTAGAAAGATGCCAGAAACTCCTTGTCAAGCTGGCAACATTGATGCGCCTCGGGTAAATTCAAGCACTTTGCAGCAGTCGCGTTCTTCCACTATGCCGCCTCCATCAGACATATCTCGACGAAGAAAGCATGGCCCTCCACCTATCGCGCCGAAACAACTTCCTCTATCCCTTCTTCAACAGTCATCACCTTCCGCCAGCGTCTCTTCCTTGTCGGTGAATCAAGATGATGATTACGTACCGCAATCTAGCTCAACTAGGAGAGGATCATCAATCCAAGGGAAGCGAAAACAGCCACCAGCCCAATCATCTACAGGCAGACCGAACAAGACGTCGAGAGAAGCTATGCGGAAAGCCAACCATTCGTTGATCGAGAGAAGGAGGAGGGAGAAAATCAACGCAGCGTTGAGTGAGTTAAGAAGAATGGTACCTGGTTTAGGAGATGACGGGGGGAAAGCAGGCGAATTTAAACTAGAGGTGAGTGTCATTGATTAGGTGGTATTGCTGACGTGATAGGTGTTGGAGCGAACAGTTAATTACATGAAGAGTCTCACCGAGCATATAGAAATATTGGAGGGTGTTTTACGAGAAAACAGGATACCGGTCCCACAGACTGTACAAGAGGACGGTAATAATGGGAAGTCTGGCAAGCTGGTCAATCAACCTGAATCCCCGACCCGTACGAGGGATGAGATTCCTATCAATCCTCACTCACATGCTCCATCCAGCTTCTCTCATTATTCCCATATCAACAGATGTTCGTTGTCCACTCACCCTTCGCCAGGGAATCAAAGTGATCCAAACGAAACCGAGATCGAGCCAGAGCTTCCTCCCCCATTCGCAAAAGCTTCTCATCTTCGTCCATCTTCCTCAATGGCCCTAGCTTCTCTCCTAGGGCAAACTCAGCACTCACCAAGTCCACCACTATCTCGGCCCCCGCCTTCTCCGCGGACCAGTAATACTATCTATTTGCCCTTTCCTGCACCTTCACCGACATCGCCGTTCCTCAATGGAAGCTCAAATAGTTCCGCATCCACAGTTACCGGTCCCCCTGATCCCAGTCCATTCTTAGCTCCCTTGAGCGGGATGTCGCTTTTCGGTGGTGTACTCGACCCTGTCTCTCCAGCGGATAGTTTCAAGTACATCACGCAGCACTCTCCTCCTCACATGTCTCTGCCTCCAACCAATAGAAAGACGATGCCACCTGAAGAAGCGGCCAACCTACTGTTAGCCTTTTCGTCACCGGACACATTGAGACCTCAGATCATGAATTCGAGAGGCGTGACTTTGGACAACGATGATTTCAAGCTCGATGTGCCAAATGCAGCGGCCTATGGAAAAGCTGTACTTCGTCATGTGGGACATGACATAAGAGTTGGTACGGGCCCGATGAAAGTGACCGAGGAGGTGACAAGCAAGAGTGCGCAAGATTTCTTGGGATTCCGACAGCGATAGGAAATTGTACGACAAGTATATTCCATTGAGCGGATCATTAATATCAAGGTCTGAACTTGTCATGGCTATTGTTGATTAATGCATCATGCAAAAACAGATACGGAGCAGTGTGTTTGATCTTGATTGTCATGGATACCAAATATGCATGAACAGGTTGAAGAGCGTTGTATTTCGAGTTCATTTTCTCATTCGATGCTTCTGTTTGACCAAGGTTGGGATAAAACCCTAAACCACGTGGAGGTTGTGTGTGTGTCTCGCCTTCGTACTTCGTTTAACCGGTCATCAACTTGCATTTCTTTCTATCTTTTCTCTCCGTCACATTACATTCGGTATCACAACAATATTGCAGCTCTATTCCGCTGCATTGTGTAGAGCTTTCCCATTTGCGTTGCAGATCATCGCTTGGGATATTATCATTGAATACAGCTCCTGGTCATGGGCTGCAGCGAACAGCTTTGCCAGCGATAATCCGACAAGCGAGTAATCAACATGTCAATTCGTACGGTATGTTGCGCCTTTCTTAAAGCTTCTACAGCACTGTAGATACATCTCACGACTCTGAGCACTACTGATGATCCAGCCTCACAGAATGCATCCACCTCTTCAGGCTCTTCGACTCCTTCCCGCCCACACCCTTTAGCTCCTTATCATCCTCCCGCTGATACAGCGACATATCGAGATTTGCTTTTATTCGAAGAACGACTCAAGAGCAATGCCGAGATGTTGCGAAGGAGAAAGACAAGGTATAACAGTGAGTAGCCCGAGGGTAAACAAAACGCTTACTCGGCATAGTATTCCTTTATACCTTCATCGCTACTTTCCTCCTGATGGGATACAAATTATTCGTGCATCCCCCAACGGCAAGTGTTCATACTTCACTATCGCACCAATAAAAAAGGAAACGCTGACCCGCCCTCACAGAGCTCTCTTCGGATACGAGCTTTGCAAGCTTCTGTTGCTGTCGTATCCGTTACGTTGGTCCTATTCTTTGCGAGTGGAATGTATGAAGAGAAGATCAAATACGCTTATAGGTGAGTTAAAGCTATCAAAGCCAAATCTCACATCGACTTAGCTATATCAATCATTCCAATAAAACCCTCCGCCCACTCAACATGCATTTGAACATGCGACGACCTCGGCCCACTTTCTTTTCATACGTTCCGTTTTCGCGTTCCTCGAGCTCTCCGTCGCTTGCTAAACCGTTCCTCGGTGCACAAGGTCAATCACAACGCAAAGTCTCCGGTACTCCCAATGTGATGGCTACCATCCCTCCTTCCTCCAATCCCCGTGGTGAACTTATATTCTCCTCCAGAGTAGACAAAGGTTTCAGGGAAGGTTACGAAAGGTACAGAGCTGCTTTTGAAAGACGAAGAGAGGAGAAAGCTCGGGAGGAAGCTAGAAGGAATGGTCACGCAAGATGGCTGACCTGGGCAAGAAGGCGAGACAGTCCCAGTCCGGTTGGCTGGAGGGGAACACCGACACCTCCAATTTCAAGGAGAGAGACACCACCTCCAGGTTTAGGACCGATATCAGGGGTAAGAAGATCGCCCAGCCCAGGTGAGAGTGGTTTGAGACACAGTTCGCGCCCAATCTTCGGAGACAAGGAAGGAAGTGAAAGGTCGGAAAGCTACAGCTTTGTTCTTGACCAGGGTCGCACAGGTACTGGGAAATAGCCACCGGTCTTTGACCAAGCACTCACATGTAAATTAATTGACCTTCTGAAGAACATCACTCTACGGGTATATCGGGAACGGTTTCATGACCGTACGCCTATAGGTACACCGCGGCGCACATCTTGCCGACTAAATCGAAACAGCCGCTTTGGGACTGCACTTTTCAGAACAAGGCTACTCTCCTAAAAACGAAACGTGCCATTTGTGCATTCAGATATATGAAAAACTCAACCAAGTAAGATACACAATACTAATGCTACTATGCAAGGCATTATAATGAAACTCAAATTAATATACAATTTCCAATCTATTGATTCTACGATTACCACTTAGCAAAGATGCCCTTTCCCCTTTTCTTGTTCACAGCTTCCCGTTGATGTTCGACTCGAGGAGCATGCACTATTCTTCTCTCGGCTTTATCTCTTGGTCGACGGATCGAGGCTGAATCAGAGTCGAATCTTTTAGCTGGTCGACTCGCAGCTTGAGCTCGGTAAACGGAGTAAGTAGCGTTCAACGTTCCACCACAGTTCTGGGTGCCGTCACCGGAACACTTGGTGGAACAGCTTGTCGAGGAAGCTGATGTCAACCCGGTTAAAGTGTTGGAACATCCACAAGTGTTACCTCCAGAGAGACCAGAGTATGTGTAGTAATTGGCGTTACACCAGATTTGACACATGCCAGGTGTGAGGTTGTCGTGTCCTGTCATGACTGAAGACGAGAAGGCGGTGTTACTGCCGGTGTAACATCCAAGAGCAGTTCCAGTTGGGATAGCAGCGGTGGATGTGGTGGTACTCGACGACGCAGTGGAAGACTTGACGGTGGTGGTGGAAGTAACCGTGACCGCTTTGCTTGTTGCAGCTTTACTGGAGCTAGCTACAGTCACACTGGAGGTCGCGGGTTTAGTCACGGCCGAAGGAGAAGTTGACGTTGTGACACTAAGAGTACCGCCAGTCGCTATTGCTCCGCCAGCGGGTATCGATGCCTTTGATGAACTACTGCTGCTGGCAGATTTGGAAGTACTGCTGGAAGTGGGCGCAGCCGATGAAGCCTTGGTCGTTGATGCGGAAGTGACCGAAGAGGGTTTCACAGTGCTAGAGGAGGCGACAGTGACCGATGAAGCAGCCTTGGAGGCGCTGCTGATCACCGCGCTACTTGAGGTCGAAGCAGCTTTGGAGGCGCTGCTGGAACTCGCGCTACTCGAGGTCGAAGCGGCCTTGGAGACACTGCTGGAGACGGAAGAAGCCTTTGAGATGCTGCTGGTGACTGGAGCAGTGACGGACGAGGCGGCTTTCGAAACGGATGAGACTGAAGAGCTGGCAGACTTGGAGGCAGAGGCGGAAGCGCTGGCGGTGACCGAAGCGGTGGTGTTGGGAGTCGATGCGCCGCTGATGGAATACAGTGATAATTTACCACCAGCACCGCAGCTTTCTGTGGGAGCACCAGGACACTTGGTGTTACACTGGGTGTCGGGTAATAATGGTGAGACTGGTTTGGTTGTACCACAGTAACATTGAGTACCAGACTCTGTTCCGTAGTTGTTGTAACCAGCAGCAACACAAATCTTTCGACAGTTGTCAGTGGACATACCACCGTTAGTGATCGAATAGTTGGGTAAAACACGGGGAGACCCGTCATTGACACAACCGATATAGTTGGCAGGGAATCCAGAAGGTGTTTGAGAACCGGCTCCGGTAGTATCGTAAATGGACCAAGCTGAGGAAAAGGTGGCTCCACAGGTTTGAGTGGTGTTACCTTGACAGGGGGCGTTACAAGTTGCGGGAGCAGCGGCAGCACCGTAGGTGGCGCTGTTACCACATACACAAGTGTTACCGTTGGTGAGACCAGCCATAGAGAAGCCACCGTTTCGACAAGCTCTTCGACAAAGATCCGAGGTCATGTAACCACCAGAGTATGAAAGCGGAGGTGCTTGACCGAATGTACCGGAAGCGTAACATCCTTTGAGGCCTTCAACACTTGGAGTGGAAATGGTGGCGTTGGCGGTTGAGTAAACCGAAAGAACGTTACCATTTCCACAAATACCAGTCTTGCCTCCACACTGCATCGAACATTGACTTTCGGCCACGCGGTAACCAGCGGATGCAGGATCGAGTTTGGCGGCACAGTAACATTGAGTTCCATACTCACTACCGGCAAAGGCGTAACCAAGGGATTTACAGTTGGAGATACAGAGATCGTTGGTCATGGACGATGAGGAGAAGTAGTAAGTAGGCAGTAATTTGGAAGACCCCTCGTGGTAACAGGCAACGTATCCTGTACTGTTAGAGGTGACAGGATAGTCGCCTGATTTGATACCAGTGTTGGACAGTTGATAGGTTGCGATGGTCGATGCGGTACCACAATTTTGAGTCGAGTTACCGGAACAAGGGTTGTTACAAGAAGCGGTGGTGGTAACGAGGGTAGGGGCGACGCTACCACACTTACACTGGTTACCGTTTCGGACACCAGCATAGGCGGAACCTCTGGCATAACACCATTGGTTACAAGAGTCGACGGTCATCCAGTCACTGACGTAGGAATTACCGTTGAAGGCAGAATCATCGGTGAAACAACCGAGATAACCTTTAATACCGTTGTTGGCTGCGGCGCCGGTTGCATTGTACAAGTCCATGTAGCCAGAAGCACCGCAGGTCTCGTTGGCGTATCCGCTACATTGAGTGTTACAAGAGGAAGTAGGCGCTTTGGCACCACCTGCGATCTTGTTGCCACAGAAACATTGGTTACCAGATTCAGTACCGGCGTAGGCGTATCCTTGATTGGCACAAGCAACTCGGCACGCCTTCCCAGACATGGGTGTGGCCGAGTACGAGTAATCCTGAAGGGTTCTAGCAGATCCAGAATCGGTCCAACATGAGACCCAGCCGTCGGGTTTGTTGATGACCACGGTCACCTCTGAGGTGTTGTACACAGCCGCTTGAGTCTGACCACCACAATACTCGGTAGAATTACCACCGCACTTGTAGTATTGACAAGAGCTAGAGGGGTATTTTTGAGTAGCACCTGTCCAGGCGTTACCGCAACCGCAATACTTGCTGAGATAGACTGAAGCGAGACCGTAACCAAACTCGCTACATGTTGTTCTACATTTCTCAACGGTCATGCCGTTGTCGTAGTAGGTGTAGTTGGTGAGACCTCGATTGGAGTTTTCGTAACAAGTGACATAGTCTGCAGCGGATTGACCGGGCATGACTGGACTTATTGACGCGGCGTCAAGAGTATAGGCTTCAAGGAAACCCCCGGCCCCACAGGTCTCGGAGGAGTTGCCGGAACAAGCCTTGTTGCAGTAGAGATTTCCAACATACTGAGTGGTCTTGGGAACGTTGTTACCGCATCGACATTGGTTACCATTTTCGACACCAGCGTAGGAATAGCCAAGTTCCAAACATGATTGCTTGCAAATCTCGACGGACATCGGGTTGACGGTGTAAGAGTAGTAGTTGGGGAAAGCGATATTAGAACCGGAATCTTGGAAACAACCGAGGTACCCAGCCGGCTTGCTGGCCTTGACAGTGTCAACCGTAGTATTGGCAGCAGCGGTAGTATACAGGTCCATGGCGCTGGCTCCACCACATACAGCTGTGGAGTTACCGGTACAGGCAGTCGAACATTGACTGACGGGGAGTCGTTGAGTTGTTTGAGGTGATGATCCACAGTAACAAGTCTTTCCGTTCTCAACACCAGCATAGGTGTAACCGAGTTCGGAACAACCGTTGATACAGCTCTGAGGTGTGATGGTTCCAGACCAGGAGTTGTTGGTAAGAGCGAGATGTCCACTTAGATCTTGGTAACAACCTTGCCATCCGGTAGGGTGGTAGACGGAAGATTTCTCAACGTTGGCTTCGGAAATGTTATAAAGGGACGATCGATAGTAATCACCACATTTCTCGGTGGAGTTTCCGGTACAGGCTACTGTACAGTAGGAGGAGGGTACAATTGCACCGGTTCCAAAGTTCCAGTCGTTACCGCAATAACACCATTTAGCAGAGGTTGTTAATGCCCAGTTTGTTTTCATATTGTGACAAGCCGCGATACAAGTCTCGGTGGTCATCGAACCGGACTGGAAGTTGTAAGTAGATGAACCAAGGAGACCATTGGAAGCTGTGCTAGGGTTGTTGTAACAACCAAGATATTGAGAGCCGTCGGCAAGGGTGGTGGAGTTTTGAGCGGTGCCGTTCGCAGCGTACCAGACGTTGAATATATAAGAACCACCACATTGTTGCTTGCTGTTACCAGGACAAGGGGTAGTACACATTCCAGGGTAGACACTTGCAGTAGATCGAATGGCATTACCACATACACAATTCCAAGCACCGACTTGACCGGTACCGGCGTATTGGTATCCCGCAGCTAAACAAGATGATTGACAAGACTCGACAGTCATGGCGGAATCGGTGTAAGAAACACCACCAGTAACGGAGCTGATATCTTTCAAACAAGCAATGTTGGTCCAACCGGGGGTTGTGGGGAGTTTGAATTGCTTGTTGTCTGCAGCTGATGCGACATAGGGTCCGTCGGAACCAGTCATGGAGGAGACATCGAGTCCAGCGATCGCAGGGTTACAGCCCGGTTTGGCACCGGAAGCACCCCAGAGAGGGTTACAACCTGGGAGTCGAGGGATGGGGACGTTGTCCAAATTGCCGAAGGACTCTTGCAGTTCACCTCGCTCAGGTTTACAGGCTTGAGCTTTGGCGTCGTCGAAATAAGCATTCAGGACGGGACATTCGCCCATGGTAATAGCATGGCCGAGGTCGACACATCCGGTAGCGTTCAGAGCTTTGGCAAGGACAGGTTGGTCCCAACCTTCGACGAAGTCACCGTGAACCCCGTAACCAGTGGTATCTCCATTAGCCCAAGCAAGGTTACCAGCAAGAGCTTGACCGGGGTTGTAGTTGGAAGTCATCCAAGTGTACTCCAATTGGATGGCGGGAAGACGAACAGGGTGGGACCAAGGGCAAGAACCACTTCGAACACCATTATCGGGCCAAGCCATATGGGAGCCATCGGACTTGTACAAGTTCACACCATCCCAACATGGAGGGTAGAACAACTCGGTCTTCATACCCCAGGGACAATCACGGTTGAAGTTGAAATTGTTGGCGACGAGGGAATTGGAAAAGTCCTCATTTACCTGACATGTGAATTGAGCGACGTTGGTGGGTGATTTATTATTGGGGTTACCGGTCAAGATCCGCAAGCCTTTAGGGAATGGGCTGACGTATTGGTATTGAGAGTTACGAGCGAGGAAATAATAGAATCGGACATGTGCGGGGACGGGCACGAATTTTCCGGTGCTCGAGTCGACAACATAAAGATCTGGGAATGGTCAGAAGTAGCACACGGGTCGATCGCGCAATACTCACTGGGCATCCAATAATTAGACTTGTCAGCTTGTTGTCGAAGCGACGAACAAGAGGCGGAAGTATAATAATCCGAGTTGTAAAAGGCCGCCATCCTGGAACCACCAATAATCTTGTGCATGTGTGAAGATTGCTGGTTGGGAGAGACGATGGGATCTATCTCCTCATTGGCGAGGACATAGATATAATCCAAATGCCAAGCATCATCTTGCGCCTGAACAAATACCACAGAAGCGATGAACGCAAAGAGGTAGGCGATACGAGAGAGCATGACCTACAGATGGTTTAGCGAAAGATCAACAACAGATAGACGTACTCACTCTGTTCTTATCTATTCGGCTCTACTCAGAAGGAGTTCACTAAAGGTGAGTTTACGTGTAGTAGAGTGAGTTTGAATGAATGTGAGTTCTAGTTTAAACAACTAGAAGAAATATCTAGCGGCGAAGAGACAAATAGAGCCAGTCTATATAGTCCAGAGAAGCGATCGGCCAGGTCTCAAAGATCGAAGAAACCACCTGGATTCCTTGCGGGTGAGCTATTGCCAGAATGAAAAGAGCGACGAGAAGACTTGAATATGGAGGCAATTTACAAAGACAATAATGAAAAGAAGAAACAGAATGAACTTGAAAAAACAAAGTTAGACAGTCTTACCTGTTTGCGGCGAAACATAAAATCCACCAAAAACCGATCGACAGGTCCGAAAGGCGCAAAACGCGCCAACACCTGAAAAGTAAGGTTGGGTGCCTTTTGGCATCGCGACCCTAGGAATTACTTCACCGTTATTTTGGGATTTGCATACATGCCGATACCAATAGCAAATCCATCTATTGAGAGTGTCAGCGTCATTAAATTGATTGGTGAGACCGTTTAGCGCGATTCTCTACACTTTAAAGCATTTGTGTTTGATTGTTACCGGAAGAATGCAATAGTGTCTTACCAACGAGAGATTCCCAATTGTTCAGAAGGAATGTTGCCGAAGACTTTTCCGCCGAAACAGGAAATCTGTTGAATATCTTCGTATGTAGTAAACCTTAATTTGATACAGTTAACGTGATGACGCGTAACATCAGATATCCAGTGAAACACATCCGGCGGACATTCAGGTTTTGAAGGACAATAAGCAAAGATCTCGAAATTCCGAATGGTGAGACAGATGGCTGGAAAACGACGCCACCCAAGTTCCTCAGAGACTGCGTCTCGGCTCACCGAAAGCCGACCGCGACGGCGTTTGTTTACATATTGCTTTCATCGATATAATTAGCATTGAGCTGCGCAATTAAAATGCTGCAAGGCAATAAGGTTTCTAGGAATCCGTAACAAGCTGTAATCGTGAAATCACAGGAATCGTCCATAACACAGTTAGGATGACGTACAGAAGTTGTTTTGGAACTCGATCGATTCAGCCATTTCTTAATCTTCTTGGTTGATCGTCTTCCACTATGTGAGTGTAGATCGCCCAAGTCTCTGCCAATGGATTCAATGAAGATCGAAGCCACCACGATTAGAAGATATGCTTGTAGGCGCCACCCGTTTGGTCGAGTGTGGCGTATAGATTGTCGATCGCCATCGGGTCTTATATCGTGGCGATACAATGCTCAATGCACGTTATTTGAATTGCTGAGGCTTTCAGCGCTGCTACGAACTGTACACTTATCAATCGATACGCCAAGGTTCGAGCTTCCCAGAGGTATCTTACAAAATGCTCGATTCACTATAAATCATTCGCTAAATGCATATACGCGACATCTCCCTTTCGTCGGTACCAGCTACGTCGTCTCATTCTCGCGCGCCGCCAACACTGTTGCCTTGAGAAGAACGTGATTCTGAATGCAATGAAGACCTTCTTTGATACGCAGCTGGAGCAATCTTCGTTCCCAAGACGACGAGGCCATAGGGACAAGGCTCGCCAGGTTCCGGGGCTCCAAGAAGTGGGTCTTGGTCGTCTTCGTGGATGCCAGTTGGAGATCCGGCATCTAATTCCTCGACAATTTGGTCGAGGGTTGGTTTGTCGTTTCCTTCGGGATGAGCCTGGAATCAGTGGACATTAGTATTGGGCAAATTGTCCTTCTCGTTCGAAAAATCAATACTCACCGTGCTGTCGTCCTGTCTCTCTATTAGCTGACCAGACTGTTCCTGCTTTTGTTTCTCACCTACTTTCGTCTCCCTAAAACGTTCCCTCAGTTGTTGTTGTTCTCGTTCCGCTTTCATATCATCTTCCACTAGTCTTCCCCAAAATCCGCTACGAAGATGCTCAAAATCCCACTTTCCCTCATCTCCATTGTCCATCTGTAAAGTACCGTTTTCAAAATCGATCCAATATACCCATTCGCAGAATAATGCGTCGTCCATAAAGTCGATTGAGTCGATGAGGTGCTCGAGGGTACCATCAAGTATGCGAGAAAGGCATGGTGCACCTTGCACACCTCTCAACAAAGAGAACCAGTCGTATATCTCGCTGTCGCTGCATCTTGGCAGATTCCCGCACAGAGCCTTGATTTCTTTCTCATATGGGCTCAAATGAAATTCTAGAGATTTGTAGTGAATGGAAATCTCTGCAGGCAAGGGATCGTCTTCGGTGACCCATGTAACCTGAACATAACTCACATTCAGTGGGAGATTCTCGAGTGAGTGTAGCACAACCTACGTTTAAGAGTCTTGTTACCATTGCATCTCGCTGTTCCTGGTTAAGACCAAGGATGAATCGAACAATGGCGACACCGAGACCACTGGGATACGAGTCAAATTGGTTGTAACAACCTCTGCGTTTGCCGGCAATGATGAAGCCGATCAATCCCCTCGTGCCCATGTTGTGTTATAATAGTATCGTTGAGATGGGATGAATTAGTTAGGTAAAACGTGCAAAGAGCATGAAGAAAAGTTGAGTGGTATTAGTTGGTACTCGTTTTATATATTCTCGTGGGGTGTATCTGATGACGACGTCTGGTTGAGTGAGGTTGACTCGACTTTTGATGGTGATGAGACATGATTCAACTTTTCAAAGATGACGTAACATCGCTTGAAAGCTATCCTTTGATGTTCTTGTGCACCAGGGAGAGACAAAATCATCCTCTTTCTAGCAACATGACAAGAATCAGCGTGCTCTACATGTCATATTTATGATATGCATTTGTCTATTGATGTCGTGATCATTTATCTCAAAATTTGACGTTATTGGTACATTGACTCCCTCGGTAATGGTAGATCTCCCGGTCACTCCGCAAGCACGTCGATAGAATTGATATGATTTCATCGGTGTACCAATCTAATTCCCACTGTTATCAGCACAGCTGAATGAGCTACGAAAAGTAATGGGTTAGCGGTTGGTTTTGGCTTTGATCATTATGTTTGACTGACCTGCCCACATCACCGCTCTTGAAGTTATTGTTAATGGTGACAACCGCTGCATAGGTTCCCGCCACCATAAGGAACCAACCAATGATAAAGTATGACAAGTTCATAATCATCAACAGGGTCCAACGACGAGTTCCTCGGCTTGCCGAGGTCCAGTTGTCCCACATCCACATGTACGACTCCATTTGACTGTGATGTTCGTCAGTGATGAGTACAGTGTCAGCTATCGTTATGACTTACATGCAAATGAGGGTACCAAGGAGAGCGCCGATAAGACTGAGGAGATCGTTGAAGAAAGGGATTGCTTCGGCAATGACGAAGCCGATTCCGCAAGTGAAGACAACACATCCACTAAGGTTACATTAGCTAGTGTAAGAAGCAATTGGGTCGCGCACTTACTACCAAACCATATAATGTACAGGTGTGTTCTTGGCAAGATGTCGAGAGTTACGGAGAACACGGACGAACACTAGACTAGATGATGAGTACAGGATATGATACATGATCTGATTACTCACCGTATTTGGCCGCGGTATGAGCGTAGAGCGTACCTCCGACCACTAAACCGGGAAGGGCGAGTCCATAACATACTTTTTTGACGATGAATCCGGCACTTCCCAAAGCAGGAGATGCAATGTATTGTCCAACGAAATGGTAGGTGACGCAACCGACAACCTAAGAAAAACTTAGTACTGGTACTGACGTGGAGGCGTGTGAACTCACAAGGTAGATCATGGTAATGAATGTTTGAGCCGCTACCACACTCTTCGAGTATTGAGCTGGGTCTTTCATCTCACCTACAATATTGAAGAAGTTTGGTGTACCAGCATAGGCGAACACCACGATGGAAACGGCATTGATAGCATCCACAAAGGTCGGAGTTGCAGCGACCTTGGTAATGATAGTAAAGGGTTCTCCGACAGGAGCCAAACTGGGACGATCGGTCAGACCCGCAGCAACCATCAAAGTGATGACTGCCGAAAGGATACTGACAAGACCGACCCAACCCAGCCACGAAATACGACCGAGTGTCTGGATAGATGCAAAGAATGCAACAATGATAGCACCTACAACAACCCATACAACTGTGCAGGTGGCATGCTCAGTAATAGTGTTGAAAGCCACAGATATGGACAAAAAGGACGCTCCAGCGATAGCTACGACTTCGAGCTGAGGCGGTATTAGCGCGATGAAGAAATGCAAACAAGTCGCTACTCACCCAAAAAGCAAACCCGATGATCTCTCGTCCCACAGGACCGAACATGATGTGAGCAGCACTGATCATATGGTAAGCACAAGATTCTAAAAAGGAACAAATGTACTGACTCCGCTACAGTATAGACTTCAGGATGTTTGAGCTTGAAGTAACCGACGACCAAATCAGACCCTGTTTCTATGTTAATAGGTGACAACTCCGATGCGCCGAGTGGTACTTACACGTAATGATAATTGCTAAAACGACGATGACGATGATTCCTGGAATGAAGCCTAATGTATCTAGGACAGCCGGCTGAGATACAATGTCAGAACCAATCAGGAGGACAGGGGATCCCACTCACAAGTCCCAAAACACCAAGACCGATTTGAGTTTTGAGTTCCAGAACCGATGCTCGGATCCTACACTCCTTAGCAAAAGCCCGGTACAATGAATGAGAATAGCTCACCAGCCCAAATTTCGATAATTCGGTCCGTCTTCGTCTATTGTTCCCCATACTGCATCAACTACTTTGCCATCTGTCCTAGGACGGTCTTCCACATTCGCTGGTTGCGCCTGGTCAACTTCTACCTGACCGTTTTTTTTCTCGGACTTCCGCTCGGTGAAGGGATATGACTGCACCGTTGAAGCTTCGAGATCTATTGTGGATGATCGCGACATCGTCAATGATTCAGTTTAGGTCAAATGTGGGGATTGACTTTTCTCTTTCCGCTGTTTTAATGGGGAACTAGAACGCAATATCCAAAGCCTTCTTGAGTCGGCATGTCATCCGAAGTAAGATGAAAAACGAAATGACGAGGGGTCTCCGTGCGGCAATGCCGAAGAAATGCAAATTTTTCTTACTCGAAATAAAAGGATGACTTGGACCATATATTTCAGCCCTTCCGGTACAGCCAGGACACGCGGTCTTGGGCTAAGCGAGGTTTCTTAGCTGGTCTTAACGAGCTTATTCTACCCCGTGGGTAAGCATTACAAGCTGAATTGTCTGTCATTGCGCGCGAGATAAGTGCTTGGCAAGATGAAGGATGCGATTTCAAGACGGGACTTTAAGCCTGCTTCAGCAGCGATGAAGTCGATTTGATGAAGAGTGAGTGACGAAGTTCTGGCAAATTTTCTTTTTCGTCAACTCCACACGTGGCTCGTTAGTCACCGGGTCATGTGTCCGATTGCTTTCAAGTGTATTCTCACCGGTGACTCTTCCATTTCGCTGGCCCAGGTCTCTCTATGGTATCTCGAAGTTCCCAATCTCAAACCATCCCACTCGTCGTCTTATATGTCCCACATCCACGACATGATCAATCAACATCGTCGCCATAACAAAGCATGACGTTTGACTTGAACCGGGAGGCATCGGACTTGGCCGAAAGCACGACGATAGGCGCGATGTGACGCAATTGTTTGGGTGACTAGATTATAGATTTTCGAGTCAACGGGTCATGTTATATACCTTGCACCTGTCTAAGCATTTTTGAGTGAGCTGAGGTACTCCTTCTACTCATACCTTTAACAAAGATGTCGCCTGCACCAACCCTACCGGAAAGTCTCAATTTAGAGCATCATGTATCAAAACGAGTTCGCACGATTCAACCTAGCACCATGAAGGCGCTGGGAGCGCTTGTAGGTAGCAGAAAGGTACTGACTTTGGCCGGAGGTATGTGGGAAAAACATGCCTGAGCCTGTACACAATAGCTAACCTGCAACACATAGGGACACCGCATTGTATGTACGGTCAACTCCTTGAAGTGCTTACAGGTTCCCCGCAGCATCACTATTTCCCATGTCCCATGCAACTTTTACACTTCCCAGATTGTCTACTCTCAATGGAGAAGTGAGCGACTGGCAGGAAGGGCAAGCAGTAACTGAGCTGGCACATCTGAAGAAAACTGGTCCAGGAACAGAGAAAGATGAAGGAGGCATTCTTGATTTGAGGGATATCCTTCAATACGGTTTGAGCAACGGCTATCCCGAACTGGTACATCAACTGGAAGAGCTAAACACCCTTCTCCATGGAAAGACGATCTCTGATTCGAGCATCTACATAAGCTTAGGAAACACCGATGGTACGTAATGATTTAGAGCAGAGATTCTTCCTTTTTTGATGGCTGTTTTAGGTGTTTCCAAGGTCTTCCAACTTCTCGTCGAGCCAGTGAGTTCGTGTATTCTTGTGAACACGCCCGCGCTGATACGCATTAGGACGTTGATACGGTTTTGACCGAGGAATACTCTTTCGCATCGTCCCTCAATTCAGCTAGAGCCAAGGGTGCTAAATTACATCCTGTCAAGGTTGATGGTGACGGGTTGATACCCGAAGATCTGGAACAAACGCTGAGTACTTGGGATGTTCAAACACAAGGGCGTAAACCCCATCTTCTATATACTATACCTTGTGGACAGGTGAGTCATCTAATGTGGGACTTTGACTGATAATGCAGAATCCTACCGGCTCAACGATGCCACCAGAGAGATACGATGAAATCTATAGGATCTGTCAGGAGCATGACGTAATCATGTGAGTGCTCGTATATCACACCCTATGCTGAGTGATCGTAGCATGGAGGACGACCCTTACTTCCGTAAGTCAATCATTATCAACCAAAACCCCCGCTAACCTCTCTTCAGCCCTTCAATTTGCCGCGTATGAGGCGGACATTGCAAGGCGTGAAGCGGATTTAACCAATACCAAATCGCGACTTCCCCGAGCACCAGAAAATGCACAAGATGATGATCCGCAAGTTGTTGCCAGAATTTTCAACGAATATGCCGGGGTCAAATCTTTCCTATCTCGGGATGTTGACGGTCGTGTGGTTCGAATAGATACCTTTAGTAAGGTATTTGGTCCGGGAGTTCGATTAGTGAGTGGACATTTCATATCTACTATATGCTAAATGTTCGCAGGGATGGGTCACTGCGAATTCACAATTCGTCGAGAGGCTTCTCCGTATAGGGGAAACGACGACCCAAGTCCCGAACGGTCTCAGTCAAGCAGTACTCGCATCTTACCTCTCCGACAAACATTGGGGAATTGGCGGTTTCATTCGGTGGATGTGGGGAGTGAGACTCGAGTATCAAAAGAAGCGAGATTATTTCCTGGATAAACTCGCCATTCACGTCTCATCTGAACTAGTATCGACCGTCCCTTGCGGTGCAGGAATGTTTCAATGGCTTCGAGTCGACCTGTCTTCTCATCCCCGTTACAATCGAAGGCTCATTGGCAGTTCTGCCGAAACAGCAGCTAGTTTGGCGTTAGATACCGCTGGTCAAGAACCAGTCATTCCACCTGGATTGGCTGTGAAAACCAGTAATACTTCTGCGGTATATTCATCAAATACTGGTGAGCTAATGGACGAGCTCTGGACCCATTTGTTAGAACAAGGCAACGTCGTGTTGTTACCCGCCAAAGCGTTCCTTGTAGAAAAGGATGGTGTCGATTCATCGGATCGTCTCAACTACTTCCGAGCGACTGTGAGTCTTCTGTTAGCCTCGCGAGGATCTCTAATTAACATTGATTGTAGTTTGCGGGGGATTTGGAGAATATCGACGCTGCTTTGGCAGCCTTCGGTTCGTCAATCAAGGTGAGTCATCTGCATGTGATTGTCACTCGGCTAAGCGATATTGGTAGGTATGGTTTGAGCGAGGTTGATTGTCAGTTGGATTTTGACTACAAAGAGACAAGGGTTGTATAGCGGTAGCTGGTATTATGTGAAGGATTTCGTTTAGTTTCGGAAAAGGCAAAGTGTGCATGTCTTCTGAGATTAGGCAGAAGAGCTGGCTCTTCCGATATAGTACAGTGCCATACCTGTGCATTTCGGAATGCGATCAAGGGTGTCATTTCCATAAAAAGCCACAGCAGATTCTGAGCGTTCTGTCGTGCTTGACTAAGTGACTTTTGCGCACGGCCTGAGAACGATGCCGCGACTCACCACTTGAGGGAAGGTTGATGTCAGTGTGGAGAACAGTCAGTGCACAGAAGTGCAGACATATTCGTCAAAGATCTGATCCTGTCCATATCAGCTCAAGACTCATTGGAAGTGGAAGATAGACTAACCAAATGAAAATAAAGTTTACGTACCCTTTCTAAATGAACCTCCAAAAGGGTAAAAATCAGTAACCAACGCTTCCCACGCGACAAACATCTGTGCCGTAAAGGTTCCAATCGTGTCTGGCTCTCAATTAACAAGAAGTATTATCTCGCGACCTGTCTTTTCGATTTTGTTTATGCATTCTTTTGAGGACTCTTCCTACTTGTAGATCCATTTCACTCTCCATTGTCTCTCTCGTCTGTCTTCTCCATCCTGGCGAACCAGCTTGGCTGTGATATCTGGCGTTGTTCGAACCCGCCCAGCCCAGATAGAAATTTGGCTGCCAGTCGCGTTCTACCTCTACTCGTCGTACTTGTAATTCAGAGTGAGTAATCTTGTTGTGAGCTTGAAGTTCGTACTTACAGTTCGTATTTGTCGTCTTCCTAGTCATCTTCTCATTCCTTCCAAATTATCATGCTCCGAGCAAATCAAAAAATATATACCTCTTACGCTGCAGCAGCAATAGCTGTTTACCTTCTCTTTGGTCCATTGGGTTTAGGTCATATTCCTTTCTTGCCAGATGGTATATCCTCTAGCTTCTCTCACGCGGGTGGAAACACGAGGGATGGTGGAATTAGATCAACAAGCCCAGAGACTGACAAACTGCTAAGCTTCAAAGCTTCGAAAATCGTTAATTTTGCTCCAGGTTATACCGTGGTGGAGAATTTGTGAGTACTTATACTCTCTGCAAACGGTCGATCTGGTACAGCCCCACAAGCTCGATTCATTGCTGACTCAAGTCCTCGTTTCTAGGTATTGGCACAACTACTCTTACATATTCGTAACCGATCAACCATGGCATATACCGAAGCATGATCTGATTGCCAACATGCACGTTGATACCAGGATACCTTTTAACGGTCATGAAGAAATCAAAGTGTATGGAATCAGAATGCCTCCTGTTAGTCCGGAGGTAAAAGAGGAAAACCAGATAGGACATTCTATACTCCTTGATGAGGCTATTGCATTGTTCGGGAGAGCCAAAGAATTGGATAGTCCAATGGTGAGCTCGCCATAGAATATACTATTTGAAGCAGACACTGATCGAACTAGTAGATTATCAATAACGACGATAATTGTGAGTGCCAAAGGTACCGCCCAAATTCTTTCTGAATGAGCTGATATGAACTCGTCTTCGCCAGTCGTCTCTCATTGTGAGTCGAGCTAGACTTTACTGGCCGCCGTGCAACAGCTGACATGTTTTCAGACTACCATTGGATCGGTGAAACATTCCTTGGAGCTTGGAGGACGTGGTCAAATTACGCTTGGAGAACGGGTCTCACTCTTCCTAACATCAAAGTCGTCGCATTCACAAAGCAATACCACAAAGCTGAAGCTCCTCCAGGCAGCAACGGAGCCAACTGGTGGGAAGATGCACCTGGAGCCAACAAGTGGTTTACTTCCAAATTTTTGTGAGTCGCATTGTCACCTTCAAACTCGAAATTGTATGCTCAGATCAACACTCATATCCCAGCCCTGGAGTGTCGTTCGAGACTAAACCTATCTGGCAAGAGCGTGCAGACTCCAATGAATACTATCTCATCCCTCTAGCTTTGATAGCCGACCGAAGAGGAGGACATAACGGCCCTTCACACGCTTGGAAGCCATGGGGTGATGCCTTGCGTCTACCTGTATCTTCCGACTGGTTGGTTAACCTTCGAGATCGAGTATTATCCGATTATGTTGGTCCAATCAACCTCAAGAAGCGTACGAAACCTCATGTCATGTATCTTGAAAGACAGGGAAGTGGAAGGGAATTGGTACCTCAAGACCACGAGGCTTTGATGAAAGCTGTCCTTCAAGTAGATGAGGATGGATTAGCAGATGTGACTATCAAAGCTTTCAGTTCGAGTATCCCTTTCGCCGATCAGGTTGCGGAAATCTCAACAGTCGATGTGCGTATAACGTCAACCAATCTTTGATCGTGCTGATTTGCGGTTGATTCGTCCCTCTAGATCCTAATTTCTGTGCATGGAAATGGTCTCACTCACACTTTGTGGATGGATCCGGGTTCTTCCGTGTTTGAACTCCAACCCGCAGAGTGTACCGTTGTAAGTATTACATTTTGTTGGAGTGCTTTTCGTCGCTGATCCCATCTGTCAGACCGATTACTCTCCCCTCGCTATCGCTGCTGGTGTTCAGCATTACCTCGTTCACGAGACTAGGTAAGTCTGATTACTCTCCTTCGGTGACAACCAGTCGAAGCCTAATTTACTGACTTGAAACATTGCAGCTTCTGTGTTCCCGAAGAATGCCCAGGTCGAGGCTGTCCCGGACCAAGAGCAATCAATCGGGATGACATCCGAGTTTCGGCTCATGTCGTCACCGATCAAGTCAGACGAATCATCAGGAGGATGAACAAGGCTTAAGTCTAACCGTATCCGGTCCATCTACATAATCTCTACATATACCTTACATATATACATCCATGTTCCTTCTTGCCTAGAATGTTTCCTAGATAACACGATCTCGTCTTTGGGTTTGTCACGATGCATCAAAGCTTATTCTGCTGCACGTATTCTGACAATATGCCACTGTAAGGATTTCCGGTAATAACGAGATCCGGTGGTGTTCATGGTCCTGTTCTAAGCATACTCGTTTTTACATCTTTGCAATATCGACTTCAACACTTATGCGCTATCTCGCCGTGCTATCGCGAACAAACTACAGCATCAGATGCACTTGTTCCCATTCGTTAATGTCTTTTGTTCTTCCTACAGGTCCCGACTTTTCCCTTTTCCCCTTGCGCACACACTCAACACAGTCGCACAGGACACACTATGACGTCTCATCCCTTTCGAAGGAACAATAGGCAAGGGGCCAAAGATGGAGAGCAGGATTTGCGACAACAGTCGGAATGATCCCCGTTGTGATCGGCAACTACATTTGTAGAATGATGAGGTGGCGAAGGCATGATGACCCATCTGTTGTGCTGAGCGACAAAACACACTTTAGGGGAATACAACCGAGAACTAAGCAATAAGGTATCGTGACCCAACCGTCCTCGCACTGGACAGAAGTGGTCCGGGCTGGTTTGTAATCTAGCAAGAGTGAGACCATCTCAGCCTTAATTCTGAACCTTGAATTCTGTCACATTTCCTTGACCCATCACTAAAGCCAATCTGATACACGGTGTATACACTAATGATTGCATTCACATTTCTAGACAAAATCGGTGTAAAACATCATGACAACATCACGTCCAGCACCTTCCCCATTCATTCATTCAGGGTATACGGATCTGATATCACTGGTATCGTCTACACCATCAAGGCTAGGTGCAAATCTTGCATCTCATTCACCCGTGGGCATCTCATCACAAACTAACAGAGGTCGATATCGCAATGTCGGATCCAGGTTTCCCGATGAATTTCCTGGATTGCCTAGAGCAGACTCATACGCTAGAATAATGGAAGAACAGATTCCCGCTGCTTCTAGAGGTGGAAGAGCAAGAGGTTATGCCAGAGGTGGAGGAAGGAAAGGTGCTATAAGTGGAAAAGAAGCATTCTCAGGTAATGAATTAAGAAAGAGGAAGGTGGATAAGAGGATGATCGGGCATCCTACGGACTTTAGGTGAGTATTTTGTTGCATGCCTTAACATAAAGGATCTCCCTAAGACGGATATGGGATAGACATATCTTCCACGCATCGACATTTGAAGAAGCGACCCAGTTGTTAATGCGTTGGTCTATGGAGGGTGTAGGAGATAAGATAGGTGGTGAGTCGTTTAGGCTGTCGACTCTACTCCTATACTTTACCTTTCATATAGTGCGATGCTGAAGTCTCATAGATCCTGCCTGGGCATACCCTATCAAGGAGCTGGTGAAAGTTCGAGCTAGAGAACAGCAAGCTCGAGCAGTAGCTGCTGTTGTAGAAGCCACTGCTCGTACACGTGAGCTGAGAGATGTCGATATCAAAGATTTGTAAGTGTACATCAACAATAACCGCTCCATCATTTTTGTTGACACGGATACAACAGAAAACCGCCCGGCACTTTGAGAGTCGTCAATGGGCTTCCTTCATCCATATACTCAACCACCAATACTCTTCTCAGATCAGCAGTTGATATTCAAGCTCCACCAAACGGAACAAACAATTCCTTATCAACTGGTCAAATATCAATATCACCTTTTCTAGAAAACGGATCAACACCAAATCTCATAGCTAATTTTCAAGGATACTTTGAGCCTCATAGTAACACTGGCTTGAGAACGCCTACTAGCCCGTTGGATAACCCTTTCAGCTCTCCACCATCAACTGCTAAAAAACTTGTTGGCGGAGAACACAAACAACGCGGAGGAAGCACTCAACCCCTTCAGATCAAGAAAAAGTCGCTACTCCCTGTTCCGAATGTTCAGGAATCTCAGGGGACTAAACTTGAGGGAGTCGTTTCTGCAAATTCGCTCCCAGCCGAAGAGGTAAAAATCCCGCCCACACCTTCTAGTCCACCTACTCCAAGAAGTAAAAAAGACTCCAGACCTAAAGCTCAAGATATATTCACCACATTACCATTCAGAATTGTGAAACCTTCTTTACCTACATTGGAGAAAGCAATGTCAATCGCTCTGTTCTTCGAGCAATATTATCATGCTCTGTTGAAGCCTCCATCCGTACACGCAGGAGCATCTTCTTCTGCCGCTAAGCTTGTCCATCCAGGCAACTATGTTCTGAACCGTGCGAGAAGATTGGCAGCTTTAGAGTCGACTTTCGCTTTACCAGAAAACAGGTACATGTCTGATGCAGAGAAGGAATCGAGAAGAGATGAACTAATAAAGGAGGAAGGTATAATTTTGAGGGAAAGAAGAAAGAAGGTCGATGTCAAAGGATTTGAGTTAGGCAGAGTTATAGGTCATGGTGCTTTCGGGGTCGTTAGGATCGCTAGAGAAAAAGCAGGAGAAAGATTAGTGGCAATGAAGCAGGTGAGTGAAGATGGGATGTCAATCACGAGTCGATGGCTGACTGAGTTGATGTTGAAAATTAGCTTCGTAAAGCAGAGCAAGTGTCTATTTTCCCTTTATCGGGAAAACTCGATTGTACAGCTGACATTATGTTGGTATCCATAGTATGCTTCGTAAATCACAAGAAGGTCATGTTCGTGCAGAGAAAGACCTATTAGCTGCAGCAGCGTCGAGGTCCTTATCGACCGCCATATCTGGGGATTCGAGCAAATCATCTTGGATAGTTGAATTGTATTACGCTTTTCAAGATACAGATCATCTTTACCTGGTACTAGAATTTATGGGAGGAGGAGATCTACTAAATCTCTTAGTGGAGAGAGATACTTTCCCAGAAGAAATGACAAAATTTTACGTTGCCGAAATGATCTTAGCTTTGGAAGAAACGCATTCGTTAGGATTTATACATCGAGATATCAAACCTGATAATTTCTTATTCACCAAGGATGGTCATATAAAAGTGTCGGACTTCGGTCTTGCAACTGATCTACATTGGGCCCATGATACGAGTTATTATGAACATCAAAGACTTGCACTTCTTAAAAAGCACGGTGTCGATTTAGAATATCCAAGCACGAAAACGAAAAGAATGAAAAAGGAAGACGTGGAGAAGATTATGGGTAAAGAATGGCTGGAAGAAGGTAAAGGTGTGCTCACTTGGAGAGATGGCAGACGAAGAGCTTTGGCTTATTCAGTTTGTGGGTGAGTGATCTCGATCATGAACGCAAGACGGATGTAAGTCATGACGCTGATGATCCCGATCACTAGGACAAACTCTTATATGGGTGAATTAGCTCCTATTATTTTTGTGTTGAAATGTCAAATACTCACTCATTCTACAATGACATCAGCCCCCGAAGTCATTCGTGGCCAGGGATACGGATTCAGCTGTGATTGGTGGTCTTTAGGGATAATTAGTGAGTCTAAAAACAATGTAAGCCAGAACGCTGATTACGCTGTTGTGGCACAGTGTACGAGAGTCTGTATGGGTATCCACCGTTTGTCAGCTCATCGGTAAGCCCGATGATATACATTCACTGCTACATGATCTGATGTCTCGGTTTTAGCGACATGTGACCCGACAGAAAATGTGAGTGAAGTCGAAAATAAACCACTTAGCTCGCTGAAACTATAATTCTGATCGCAGCCTCAATTGGCGAACGACACTCAAATTCCCGCCTAAACCTAGACTTTCTCCGGCATGTTTGGACTTGATGACTTCATTGCTGTGCGAGCCAGAAGATCGTTTAGGTACTACACCTTTGGAGAAGGCATCTGTACTTACAAATAGTACCTCACGCAATCGGTCATTAGGGAGAGGTTTAGGGAATGACGGAGCAGAGACTATCAAGAAACATTCATGGTTTGAAAATATCGATTGGGAGAGTGAGTATACTTGAAGGAGCGGATTGTCGTGCCAACTGAAATACTGCCTCGACACAGACTTGCATAAACAAACTCCACCTTATCATCCTGATCTGTACGCGGAAGATGACACGAGGCATTTTGATGATGACATTCCCGATGAAGTAAGTCCAACACATATCGTTCAGAGTATTCTAACGGTGTACTTAGCCTCTAGCGGCAGCGAACGGAGCAGCAGCGGACGCTACTAAAGATCCGTTGTTGAGGGATAAAACTCACGGAGCACATTTGCTAGAGATTAGGAAAAGGTATATCGATCATTTCGTACTATGATTCGATTTAAGCTGATTCGTTACATGATGTAGTCTGGCGTTCAAAGGTTGGACGTTCAAATCCCCATCACTAGTTGAAAAGCGATATGGGCATTTGACTCCGAACAACTTGTCGCACATGAGAGACTTATCAGAGGAGACTGTTTATGGTGATCAAGGAGAAACGGGGCGTGAATGGGACCGTGTAGATATGGGAACTGTCAGAAATAGGGCTTTATCTTTCTAAATTTTCGGACTTGACGGACGAACCAACTCTTACACCGTGAAGCATCTTATACACGGACAGTTGAGGTATTGGTGTGATATACAAGTGATGGTACGTGACATACTATCAGTTCGACATGCTTGAGACATCAAATGGAATCGATTCCATTCATATTCCGAACAGTCAGTGATCGCTTGAGAGGAGCACAATTCCCATGAAAGATCTGGCAGGTTCTTGCACGATCATTGATTTATATCAGAGCATACGGATACATGTTTTCTTGTATATATCCGATCCCTCTCCCAAATGAATCCAATCCAAATCCAATCTTAAATTCATATTACAATACTGAAGAAAGAGTTGAATTGTTTATCCGGATTTACCAGCGGGTTGTTGGTTCCTGTTATTTCCACCATAAGTCAGCCCAACATCCCCTCACAACGTTCACATGTAAACAACATGATGTAAATCAAAAGAATGAGATGTGTAGGTAAAGATCAGATAGGAGCGAAAGACTAATTTCTAGATTAAAGTTCGTTCATGCTTTATTCAGAGTGAACTATGCTTGATTAAAGTCTCATCAGAGTAAAGGGAAATGTATATTGAGAGAGATCAGGTGTGAAAGAACAATAGATCGAGTTCGAAAGAAATCCGAATACTCACATTCGTCGTTTTCCACCAGGAGCAACAGTGACGTTAACGCTACAGACATATATGATCAGCTGCTTGTTTTGGACGAAGAGTTCTATGGTGTGTTAGGAAGACTCACAATCTGTAAGTTGAGCCAATCAAGATTGTTTTCAGTGATCAGTATAACCCCTATAATCATTGTTCAGTCTCCAAAAACATACCGTCGGTTGTACTGCATCCTCTTCTCTGTGAGGGGAAAATGAAGATTGTCAGCAATTGTCCTTGCTTTACGAGCACTCAGACTTCATCTGGTATGACGCCACCCTACATCATTAATTCGACATGCTTCTGTTCCTATTCTCTCCATTCTCTACATTTGTTCACTTCTCACGACAACCATAGAAGGGACGTTACTCACTTGCTCGACCTTTAGGGGTCTTTTTCTTCTCTTGTTTCTCAACTTTAGGAGCCTACAACACACCACAATATCAGTCATCCGATCCTATCCTTTCTTTCTCCCATTTTCCACATCTTCTAATAGGTAGATCCACGATACATCCTGAGAGATCTGATGCTTACTTGAGATCTGACTTTACCCGCACGAGCGAGGGAACCGTGGACCTTACCCATCTTGACTAAATGGAGAATGAATTGGTGATAGCGGTAGATTTGATGATAGAAGATGAGATGAAATGGGACAGTTTAAACGACACTCGATCAGCATGTGTCGTTCCCAGTAACGATTGCGATGAGTGTCAGTGACCTACCTAATGTATGTTGTTGATTTGAGGGATGAAAGAGGGAGATCGATCAAGGATGATATTAACCTTTGTGATTTGATGATTCGAACAGCGAGTGAGGAGTGAGGAGTGTGGTACGGTGAGGAATCAGTTGAGAGAATCAGAATTGGTATAGGAATGGGGGAAGGATTTCGCCAATTTTGGACAGCGGAGTTTTGAGCGGCGCGGGACTAGCACGAGTGTGGCACATTTGATGCCGAAAAGATGGTCAACTCGGCTTTTACGTAACCAGAGCGAAGGCATGTAAATCTCGTGACATCAAGATATCCGTCAACCTGTTTTGTTATGCATCTTCCCTGGGTATTTACTCGATAATTTCGGATCAAAGATCGCTATGCGATCCGTATACAAATCAAGACGAAGAGAGAGAGAGACCTCGTCATGACAGACGACCATGCTATTAGTCGCAATGGAGGCTCGCCGACCAAGCAGGCAAAGCTGAATAGCGGAAAGGATGATCGTTTGACGATGGCATATCTGGGGCCTCCAGGTACATACGGTGAGATGGTTAGTATCTATGTAACGAGTTCATCCGGCATCATTTGATCATTGATATCGATTGTACGGTGTAGGCTGCAGCAGCATTCAAATCATGCTATAATGTTGATATAGATTTGGTGCCATGTCCTAGTATATCAGGTGAGCGGATCGAAGGATTGACTGATGTACACACTTGACGCTGACTGCTTAACAATATCATCAGCGATTTGGGAGAGAACAGCCAATTTCCATGTGTTACCTTTGGAGAATACAATACATGGAGGTGTAACGGAAACTCTCGATTGTCTGCTATCGAACTTAAACCCTTTTACCGAGGATGAGTCGAGTATCGAGAAGGTCAAGAGAAAGAGAAGAATAGTAGCGGATTTGGCCTTACCTATAAGTCATTGTCTAGTGGTCAGAAAGGGAACTAGAAAGGAAGATATCAGGTGGATAAGGAGCCATGAACAAGTGAGTCAACTCATGTCTACTGCTACAGAGGGACGATAAGTAGTTTCAAAATGACTTGTGGCTGTCTCGATGTGATGCTGATGGAATCATAGGCATTGGGGCAATCATCTAAATATCTCAAAACACAGTATCCTGGTGTAAAGCTGAAAACATGGCCTTCAACGGCAGGAGCAGCTGTCACTCTGTTGAGTCCGTCGGACGAAGATTTAGCGGAAGGTCCCGGAGCTGCGCTGTGTGCAAAAGCGGCTGCTAAACTATATCAGAATGAATTAGACATCTTGTTTGAAGGTACCCAGGGTATTTCCGGTGAGCGACATATCCTACACTTCGCCGTCAGAATCATCTTAATATTTCCTCTTTAGACAATTACACGCGGTTCATCCTTTTATCAGACTCAAAAACAAGCTCTACACATACTCCTTCATCGATACCGAATCCAAATCCGACAGAATTCTACATTTTACCTGCTGCTTCAGACATAATACCATTCTTACAATCGAGTCAAATACGTAATATACATACACGACCAACTCCAACGTCAAGCTCAGCTCAGCAAACTGAAGAAGTGAATAGCAGCGGAGAAGTATGGAAATATAGGGAGGAGAGATTTCCTACATTGTACTTCATCGAGGTAGATCAACAAAGTATAAAAGGTGATGTTGCTGTCAAGCGGAATGAGGAAGGCGAGAACAAGGAATGGGCTTTAGGGAAAGCAAGCTGGAGAGTAACGGACACGCAGCTGAAAGCTATATAGAACTATAAGGTAAGTCATGTAGACGTAACAGTCGGACATTAACGTCTGTATACTAATCTCCTTGTTTGATCCCTAGCCATTACAACGTCTCCATAGTTGTCACGCCAATACAATGCGACGCCAATGCAGAGTGTATATATAAACAATATGCATTTCAGTCAATCAATGATCTTTATATGCGAAGGTTTAAAGCTAGACTGTATTCTCTTCTCCAATGATATTTTACGACCAGATTCAAATTTACGATGATATAATGCTTTTCAGATAGATGTCACTCCCTCTTCCTCCTGTTCTTCCTTTTAAAGATACCTCATCCGATAATATATCAACCCTTTTGACTCCCTTCGGCAATGTGCAGATTACGATTTCACATCATCCCTCTATCCTTTCCTTCATATTCCAATACACCATCAACCACTGGACCGAAGATTTCCTCCACCTCCTGGCCCCTTGATATAGGAGGGATAGATTCTTCTGGGGATACCTTGCGGAACGATGACTCGTGAGTACGAACATGATAATTTGAGTTGCGAGGCATCTTGACTGGCGGGAATACGGCAGTGTGAGGGGTGATAAGAGGTTCAGAGAAAGTAGGTGAAGGCGTGAATGCTTCGTTCGGATAATCGATTTCTAATTGGACGAGGACAAATTGATTCAACAGCTTAAACGCGACTAGGACGATGTGCTTACCATTCTCGGGGGACTCAGCCATGGTCGCAAATGTCCTTTTGGATGCTTTGCTCTTGACGGGCGTAATTGGAAGTTGTTGACCACCGAGAGTTAGTTTAAGATGAATGTTCTCTTCGCTACTGATCCTTCGTTCTTGAACTTTACGTAAAGGAACCTCGATATCAGAATCACTTTGTGTATCCTATATGCAATCATTAGATTAGGTTACGCTTGTGAAAAAGCTGGATTGGAACATACATTGGAATTAATTTGAGGAAAACTGGAATCTCCTTTCTCAGAGTACGGTTCGTCCACCTCTTCTTCCACTTTATGTCCTTCAACCTTTGCATTCGCCTTAATCCTGTCTGTTCTCTCCGCTTTGACGGCTGGGACATGTTTCTTCCCTTTGTTTCTCGAGTTGACAGACGGCATCTTGACGCTGGAGGGAGAAGTCTTTGTAAGCGATGTCTTTTTCCAGTCCTCCAAAGTGATTTTTGGCTCTGTCTGTTTCCACTCCTCCAGTTCCTTGAGGCGGAATTGCAATTCGTTTTCACTGAAACCATACCTCCTCCATTGTTTGATTACGTGTCGAAGTGTAGGAATTTTGATTCGTTGTGATCTAATTTCATCAGATTGTATCAGTATAGGATATTCGAAATACTCCTTTTTGCTGCTTAGATATAAATCTATCTACATACGAGAAAACTCACTTCAGCTGTGAATTTTCAATTGCTTTCCTCTCGAAACCCCAATACTTCTGGTAACTGAGTTTGACAGGCAGTAGTAAGGATAGCTCGGATACAATATATCAGGATAGGATTCCAAATACCTACTTGTTCAGATTTCGTTGGAATGACTTCCACTCATCACTTTTCGAATTGTTCCAATAAACTACCAAAGAACTCTCGAGTCAGCTTTATCTCCGCATAGTCACATTATCAAGCTGAAGGCTCTCACCGACTTTCGCAAACTACCGATATTGACAAAAAGACGTGTCAAATGTCAGATTTGATATAGTCTACAGACTCGTTTTATGAATCTTGTGAACTTACGGCTTCTGTGTCGGGTATGAAGGCATATCTGCCTTTCAGAATTACAAAACCAGGGTATTTATTATACGCCAGCATCCTGGGGTATTGGCAGGTTTCAGCTTCCTTTGCATCCATGATGGAGTCAGGCCATGAGTAAATATGAACCTTACCTAAGAAGTCTGAAGAGGAAGTCTCCTGTTGGTACTTTCCCACCGTTGTTGCCACTAGGACTCCCACTTCCAGTCCTTGCATTCGTGTTAGAAGTATTGAAATTCTTATATTTATTCTTATTTCCCGAACCCTGCTTCTTGTTTCTACTGATTGACTTGCATTCTAAATGTAATTTCGAGTCTAGAGTAGAAGATCGTGTTGAGTATTTACCATTCAGAGCTTGGGAGAAAGGTGATTGTGGCACATTGATTTTCTCACCAGTTGAAATTTGATCGACACTATAATCAGATGAAAGATTTGGACGGATCGACTTTGGGATATAGAAGTTCAACTTTGGTCTTGACAGAGGTCGCTTGATTGGATTAGTGATTTTCTTTTCATCTTCTGGTTCAGTGTCTTCTTCAGTCATCGCTTCCAGTGAAACCACTATTGTCTTCGTTGACTTGGTGTCATTAGGCGCGGAATGAGGTTGATCAGCAGAAGAAGCTGACTGGGATAGCTCAATCTCGAGTGGTTCTTCTTCTTGCTCTTCATCTTCATCCTCAGGTGAATCATGAGAAATCAAATCATCTTCAGTATTTGAAGAGGGAGAAGGCAGAACATCGTCGACTAAGAGGCGATTACCTTCAGCAAGATTCCACATCATAGGACCACGATCGTGACAAGCAGGCCCTACAATATTAATAGGTGGACCAAGTGGATATTGTTGGAACCGACAACCCATGTCTTCTTCAGTCTGCTTACAATCGTACCCCTCCGATGCGACACCGAAGGATTGATCTCTTTCTGATGATACCACATACCGTAGCTGATCATCTTCTTCTACAGCAGCATCCATCTTGTTGAGAGGGAATGTCTGCGATCTTCGAATAGTTGATCCCCTCAATAGGTGTGGGACCTGCTGAGAATCAAGAGGCAAAGGCGAAGGGAAAGGCGGTGGTGGAGGAAGGGTGGCGAATTGTCCTAATGAAGAAATAGAGTTTGAACCTGGTTCTTTATCGCAATCAGCGATGTTGAAAGTGGTATGGTGATTGATCGACGTGCGCTGCTCGGTATACGTTCGTTGGGACGTGAAGGGATGTGGTGGGAAGGTGGAATGATAAGTAATTCGAGGTGGTTGTGGTAATAGAGGAAGAAGTTTCCAATCTTCAGTTAACCAAGTCGTACCTTCCCTTCTCAGTGGATGGAAAGGTGAATCAACTAATCTTGAAACGGTGATATCATCTAAAGGAGGATTAGATGGGTATACATGAGCTGGGAACGTTGCAGTATGATCGTGATAACCCAAACCAGATACCGCAATGCTATGGAGAGAAAATGGTGGTAGAATTGCTTGCTCTAATCTTTCGTTCGGGTGATTGGTTAAATCAAGTGAACGAGGATTGAGAAGCCTCGGATCGATAGTTGACGGAAGTGGAGAATCCATTGAAAGGAAGGGAGCAACCTCTATTGATCACGAGGATTGAGGATGGAAAGAGGAAGGAATAAAAGGTATGACAAGTCGACGGGACCGTCGAAAAGGAAGGAAGAAGGGAGGAAGGAAGGAAGGAAGGATGATTCGGCGGAAATGCTTGACTGTAGAAAGCAAAGTAAATATATTTTTGGAAGGAGGGAAGAAGAGGAAGGAGACAGTCAGAGTTCCAATCGCATAGATATATTAAATGTAAATCATATTCATGATCAAATGATCCACCCCAGTTTCTTCTTCAACAATAGGACAAGTCATAATTTTGATTTCTGTGACTTCTGAGACCCCTCCTTTCCTCATATCAAGTTATATGAACATTAGTATAGACTCGAGAAGCAGACAGTAAGGTACATGGACATGATCATGTCGCACTGACCGGCCATCAAGAACCTATTGGATACCCCTCAACCTTTTATCATTCCACAGATCAAGGTCGACAGGCGTATGAGCAGAGGGATGAGGAAAGGAATCTCTCGGACGGTCCTTTCGAGATGTCAGTAAAACGACATATCAAATGGATCGTTTTCCTAAGATTGGTCTCCAAGGAAAGAGTGAGGGAGATCCTATTATTCGCCATGATGGTACTTCTTCCCCACTGAAAAGTATTGATGGTCGTCTCTATCTTAAAGGTATACAGTCAGTAGTCACCTTTTTTTCTCGGAGGAAGAACCCGCATTTTTTGCCTAATATGGGAAATATAGGTTCAGATCGAGATTGAGATTGACATTAGTTTCCAAAGGATCAGAATACAGTTATTATGCTCAGCACAAGATCAAAGTGATGAAGAAGGAATCATCAATGTCAAAGTGGAGGAAAGGAAAATGTTGCAGTAATGTTCGGCAAAACTAGTGATTGAACTGATCAGGCCTTTCAAAGTGGGTATCTGATTTCGGATAACCCGTATTCCCTAATCTTGATACTTCTTTTCCCCACTCTATGTTATATCTTCTCATGATACGATACTAGGGATATTGGGAATTAGAAGGAACACGTCAACTACACTCACTCGGATCAATGTGGCAGCTGTGTGTGCTTACTTGAATCACGTCAACCCGTATGATCTTATCAATAAACTTCTCAGCCGATCAAAGACTGCTCGTTAGTTTCCGAATCCGTCGAAATGGACCTACAGATCCAGGGGGAGGTACAGGTTCGTTGACTGGATAGAAGGAAACCAAGGCGTCTCATTTTGCGTGATGGGGGCTATTCCTGTCCTATTCTGGAAAATAGATTAATTAGTCAGGACAATTGGAAAATGAACATGCTTCTTAAAGCCTTTGGATCATTCTGGTAAGCCGTGTTGTAAAGTTCTAGACCCTGACACTAGCCGAGATATAGATTACGAGTCAAAAATCGAAGTTTCGTTTTGAGGAAGGAATAGGATCTAAAGGTGGGGGTAAAGTGGCAAAAAGTATCTACCGATTTCCTGATGTAGTTCCCCTGCCTCCCCAAAGACGGTATTTATGTATTCATTCTTTGCGCTCTCTGTATTTAAGTGTCAATGTTCTCAGATTGGGCTTGCATTACCCTAAAGACAGTGAGAGGCAATTGAGATGGTACCATTTTCTTAAGTCATCCCTTGACTTTTGTCGTTTCACGCGTGCATGTTTTTTTTTGCCTTTTTGCCGCATGTTTAATCTTGCTTCTAATGTTGACTTTCAGGGCAATATCTGATCGGTCAAAGGAAGCAATGACGAAGGGAGGGGAAAGAACGAGTGGAGCCAGGAAACGGGATGAGGTTGTGTAGTATGTTCATGATGAGATGTGAGAAATCGGGAATTGATGATACTTCCGTACCTAAGTTTGGGCGTGGACTAGTCATTGAAAAGAGAAAGGGTTCCACACTGTAGCTGGCAGGAGTAGAAGGGAGCTAGAAGCCTGACAGTTATATCACCCCAATACTAAACATTGAAGAAACCGGAAGTATAAGGTCGAACAGAAGATGTAAGTTGGATGATATTGAAATAAAGAAAGTGAGAACAGAAGGGAAATGGGGAAAACATGTTTATGTGTTTTCCGTATCGAATGATATCTGCTTGTATGCATATCGGTGTACATAGCTTTTCGTAAACATACATACACAATCAAAGTGATAAGTGAAACGTGTGTCATCTACAATGAGATCTTCTCTTTGGTCATCGTTTCATTGTATATCAAATATCTTAGTTGGAGAAGAACATTGTCAATTATCTCGGAACGACGGCGATGTTTTGGATCACGCTTTATTGTTCCTCTTGTAATGAAAAGGGGCGCAGATCTGACATGGAACGTTCACTCGACGAGCCTTTATACTTGGTCATGTGCAACGGTGAAACTATACATAGACATCAGAGATTATGCAGCCGGTCGAGCAAGGAAAGTCCGCGCTTATCAAATGGATGTACATAGACTGACTAAACAGCTTCCTTGCATTTACCTTTCTATTTGATGTGTCCTTACTCCTCAATATTTTCCGATTCCCCTTGAGATCCCTTGCGGGTTCACTCCATATGCCTTTTGTACAAAACAATATACCTAGTCACGAGAGATGGGAAATGATGGTAGACCAGACAACCATATCACGCAAAGTTGAAAGACTGAAAATATGAGAGAAGGCAAAGTGGGGAAATCCAGGAACTTTGAGAATAGAAGAATGTGAATAGGATTAGCTTCCGGTAACGGTGTTGATCGATCTAAGGTGTGATGACAATACCATTTAGTAGACTCATTGATCGAATTAAGGTTTGCTCAATAGGTACATAGTTTAAGAAACGACTCGATATGTCCTTCGGAACAAGCATCGCTATCTCCATGTCAGCCCGTTTGACACTTTTCAATACATCCCCTTAGATGCCTGAAAATACTCGAAATTGTGTACTCTCTATTTCCACAATAGTGCAATCTCAACAGTCACGATGAAGACAGCTCAGCGACGGTGTGAAATTTTACGAATTTAACACATAGACGCGATTGCGAATGACGGTGTTGAATGAATACCGTTGAACCCAGATATTTCGCCGCACAGCATTGAAAGTGATAAGAGTTTGTGCTCATTCAGTTGTTAAAACGGCAATAATCAGTTGTAACAGTCGGATGTCCACTGAACTCAGCTTGCAAAGCACACTCCCATTTGCTTGAGCGTACGAATCTCCACGATTTAGAACGGACCATGAATTTGGACTTCCCTTTTTACGTCTTGACACCTTGACCGCACAAAAGTGTAACGACATCCCAGCCTGGACCCGATCTTGAACGAGGAGCTCTCGCTATCCAGTTTTTGTTTTTTATCATGCGATGCGTGAAAAGGTAATACATCTCTCCTCAACCATCCCTAATCCAAACCGTAACCAAAAAGCTCCTAAATCTATATAGGATTTTTCATTATTTACTTCTTGGCTGAAGCGGCTTTGGCCTTGAGAACTCGCTTGACGATGGTAGCTTCCTCGATCAAGAATGCTCGGGTGATTCTATTATGATGAAGGTCGTGGGTAGAGAGTCAATATCGAGACAGTGTAGAAGGATAGATAGATTGGTCGAAGTCGAAGGGGGAAGGATAAGATAGAGGATAGTAAAGAATTGCAGATCAGCGACATGTCCTTTCAAGCAGATACACTTATTTCGCACAGGTGCAACTCACCGAGATTTGACACAAGGAGCACAGACGGAACCACCGTAAGCTCGGTTTACGCTCTTTTGTCTCTTGGAGAGAGTAGCGTCTGAGCGAATAGCAAAAAATATCAGCGACTGAACATGAAGTATATCCTTCGATCCAAATTCCACTCCGATGCTTTCCCAATGTCTGCTTATGCACTTCATCTTTCTATTTGTGCCATTAACCACCCTCATCCGCATCTATGATCCCGTACGGCACCTTGTGAAACATGAGGATGAAACAATACTAACATTGTCGAGGTCGGAGAACGGGGATCTGTATACATAAAATGAGAAAGTCAGTATTGTTTCAACAAGCAGGAAATGAAGTAAAACTCACACCAGCGAGAGCGATTCCACAATCACCACATTTGGGGGCGGACTAAAGAGGATGTTGATAGATATATCAGCGATGATTTCTTTTACAACGATTTTTAGCATCGTTCCCAACACAGAATCCTTCCGTATTCCACCTTGATAATGTCCATCCTAGACTATGTTGAAAATCCAAGTGCTGTTATCCGCTATCTCGTTTTTCCAACCTCATCCTATTGTATCTTTCCATATAGTTCTTTGACATTGCCCTCATTCTATTCGCATACTCAAAGTCTACTACTTCTTCTTTGCCAAGAACGATGGATCCTTGAAATACTCACAGCAACCTTCTTGAGGTGGTGAACGACCAATTTTCCACCGGGGGTTTTCACTACCCTTCTCCTGTTGGAGGTGGTGTTGTATGGTTGGCGCTTTCGAAGGGTTACTCGTTGGGCCATTTTGAATATGTTTAAACTTGAAGGATAAGGAGAAGGAAGCTAAGATTTGTGTTTGAATGGTTTTGACCAAGTAACAGCAAGCTACACACCAATGGAGAGAGCAGTCAGCAAGGGAGGGGAGCAACAGAGCCAAAACAAAGTGAACAGCGTCAAATCCCCCGTACGGTGGTGATCACCACACGGTGCACAGAGAAAAGCTTACAAGTGGCTATCGCCGAGAATATAACACCGAGTACATATAAAGGTGAACACACATTGTGGCACATCCAGCCTAATCCGCCGTGCAGTGATTTAAACCCGATAACACTTTAAACGCCGATTATTACGCTCACTGCTGAAACAGACAGCCCCTCTTTTTCATTTCATCACTCCAGAATGCATCAATTCTACAATGTACTACCACATTAGCGTATTCACTGGGATGTAGTCTCTGGTCGCAACGTGAGAGGAGAAAGTCATTAACTGTGCATTATCATCGTTAAAAGAGATTGCTATATAATAAGGTCGAATAGGACCGATGACCATCATAGTGACCGTGAAAGTATTGATACAACAATGATAGAGCAAAACATTATAGGTTTTATTGTCCGTAGAAACGCTAAAAGAGCAAGTATTCGACATAGAACTAATGAACAGCTACAACCACTACTACCGCAGCGATGACCCCTGCTATTATCATCGTAGGGATCGAGATTATCGCTGCCCATCTGCATGCCCTGACCATGCGATCTGGATGATCGATCCATCTGAACCTTCTCAGTGAGGTCTCTTCTCCTTGTGTGGTCTCAGTGTGCGGTGACGGCCGAAGAATGGGCCATCCTCCTACAAACCACAATATCGGCATTACGAAGCCCAGTATGAACAGAATCAAAGGTGTACGCGAATGTTTATTCGAGGAGGATCGCGAAGGTATCGCCTTTTCCATATCTGTCTCCGTGGTCACTGCTTGAGGCAGAGTCTGAATATCGCTTGAAACTGAAATATCAACTTGATTTGTTGACGATGCGTAAGGATAAGAGGGGTGCTCCCGCCCGAATCCCGGTGTATCAATCTGAGAGTCGATGTCGTGCACCGTAGAGCCCCAGTAGCATGAGTGGTCGTAATTTTGGGGTCGAGGAATCTGAGATCCAACTCCAACTATCTCTGATTCGTCTATATTCCTCGAGTTCCCGTTCTCTCTGTGCAAGGGGAAGTTGGAATTGGTCAAAAGCGGTGGAGTAGGTCGGCGGTATTTCGGTGTAGGTGGCAAGGGGGGTAATATTGGTCTCAGATGAGACTTCGGTGTCCGAGGTGGTGTAGCTATCGGATTCATCTCCGGTACTGTCGAGGGCAGAGGTGGTAAGTCTGGGTGTTGAACCGAGCTCTTCTTCGTCGAATGAGAGGGTGAAGGACTTTTGCCGTGGTGTGATAGACGGAGAGGTGGTGTTTGGTATCGGTACGATGAGATCGCCGATGAATCCCATGATTCCTCTTGATCTCGATTCTGTAATTCCGTTTCCATTTCCAATTCCACCTGTAAATCCCCAACTCCAATTTGATTGTTTTGGAGTTGGGTTGTAGAGGCGAGTGGATGATCTTGGTGTGGATGGTGCGGATGAGGGTATAAGATGTCCGAGGGGGTCGAATAGCTCTGACGTCGGCAAGGGTTCGAGAATTGATATTCTTTTGCTAGTGTGATACATTCTTTTGGTGGAGATGGATTGATTTGAGATTTCGTTAAACCGGGAATTTGCTGAATTAACAGTTCTACTTCTGGTGTGGGGAGGGGAGGGGGTAAAACGATTGAGTTTGGGTGTAATTGCATTTCGTTGGTATCGATCGCTTTCTTGGCTTCGAAAGGGTGATGAGGATCTATAGTATCGCTGGTTCGTGGTGATTGATGTTGTAGAGGTTGTTGAGCGATTACATCTCCTTCTGCTAAGAAACTCGATATCTTCTCCCTCGTATTCGTTTGTATCGGACTCGTCCCATCCTCCCCATATTGAAAACCCTCCTCCTTAATCACTTCTTCTTCAACAGATTCGTCTTTCAATTCGTCCTTCAACCAGTTTCCCAAGAACCCTAAGCCCCAGTTTGTAGGAGTCGATGAAGGCCCAGCATTCGGATTACCGAGATCAATCGGAGTTCCCAGCTTCTTGTCATGGAGGCTACCAATATCTCTGTTGTGCCTTCTAAGCGTTCTTTCGGGTTGTCCGGGTGAAGGAATGCAATCTGATTCCGATTCATTCACACTTGATTTGCTAGGCGAGCCACCTGGCATAGGTATCGCCTGCGGTTCAGAGAATGTCCCTACAGGTAAAGGACCGGAGAGTGTTTGAGCATCAAAATAAGTGCCTTGATCGAACAACGGCGATTTGAGCCAAGCCTTCTCGCTCATCAACTTCGTTCCGTGCTGTAAGCCGCCTTCCAGAGCAAGATCGTGAAGCGTACTAGCATACGAGTATCTGAACGGATTCGAACTCGTATGACTTTCATCCGAGAAGCGTTCTGATTCATCATCAAGGTTCGGTGTATGATGCTCGAGATTTGATGATGGGACAGGAGAAGATCCCATGTATGGCGCGATACCCGGACTGAGTGAAGGAGGAGCTAACCAATCTGGAGGAGCAAGATAAGGGTCAAACGTATTTTCTGCTGGATTTGGTTTTGAAGGAATAGCGGGAGCAGCTTTGGAAGGTGGTGACCAAATTGGCTCACAAGGCTGTACAACGCCTGGTCTTTCGTTCCAAGCTTTAACCAGCTGTTGATAAATGTCAGGATCTTCAACATCCCTCGAACCTATCCCTTCCAGTTGTCTGACCGTATGAGCTATCGCTACGATTCTTTTCCTTCGTTTGTTGGTCTTTGCTGGGGAATCAAGTATCTCCTCTTCGCCGTGATCGTGGGCGACATGATACTCAGCACTGCCACCTTCCTCGGAGATCGAAGGTACATAATGTGCCGCAGCGCGAAGCTCGACCGTTTCACCTGAGAAAGATGAAGCCCATGAATACGTAGATGATTGAATTGAATGATCTCCCGAATCTACATGTCTGGCTTTCGATTTGGTTGGGACAGGAGGTGGAGTCGAACAGCCAAGTGTTAACTCTAGTTGATTCGGCGTTATCAAAGCCAAGTCGGGCGAATTGACATCTGACTGTAAAGGTGATGACAAATCAGGTGTATCAGTTTCGGTAGGAGTGAAAGATTCATTCTCAGTCCTGAACGACGATTTTCTCGAGTGTTGTTGACGATCCATTTGTCGTTGTCGTTCTCCCGTTCCTCGATTATCTGGTAGTCTGCTTTGTTTTGTTCGGTCATTAACGATCAAATCGGTGGGTTTAGTCAAAGGTTGACGACGAGCAAGTAAACTTAAAGGTCTCCAACCGGATTTCATACCCATATCAATCGTGATATCGGAATCATCTCGATGATTGGAATCAGAATTATAAGAAGAAGAATGATGATGAGACAAAGTTTGCCTTTTCGCTCTGCCTATTCTTCTCGCTTCTTCAAGTCTTTGTTTTTCGATATTTAACATCCTGATTCTTTCTTCGTTATTCTCATAATTATCTTGGTGTAGATGAGCGAATTCGGTAACATGTTGTTCTTGAAATATTCGAATCGAAGATGGCATTTTAGGCAGCTTTGTTCGAGAAGATGAAGACGAAGATGAAGAGGGTGAAGGAGGTAATGGTGGAAGATTACCTACTTCGAACATTATCGAAGTCGACATTATAAGAAATCGGTCACTATAGGATTATACGACATTAGTCACAAATTAACCATTGATGAGAACTAATATTTCACAGAGAAAAGAGGCTGCGAATGATGTATTCATTATCAAGCTTGAAACTCACGTTTCACCACTATCCGCTTTATCTTTTTCATATGAGACACCTTCACACACGGAAATTGGATGCGAGTATGAAGAAATCCTTCCTTTATTCGAATTGGGTGTTCAGGTTATCGAGAGGAGAAAATGATGAGCCGATGGGAGTTGGCATGACTCTTTGCGTTGGTTCTCAATCAGAAGTTTATCAAGGTGACATCTGGCTTGAATTGATGGCGAAAATTGAGACAAAGGGATAAGTAAGGAAGCAAGGTGTGAATACAGAAATAAAGCGCCAGGGAGGGTCGCGACTCGTCTTAGTTGGTATGAAATGAACTGTATTTTCAAGAGAATGGGAATGCGGACGGGGGAAAGGTTACAGGACAGACGAGACTTTTGTGTTAGCTGTGGATGCAAAGAAGAGTCGATAGAGAACATGATGGTCGGTGACGATTGTTTGTCACTTTTTTGTTTTATATTTGCTGTTGTTTGTGATACCCGACTGATTTCTTTTCTTCACCTTTTTCTCATGCCCAAAATAGTGATGAAATCTTCCCTGATCGGGTAGAAATGCATTTCACATCATCCCTCTTGCACTGATTCCATCCGACATGACATGTCACAGGATTGCACATGCACAGGTTGAATCTGGCCTCTTGCCATATACCTGAGTTTCATATCAGCCTTTTCCTTGCAGGATACATGTGAATGATCTTCACGGACAGGGGTATGTGTACACATTATACATCGATGTCGTATGCCTAATCGGCTGGTCGCCTAATTTTATCAACCTTGCTGTAAAAGGGAGGGATGGAATAAGCTATTTTGTTCGCACAGGTCTGACGGTAACATAATAGATTAGATAAACCTCGACGGATTATGTCAACGTTTACTCTTCTTCTTCTTTCATTCAACGTGTTGCTTCGAGAGACCGATCATTGACAATATTCAAGATCACCAAGCATAGACACATACGACCGAGTTGTAGTCTACAAAAATTCATACATATAGCAACAATGCCATCCACTCCCCCGTCCGGATCAAGTCAAAGATCAGTAGAATCAACCGAGCAGGGGCGGGCAGCTGTCGCCACTCCTCTCAGTCATCAACATCGTTTTGGTTACCAGCGCGATGTACATCACCAAAGTCCCAGTAATTTCAGTGCCGCTCCAGCTACCTCGCCGTCAACATCTTTCGGGATTGAACTCAATTCTCTAGTATTATCTTCCCCAGCATCATCGTCATCACGTCCCGTCCCTCACACTCTTCCGACCCTGTCTCACTTCAATGGGTATTACCATGGACTGCCTGCCAGGCCTCAACTGATTGCTCGAAGCGACCCGTCAATCTGGGCTCACCCAACCTCCCCAATCGACTCAGGATTCGCAGATACCAAGACGATACTCCCGGTCGATCCTGCTCACCCTATCTGTAAGATTTGGGATACTGCACTCGGCTCCAAACTGCTCGAAATAATTGACTCTCATACAGACTTCGCTAATTCCGTCGACATCGCACGGATATGCTTTGACTCAGAAAAGGATACCGCTGGTCCTATCATCTGGATTGGAATACAGCCCGGGAAAATGAGTATAGAGGCTGGACAAGCTTTGGTACAAGATTGCGTTTATCTTCTAAACAAAGAATCGCTCAAAGATGTAGCAGTTGAAGTGAAAGAATCAGATATCGTTCTTCTATCAGCTCCTCGACTTTACGATCCACCCACGATCAAGCCGGCAATCCAGCCGTTCGCAACTCGCTTGTCGATCTCGTCAGGCATACCGATCTGTACCTCTGCCGGCAATTTTTACAGGGGCACGGGATCCTTCCTCTTGGGCGAAGTGGGTCATCCCCAAGATATCTTTCTATCTACTGCTGCGCATGTTGTCAACAGGACAAACAACGTTAACGGATGGAATTCAAGTCTGCCGCTCCCAAAGCATCGCCGTCCTCGAGGCGATCATGTCTGTATACCTGATAGAACAATTACCAATCTTCTAGAAGAGACAGAGGAAAGAATTAGCGATTTGGGTTTGGAGATTGAGGGCAAGAAGGTGGAAATGAAGTTCAAAGATAAAGATGGCAAGAAACTTGCTCGTATTCTCTTGCGGAAGACACAGGATGAATTAGCAGAAGTTCAGGCCTTCCGAAGCAGGCTGGCCAGTGGCTGGCAAGAGAACAAGGTGATCGGCAAACTATACATCTTCCCCAAAATTGCGTTTGCAGTCGAGCCTGGATCTTGGACCGAGGATTGGGCCTTGATCAAGCTGGATTCTCAACGTATTTCACATTCGGTGCAGAATTGGCTGGATTTATCCCTGCAAACAGATTTCATCGCTGCTCGAAAATCACCCCTCGATATACAGCCAAGATTGGGCATCCTCCAGGCAGGCCTTTTGCGACTGAAGGGTGTCATATCGCAAACGGAAATGGAACAGCCAATAGCAGTCTTGATGCGGGGGGCTAGCAGTGGTTTGAAAACTGGTTACTCCATGCCAGTGGCCTCCATGATAAAAAACAACAGCAACACTGACGGCTTGACCTCAAAGCCATACCGCGAAGATGACAGTGTACTTAATGATGGGGACAAGAGGTCTTGGAGTCGTGAATGGTGCATTACCGCCTATCCAGACGAGCCACCTTTCAGCGTTAAGGGAGATTCCGGTGGTGGGGTCGTTGCCAGGGATGGAAGAATCGGTGGAGTAATGACCGGTGGTTGTAAAGGGGCGTGGGGTGCCAATCCTACTGGGGTAGACATGACATACGTCACCCCGATGTTCTTCATACTAGAACGAATGAAGCTGCAGGGATTGGTTCCTACGCTGCTATGATGATCCGGGTGAGTTCATATTCTCCGTACCATCAAAAATCAGCTTCACGGCTGATATATATCATGTTCATTCCTCTCTGGCTCCCTTCGCTGAACGGATCTTCTACTACTGCGGACAGCTACCAATCCCGCCTATTTCAGCAGGTATATCAAAACTGCCCTTCATCCCTATATCATCAACTCGTATTTCACGAAAATCACGAAACTCCAAGACATCTGGATAATTCACGGTCATTCTACAAATATCTACACCTATCCAGTTGATCGATCACCTCAGCAATACCTCAATCAATATTTTGCGCACAGAATCCCACGTCTCGATTGGGTCCAAAACTTCAAACCATTCACTCCGTTTCACGAAACACGAATCATCACCTCATGCAGATAAAATCACTGTTGTTGTACATAGGATAAGGCAATCACTCTCTTGAATAAGACCTAAATAACATCGTACCTGTAGACTTCCTATCTCTCAATTGAATTGTAAATACGATTCGATAAGATATACGCTTTTCATTAGCTGATGCATATATGTCACATGTTACGTGTTGCATGAAGGTGATGAACTGCAATGAATCCGTCCTTTGTTATTTATCTGCTTATTCACTATTACTATTGCCTTATTGCACTTTAACCCAAGTATCTTGAACTCTCTCTGCGAATTTAAGGAACTTTGTTACACCAACGTTATCTTCAATATGACCTTTTGGATCTTCTGTTTTTTCAGGATGAGCAATACCTAATCCATATAATCCTGTGATTCTTCTATCGTTATGTGTAAATCCTGATGTATGTTGATCAAATTGTAAATCCTCATCATTTATCTGTTCTCCTTCAATGATAATTTTAGGATATTGATTCTTCTCATATCCTACTGCGTATATTAGATGTGTACATTTATTCAATTTATCTTGATATATCTCATCTTCCACTTTTTGTTCTTCCTTTTTTTTTTGCTGCTCCTCGTCCTGTTTCTTTTCTTTTTCTCCTTCTTCTTGACTGTTATCACTCTGAGGACGTAAATCAATTTGTTCGATTAATCGATTTTCTTTATTCATATTTTCTTTAGACCAATCTGCTGTTGATCCTTTTAATCCAGTATTATCAAAAATAATACCATCTTCTGTATATTCAGCATATTTGATTCCTCTTCTACTGAAATTGATTATCCTCAAATCGGCTAAACCTTCTTTGGTAATTTCGTATAGGTTTCGACATACCAATATTCCAGAATGTGAATTGCCAATTACACCCACTACTGATTTCATCCTCTCATCGTTCCTCTTCCCACCGTTTTCCCCTTCCCCTTCCCCTTCCCCGTTCCCATTGCCAGAAGGGAACAATGAAGGTAAAGTCGATTTAACCATACATCTGTCTAAATCTAATACCTTAAGATCAGGATTATATTTTTCGTGGAATGACGGGATTATTGGATGTGATCCTGTGCAAAGAAAGAGTCGTTGCGTAGTCATAGGAGATTCACGGTTCTTGGTCTTGATCGTCCATGTTGAGCCCTAATATCCACGATCATGTCAACCTCGATCAAGTCAAGCCAAATAACCTGACATGTCGATATCTAAAAGCACATATGACTCACCTCTAGTTTCGCCTCTTGAACCTCCCCAATGATCTTCGTGACTCCTTTCATCTCCAATACGCCCTTCTCGATCATCTTGATCATGTCGCCCGCCAAACTCAATTGACAAGTCTCATCTTTATCGATCTTTTCCAATTCATCAAGCGCATTTGGACTAGGTGATGATTGTGCAATCTGCCTGCATGTAGAGGATGAATGTACTGCATCGAGGTAGATCCCTACTTTTGTGTTTCTGTAAATGGGTCGGCGGCGGGCGCAGTAGACAAAGACGTTTGATCAGTATATCGACTTGCCGATGCTATCTCTGAGTTGAAATATACTCACGATGAGATTTCCCTATACAGTTCATTCAACCTTCCTCCACCGAATGATCGATCAATCCAACAAATGGATCTTATACCCGCATCGAGTAATGAGATGATGGTTGATATTCCACCTGGACCAGCTCCAACGATAACAGCTTCGTATCGATTCACTTGTTGTCCTATTGTCATATTGCCCACAAGGTTATAAAAGGTAGAATGTAAAAGGCAGTGGTTATTTTCGTGCTCCGTTATAGTTTATATACATCCGATTTGCATCTCTGACTTGTTCATTACGAAGTTCTTCCTTCCTTCTCGATGTCAACGATGATGATGATGATGACGATGATGATGATGATTCTAATTCGTAAATAACATTCAAACAACGTAAACTTACATCATCGGGAAATCTCATCCCCACGTGGTTACACTGTCTATGAAACCCTGAATTATGACGCGTGAAATGTGTCAGCGGAATCAAAAAAAAAAACCTCTCTCAATTTTTTTTTTCCGACTTCGTGGCATATCTCATTTCGTCCATATTGTCCTAAAAATCAAACATAATGGACGAAATCATTCATCATTGCTACTCGGGTCCTGCTTGGGTCATGGAAGGGCTTCACCACCGTGATACAGTGCTGCAAAATCCTCCATTCTGGTTCTTACTCGTCGACAAAAGACCAAATCATGATGTTTTATACCAAATTCACTAGTTCTCCTCCACACTATCCCCCATGTAGACAATGATGTACACGAATCTCTAGTCAGCTCATACTAATTCACATATTCTCGACGATTCCGTTCGAGGCTATTCCATCCTAACGGATAGCTCATTGTCTGCTGACTGCACGTTCGTCATCAATGATATTACCTATTTTCTTTAGTGGCTGAGTGGTCTTTCTTTGCCGCGTATTTATTAGGAAGGTTCTAGACGAGAGTATAAGCATCTTGTCTGAGTTTCTCGATTCTTCCAGTTCTCAAATCGTGTTTCGAATTTCCCAATATATCCTCGTTCGATTTTCTCTTCCCATATTTTGGATGTATGCCAGATTACTCCAGTGTCGACCAGATTCACCGAATTGTATCCATTTTGACACATGTGACTCTGGAACTTAGTCTATCGTACTGGTCTACTCCTGTACACATATTCCAGTCTCGTCCATTATATGAAAGACTTGACTGTTATCTTCACGATCAAAAGATTCCTCACTCATTTGTTACATTTTTATCGAAGTGGAGAAGTCAGTCACCATTCACAGTATCGGACTTCAGCTAGCTAAGTGTTCCTTGTTCTTCCTTGAGAATTGAACGATCATCTGAATTGAAGACATGATATGCATTACAAGTACATTAGTCACCAGCGACTATCCTCTATGTGCACTACCACTTCCACCAGCTTCTCCCTCTCCTCTGAACTCGTTAGTAAACGACTCCAAGGTGAATCCAAGCTCTCGGCAAAGCCTTCTACAGGTCTGAACCAAGAACTCACGATTCCTCCCTGGAGGAGCCGCTCGCGCAGCTTCTATCTGAGCGATCAGATTACCAAGAGCGTTTGCAGGAGGATCTGGAGGGTAGGGTTGAGCGTCTTGGTTAGTCCAGCTAGCCAAAAACGGATTGTCGGAGGTGTTCCCTATTGTGCCAGGGTGAGCATGTGGATGTCGAGATGTGCTCTCGACAAGCGGTGTGCCAGTTGAGCTCTGGCGAGCTTGTGTGTACCGAGATGAGCTCTCGGCGGGCAGTGAACCAGATGCGCTCTGGTGAGCAGGAAGACGGAAAGAGGGAGATGAGGATTGGAGGGGAGAGGGATTGACCGAGGTTGGTATCCATCCTTGATCCCGTTGACTGCACTTCTGGGAAGCGCAAGTGAAACACTTGCGCTTATGGAATGGTTGGCCAGGGAGGCCAAAACATTCCAACCCATCGTGCTCACACTTCGAGCAAGGAGGATTTCGAACCACCGCCGTCGGATGTTGCGACTAACATGACTAGTGAATCAACATATGATCCATTATCGATGAATGTGGTCTTAAATGTAGTTAACACTTACAAGAATATATTCTCTCGTTCGGAGAGAATCTCGAGATTTTCTCGGCGACGTCGGTGAGGAACCAGGGTTCGATCCAGTCGAAGGTTGATTTTGCTGACCAGCAGCAGGAGGAGTTGAAGGCGGAAGAGACCTCTCTCGGGAAGGGGAGGAGGCATGGTGAGGAGTCCATTCGGGAGGAGTCCAATCGCTTGTTGGACCTGGTGAATTGAGAATGACTTCACGTCTTCCTTCAATTAAACCGTAGCGGGGGGGACGATCCGCTCCAACATAACGGTAAGGGGGAGGGATGGATTGAATAGAATCGTCGGACGACGATTCTGGAATAAGCTCCCCTTCGATCTATCAGCTAAATTCATTGTATATGAGACTTACAGTTCACTGGGCTTTCTGATCTTGCTCCTCTAACGCCAGGAGCATCGGAAGAGGGTTGAGTAACACCTACTCCTCTCTGTGATTCAGAGATTTCTTGGGTGTCACTTAACACCTCGACTTCTACGTCATCTGTAAATGAGACATCAGCCGACGCTCAATTAAGATATCCCACTGCTGCTTACCTCTTGTAGCTGTCGATACAACTACCTCTCCGGCACCTAGTACGTCTGATCGACGTACTAATTGAAGATCATCTATCCGAAGAACAATCTCGTCAGCATGGATTTTGATAGTGAATGGGATAGTGATCATTAGTATCATCAGACAGAGTAAGCTCACCTTCATCTTCCGTCACTTGATCTTCTTCCTCTTTATCCCCATCGTCTACGTCCATCAAAGAGTCGGAGGCGTCCAACTCTGCTCGAGTCCTCGTCACTATATTTTTCATCTCGTCAGCTAGCTCAACCGATTCTCCCTCTCGCATAAACCGATGAGGAATAGCTTCCAAACGACTCACCCTCTCCTCTTTCATCCCTCACCACCACTCTGAGGAACGCGTCGGAAACGTACCTCCCTCTCGCCGATCCTGTGAGAAAAGAGACAGATCACGATCAGTTTCTAGCAATTCAGTCGCATGTAGAATATCTATCAACGTCGATGCACTCACGAGATACCCGTCGTCTCTGACTGACAGAACCTTTTTTTGTTGATTTATTCGCCATACTGATATTGAGTTTTCTGTTTGTTACGATTTATCAGTATGACTTAGTTTGTATGGTGAAAGAACAATGATCATGAAAGAAGGAGGGGGATGTTTATTCTTGACGGTTAGTACTGTGTGTGTTTACTTAGAAAGATCCTGTGTGTATGGCGCCATCATCGTCCGATGATTGGTTACTGTTAATTACCACGTTTAAGGCATCCTTTGACTCAAAACTTCGTCCTTATCATGTTTATAACCCCGGATAAAGCCGTGATATACATGATACAGCTCTTGTACTCATATCTCATCACCTCCAGCCCAGACATGCTTGTTGGAACGAGCTTCAGCTTCATTAATGGCTAACATGATTCAAATTTCTATCTCTCTCAAGATAACGCAAGAGATTAGATTTTCTAAGCTTCCTATCAACCCTCCGGCACACCGGTACTTACGGACATACGGACTTGACCGCCAGCTATGACGTAGGCAGTACTCGATGTTTACCATTGAGTTCTGGCTGCTATCTTCCAATCTCTTCTATCCTTGATGGTAACCGACCACATTGTAACAAAGTCACCCAAACAACACTCATAGGATCTCTCTGCCAGCTTCTCGGCTCGCAGGGGATCGGAATTCGCACATGATATCGTCGATGAACAGAATGTAGAGCCTAAAACCTTGGGTGTCCCTTAATGGCGAAAGGTGGAAGGGATTTTATCAAGGTGAGTAACGATTGAAATATTCTTCCCTTTCGGACGAGAGGGACTTGAGGGAAGCTGAAGCGTCACTGAAGATGTTTGGTCTGTTAGCTTCCGCTACTCAAAGTCATATCATTGAATCGTTCTCGCTGTCTATTTTGTTTTGATATTCTATTTCGGTAGCGGACATCCGTCGAATTGTTTATGAATGATTCATATTTATTTTCTATTGAAGGAGAGTGGAATGAATCCAAATATAATTAAGCTTTCTCAAAGAATATGTTCAAGTATCAACATAACCTGTCTCATCACATATTCTATGCGTATCTCACATCGTCAAATTTCAGTATTTTCTCTCCAGTATTTCATCAGACGTTCGATGCATGATGATATCCACCAGGTCTATATACAAGCGGTTCTCTATCCCTGGGGATCGTCTCATTAGTGATAATATAGAAGAAGGGGTATCAGGAAGGATTTATGTAAACAAGCGATTGTCCATTCCAGCAAACATAAAGAGAGAATGAGTTTGTACAGTGTCGGACGCTTACGTCCCCTCTCGTCTTGATCATTTTCAGGATTTCTCTATCACAAGGACCACGAATCAGTAATAATCCAACAGATATCCTGACAACAGCGATATGAAGGACAGAGGAGTCACAGATGAAAAAGACCTACGAGTTCGACCTGATCTTCTCGCAGTAAGCGGAGGCGGAGAGGGTGTAGGAACAGGTGAAGGCATATGAATTGTCCTACAGTTCATGCCGTCCACAACATGGTCCTCATAACGAGCTACCACTTCTGGGTGAAGGGGTTGAACTCTTGCTTCGACCTCATCTTCCTCTTCATTTTCATCCTCACCTTCATTTGTGATCTCCGCATCAGCTGTGCTACTTTCTCCAGACTTGGATTTCTTTGGGCTGGATAGGATATTGAGTTCTGCCATCGCCTTCTGAGCGGTCTTGGTCTTTCTTTCCACAGAGCGGACCCCAATAGGGCTAATTTCAATCCTATGTTTGACTTGAGATCGACCTTTAGGTTTCTTGGGCGAGGTAGGCTGATTCGAACCTGATATTGATCGCTTTGAAGGTTGGGATCTGTAGGAAGCAACGGGCTCTCCTTTCTTGATCACCCCAGGAATTGGTGAGATAATTTCAACCGAGGAATCAGAAGTCGTTGGATTGTAAGATGCAAAGAACGCCTCAGCCTCTCTATTGAGGTCATAATGAGGTCGTCCTTTTCCTTTAACCGTGGGTTGATGTCGGGCGGAATCGAGAAAGGTGATATCAGGCTTGACCTCTTCATCGGAATAGGGAATCGAAGCAGAGATGGGGCTTGAGTGGTTGACTGAACTCGAGACCTTTCTTTTATCTTGATGAGGAACGGAGGATCTCATCTTAGGACATATCAGCGGTTTGTCATATGTGGGTGCAGGAATCAGCTTACCTCCCCCGTTTGGATCCCACCCTTGGTTCTTTGAACAGCATTCTTCACCTTTGCTGGTTCTTCCCTGTCGACCGTGCTTTCCTCCCCATAGCTTTCAAGGTATTCTTCCCACAGATTATCTCTATAATTGGAATCCTTGATGACCAAGAATGCTTCTTTCTTCGATTTGTAGACCATAAGAAGCTGAGACGGTTCGGTCTCCTCTACGCCTTTATAAATGCGAAACGTCGAGCGATTGTCATTTAAGACGACCCAGCTGTATAGATAGTCTCAGTACAGTCCATTTGAAAGGATAGCTTTGGGCGTATAGTACTCACGCGTATTCATTCGTGAATGTATCAACCAGACCCTTGAACTCTTTGTCCAATTTGGTCTTTATAGCACTCACTGAATCATTTGCTCGGATGCAAGGATGTTGCATATGGTTTCGCTCCTCGAGGAACTCCCGAAGCTCTTTCAAAGGGAATTCAGCAAGATTCACCGAAAGAAATCTATGATCTGGCAGAAGGGTAACCTATAAGAGGACGACCACGTCAATAAGACACTCAATTTACATCGCACATGAAATACACACCCTGGATTCGCTGCCAAGGAGGATAGCCTTCTTCTGAGTATCTTCAGATGTAGCTTTAACTGATGACGCTTTAGTTGAGGCAGTGCCGAATGGTTTTTGCATCACCATCGGAGATTGCTTGGTCTTGTGAATTGTTTTATTTCCAACCGCTCCTTGGGAGCGGCGGGGTTGTAAAGGTAGACCAGGATGAGACTGAGCAGGAGAGTTCTGGTGTTGACCCTTGCGCATGAAATCGGCTGTTGAGTGCTGAGTCAAAGCACCCTTGGTATACGCGTTCGAAGATGGGATAGAAAATTTTCCACTTTGATGAGATAGAGAGGTATCACCGATGGCTGAAGGGCTTTCCATCGTAGATTCTGGGGAAAGTTGATGAGGGGGTTCTTCATCAGAGCTATCGAAGACAGGAGCAATTGGAGCTCGTGTCATAGGGATAGGGCGGCGATGGGATTGATCACCAGGCTGAGGATTCTGGGTAGCTTTCTCTTTAGCAGCTTGGAATTCTCTGAACTCTTTCAGATCCTTCCACTCCTGAAATTCTCGTAGCTATGTATAAAACGACAGTTGTCAGCGGATACCGTCGATAGGAGGGAGAAACACTAACCTCCTGAGGGGTCAATTTAGGATTCATCTTGCTACGGGTGAGAGGGAATCGAATCTGCAGATATGATTCTCTTTGTATTGAAATTATCGAGGCGTAATGAAGTTATAAAGTAATAAAGGAGACAGAACCAGACGATTGGCATCTCATCTCGACAAGAGAAATCGAAACTGGAAGAGGTCAGTGCGATTTGGCCGGAATTTCTCGGCGAAACTGAAAAATTGCTGTGGCAAAGGTGTCTGTGCGTACCATACTGACCGTCCACATCATCTTGATGTTGATCATGATCGTTGTATTGCTCATGGAGGACGAAAGATGAATTGAGAGCACATAAAGCAGTTACTTGATAACTCGTTCTTAAATGCAAGCACGCGAGATCTCCGCGAGGAAATTCAATATCTTTACGTGATTCAGGGTAGCGAACAGCCGACCGACATGATATACCACATTCGGTAGGTCTTGAAGCTGCGATTTACTCATAAACTTTATGGGACGGCGGCTTTACGACTCGAGTACTCGTAGGGTTCACATCACTTTATCTAGTCGGATCAGCTAACGCGAAAGCTCTCGTGGTGAATTGGGCCCACCGTGAACGTTTCCGTGTTCGAAGAGTCATGCCTATTTAGATGATTGAGGACGATATTCGTAGGTGTCCTAGAATCGCCAGGCCGAATTTGAGGTCGGACTAGGCTGACCGTCCCATCTAGTCTGTAGGTTCAAGCACCGCCCTTGGAGAGGGCTGTTTGTGGGGGATTCCTGGCTTACTGGGAATGCTTTCGGATGCCAGGAATCGTGGCTGTTTCATCTGACTGCGTCTCTTCTTCGCCTTCATTTCGGATTGGTAGTCATATACGTAATGACTACCACTATTACTACTGTCTTCGCAATTCTGTTTCAGGGGTCGAGGGTGTCTGCGGCAAGTGGTGTTTCTACACACGCTCGCTACGTTTCGTTGATATACAATTATCAGCCGCCATCTGCATACTTGTCGGAAGCAAGAAGTAGAAAGGCTCCTACCAAAAGCTCTTGGCTAGCCAATATCTTACAAAGAAGAAATTAACTCGTCGTCGATAACAGTAATTCGATGCCTTTCTATTTCCTGCTTCCGCATTATGTGTGAGATGTAGATGACGTCGTCTCGAAACGTAGTGCCGGTATCGCACTGACAGATGAGTTTGTATTCCTATGTACTGAAATGAATTTAAGTGTGGTACCTCTCCGCTTGAAACCGTAGTACATTGTGACATTATTTTTCACCTAGAATCCGATTGTGCCAGGGCATTGACCGAATCTACGACGAGGGGCCGATATAATCGAGAATGATTGGCGTTCTTGTGGGCTTTACAGGCGGTGCATACTCATCTATGTTGTAATGCCCTGTGATGGACAAATCGCGGTACGTCTATCCTTATCTTCTAGGTGGATTTAAACATTGGAAGGAGAACAGTTTCGACTATATAGCGCTCAGTGATTGCTCCACAACATATGTTGCAGAGTGCTTACAAGGACCTGATAGATTGGGATGATACACGAGCTGAGTCCACATCAAAAATATAATGGTATCACGTCCTTGGATTCTGATGCAGCCACAAGTGCCGAAACCGATACGAAAGAAGTCCAATATCGGAAGCTTCTTAATCCAGACGTTCATGGAATATACAGATCTCGAGAAGACTCGTCTGTATTCTCTCATCCTCGTCCGCTAGAATGCAAACTCAACGAACGTTCATGAGACTGGTCGAGAAAAGCAGGTTCAGAGATGGAAAGACCAGTGTGACGTGATGCATATCCTTGAGATCAACCATTTTCCGGAAGCTGTTCTATCAGCAAGCGCTATCTCGGGATCCGATACTACAATATGAATACTCGTTCAAATTCTAACATAGCATACGTCGATGGATGATCATGGAATGACCTTGTTGAACGACCACGAAACTCTAAGATTTCCGCTTCAAGTCGTTTGTATACATCGCGTCTTTCAATATTACGTAATCGAGAACTTTGCTTCATCAGTCTCCGGCGTTATGTGTTTCGTCTTTACATCAATTTCTCTCTTTGTCTCCTCAATCACTCTGCTGTCTTCGACAGAGGATAACTTAATCAGTTTTATTCATTTCTGCGACCACCTAGTATTGGATCGTTCGTCTGACTTCACACTACTTTTAAGACTTTTCAGCTCGACATATGGACCAGAATGGGTGGATTTATACCCATCCATCAAACACTTCAGCCAAGTTCGGCCATTCGGAGAGGAATCATCAGCACAGACCTGATTGCTGCTGGATTTTCGTGTATAGGTATGGTATGGTGCGTATACGAGCATCTTTCAGAAGCCACATCTTGCTGTATCAGTTGTAGCTCTATAACGCCGAGTCGAAAACCTTTGTTCGTCTCTCTTATCACTAAGACGGTCAAGATTTAACTGTATCTTCTCTGAATTACCTCTATAACACAAACAAACCTCTATATTCAAGAAATCATATCCACAACAGGCCCCGTCTGAAATGAATATCATATCAGTACATCGACAAGAAGGTGTTTCTCTTCGAATCTCTCGGTCTCCTCCCGGAATTGTAGTGAATGGTACGATTTTTGATGAAACCATGTTGAAGATGGTCGAAACTGTGATTATCTGGTCCAATTCCTTCGTGAATAAGTTTGAGAAACGCTTACTTGGTCATACAGGGCTTCTATCATCCCTCTCGACAGTATCTCGATCTTACCAGTCGATATCGATTTGGCGGGATTAATTTCAACTCTACAGCAGAGTGCGTTGGAGAAATCATTAATGCCTTTCATCTATATCAATGTGTAAGTTCTGTTTCTTAGCCTTTCTTGATCTTGAGCTGTTCTGACTTGGGGAATGCATATATGCAGTCTTTCTGCGGCATCATATTTGAGGTATCACCTTTCATCACCACCAGGACAGTTTATCGTTTTTTGGAAATGTTATATGGCTCTGAATTGTTATTTGTGCCTACTTGTAACAAAGTCCTGGTAGTCAAACTCGACACCGCCTTCCTTCACCGTTTCTCTCAGCTTCTTGGGAATGCATAGAGTTTGTTCGGGATTTCTCGGTTACATTCCTCTTCTGATGATGTTTCAGGGAGGCGTCCGGTTTCCCATTAGAAACAATATGATCTATACTTAATGAGAGCAATATAACTTGATTGTCGATAGATCGTTTGGTATATACTTGTCGACCCAGGCGAGTTCACTTTCCTCCTCCAACGCCTTGAGCGAAATGCTAATCTATTTTTCTATAGAAACAATTCCCTTCACCCTCCCGGGTCCTCCCCTCTTCTACCTTCTCGGATCCTCATCTTTTCTACCCTCCCGGGTCCTCCCCTCTGGTCGTCAGTGCTGACCCAGGATCGGGGAAGGATCAACGAGCGAACCAGTAAGCCAAATGGTCGACCTCCAGATCGATTTCAAGAAGAAATACGAGCTTCCGTTTTTGGCCTCCTCAACATTGTCGATGATATGGTGATTTTATTCTCATCACTCCCCTCGCATCTGATCAGCACCGCCTTCGTCAAGAATGTGACACCCGCTCTGAGAAACGGGATGGGGCTTAATGAAGTGGTGGAGAGCGTCAGAAAGAGAGGAGCCGATCGTGTCGAACCAAGAAGAGAGAAAGGGAGAACAGATTAGGAGAAGCGATTGGAGAATGAGAGTGATATACCTGAAGAAGAGGAAGAAGCTCGAGGATAGAGGTATGTCAAATGTTACCTGATAAATGGACAAATCAATCGGGAGCTGAAAGTGTGATAGACTGCTTGTCTGTGTTTCGACAATAGAAAGCATCGAAACCAGTTCCTTGTCTACTTAAGATATGGTAATATACGATCTCCTCACCTCTGTCATCCAGTAGCTGACGAGATGTGCATACAGGAAGACCTACTTGACAGAGACGCTATCTCTCTCAGCCTGTTATAAGGGATAATCTCGACAGAAATGATTTGGACCAGGAAAATATGGGTCGGTATCGGTATATTGAGATGATGAACACGAAGTCTGTCATCACCTCGGAACGGAAGCTAGATATATTTTGTCAAACGATCTTGTAGATTGTTTCATGTATTCGTACTTTCCTCTTGTCTCGATGATACGAAAATATTCTAATATCCCATCATATGTTATCGACAAGGGGAGTTGTAAGCGAAACTATGCAAATTCATCAGATGCCAGACCTACTTCTTCAAAATTGAGCCATATGTAGCCCACCCTCACCAATTACTTGTCCTGATCTCGTTGAAATAAATCGATCGTTGGATGCTCACCGACGAATTGCTTAGAGAACAGACGTTTTTCAACCAAAATGGAAGGGAGTGTAAGGGGGTCAATTGAGATGGACAGATCTTGTTAGTATCGAGTGGTAACAATTTCGCACCATCGAATGTATGTGGCCTTGAAGTGTGTATGTTTCAAGCTGAGTTGCATGAATGAATACCGATATGAATAAAGTACAAAGTCACGAATACAAAGCTGGGAACTCCTGACGTACAATTCGGTTGACTTCTTGTACAACAGTAAGATACCTTTCCAAACCAAAATCAGCTGGGGGAGGCCAAGTCCACCTGTCACCTCCTGCTACCTCCTCAATCCGCTGTCGGAATTCGAGGCTTTCAAGCATTGCTCTGACATCTTCAGGCAAAGAGCTAAGGATCGCAGGTGTTTTCTTATGTGGGTCGTTATCGTTGAGTTGGTGACCAGATCTCCCTTTAAAATGATCAACGCCATAGTCTTCGAATCTCTTGGCAGCGTCAGGATCATCGTAATGGTCTTCAAGATATCCAGTCAGCGGATCGACATGTTGAATAGGAGATAGCTGGATTTTTTCAGCGGCGCGCAAGTTAACGAAGCGCGGATTAGCATTTACTAATTACGAGCAATTGCCATACTCACTCCTGTGCCAGAGTTGTACAGGCGTACTGTTTTTCTCAGTCGAAATACCATGATTGTTCCACCTTTCAACGAAGAACTCTAGAGCCTTTCTGAGAGTGGGTATATAGACAAAGTGGAGAGCCCACATTTCAAGGGGGTCATCTCTGCAGAGATACCCTTGTTCTTCATAGTATATGAACTGTTGGCGGTAACGAGCGGTGGACCACTGTTGAACGTCTACCCATAATCGCTCTATTCGTTGATTATGGGTAGATGGACCTTGAATGAACGAGCCTCGATTGAGTCCTTGGAAGAATGAGTCAATGAGGGAAGTATTTGTCAAATACGAAATAGACTGGACTCACCTCTGACTTTCTCCATCTGTGCTTTTACTTCCCAATTCTCCTTGCCAAGATCTGCTCGAACTCTGCTAGGCCATCCGTATTTCTCAGTGGCTCGAAGAAAAGCAGATAGAACGGTTGATGCGCGATTGTTATCTGCGACAAAGATATACATGATCCTCCGAGAGAAACCGTCGATAGCACCATGAATGACTATTCCCCAAGGACCCAGTTTGTGGTGGCCATCGATGTGCCAGAGTGAGTTGATGAAGGGAACGTGATAAACTCTCCTGATGATTGCTCGTCGCTCCTTGCCGGGTCGATTGTAAAAGACCTTGAGAGCATCTCGGACACGCTTTTGTGTGACCTTCACGCCTAATTCCTTGAGTCCGGAGTGTACCCCCTTCTCACCCTCTAGCCCGCTGCCCATATGAAACACCATCCTGATGGCCTGAAACGCGATATCAATATTGAATAAAACGTAAATTGAATGAACACAAGTATCGATAGCTGTGTCTTTGGCGTTGAGATTCGTGAATCTTGGCCTGGCTTCTATGATATTCGTCGAGGTGAAGCGAGACGAGAATGAGGTGAACGAGAATGGATGAGTTTGGATCAAGAAATGGAAGATAGAGACGTACTCAAAAACGGCCGAACGGTAAGAAGAACGCAGAAAAAGGAAGGTGACAGGTAAGAAAGCTTGCTTACTTGTAACAGTTGTTCCTCGTCCATATCAGTCCAATCTCTCTTCTTTATCCCTTCTTCTTTTCTACGTCAAAATATGCTACTCCTAGAGACACCGAACCAATCGCTCGCGATCTCCTCATCCGAATATCCAAGAGATACGAGCCATTTAAGCTTTTCAATATCCAAATCAAGCTTCATACCCCCCTTCTCTGAAGGTACCCATTGGAGAGAAAACGAAGGTAGTTTATATGATCGTGCGTTGACGCGGTGCCGCAAGTCATCAAGCTGATCTAAGAGTGCACGAAGACGAAAAGTGGTTTTGTGGAAGATATTTTGAGGTAAATGGGGTCCGAGAGTAGAATAATCTTCTAGGATAGAAGTTATATTGGTGAGATGAAACATAATGCCAGTTATGTTTCCCGAAGAAGCGGCAGTCCGAATACATTCGTTAGCAGCAATTGCATGAGTGTCGACCAGGTCTCTGATCTGCTTCATTTTTTCCGGAGTAAATGGTCGAGGCTGATAGAAGGAGGAATAAGAAGTTCGGATCAGCAATGGATCAAGTTCTCTTCCCACGATGTTATCAATGTACTGACCTCCTCGTCCTCCTCGTCCTCCTCGAGGTTTGATTGTTCTACATACTCGAGTTCCATCCTAGGAGCAGGGTGTAAACATTAAAGGTGATTGTTTGGGACGAAGAGAGAAATAACCTGAATTCCACGAGCTTCGACGAGTGGCAGAGGTATTCTACGTAATCGTCTCGACTTTCTAATGAGTTCGAAGAAAGGTTGTTTCTCGACGAATTGAATGTAGAATGATATCAACGGCTTCTCATAGATGACGAACAATTCTCGAGAAATGCATAATAGGAAAATAGTCGAGATTTTGGATGATCCAGAAAGTCGTAGAGATTGGAACAGTTTCAAATTGAGAATCGTAGAGATTGGAACAGTTTCAAATTGAGAAGCGATCTCGAATACTCTGTGATCGGTAGGGGGATGTTGAGTGAATGGACATATGGATACAGATCCGCAAAGAGATCTGAACTCTCAATGTCGCAAGGTAGCTTGAGGTAGCTTGTAAGGAAAAATTCGGGACAAGGGAGGAAATAAGATGAATGTATACGAGTTTCGACGGAATGTGTGGCTATCGACAGCGTGTCATATCTGGAGTGGGAAATAAGTGATGCTCGATGAATGCGGTACACGATGAAGATCAAATTCGAACAAAATGGATGATATTGGAAGAGAGTTATATCGGAAAGAAGGTGAAATCGGATAATGTCGAATGGGATAAAAAAAAAAAACGAACCAGAAAAAAAAAGAAAACGCTGACACAATTCACGCGTCATACTGAATTCATAAATTGCTATCGCGAACAATGTTTGGGAAATGACGGTCAAACGTCAATCTCTTGAACCTGTCTTTCTCACAAATTACCTGCTATCGCTACATATCAAGGCACACATCACAAAGGCAAGGATGGCGCCTCCTCCTCCACTACCACCCAGATCACCAGACACAGACCGAAATTGGAGTTCCAATTCGAACTCTTGGTCAGATAGACAACCACCTCCACATCTTCCTCCTCGTGCATCAGGTCGCACAACATTAAGGAATGATGCGTACCCAGTACAACATGTACCTCCGCAACATTCCCATCAGTCTTCATCGTTATATGGCGCGACCGTAAATCCATATGCTGTAAATGCCGGTCCATCAAGAAGAAGTGGAAGTCCAGATAATGAAAGGAGCAGACAAAATAGTGCTGGTGGTTTGGTCAGAGATAGAGATAGGGACAGGGATAGAGACAGGTCATACAGAACAGAGTAAGTTATCATCTGGTCTAAGAATATGACTATTATAAGAGGAACAACTGGCTGCGTGTACTATTAGCTGATCCGAAATCGTGTATTCCACTAGCACATATATTCCTTCAGATGACATTGAACCTGGACAAATACCTTCTCCAATATTGAATTATCAACCTCAACCTATAGATCCCAGAGACTCTCGTCCTATATTTATCCCAACTGGACCTAGTGTCATCAGACCCAATCAACCGATGCCGTATCGTCCAGCTAGGAAAGTATCTTCCGACCGACCGAATGATGGCGCAAGGTCTCCCTTGGCTATACCACCCGGAACATCTTCCTCATCAAGCAGAGATACACTCCAGCCTAGTTCAGGTTCAGTCATGGGTGCATTAGAGAACTTCTCAAAGTAAGTTAGCTTTCGAAAATACTCTATAAACGTATCAAGATACTGATCGTTTCTCACTACAGAGCAATGCATACAGCTCTCGTCACTACATCTCAACACTCATTAGCACTGAAACACTTTTCTCGATTATCCACTTTCCCACATACGAATCCTACCTCAGTTGCATTCGAAGACGCTCAAAAACGAGTTAGTCAAGCTGAAAGAGCATTGAATGATCAGATGATAGCTTTACAAAGTAGCTTTACCGAGTTGATAAGAAGGACAATAAATAAAACTGGTAATTCGTTAGAAGCCATTAGTGCGTTGGAAATAGATGGATTGAAAGAGAGGATGAGGAAATTAGAAGAAATCGATAGTAGAATATTGAAACAACCTGAAAATGTAGAACAGCCACCACCACCGCCAGTGAGAGATGTCCCGCCACCACCACCTCTTGACGAATGTACTGCAGAAGGCTCCACAACTGTCAGCGTTGACCAGGACATTGACGTGGAGATGAAGAAACGAAAGGTCGGAGCTGTATTGGATGATATAATAGCGAGACTGGACAAATGTGAATCAATGAAAGATGATTTCGATTTCAGGATTGACACTGTCGAAACTGAACTAATGACAAAGGATTCTGATTTTATGGATAATGAAGCTCGAAGAAAGCAAATGAGAGAGTATAGTGGTTGGAGCGGCTTAGAAAATAGGAGGGATCCCAATGGCGCCATCCGAGGTCTGAAAAGGAAAGAAAGGGACGTTGATGCTGGAGAATTGGATGTTGAAATCGAATCTAAATCGTCAAGGGTAAGACCCAATAACGATAGTATCGCTATGAGTGATGACGGAGTAAATGAGAAACTGGTAGGACGTATGCAGAAAGAGATAGCAAGATTATCAGAGGAGATGGGAAGTATCAAATCACAAATTGCAACTTCAGCTGCAACACCGACTGTACCGATAACACCGAATGTAGCAACTGCTTGTTTACAAAATATGATGGGTCAACTTCGATATCAAAGACTATCGATCACTTCAGATCAACAGAGTGACAAGCCAGTTGACTGGAACGAAGTCAGTAACCTGAAGGACGAATTTGCGAAATTAGCTGAACAGATGAAACAACTGGAATCATCCGCTAGACGCAACACCTCGATTTCGGGATCTACAAATGGGTCAAGCACGGATTTGTCGAGTATATTGAATGCTCTGAATGCCTTGAGGAGTGATATGGCTCAACTGACTAATGAAGTTAAAGGGTTACTAGTCGACAAAACTTCAAGATCAGGTGTATTTCAACAGATATCATCTGGTGTACAATCTTTAGCAGAGACTATCAAACAATGTCGTTTAGATTGTAGTACAGTCAACGAAGTCCAAGTTTCTTCCTCTGCAACTATTATTATCCACACCGAAGAAATCAAATCACTTCGAAATGACTTTGTCCTTCTGCGAGCTGCACTAACTACAATCAGTCAAACCATAACCCAGAAAGATCAAGAAATGAATGAATTGAAAAAAGCGGTAGGACTGTTGCAAGGTGACCTGAAGGAATTGAGAGATGGAAGGGAAAGCTGGACAAGAGAAGTCATGGCCGCTTGTCTTGATTTAGTGAAAGAAGAAACTGAAAATGGTAAAGAAGATTATGCTAAAATAGCTAAACGAGTAAGCTGGAGACGCCTCTTTCTCTTCACCACTGTTCATCAGAGTATAGTTTCACTGACAGTTCGAATTGCACTGTTCATTTAGGAAATACAAAACTTCGTCAAAGATTTCATGGCCAAACGATCTTCTTCAACAATCAATCCCAACCATGATAATAGATCAACTTCGGAACCTGCAGATAACAGTGATACACCACCTTTACCAAGATCAACGACTTTCCTGAATCCAAGTCCTGCATTACCGCCTCAGTCTCAGGGGCAAGCGCAAACCGCACAACCAAATGTCTCTTCCCATCTAGCTCCCGCGCAGCCTTCAATCGTATCGCGGCTGACTCTCAATCTCGATAATGGTATCCCAAATCAGACTCATCAGTCAAATCCACTAGCTTCTAGGATCAACCCAAACTCAACGTCCAATCCTGGGTCAAATACTTCTTCACCTCAATTAGCCCCATCAGGAATAACAACGGAGACTCGACCTGCGCCCAATCCCAAACCTACTTTATCCGCGAGGATGAGCGGTAATTCAACTGAACATCTTCAGGCTCAATCCCAATCTCCGCACGGGTTGGCAGCTAGGTTAACAGGTCTGAGTCCCACCAAACCAGCTGGTGACGGAGGTCTGCAAGATGGGATGGATATTGATAATGAATGATTTACTCATTACTCGTCTTATGTATCATATCCAATGATTTTGTTCTATTGTCATTACCTCGTATGCTTGTACGAGCTGAAGTAGATTAATATTGAAAAATGTGATCAATGACGAGTGGACCGGTTGATAGCCAAACACGCGACAGAATCGTGTGCATCGGATTTAAGAATGTTCGCCAGTCGTGAAGGAAATTAACGCCGATGCTTCCATTGGTCACCTTCAAGTGCCACACTCGTCCTCTGTTTTGCATCTCTCACCGTACGCTTGGTTGTTCAATCATTGCTCTCCCTTTGCTTTCCCTAGCTCCTCCCCCCAGTGTGGTGTGTCTCTCAGTCCTCTCACTCTCTCTTGCCTGGGTTTGCTGCTACTCGCTCACACTCTCAGTTCGTTGAAAAGTAATCTATCAGTAGATAAGTCAGATTTTTCTCCATCCATCAAGTTCATTCAAAAAAAGACGAGGTTCAAAATGGTGAGTTCAGGCTGGTCTATCGAACGTTTAGAAACGAAAAACGTAGAAAGGATAGAAAGCTGGATGTCATTGAGGGATGAAGACATGGTGAAAACACAACTGTGGGAGGATGAATAGAAGTTATTGCGTAGAAGATATCACTGGAGTAGATGTTGGGATAGTCTTCGCTATGGAGAATGTCGGAAGGGAATCCACTGCACAGAGAGAATAATGTATACTGACATAAGTATTGTTGTTTAGGCTCCCACTACCAAGGAACGAAAGGTTAGTACACAAATCTCCATTTTTTCAGGTCAATCACATCCTCCCGGTATAACACATAAAAAAATGGGTCATGGGTGGATATGGGAATATGGGATATGGATCACGGATTCTGCTTTTGGATAATGGATTGGATTGGATATCGGATTTGGGATATGGGATATCGTAGCATAATCAACTGGATAGACAATCTTATTTCGCTGGATAGGATAGGTTGGACTACTTTCATAAAGAGAGAAGAATATATGCTACACTACAGCATGTAGGAAGGAGGACCCTTTGATTTATGTTGAGATGGCAGTGGAATCGTTAAACAAACATGGCTACCTTCAAACATTCGCCAATTAGAAAATCCAGTAGAGATCCAACAGTATCCCATATTCCCAATCCAGGAGCAAGACCAATACCATGCCCCCATCTTGGATTGACCAGCGTTACGGAGGAAATGTCATAGTGAAGAAAGAACGGATCGCTGACTCGCCTTGATTCCTGTTGTTGATAGACCCGAACTCCTCGATCAGCTCTTCACGATGTTGTGACTCGTGAATACACCATCCACCTTCACAAGAGAGTCCACGATTTATCTTTCAAGAAGAGTGAGTTGAGTTTCTATCCAAAGGGCAAGGGCAAGGGGGAAGGCTTAAAAGTGAAATGTATAACTAATTCACACTGGCTTTGCTTTTTTATTTGGAATCTTTTAGAGGCCCCTAAAGCCATCAAATCAATCGTTGAATTCGCTCAAAAATCAATGGGTGTAAACGATGTTCGAATTTCACCTGGATTGAACCAAGCTATCTGGGCTAGAGGTATCCGATCTCCCCCCAAGAGAATCAGAGTCAGACTTGAGAGAAAGAGAAACGATGATGAAGGTGCTAAAGAGAAACTTTACGTACTTGCATCTGTTGTTGAAGGTGTAACCAGCTTCAAGGTGAGTTTCTAAATCTAAACAACATAGTAATCCGTCATATCTTGTTTTGATTTGAGTAAACTAACGCTGTGAATGATCTCTTTTCACAGGGTCTCCAAACCGTCAACGTCGAGGCTGACGAGTAAACTTTGACTCCCATTATCACGGAGTCAGAAAAGGAATTCGTTATTTACGTTTACGGGATTGGGTCTTTTTTGTAGGGGATGCACGCCATGATACATTCAATCTCTACCACTTGTTCCTTTGTGTGCACTTCTACTTTTTCTCATTTACTTGACTTGTCCACCGAATCCGAAGTTCAAGGCACAAGAGCAGATTCATCGATCGATAAAATAGTGTATTTCTGTGCGACACGCAGATGACATTGCGAAAGGTCACATCAAACACTGATGAGACAAACGTAATGATTGATCGAGCTCGAATTCATCAGAACCACTCAACACCTGAAGTGCTTCGAGACAAATTTCATGCTAATGATGATGATGACCTCGAACTCAAATAGTCAATATTGCTGATCTGTCGTTCAGTCTGACTGATCATCGACACAAATTGACTTTGTACTAAACGATGATAAGGCAATTCCTAGGTGTCCTCGCGTTCCCAGAACCACAACCACAGGTTGTCACATAAAACGAGTGATTATACATAACATGTCAATGCAAAAAATTGTGTTCTATGTGTGTATATATATGGTTAAATGGTGCGGTACATAAATAAGCACGTAGGAAGACATGCCACCATTTACCCTTGTCCAAAACAATCCAAAAACTATGACCCAAAAGAAGAATTCAACACTTAAAGAAAGAATGATCTACCAAGGCAAAGGTTGTTCGACAACGTCTATTCTTTTAGCTGCCATTTCTCTTACCATACCAGCCATGAATTTACCGTCGACCTAACAAAGACGAACCCACCAGATGTCAACTCAAAGTGGCAAAGTATTATAACAAGATTTTCGGACTTACGGTTATTCTTGGTGAATGGAAATCTGGACCTTGATCAACTCCCCATCCATCTGGTTTCCTCCATCTACGAGTGAATCGAAGTCAGCTTCCTTTCTTCCGTGTGACAAGCATGGCGCGTGTATACCCTCAAAAACGAGTGCGATAGGGCCAACTCACTTCTCAGGTGGGAATGTTTCATTATAATGAATAGCATAATATTCATGACCCATCATTTCACCCAAGATAGCATAATCTCGTGCGAAACCGGTTACAGGCATGATTTCCATCACTGCTGATCCTGGTCTCATCCACAGTTGATGAGAAAGTCCATTACCATGAACAGCGAACATTACCTATCATCGCAAAGCGTAATCTCTCATCAGCTTATTGATCACACACATCCGATGAAGATGCAAGGCAGCTGCTATTTGTACAGCAGATCAATTCACTCACATCAGATCTCATTGCCAAACAAAATTGCTCTACTCGAGGTAACTTCTCCATATATTCATTGTGGAATTCGATTACACCTTCAGCTTGAAGTTTTTCCATCTCTTCAACCAATTCCTGCGCATCATGATCGATCAACCTTCTTGAAGTTAATTGTCTACTCAGAACAATCGGTCAGGGGAACTCGTCAGTATATCGAAAACTAGTCGTCAATCGTCATTCACATACCGATTGATGTACAACACAGTTGGCACTTTAGAATTCTCTCGTTTGACTTCACAACCTTCTGCAATTGCGAGTCGTTTGATCTGATCACGCAATGGATCCATCCAGGTTTTAGGTACATCTAAAAGAGGTAAATCTGCAATGGCTTTATTCCAATATTTGACATTTACTCCAATTCGATGAGCTGCCCAACGCTACCATATGAATTTTCAATTTGATCAGTCTCAAGATTATCCAGTGCACATTCTGGCATGGTCTGAACAAGACTTACATCAGCGATAGCTATTTTATCGAACAAGTAAGTGACACCACTCTTCCTTCGATCTTCAAAGATGTTGGCTTCTTCAATTTCAGCTTCGGGGAGAACAGCTTGTTGAAACCAAGTTGTGATTCCAGGTCGATCTCTCTACAAGAATGGGAATGTCAATCGATGAACGAGTGTGAGAAGACTATCTCACGACTTACCCAGTCGACAGACTGAGCTTTATAAATCAGTCGAGAGGGAAGCTCAATCTCTCCGGCAGCCGTAACTACTCTCCATAGACCAAGGAACATCTCGCCGACTTTGTGAAGTAAAAAGGTCAGTTCGTGGTGGATAACACTTAGATTTCATGTAGTGTATCAATAGGAAATCGCTCACTGACTGCAAAAAGATCCAACTCATATCAGCTTATGGGCAATCAGAGGTTAAGTCTCGATGCAAATACTTACAATGGTAATAATGGTTTAAGAAAGAACTTTGATGTTCACCTTCTCGTATATCGGCAAACATGAGCTGAGCATGTGCAATTCACGTCAGCCTTTATTGCCTTATTGGTCATATGGACTGAATATAAATAAGATCACTCACACTGACACCACTTTTCCTTATAGCGGCTTTACCCAATAACATCCTTTCCTTGGCTTCTTCAGGTGATACGACCATTATTCTATCTTCTTCTGCAGCTTGATGATTGTGATATTTATCGGCTGGATCAGCTAATCCAGATAGTATTCCACTTATACCATATTCAGGTAATGTTGATGGATCAGAAGTCACTATTATAAAGGTTCCATTGGCTGAATAAAGATTATGGAAATAATCTATCACATCGGACTTTATTAGCCTCTCTTGATTTTTGGCATTTAGATATGCCTTTTATTCCAACAGTGGACGAAAGGGATATCAGTCATAATAAACTCACTGAAACCTGCTACACCACTCATATACTTTGTTTCTGGGAAATCTGCTTCTGCAACGTAAAGATCTGCCCATCGATTCACTGTTTTTGAAGGTAAATATTTACTGAGCTTGCTTATATGCTATGCGGATTGAGTTTTTGATTAATCAACTTATTATTCCATTATCCAAAAGTTCATCACTCACTTCTATAGTCGAATGACCAGTGGTCTGTTGGATGAGCGTATGGAATAGTATTACCGTTATACCAAATCCTAATAATAGGAAAGAAGTAAATCGGTTTATAGCCAAAGGCATCTTACAACAACGTCTCTTTGATGTAGATGACTGATTATTCTTCGAACTGGGAGGTGATTCGAGTCGGATTGGATTGGTCACAAGTGGTGTTGAAGGTGGTGTAAATCTAATCATTTGGGAGAGCAAGAACTGTCAATCGGGAGAATCTTGCTTAGGTTTCGATGAAGTCAATAGATGGAACCAAAGGGGAGGGTCGGGTAATGAAAGAGTGTTTAAATGACAGTGTGCCGCTGCATCTACCGACCGGCGGATGGGAGGACGATTCGTGAGAGAGACGAGAAGATATGACCGTTGACCGTTCTTCTCAAGATCCATACAACGAAGATATACTTGAAGGACCACTCGTCAAGTGATAGTAGGTTGGAAGGGTGAAACTTTGACTCACTATGTGTCACAAAACCCCCCTGGGAAACAACTTCAATAACACACTTCAACGTGAGATTGAATCGTCAATGCGATGTATCAGCGGTCTCAATACCTGTCTTATCCACGGAACGGGTATCTGTCTATCTATTTATCTAAGGAGAAAATACGAAGAATGAAACTGAGAATGGATTGATACAGAACGTAATAAAATGGATTAGATTCACTCAATCATTCAATTGAGACATGATCGTATCTCGAATCGTGGACAGGTAGATCATTGTGACTGATAAAATTCAGGAAAATCGATAATCAAAACAAAAAGACATACAACAAAATTCATCCGATTAATCGAATGAACGCGATGTGCGATGCAAAGCAAAATTAGAGAAACATGTTTTATCGTAAAGATCACATCACCCAGGCACTAGGAGAGAAAAACAACAGACAAAAGGGGCATCGGGGGAAGGGGAATCTCCTGATTTACGATTCAAAATGAAAAGGAAAGAAAAGCTTAAGTCAGACGCGTTGATTAGTTAATTATATCCTTAGCAGTAATTCAACACACGAATACATTTGACTGAATTGACAGAGAGCTCCAGGAGTAATCCGGACGAGACAACAAAGGTCATAGCCCCAAGGAAATCAATAAGTTACAGAGCTAAAACCTCAAATTGAATAGGAGGAAAAGCATGTTCTGAATTCGAATTGTGGGTCGAATGAATAAATGTTTGCTTTGTAGACCAGGGTCACCCTCATTCTTGTACCTTTTCCTGATAGTCTATTCGGGACCTCACTCTCCGGATGATTCAGTCAAAATGGGTGTAACGTTTTGACAGAAAAATCGTGGAGTGGCCGCTTCTTCGCTTCCCCAGCGGGATCATTAGTGTCTATATCGAAAGTGACGATAGCCCAAACGAATTTGCATATAAAGCCGTCTCACCTTGGCTAGCACCCCGTGATGCCGTCGACAGTAGCGTCCACAAGCCTTAATCGTGATTCTTGTGTTGATTTTTGGGCTTCCTGCAATCACACATCTGATGTCTGATGGACAGGTGTTTCTATACACTACCCATATGCATAAGACATGAAAGAAAGAATGGTACCGATGATATATAGATAGGAATGGGCAGCAGGATCCATCGACGCGCTCTTCCCTCGCGTCTGATTTTGAGCTACATGTTGGCCAATTTGGTGATCCACACTGCCGTACGAATCAGGACCTTGCCAGTTAGTTGGATACCCACAAGCTAGATGAAAGGCGTTGTTCGTGAGGCATCTTGCATCCGCAGCAATGCTTTCGTGTATGCTTGCTGCCTTGTCATGTCTGCTCGTATCTAGTAAGAATGAGAAAGAATGTTTTTATTCCGGAATGCGGCAATCGAGATTCAGTTTGTGCCTGAGAATCTCTCCTCGTTCTGTTTTCCCTGAATACCAGGAAGTTGATTTACCAAAAGCGGATATATCGATGAGATGGTTTTTTTTTTGGTTTTCTCTTCAGCCTTCTCTTCTCTCGTTCTTCTCTACTTTCATGCTTTGTATCTTTCTTGTGTCTTCACCTTGAAAACGCCATGGTGCAAACTTTGATCCCGGAATGTCCGAACCAGATTACCATGTTCGGAATAAAACCTTATCATTAGGTGGAATGGGATTTTAAGCTTCTTCTTTTCCTTCAACCTTTGTTGTTGGAAGAGATGTAAGAGGCTATAAATCCATTCATTCGTTCTTTCATTCCTTGGAATACCTACAAGCCCACGTTTAACGATGTCCGAAGAGACTCGGTGGCTTTCCTTTCCACCTTTTTGGGGGCTTAGGGATTGACGATGCGAAAGGATACTGTCATGCAAAGATTGTATTCGCAATCCAATTTACATATTTTCACTAACACCTCTCATCTTCATAGCATCTAATCAAAAATATCATAATCACTCTTTAATACCCATTCTCCTTCGTTTGATACGACAAACACTCAGCTGTGCTGAATTACTTTTTGATATTCGAACTTGACCCACACTCCTTTTCATGAACTTTGATTAACAGCTGCGCTGAACCACTTTCCTTCGACGACCCTACAACAGATACTCTCTTGTCACATCCCCTCAAGTCAGCACGATAACTCCTAGATAATCTTCCAAATCAGTACTTTCGATCATCAATAATCAGTCCTCGGCGAAATACATAAAATGTCTCGACCTCGAAGTCGTTTCATGCCTTCAAGACGTTCTTTACCATTCATCTTATTGAGTACTATATTTGTATTGTACAAATCTATTCCAGCGGAATATTCAACTCAAGCATTCCCTTCATTTTCATCATATCTATCTGCGGAAGACGTATTCTATCCACATTCATTAAGTACCAAATCAGCAGGTGATCATGGTACTTTTGTCGAAACTAGCGCATACGATTTACCTAAATTGATTAGATCAAGAAGGGATGTCAAGGAAGAGAATCAAGGTGGAATTGATGGATTAAGAATCGCCGTTTTAGAACATGCAGGGTTTCATGAAGGTGAGTTACATATACCATTCAGGAATGACTTGACTCTCTGCTTGTTCATTATTATTATTAAAAAAAATCATTTGCTAATACTATCACAAATATCTTGTAGAGGTCGTTGGAGCCGTCATCAAGACGTTGACTGATATAGGCGCTAACTTCACTCTTTATCGTGAGTGGTTTGAGAATATACGGTATCCCTGAGCTGACAAGACGATGGATCTTCTAAGGTGACAATTTCCGATGGGGATATGCGGAAGTTTTATCATCTGGGATGAATTATACAATACCACCAACACCTTATTCTGATGGAACGTTCGCTTCGGCAGTATCGAATGGAGAGATAGACGTTACGATTCATATTTCATGTGATCACGCATTTTGGAATTGGCCTAAAAACAACTTGGCTTACGAAGCAATGAAAGAAGCTAAAGACATGCAAGTCGTTTGTATGTTACATGAATTAGAAAATTTAAGTGAACATGAAAGGAAAAGTTGGGAATTAGCTGCTAAACAAGAAAGATTAACTTATCTAACATTGAGTAAACATGTTAAAAATTATTTGAAATCTGAAGTTTTGAAATGGGCGGATATACTTAAAGAAACTAGTTGGGGTAATGTTCAAGTTGAAGAATTCGTTCCTGTAAGTGGGCGATTCAGTTTGTGGTAAACTCGTTCCAGGCTCTTGTCAGCTAACTTGATTTCAACCAAAAAATTAGATTTTCCCAGTTGATGCTTCAAGATTACCCGATAGTGATCTCGTTCAAGTTGAAGAATATTTCCCAAAACGAGCTGAATCGATACCATCTCGATTAGCGATTTTGGGCAATATCCAACCTTGGAGAAGAACTTATAATCCGATTTTGAAAGATCTTCATTCCGCAATTCAAGGTATGTGTTTTCCGTGGCATATCAATCGAAAATGATGATACTGATTTCAATCATCTCGTTTGCTAGATGACCCAGAAGCATGGGGATATCTTCCATTATCCGACGAATCAAATTCCACTTATATTTCCTCGAACGATAAATCCAGACCACCTGTGACTTTACATTTCATAGGATCTTTAGCACCAAGTGCACAACTCGAAATCCCTGATTCAATGAGAGATATGGTATTTATCCATTCCGGTCTGGAATATATTAGCTTTTACCGTCTTTTAGGTTCCATGTAAGTATGACCCCTGATCCCCCTCCATGACTTGCACCGAATATCTGGAATAATACTAAACGTCGATTGAACATAGGGATTTGGTGTTACCTGCTTTTATGGGATGGACATATCTTGAAAAGAAACTGAGTTCTGCTATTCCAGCAGGAATAGTTAGTCGAGTAAGTCCCATTTAGTGCTCATTTCCATCCAACTTCACATTAATATGTTGTGTAAAAAAACTGATCATTTCAATTTTGGGAAAAAATAGGTACCTATACTCGGATCAGAATTACTTTTGAACGCCTATCAGTTTTTACGTGATCCATCAATCGTATTACATGCTCCTGGACTCAAAGAGATTGAAGCCATTTCATTATTACGAAAAGGTATTGATCCTAATACTCAACACAAACCTTTATTACCTGCGTCATCATCATCATCATCAACAGACGATAATGCTTATGATACACAACAATCCAATCGGGGTTCTGGTCAACTACCTATGGGAATGCGAAACAGGAAAAGGGGAAATGTCGTCTCCTCGAAATCATTCGGCGCAACCAGAGAGGACTGGGATCAATATCACGATAAATTATATGAAGCAAACAGTGAAATGATGTTTGATTTATTGGACAAATTGAGTAGAAAGATTGAGATGAGGAAAAGTCTCGAAAAATTTTAGGTACCGTATCAATCGGGACGAGCTTTTTTTTTGGGATTTTTATGGGTTTATAGTCAATTACACGGGTATAACACATGCATCAGGTTATGTATGTTTTTATGATAATCTCTGTAGCACACTCGGGCGAATCATATACGAAGAACATGTTCTTCTTCGCAATACAAACTTTCAAAGTCTTTTTCTTGACCAAAGCGAAGAGTTCATCCTTGCTTACTGAGTAGGAGGCTTATTCTTTCTAGCTTCTTCAGCTTCTTTCAACCCTTTGTCGAACTCAGCGTTGATCTTCTTGACGCTTTCCCTTTGAATGAGTCTCGCCCACCAAGCTTGAAGATGAGGTAGATATACACCTTGTGGAACAGGTAGATTGCCATCGGCTTCCTCCTTGGGGAAAGGTAAAGTGCCGTCTCGTTGCTCTTCTGGGATGGGTAAAGTCCCATCCGAATTAACCTTCTCTTGATTGGGTAAGAGAAGTGTACCATCACCTAATTCAGGAAGATCCCCAACCTAGAAACGCAGGCGAAACCTCAGTATGTACTGGAAGACAATAGCGTTGGCAGCGTGTTAACGGTGAAGAGAAACACTTACAGTCCATAACCAATGAGCATTTGGAATATGAAATAAATCAACCACAGTCAATTTATCCCCGGCTAAATAAGGTTGTCTACTTAAAATCTTCTCATAGCCTTTAAAGGTCTTTTCAAGTGTTCTCTTATAGCTTTCCACGAGTATTTGATTTGTGGGTTGTTGATGTCTACAGTATAGCAGAATGTACGAAAATACGTTAGCCAAGATGCTAACATCAATGATCATATACTGTCGCCCAAATAAAAAAAAGCCAAGATAAGCGGGAAAGAAAAGAAGACTTACACATGTGGAGCTTGAACCAATTCGTATAAAAGGGGTTTGGTGAATACTGAGAAATCACCTAATTCAATACTACATGCCACTTCGAATCTTGCCATTTCGACCGGATCGTTCATATTGGGTAGAAGGGAAGAGCCAGTATTCATTGCCAAGTCTGTTCGTGTCACGCCAACAAACAGCGAGATGTTAATTGATACATCAGCGAGAATTATTACGATTAAGCAGACCGATATGTTGGTTCTCTGATAGGTTTGTTTTGTGTCGACAATAGAAGATACGGTACGGTGTAGATGATTTATAGTATGAGATGTGTAGATGAAATATGCGCTTATTCAGTACCTCGAAACAACCTACACTTGACAATAGCTCTACTTTCATATAACGTGATTCCAGCTTCTGTATCTTCCAACCATGGTATTCTCTTGAAAGGACTTGCATCATAATCAAAGTCGTTCCTAGGTGCCCAAAGATTTTTCCAATCAACGTGACGAGTTTCGAAAGCTATTTCTCGATGCAGCTTCATTAGCCAGACACTATGTCTCTGATTACATACACTATCTCATGTGAACACTGAGTGACAAAGGTTCTAAGTGAATGACGAGACAAAGTTTAGCTTACATGGAGTATCCAGTAATCCCATCTCTGCAGCGCATATTAAAACTGCCCTATAGTGCTGCGAATCATCATCATCATCAGCCTTTCCCTCACTTTCCCCCCGATTTGCGTACCATAGCCAGACATATGACGGAACTTACAGTAGCAAGGATGTTACCGTAAAGTATAAATACCATCTTGTACGAGTATCTTCACTCGAGGTTTTTTTACCAGAAACGACTGGAAGCGGCGACTTGGTACTCGGAAGTTGTTGAAACTTCGATGAGAAGATCCCACTTTGTTGCATCATACCCCAAATACCTTTATATATCTTTGATTTTGATAATGAAATTATCGGATGCTACTTGAACCCAGGCCCGAAGGCTTTGTTCGCTTCACATGACCTTTGATTGCCTCCTTGCTTGGGAACAAAGCGCCTTGCCAATGAGCCAGCACTACTGCAGAAGAAGGACATCGATTTGTGTCTTACCGCTGAGTAGGTGTTTCAGATCTCTCTTGATCATGACAACAGGCACCCGATCTGACTCGACAACCATCTACCCTCAGATAACATCCTTTCCTCTCGCTACTACTATATACCCTCTTTCTCACGCTCGAGCAGCATACACATACACAAACACAAGGGATAAGGGTTGAACGGCGTCATTGTGTGATTTTGGAGGCAGGTGTAAGGGAAACGCCACATTCCCATTTCCACACGATCTCTGTACCTCATATGTGTATGCATTCCAGTGTGGATATGTGTGACCTCGTGGTCCTGCAAAGATAATATCGTTTTATCTTTGATTTGCAAGCTGTATACATGGGTGATTTGTGTTGAAATTGTATGAATTGATGAATGAACAAGATTTTATGGAGTCATGTAATGACATGTGATGCGCTTGATTCCTTCTGTACACCACGTGCATCTGAACCATCTATCTTTAACCCCGAAAGAAAAAGGAAAAAGGATCTCTACACATGCATCTCTTAACTTTTACGACCTTCTATATGACTGCGCTGTACTCGTACCCTTTAAATGCTATTAACAAAGACATTAGCATTTTCCTAATTATAAAGACGGGAAGTTGACTTACCTCATCACAGATATAATTCTGAATTCCTTACCACCTGTGGGATCGGCAGTCTCCTTCAGTAATTCACAATGAAGTACATGATCTCCCGGTGTAAGATTGTCTCGGATTGTAGCAGCTCTGGATAATATACGATGTCAGCGAAGAGGGGCTTATGCTGGTGTAGTTTCGATGGAGATATCAACGCACCGTCCGATATTATATGGCTCCTTCCAATACCCGTCTAGCCTCATGGCTTTATCAGTGTCATTGTCGATCCAACATCTCGCGGAACCGAGGTTGTATTGATACGATCGGAGATAATGCAATTGTACCTCGCCCAGCGTTGTGGAAACCTTGAACGATACCTTAGATCCAGGTTCATCGGCTACGAGGTAATGTTTCTCTTTCCAATTCCAATGTCGCCTAAAAGGAAGAAAGACGAGCGCATCAATTCTTAGCCACGTTCTCTTACAGGTGATGCATTCGAGAGTTTGGCAAGATACTCACCACCCATTCTGCTCGGTTGGTTTCAAAGGATGCTTGATCCCATTGGCAGAGTAACATTGCGGTGAAAGTTTAGGAAGTACAAAAGTGGGACTGAACTTCTTCATCAGGGGAGCCTATTTTAGATATCTATCAGCACAGGCTTCTGCATGGCGCAAGAGTACCCGGATTGTACGGAACACGAACGCTACTCACTCGAGGCAACGGTTCGACAGGATATAACTCATCATAATTTATCTTTTCATCGGGGCCAAACCTCGATTCTATTCGATCCATTTCGCAGAGCTGAGTATCGATATATACGGATCCCAATTTACCCATCATTTCATGACCTTGCCATGACAGCTATTTCCCATAAAAGGACATACAATCAACTTATCATTCTTTCTCATGTCATCAATTGACAAAGATATTTCCACTTACATGCCTCAAATCGATCTCATCCAGGGGATCGGTCCAGTCTGTCTTCTGCACTCGATTGTGGAATAAATGTCTGACCATGGTTGTGTTCTTCATGACTTGAGGTAATATAGGATTTCTCATAGAAATAGTTGGTACATCATAATATTGGGCAACACCATTATGCTAAATAGATAGGAATAGTTCAGCTCGGTTCACTGCAGAATAGCATACATGGTAAGAAGGACATACCAAATCACCTCCATTGGCAATGTATTGGAACATTAAAGCAAAGACACTATTTCCAATTGAGGTCATTCAGCGAATGCTGACTTCGTACGGTCGCATGAACGCGATCAGCTTACTGTAAGTTTATGACAGCAGGTTTATTAGGCAGATCGTACAATCCACGAACTAGAAGTTCATACGAGTTCATATTTCGAATGAGCCTGTTTAGACCAGGGCGAATCAATATTCACTCTTGCAATGCAGGTCACAAAGGAGCAACAGCAATATCGATAACTTACACTTCATCATTGATAGCAAGTTCAATGATCACCAAATCGACATCATCCGGTATATGCTCGTTGAAACAGAGAGAGAAATAGTCGGTACCTGCCAGAAGTGTGGATTTAGACGTCAGCAATGAATTAGCTAGACAAATGCTTCCCGGTGTTCACTCATTGTCTCCACGTCTCCTCTCGCAATGCTAGCAGCGATGCGAATGACTGTTATGTCCATTCCTACTCCGGCATCTCACGACATCCCTGGTAGCGATCCTTTGATATCTGACATCGTCTGCAGCTCAATATCCATTTGACCAGGATTGCCCTATGTGCCCTCGAACAGGCAAGCGGGCAAAGGAGAAGGAGGGAAAAAACTAACCCATTCCACCTTGAGCGCCATTTATTATACTGTTTTTATTACTTTTCTTTCCACTTTCACCCTTTGATATACCATTGGCAGCTGGGAATAAGCTATCCAAGTGATCAAATACTACTCTATTCAGATTTCTTGGTGTGTGAGGGTTATCGCCATCCGGCGCATTGAGTCCATGCCCCTTCGATACTGTTTGCAATGTAGAGATCGTTGACAAAGAAGGATATGGCATAATGGATCGAGTGAAACGGGGATAGATGATGAAAGTGACATAGTGATCAGTCTACATAGTATCATTGCAATGGATAGACAGCAAGAATCAGACTCACCTGAACCTCCTATTACTCCGACGGTGAAGGGTTGACCACTCCTGATCTTGGCTAGTACCCTTCGAAGTCGATTATTCGAACCTACAATATTGGGGTCTCTCAATCAGTGATGCTCGTTCACGTCTTCCGATATCATTCAGTGTCACTCACCAGCAAATTCTAGTGCTTTGTTCAAGTTTGCCTCACTATTGAGATCGATAACCGCGTCAGTCATCATGTGACGTGTTTCACCCGAACGAGACGACAGTAGGGGGGTTTATTGATAGATTTATGAGAAGAGAGTCGAACGTACCCAAACTCCTCGCAGAACTCTGGATCGACATCACACATACTACAACCTCTTCTATTCTCCATCACGGCTTGTGCTAAATCTGTTGAGGAAGAACCCCATTTACTTTTCAATAAACCATATTCTTCAACCTTTGACCAAGCTTTATCACCGATTATGCCGTGGGCATGTTCTGTAGGTAAGAAAATAGCGATTAATAACAAGATATTGAAAGCGATTGATAGATTCAAGTATGTTTTGGCATTTGATCTTGTGACTCTCATGATTCTACTTGGTAACAATCTATGACCCACACCAAAAGTTGATGGTGATGACCTGATGGGCGAATCTGCTTCGTAGGTTGGTAGAGGTAGATCTGAATGATCTCTCGTTGGAGGAGAATATCCAGGTGAAGGTGAAGGATACCTTTTACTGATATTTCGTGGATGTGCAGTCGTACTATTTGCCGTGTGTACCGAGTTGGAATTGAATGATAAAGAAGATGAAGATTCCTGATTCAAGTTTGGTGATCGAGGAACCGCTGAAGTGTGATGATGTGTGTTTTGATTTTGATAGTCCATAAGGTATCAAGATCTGACTGATCAATTCAAATAGCAATATCCCAGTTTCCAAGATGTAAAACTGAAGTATCGTATGTGGATTGAACTTTGATAGGGACTGATGAGATCACGATAACGAGATTGCAACGTCAAAAGGGCGTTTGTTGGTGAGGGTTCTTTTACAACGATTGATTGATGTACATAAGTTGACTATAAAAACGATAGACGTGATAAAGGTCGCGTGGGGAATCAAATGGTTCAGGTGATTGATTATACTTCAAGTGACTATACTCGTATATTCTATTTTCAATTGGAACGTTGCCATGAGCTTGAAATGGAGAATGAAAAAGATCTCTGATAGATGCTTGCTTTGGAGTAGAATAGTGGGTGACATGCAGATCCTTTTCCTCCCCTTATTCTCCCACTTTTCTCTGGGATGAGAGAGGGTTGGATGTAACCTTTTTCTCTCTCTATTACCCTTTACGGCACAAATTGTTTGTTTCTCACCACAATTCATATATGATTTATTATCAGAACTTTATTCTGCACAATCTGCACTTTATCGTCCTTTTCCTATTCTCGGTCTCATCCAGATTCATGACATGCATATGCACACATACCATCACTGACGGGACACTTCAATATACATGTATAGCACATGATACGAGCTACTCTAGTTCTTGATGTGATAAGGTGGTTGGTAATCATCACCATAATCGACGTGATTTCATTTCCTTTTTGTTACTATATTTTCGACGCGTTCTCCTTATTCGGTTCCTCATCATCAAAAGGCACCGTGGATTGCTCAAATTCACCCCATATACCAACATCCAATATATGACAGGAGACAGAGCATTCTTCGCAATCTCGCATTCTTTGTGCATACATGTTGAATGTGAGGTAATTTATGATACCTTTGATTTCTGTAATTACCTATACGTTGAGTACAAAAAGCAGAATTGAAAACACACTAAACACAACCCAAAAACTCTATGAGACCATTATACGCAACTTAGTGGTGGAACTAGAAAAAGACAAGCGGACGAACATCACTTGTGGTTCCTTCATGAAAATGGTGGTATGGAACTTACCAATCTCAAGTTGTGGTGAACAAAGACCAAGTTGTTCTCATCCGCAGCTTTGATGCACTCCTTATCCATTATACTTCCACTTGGAGCAGCTAAATAAGTTGCACCACTTCTCTTTGCTCGGTGAACGTTGTCTGGGAAGGGGAAGAAAGCGTCTGAAGAGCAAGCTACTCCTTTTAATTCAGCCAAATGTTGCTTCTTCTCCTCTTTGGTCAAAGGTTCAGGTGTTGAATCGAATAAAGATTCCCATTGTGCTCGTTCACCACCCTCAGCGTCAAATGCTTGTCCGGTAACGAACAAATCGATAGCGTTGGCTTTGTCCGCTCGTTTGGTTCCTTTCTTGAAAGGAAGAGCGAGAACTTTAGGGTGATGTCTTATCCACCAGTTATCCGCTTTATCACCCGCCAATCGGGTACAGTGGATTCTTGACTGTTGACCTGCACCAAGTCCGATGATGGTACCGTTCAATGCGTAACAAACGGAATTGGATTGTGTGTATTTGAGAGCAAGGGTGGCTACGATGAGATCGATGATGGCGGATTTAGGTAACTGAAGAAGTGCAGGAAGGAAATGGTTGTCAGGTGATTACCTAAATTATGGAAACATCTCACTTACATCTTTGTTTTCGGTGACGACGTTTTCGAATAATGATGCGTCGATCTTGCAGTCGTTTCGTTTTTGTTGGAGTGATATACCGTAGACTTGTCGAGTCTCAATTTCAGAGGGGACAAAGTCTGGGTCCATCTATCAAGGGAAATTCACCGTCAATTTTGACTGTATTTCATGGCAGGTATATCCTGTACAGTCTTCAGAATGAAGAGAGATACTCACTTGGAGGACACAGTATTTACCGCCCTTCTTCTTGCTCAAAATTGCTAATGCTTCGGGCTCATATCCGGGTGCAATGACACCGTCTGATACTTCTCGAGAAATGATTTTGGCGGTGGGCACATCAACAGTGTGAGAGAGAGCGACCCAATCACCGAAAGAGGACATTCTGTCGGCGCCTAATCAAGCGAGATATCGGTCATCAGTTTCTGTGTGATAAAAGTAGTATGAGAACCGAAGACACACCTCGAGCACGAGCATAAGCACAAGCCAAAGGAGAGAGATCTTTCAAGTCATCTACGCCGAAAACCTTGGCAGCCCGCTCATCAAGAGGGAGACCGACAGCCGCACCGGCAGGTGAGACATGCTTGAAAGAGGCAGCAGCGGGGAGATCCAGAGCAGCGGCGAGCTCTTTGACGAGAGCCCATGAGTTGAGAGCATCAAGAAGGTTGATGTAACCAGGAGATCCGGAAAGTGCTATACAAACATGCCACATCAGTAACGCAAAAGATGTTAGGTCGGTGACATGCGGTGACTCACTCTTTATTGGCATTTCACCTTTTTCGACGAAAGCTTGAGCAGGTTTTTGATGAGGGTTGGCACCGTATCTCAATTGTAATCTTTGATAACCCACACCAGCACCAGCTTTCATATCATCTTCTGTACCAGGAGTAGCATAAACCTTTCTAAAGTAATCGCTGATAGCTTCATCGTATGATTTGGTATCTTCGAATGCTTTGATTGCTAATCCTCTTCTAGTCTCCTCTGATACTTTTCCATTTGACTTGATCTCGGAAATAATAGTCTCATAATCTGATGGTGATGAGATGATTGAGACTCGTCCATGATTCTTGGCCGCTGCTCTCAATAACGTTACTCCTCCGATGTCAATCTCTTCAATTGCTCCTGCAAGTGTACAATCAGGTTTTGAGGTTTGAAGTACGAATGGGTAAAGGTTGCAAACGACTAAAGTGATGGGGGAAATGGAATTGGCTGTAAGATCAGCAAGATCAGATGGAATGTCTCGTGAGAGGATACCTAATGTTAGACGTGGAGTATCAGTAACCTCATAAGACGGATTCTTGACGGTATTTCCACTCACCTCCGTGAACGGCAGGATGAAGAGTTTTGACCCGACCACCGAGCATCTCGGGAGCTTTAGTGATGCTTGAGACGTCCCTACAGTCCACGAAAGTGGATCAGTCATTACGGTCTCGTGCCGGGCAGAAGGAATGCTCACTCGATCTCTAAACCATTCTCTCGGATCAATTTGGCGGTTCCTCCACTACCGAGTAATCTGAAGCCCAACTCCTTGAGTCCCTTGGCGAAGGGCAGGAGACCAGTTTTGTCATAAACGGAAAGAAGGGCTACATATTCAAAATATACATTCGCTCAGCAAAACAGCTGGACAAGTGCAAGATGACAGGGCTAGGTACACACCGATGGGAGCTTCTGAAGACATTTTTGTGATGTAGTTTTGGGTGATTTTGAACACAGAGAGAGAGTTGTTCAAAAATGTAATGTTGTAGTCGAAGACTGATTTTAACTTTTTTTCTTTGATTTTAACATTTTTGGGATCAAAAAAAGCTTAAACGCGGGTATGCCAGAGGCCAGAATTAGGCGTCTCTCTCGGGAAGGCCTCCCAGGCAGTGCTTGCAGTCCGCGCACCTAACTGTACCATGCTTTCGGGACGTTGTGTTCCGACAAGTCACGTGTTTATAGGTTGTTGATTCCCCCGGTCTTACTGAAATCTGATGGAATGGAAATCAGACTTTGCCCCTCTTCTGCCCAAGTATTACCTAATCAAGTATCCCCTACGAGTACGAGTCTATCACTTTGCAACCAGATGAGAAGCCCTCTGAAAGATAAGGGACAACCAGAACTCCAAGATTGTACCACTTCAATGTGCATACACGATCGTCATCATCTTCCGTGAGAACATTCAAGATGCCTGCCGTGGAGAAACCAGTAGCGAAAAGGAAGAAACCGTTATCGTGTGAGTGATAATCATCCCGAAACCCCTCTCAAGGTTTGGTGGCAATTATGCGTAACTTGCTTATGTGATATGATTCAAAACCGTCTAGGTGCGGAATGTCGACGATTGAAACTCAAATGCGAATTGGTCTTCCCTTGTGCTCACTGTGTCAAAAGAGGTCTGGCGAGGTGAGTGTCAAGATTTGATGCAGCTGAGAAAGACGTTGATGTGGTCGTTGGTCTCATGGTAGCATCTGTCCTGAAGGCGAGTTGGTCAATGGTTCCCGCAGAACGTAAGTATCATATCTATCATATATCCTTCACAATGATTGAACTGAACCGTCTTGATACCATAGTAAGATTCTAGCGAGTACAGAAGTGAGTGTCCATCAGCTGAGAATCCATCACATATGGTCATTAATCATTCATATTTGCCATTGCAGGATCTGCACAAACGAATTGCAGCGTTAGAAGAAGCGTTGAAAGTAGCAACTTCTTCAAGACATCCTTTACTGGAAGATAGCTTATATGCCAATCGAAAGGAAATCAAAAGCAGAAGTCCACCGTTACAGACTCCAAATCCGGGTACATCTTCACCGCCTGATAGTTTACCTAGTGTCAGTCATTTGACTCTAAACGAAAATGATCCTCATCGGTCAAGGTATTATGGAGCGGCAGGAAGTGTTTATCTATCCGTGAGTTGACAGAATCAGTCCATGTTGTGCTACATATTAACATTTCCACTACTCGTCTTTCAATGTTGCAGAAGCATGTAAAACAAGAACCTCCCGAAACATCCCCTGTCGGTTCATCCAATCAATACGACCTTGCTTCCTCCTTGGACTATTCCGATTTTTTCCCTCCGTACACTGGTCTTCGTCCAGACATCAAGGATATCATTGCAAACTACCTGCCTCCTCCTGAAGTCACCATCAGCTTGGCGGATACTTATTACCGAGTAAGCTAAACATCCTGTCGCTGTCACTGTAGCACATACTGATAGCCTTTTGCTTTTCCACTAGACTTATGGTTGGGTCACTAATATCGTTCAACGGGATATATGGGATCATAACTTGTTCCCATATCTTTATCAAGATCCAGCATTAGTGAGACCTCAACACCTCGCATTGAGTCTACTGGTTTTATCAGTGGGTGCATTGATGGATCTTTCCCGACCTCCACATAATGATCTCGCAAGAAACTGTTTCAATGGTGCTCGAGCCTGCCTATCACTCGATCCATCTCATTCAATGACGTTTTGTCAGTGTATCTACTTGTACGGAACCTATATCATGAATGGAGGAACGCAAACCACGGGTGGAGATGCGTTTTGGCCTTTATTAAGAATGGCTATGGGAATATGTGAATCGATCGGATTACATCGTGATGGATCTTTATGGAATTTAGATGGAGTCATGGAACGAAGGATAGTATTTTGGGAAATACATGGTTTGGACGTCTTGCAATCCGTCTCTCTAGGAAGAGGACAGTGTATAAGTGATTGGAATATCGACGTTCAAATTCCATTCGCCAATGACGATACAGGATATCATTATCGATCATATATCCTGACTAAAATATGGTCGCAAATCAATGAAAAACAAGTCAGAATAAAACCATGGATATATTCCGAAGTACATGAAATCGATCGACAAATCTCTGCGTTTCAAGATGATTTACCATATCATCTTTCACCCGTGGTACCACCTTCACCTGACGATTTGACAGATCCGATAAAACACAAAGAGGCTTATCAACGAAACATGTTATTGCTATATATCAACGAAGCAAGGTTGACTTTACATCGAGGTTGGTGCATTAGGGCATTAAGAGAATCACCTATTGAACCGTTGTCAAGTCCATTGAAACAATCCTATTTGACTTGCTTAGAAGCTTGTAGAGCTATCATTTCGTTAGTGAGAAATATGGTGGTACTTCAAGGTCAACTTATACACAGAAGGTGGCATTTCTTCTTCCACCTATTTGGCGCTTGTGTTTGTCTAGCAGCTGCTGTCATTCGTGCTCCAGCATCAAGCTTGGCGAGAACTATACTGGCAGAATTAGAAAGCGGTGTAGCCTTGTTCAAGATGACCGACAGGGAAGAACTGGTAAGTGATACATATCACTACTGTGGCTATGTATGAATTGACATTTGTTCTGGTTCACAGGTCACAGTTGACAGATTGAGAGACAAAGCAGTCAGAGCGTTACATAATGCAGGTCGTTTACCTGATGATCAAGATCACGAAGGAGAGGGAGAAACGGAAGATCTAGATCTTTTAGGCGCAGGCGTTACTATAACTAGAACAGGAACGACGACAACTACGACGACAATGCCTAACGTATCTCGATCTGGCTTCAAGTCTGATTTATTCACGCAACCACTACATTTGCCTTTAGTAGATCAAATAGACACCAACACGGCCGATTTTAGCAATCAAGAATTCACAGATGTAATGTCTAATATCGTAAGTCTACAATACTACTACCTTATCCAGAATGGTAGACTAATCCATTCGGTCTTTTTCCACGCTACTTAGGTGGACGAACAAAATCTGAATTCTGTCAATTGGGAATGGAACGATTTCGATATGGATGCTGTAAGTTGCACAATCACTCATCGTCCCGAAATACCTTGAAGCTAATACAACACATCGATACAGTTCTTGCATGAGATTGGGGTCCTATAGTTGGCTGTCCCAACCATGAGTCCTTTGCTTTGGGAACCGATTGTGAAATTATTGTTGTATTACGGACTGCTGGTGGACGGTATTTGTTAGGGTAAACCAGATTGTATGTATAATCATTAACACACGACGTCTCTGATTTATTTAATGTTTGCACTTGCTTGCGGATCAGTGTCTTCCGTTCTATTTCATTTCTCACTGCTTGCACTCAGGTGACGTAGTTATTCTCATACATTTCAGTGACAACCATCCGTTTTACTACTACTTTATATACTTTATGAGAACAACTATTGTAACCAAAAACCCCTCGATCGCTCTTGAGTGCAAATTTCCAAATCACATACCGCAACTAACAATAATAGGGCAGAGTCTTTCACTTTTCCGCTTTGAGGTATAATAACGAGTAAGGGAATGAATTGAACGATATTTTTTTCACTTTAACACATGAGAATCATGCCTAAATTGAAAAAAAAAACTTTAATTTCGAAGAGTAGGAACGGTTTGAACGTTGGTTGTGACCATATCCTTCTCAATACCGTTCATATCGTCTTCAGCTTTAGCTTCAGTGGTGTAATACTCTGCTGCCATATTTTCTTCATGAGTCTCTTGAGCAATTCGATAGTTTCTAGGTCTATATTAAAGATATTTTTTGATTAAGCGATGATTCCAACTTTGATCAAGGTAGAAAAGGTGAAACTGAGAGAAAGGGTAATAAACATACCTGACTATTTTGATATCGTATATTCTCAATGAGACGATGACAAGACCACAAGTAATCCAGAGTGCTACACATACTGGCCATCCGTATAGATAATGAGGCGCTTGTTTAGTAGGCCAAATCAAAACGTTTGACCAAGCATCTATAATCATTATCGATACATATCAGCTGATTTCACATGAGAGACCGAGAGGTCAATCGATGATTCAATATTACACTCACTGACGGCGTAATACATGCTGATACCTACCGTGTTCGCCAGGTTTTAGCACAGTATCAAATGACAGGAAGACGGTACACGATGTGAACACTTACAAATACCAATGATCAAAGCTCTTTGCTCAGCATCTCGAGGTAACATATCGGACATCCATGACCAAAGAGGAGGTCCACTTGATGTACAGAAGTAAAGACTGAAATCTGTTTTTCGTTTCAATTACGAAGCTTATCAGCATCAGGAAAAGATCTCCAGATTCATATGAATGGAATTGTGGCTTGATATTATGTCGATGTCGGCAATAAGGGGAGGACCACATTTGTTGGAACAGAAACCAGAAGAAACTGGTACTCACAACTGAAGTATTTGGCACCATCCGGAATTTTCCAAATTGCCATCATGATAGCAGAAGGTGAACCGAGAATGCAGATAATGAGTAAAATGAGCCAACGAGTTTTGAAGAAATCTGAACTGAAAGCGAACAACCAAACGGCGGTCACTGCAACAAATCAGAAACCGAGAGGTCAGAGGTTTGTAGCAAAACCAAATTGGTATGATACTGCTTCGTCAAGGACTTACCTTGCATCGCGAAACCACCTAATGGAATAGCATTCAAAGCGCTCACACCCCAAAGTTTATTTCCATTAGCATCTTTCAAGGATTTCAACCATAATTGGAAGTCTGATAATTTTTCACACTCAAATCAGCTTACTATAGTCATAGCGATTTATTCGTATCCCGCAATGGTGACGAAAGAGAGAGAATGTGACTTACAGCTGTTTCCAGAAGGCGCAATCAACATTCCGACATAAATATAAATCAAACAGTACAATATAGGATTTTTCAATGTCCTAAAGAGGGTCTTGAAGTTAATCGGATTGGGCGATTCTCGGGTGTATCTTGCAAGTCTTTCACGAGCGATTTCCATATCTGAATCATTAAGCCAAAATGCTCGAGGGCTAAGTTACAGTAATGTTCGATCAGTCCTCGTGCCTTGCGCGATGGGGTATGTGGAAAAGGAATATTGACGTACTTTGGGTTGTTTGGGAAATCAGGAATCATGAATGGTCTGATGGCACACGACTGGTCAGCGAAACAACACAGAGAAATCAAGCAAAAATGGATAAACAAACCCTGCAAGAGCGACAATAATTGTCATAATACCTGTATGTATGTGTTCATCGATCAGCCTTGTTATCCTGTTGTTATTAGATCACACACTTACAGTTGATGATGAAAGTCCATTGCCAACCAGCTATACCTGATCTACCTTCCAAGCTCTCATGAATCGCAGTTTGCATAGCACCTGACATCATTCCTCCAAAAGCTTGACAGGAGTGGTAGAAACTGTCAATTTGAGATGTCAGTCTTCTCATATACTACCATGCATCAATATACGTACCCAATTCTTTTGGCCATTTCAGTAGGTGTGTACCAGGTCACTAATCGATCTGTCAGCAGCAAATTCGTACAAGTGACAGCTGACTTGGGTACTGACTGAGAAGGGTGACAGTTCCAGGGTAAGCAGATGACTCAGCGATACCTGTCCATAATAGTCAGTGAGCGTATCCTCCAGCAAGTTTCCCGTGATCGAAAGCCGACCCACCAATGAAAGCTCTTATAGCATAGATTGATTTCGCATTTTTGCAAGCTGCAATACAGCCAGTAAGGATACCCCAAAAAAGTTCTAAACCAGGGAGCCAAAGGGAGGGTCTAATTCTAGTGATCATCACTTGAGAAGGGATGAGGAACAAGCAATCTACATCGTTCAATAGTGTCAATATCAAGCGCCTCATCCAATAGTAATGATGTAGGTTTTTCACTTACAGCCAACATTGAAATATGTTCTACGAGAATGTACAACATCGTCAGCCGTTTAGTGGGATATCCACCTTGCAGAACAGGTTTACTTACGTGAAGTAATTCAACTCATTTCCGTGTAAATTCAACGCTTCACTCATACCGGAAACGTACGCGGTGTTAATATTGGTCTGATCGATGTATTTGATGACTTGACTACAATCATTGCGTCTTTTGAGTCCTGTAATCACATGTAGGAAAGACATTGACTCACGATATACAACCAAAGGTCAAGAGGAAGAGATCGAGTTTCATCAAAAACCGTTTCTCCTCTTTAGTCTTGACATGACCGATAGAAGCTTGAGGATCCAATCCTCGTTTAGCTAATTCTTCTGGATCGTGATTGATATCATCTTTATTCTTATTCCAAATCATTTTGTCTCTTTATTGTCCTGCTAGATGGAAGAAGACTAATGAAAAAGGTGGTGGGTCACACTATTAAGCCGCCTGTCTATATATACCTTGATTCAGAGTTTACTGGGGCAGAAGCAAGATAAGGTCTTGGGAGATAGGATACCGTGTCTCAGAGCAGAAGATCTGCATTTTCCGCTATACCGGCAATTATGGGTGGAGAAGATCTACTTGATACCGTTTTGAATACCGATTGTGCTGTCAACGTCAAGTGTACCAGGATATTCTCTTGGGAGCAAGTCTTGGCGAGGACACTGCTGGATATACCGCTACTCCACTGAGTTGTAACAATCACAAGGCCATTCTTCATAGTCCGACAAAACGGGAAAATATCAACTTTTGTTCACCCTCAGGAACTTAAACCCCTGACTCATCATGGCCGCGATCCAAGAGGGTTTGGTTTTCTCTGGCTTTCCTACGTGATGGTGGTCGCGATAAGGTTAAATGAAAATCTCACGGATTTTAAGGGGAAACAACTAGGAACTGTCGGGATGGTATATCCGAAAGAATATTTCTTTTCACTGCCGTTTCTCTCTTGTTCTTGTTTAGCTTGGATGCCATAAGAGATCTCCTTTCGCATCGTATCAGCATATCACAATCCACTTGATTGGTTGGGCCGGGGAATCCTTCCATGTCACTGTTATCTCGAATCTTTCCTCCCATACCATAAGCAGGTCCCGGAACGCCGATAAACTGATTCAAAAAGCCGTTTGTTTAAAGGGGTATGAAAGGATGACAATATTATAGCGCGGTAACCAGATTTTCAAGAGTGAATCCTTTCCTCTCTATCCTCTCTAACGTCAAATTAAGTCACCTGGTGTTCTTTCGCCGTCCAGCCTCCTTTCTCACCTTTGAGTCGACTTTCCTCGTTCTCGTGATGTACAACAGGTGACAATGGTGATGCTCTGCGGAACACAAAGTGCCGATAAGTACGCACTGGATCGTCAATCCCCATTTAGCACATCCAAACAGCCGACCCCACGGACAAGATAACTTATTTCTTGGGTTGTCCACTTTCCCGGTGTCGTCAAACTTACCCTAGAGCCTATGCGTCACTGACAGAGCTATATGAGGACACGGGATGATGATGCAGATCCAATGTTGCAACATCTGGGTCTCGTGTCAATTCATCCCATACTTAGGTCTAAGACTCGTATAACCTTTCAAGCTAGGCTGTTGAGCAGCATTCACTCTTTTACATGAGACAAGTCAGATTGGCATGAATGGATATTTACTCAGTAGACCTATCTTTGTCAGCGATTACGGTTAGATGGGGTGGATATGCACCACGCGTCCAGTTGGATCGGAAATAACCGGAAATGACCGAACCGTACGATATAAGGTATCATAAGTTATATATGGGATGGTGGTCGATGGTCATGACATTAATGTTGCCATAACAATGTTGATCAGTCGTCAGCGCAAGCATTATCGTTGATTCGTATTGACAGCGGCAGCAATACAATATGTCTACATTCCCTCAACCTTGGATCTCGACCGTGTCCCATTGGCAAGCTACCAATCGAGGACCGACATCATTGTATTTACATAACAGCGAGGCTGATTTGCCCACTACCGCGGATGTAGTCATCATCGGTGGTGGTATGATGGGCAGTGCTCTTTCGTACAATCTCACTAGACCAGGAGCATACGGAGATGGGAAGAAAATCGTTTGTGTAGAAGCTAAAGATGTCGCCAGCGGAGCTAGTAAGTGTAATTTCTTTCCTCGGGGGGTTATTTCTAATTGATTATCATTATTTCCCTATTCAGGCGGCAGGAATGGCGGTCAGTAAGTGCTTTCACCCTTTCTGCGAGGTAAATTGCTGAGTGATGCAGTGCAGTGTTGGACCATCAACATATTACGGATGGAATCTTCATCAACAACCTTATCCGTTGGGTTTAGGTTGTTCTGCTGAAGAAGCTACCAGGATTATGCAGAATGAACGAGATAATTTGGACTTGGTAGAATCTATCGTCAAAAAAGAAGATTTGGATGTCGATTTCTGGCGCGGTGAATTGATTGAAAGTGAGTAATAAACTTGAGATCCACGCACAAACACCAAAATGTGTACTGACAATCCGCTGTGTGCGCGTCTATAGCTCATCATTCGGCTGAAGAGACTGAAGAAAGCAAAAGACAATACGAAGCTTGGCTTCAAGCTAGAAAAGATTACGGATTTACCAGCGATCACGATACGAGATTCGTTGATGAGCGAACTGAAGCGACAGAAGTAGGTAAAGACGGGTGTTCGGTATACATGAAGAAAGCTGACACTGACGTGAAAATAGCTTTCTCGCTTCAAAGGCGTGACCTCAATCCACATACGTCCAGCAGGAAGCGTTCATTCGTGAGTACATTCCTGCAGCCAATATTTCAGTGTTGAGTAATTTTGTCATTTTTGGCTGATCGTTACAATTAGGCATAAACTCGCGACGGCGTTGATGCAATGTGCCATCGATTCCACTGCGGCAGACTTCTCCTTTTACTCTTGGACTCCAGTATCAGGGTTCCCGGAGGAAGTTGCTGGAGGAGATTGGCTAGTCAAAACGTCGAAAGGCAATATACAAGCTAAAAAAGTCATTCTTTGCACTAATGCTCATACTCCAAATTTCTTCCCCAAAGACGATCCTCTGCATACTCAGTAAGCTTATCAGGATCTCGTATGGCTTGTTGAATGACACAGCTAAAGTTAACAAATCAATACATTCTTAGTATCCAACCAAAACGTAGTCATTGTGCTTTGATTACCCCTCCACCCACTTACTCGGGAGCTCAAGCATTGAAAAACACCTATAATATGAGTGACGATCATTACCTTGTTCAAACACCAATGGGAGGAATCGTTATCGGAGGGGGACTTCCAGGTCTGGTCCGAGATGACAAGTTCAAGGCTGAGGATTCCTTTGGTCAAATTGACGATAGTGAAGCTGGTATCGATCCTGCTTACAAAGAACGTAAGTCATGGTGTCTTATAGTTTGAGAAAGATCGCTCATAACGGCTGATTGGGTCATTCTCCTTGTGTGACCTGCAGACTACAACAACTATCTCAAAGATAACTTTATTGGCTGGGGACCAGAAGGCTATGGCGAAGGACTAACAAGAATCTGGGTTGGTATTCTCAGTACAGTCAAAGATGGAGTTCCCCTTGTAGGAGAGGTTCCAGGAAAGAAAGGTGTTTTGTTGAACGCAGGTGTAAGTCTTCCGCCTATCTCATGTATAGCGCCAAAGGCTAATTGCGATCGCCATCTCAGTTTGCTGGTCATGGAATGTCCCGAATATTTACCGTTGCTCGAGCGTACGAGAATATCCTGAGAACTGGTACTTGGGATGAGAATCTTCTGCCGAGATCTTTCGAACTCACTTCAGAACGTCTACAAAGTGTTCTAAAAGCTCAACAAGCATTCGAAGCTAAGAATGGAACTGGGAAGATAACTGATAGCGAAGGTGTGATTTATGAGACCAAAACAACTGAGAAAGCGGGAAAGTGCGTTATCCAATAGATACTGCAACACCGGCGAATCAATGAAAGCTACTTTGCAACTTGTGTGTCAAAACAGGCAAGCTCTCCTTTACTTTACTTTACTTCTGTGGTGAACTTGGAACCGCAAGCCAAAGGTCTTTAGTGTGCTGTAATGTGATATATGATGTAAGATGCATTGAGTTGTAATGTCATCAGCCCGATATATCTACTATCAACCGAATAAACATCCGTATACAGTCCATGTAATCGACAATCTGAAGACACCATCAGCTTCGCCATGATCATATGCCTCGATTAAGAAGGACTTACTTCTACTCGCTCATCAGGCATAGTGTTGTATTTCCCACCGGGACCACAGACTATACCTTCCAATCCCAATTTTACATACAAATGTCCAGCATCTGATCCATAGAAACACTGAGGTGCCAATGCCCCTGTGGGTTGCTTTTTCCCTGGTCGCACTTTCTCATAGGCTTTATTCAGTCTTCTCACTATATACGCATCTTTCGGTACCTCAAAAGAAGGCATGCTGTCCCCACGTTCATTAAAAATCTCATATTTCAGGTCTGGGAAATTTCGTTGAGTTTCCATACAACTAATTTCTAAAGCAGTTTCGACGTCGATGCTTGTTTGTCCTGGACCAAAACGCCTAAATATCGAGTCAGAAAGTTCTGTCTCACGTTCTATTGCCTTATCAAGACAATATAGACCTACGCTGCACCACGAATAACAGCAAAATCGGCAACTTGTGGTGGTCTCCAATCAGCCATTTCGCGTCCTAATCCTGCTCTAACCACTCCAACATGACATCTATTACAAGCCGCCACATCTTCATTCTTCGCATTTCCGAATATCACCTTGTCCAGTCGAGGAATCAAGTCTGTCGCCGCGAGTAAAGCATCTGTACCTTCATCCCTTTTACTCATACTGATCCACCCGAATTAGCTGAGGCTCAAATTCGCCTGAAGCTCTCACTCACTGCCTTGTGATACCTGTCAACTCTATCCGGAAGATATGACTTTCGGCGTGCATAGTTATAGCCTTCAGGTCGCTTGGCTCACAGTTTACAAAGTAATCCACATTACAATATCCCTGTTCAATCAAAGCGACTGTTCCTGGACCTCCTTGTAATTCACCAACAACATGAGTGAGAGTCACATCTCCTTTTGGCTTCCATCCAGATGCCATCAATGTTCTAACAGCGCACAGATATGCAGCACAGCCAGCCTCTGTTACGGCGCAGTTAGCTTTGATTCTTCCTTGAACTTCACCGCCTCACTCACTCATATTTGACACGCCTATACCGTATATCATTCCGTTTTTAACGACACCTCCCCAAGGATCAACAGTCCAGCCTTCTGTCACCGGATTCGTATCTACATGACCATTGAATAGCAGGGATTTCCCACCACCGGTACCCTTCCATACACCAACAGCATTTTGTCTTTGACCGTTGTCGAATTTTCTGACTTCCGCTCGCAAACCAGCGGCCTCCATCAGCTCAGCCATGTAGGCTGTAGCTTCCAGTTCACCATCTGTCTTACTGTACGACTTGATGCGTATCAAGCCTTGCAGAGCCTCCAAGCACTGACTCTCGTTAGGCTCGGGGAAGCTAGAAATTGACATGATTTCAATCTGGCGATGGCTTTTTTGGGTGATTCGATATGGTCCAAGGGAAAACACGATACTCACTGTATGATTGGGAGCAATGTGAAGGTTAGGTGAGTCGGTCATCTGCGTTAAATGCGGTCTGGACACCGGGTTACAATTCATCGGACAAGCGCGTAATTGATTTTTGAGTTCGTCGCCGAACGAATTGCCCGTTCTTCTCGCTGCTCTCACTTGAAGCGCATGAACTAGCGCTAAAACAACCAACCACAATCCCAATATAGACGTGTAGCTGGGAGAATCCTCCATGATTCCCGAGCCTTATCGCTGTTAAACCCGAGTGGGTGAATCGGCAGCACATGAATCTCGTGCAATATGTCCGAATCAAAATCGAAAAATCCCAATTTAGGTAGATTTGGGTTAGTGGTATCCCATGCAGAGGTGAGTTGAGAGATAAGGTCTCGAGAAACTTCAAGTCTATAGAATAACTCCCGTCCTTCAACCTTTTTGGCAGGATTTCCCGCTTATCATAATTTCTAAAAACATAACGAATACCTTGACTGGTAGATCCAAAAATGCCATACGCTGACAACGAGAAATTGGAGCCTGCACCTGTGGCCACATTTGAGGCAGACGGCAAAGTTGATGATGGTTATGAAATATACGCCAAAAATGTCGAGATTCAAGGTCAGCGAACACCCGAAGAGCAAGCAATCTGGGAGAGAAAGAGTAAGAGGATAGCTACCAAGTTTGATATCTACCTTTTGTTTATGATGTGTTGTCTTGTCGGTGAGTCACCTTCGTTATAGATCTTATACGACTCATCTATTCTGATACAACATACCTTAGGTGTAAACTATATCGACAAAGCAGCTTTGGCATGGGCTGTACTTTTTGACTTGAAGAAAGATTTGGGTCTTGTGGGCAATCAGTATTCTTGGGTCTCATCTATGTTCTATTTCGGATATCTCGCTGGTGAGCTGATTATCCTCAATGACTGGTGTGTTCAACTCCATACTGAAAAAAACGCAATACAACCTAGGTCAAATACCTGCTTTTTATTGTACTGCCCGTCTTCCTCTTGCCAAAGTTATCAGCGCGACATGTATCATGTGGGGTGCTTTGATGCTTGGTACCATGGGCTGCAGAAACTTTCATGACATGATGGCGGTACGATTTTTGCTTGGTGTCACCGAAGCCCCATTAGTGCCATCATTGGTCAGCTACACTGCTCTATTTTATACACGAAAGGAGAACGCCGTCAGAACTCTGATTTGGGGTGCTATGCAGGTAGGTCAAACGTCCTATCAACAAAGTCAATTTGCTAACTTAGTTACGTAGGGTACTTTCTACCTTATCTTTACCTTGGTCGCCTACGGTCTTGGTCATATCAAGAATGACGGATTACATCAATGGGCTTGGATATATCTCGTCCTGGGACTCATATCAATCGCCTTGGGTGCAGGATGGCTTTTCTTACCTGATACCCCCATCAAAGCTCGTTTCTTGACTGAGGAAGAAAAGATCATTGCCGTTGAACGTGTTGCCGAGAACATGACTGGAACAAAGGGTTCATCTAGTGAGTTACATTCACTGAGTAGGTCGATAGAGGGCTAATAATTCTGGTTTTAGTTCAAGTTCATCAAGTCGTAGACGCCTTGAAGGATCCTATGTACTATCTCAGTCTACTCTACGTCTTCTTCGCAATGGTTCCCAACGGTCTCTCCAGTTTCAACAGTATGTTACGACTTTTAGATTCTTCTTATACGCTCATTGAGCTAATACGTGTCTTTCCTAATTGTCAGCTCTTGTAATCTCCTCATTCGGATTCAATCAATTCAACACTCTCCTCGCTGGATTGCCTTCTTCTATCGTCTCAGCCGGTAGTTTGCTTGCGTGGGGTATCGCTGCCAGGAAATACGGAGGTCTTCGTACCCTTGGTATGGTTCTACCACTCATCCCAGCTATAGCTGGCATAGCAGCTGTTTACGCCACTACACACGGTAACCATCCGAAGTGGGGAAGAGCTGTAGCTTATTGGCTTATCAACTCTTACGCTGTAACATGGCCTTTCTTCCAAGCTCATATTGGAGTTAATTTCGCTGGACACACAAAACGATCATTCATTTACGGTTCGGTTTTAGTCGTATTCGCCGCTGCCAATATCGTTGGACCATTCATTTTCCCTTCTGGATCCAGCAATTACTCTAAAGCATTGGCTATCATCCTTGTGTTCTTCTGTATCCAAGCCGTGATCGCTGTGATTATCCGTGTCTACATGATTATGAACAATCGGCGTAGAGATAGTCGATTCGGTGCCGTTGATAGACAAAGGGAGACTGAAGGTGCCCTGGAAGGTCTTTCAGACAAGACTGATCGAGAAAACACCAACTTCAGATACGTATACTAGAGTTTCAGGGAGGAAGTAGCGGTAGTCAGAGGATAAAATGAGGATAGAACAGGTTACTCAGGATTGTTATACGTTTGTTCGGGGTCATTGCCTTTGAAAGCGGTTATTTACTTGTCAATTGGATCTTCATAGTCTTCTCTCCTATTTGCGCTTGCAATGATGCTTCGTGACGGTATAATACATGCACAGATTCCGTATATAATTCCACCATCATGTTATTTACCTATTCTACAACACATAATTTGCTTCGTACTGGCACATTGTGGTCTGACTTCTCTGGGAATCCGGAAACCTTGACGCCCTTTCGGAATAGAACAGAATGAGACGATCCTCCAAAGTGGAACATACTAAGAACAGATATAACACATTATCATTATCAGCCCTGGATCATTGAGGGATTGGATGCACTTACCCAAGTTCATCACCCTTCTTGACATGTTGACCTTCTTTAACGGTAGTATCGCAAGTTGATACTTCTGTCATTCCGATACCGATGAAAGCCACAAGTCCGATTTTGGGGTTATCAGCTTCGATGAAGATGATAGCTCTAGTGGCTGTACATGAAAGATATTCTTGACTTGTGGTTTCACCACTGGGATCAGCGGACTGAGTAGCTGAGAAATCAACGAAAAGAGGTTCGCTGTAATAGGTTCCTTGTACTACGTAAGATTTCTTGATTGTACCAGATACCGGAGTGTGCCATCGATGATACGATAGTGCACTAAGGAAAGCCTGATATATCGTTCCTCCCACAAATTGTTCGGCCAAGTCGTCGAAGTGTAACATGTCAAGAACGGAGTAAGGTTGACCTTTGACCCAGAACTTGTCTCTTGCCTTTACGTCGTGGGCTACCTTGTACATCTTCGATTCACAACAATTAGCGACCACGTCATCATTGTCCGGTTCAGCGATAGGTCTAGCTTCTTCTCGTGTGTGTCGGGTGAAGAAGTCATCCCATGATTTGTACCCGTAGTGCTTGGCTTTAGGATCGCATATGAAGATCTCTTCGAATTTGAGGTTTGTGCCGCGAGCCTTGTTTGCTACTTCCTCCAAGCTCGACAAACCGGTAGGTCCAAACCAACCTGTTTTATCATCTGAAAGGACGCTGGCAGATTCAGGGGAAGAAAGGAATTTACCCCAGACGTCTAAAACCTTCTTGAGCTGTGTTACAGAAGGGGGACATCAGCATTACTTATAGTTACATAGCAGTTTCGCTTACCATTTGATTGACAATTGGATCTTGGAAAACGCAGAAACCTGCTGATGTACCCATAGGCCAATCCAACAGTGCTTGTACTGGTACACCCACCATTCCGACTGCGTGACCCGCGTCAGTCCATCCAGGCGCTGTGGTGATTACATGGTTCATGAGTTTGAGGAGATGATCAAAATCTTGCACTTGGTTGTTTTCACCCGTTGGATCTTTCAAATACTCCTTGTTATCTGGAATCTGATCCGATGATCCTTTGTTAGCTGTTTGTCAAGCCTACGTGGATTGGAAAATAGTTCGAGTGGTTTCTCAAGTGGGTCTCTCCTTTTGATTCGTGCAATCAAGATCGTCTCAGCTCACCTGTTCGAACATAAGCCGGAACAACATGGACAATCGCGTATCTTTCTCTACGAGCTCCTTGAATTGGACCAACACAGGCTGCAAAGGCTTTGGGTTTTGGTTCACATACTCGACAGTGTCATTGAGGAATTTATGATGATGTCTTTTGTCTTGAGTTTTCCAAGCAGGAACCTGCAACGCGAGTATCAGATCAAATGCTCACAGGAAACGCAGAGGGAAAAGCAGGTTCGCTTACCGAGTGCATACGGTGTTCCTCAGGGATCATCTTGTTATCGAAAGTAGTGGACATGTTGATTTGTCAAAGAAAGACGAAGAAGTGCTTGACAAGAATGTAGAGTGCTACGATTGATTGCGACCGTTCCAATGCATCGTTTAAAAGGATTTCTCATTCAATCGTATCGAACAGTTCATGTATTAATAGATGTGACTCGTCATGGGATTCTGGCGAGATGCGATATATGATGTCATGCTAAATAACCCTGAGAGAATGATCCCTCTGTGCGGATTTAGCCCACATGCAATGCTATATTTACATATCTGAACCATTGGTAGATGCAATTCAGAAAGAATGCGAAAGAATCTACCTACAGACAAAATGACTGCGGCAATCGTGGGAACCGTCCAGACGTAGGTCACTTCCATAGAAGCTGGGATCGCATGCAAAAGAGAATCTTAATACGGGCCGTGCATGATATGTGCCTTGCTTCGCGGACCATTCTGAGTGACGACGATCTTCCCACTGACACTGACTACGGGCCCACTCACTCGCGCATCCTTAAATCGATTTCACTATGTCCCTTCTCCCTCGATGCGTTCCATCAGCATACCTTCTGCAGTTCGACCACCGTCTTCTGCTCTTCTTAGCTGTCCTTCTTCCAAGGTTTTTGATGCTAATTCATCACTTTCTCTGGCACGATCTGCAGAAGGTACAACAAACGTGGATTCTGGTGACCACCAATATATTGGATATCGGCGCCGACCAAGATTGTTGATAATCAATGCCCAGCCTATGATGAGTAGAGATGAAGCGAGAACAATGGGAATATAATGCCAGGATAAGGGAACAATGTGCATGTCGGTGGCCGCTGCAAGCGCAGTAGCCCCAGCTCTGGTCTATCGTCAGATGTATGGTACAACGAGATGCGACAGGAAAGACTCACGGTGGATGGACAATTCCCAGCATCAGAGTAACCAATAGTGTTACCGAAACGACTAATCCTCCATTAATAAATGTATTCCCATGAAAAGATGTATTCTCTAATAGATCCCTATATTCCTCATTCAAAGCGAAAAGTCTGGTTATAGCTGTACCGATTATAGCACCTGCTAAATTCCCCAAGATATGATTTCTAGGTTGAGCAAGTGGAGATTCTATAACCCCGTACAGCAGAACGGCAGCAGCCCCAAAGCTCGTAACTGTCAACGGTGACTTATAGACATCTCTAAAAACTGTGTTTGTCGCGCATATGGCTTCTACGACGAGTATTCCACCTAATGATCCAATAAATGCGAATAGCCATACTTCGTATTTCAGCGGTATGTGGTTCAGCCAGCTGAAAGGAGGAAACGGTAGTGGGTCATATGGTGGCAAAGTCCCAGGTGCTCGATACCCAATGAAGCGGGAAAGCAAGAGAGGTAAACGTTCTCGGTAATCTTGTGAAAGAGTGAATCTTGATTGTGTGGGTGAGGTTGGTCGAGTCCGAGGTCCATGCGAAGGGTGTCTTATTCTGGCACGAGGATGTGGTGAAGGGTGAACAGTTGATTGAGACCAGCCCCTGGCCGAGGGAGAGCTGCCCGACGAGTCAAAACGAGTTTGTCGTTCACCCATGGCGACATTAGGTGGGCAGTGAGCAGATCAGCCCTAGAGTCTCAACTCGCGCCCCGGGACGAGTACTCAATTTGGTCAAATGGATTATGCAGCGAATTTGCATGAAATTTTGACAAGTAGCAACAGTGACTAGCCGTTCGCGCAGATCTCCGAAATATCATGCGATCGTCCCTTTACGTGGCAATACTGTAGCAGCACTATCACAACCGGCTTCTGCAAAGTATGCCAGAATGACGAGGCTGTTTTAAACGGCGAATGCAATGATTCAACATCATATGTTCGATAATGAAGAAATAATACAAGAGACGCCGCATTGATCGCAGATACAAAGTAAAGACTGAGAAATCCCAAAAGCACGATGATGTATCTCATTGAGCGAACGATTTAAAGAGGACAGATGAACAACGCATCGATGTTAAACCCTACCAGCGATCTATTTATACATAGGTCTACTGTAAATTCATGAGGACACCGATCCGTGCACAGATCTCATGCACCCGCCAATATTGGGAGTGACAAGTGAAACGATGTGAAAGCTTAAATCCAAGCGTCCAGCTCCTGATGGGCTGTATCGATTCAGTAAAGACCAATGAAGGATCAGTGTGCATACTGCCGTTTCAGGCCTAAAATTCTTAGTTGATTGTTGCGCATCTACTGTTATGTTATGTATTGGCCCGTCCGGCAGGAGTGGCGTTTCATCACATGCCCTCTCCATGTAGAGTTTACACTTCAAATGCCAAGGTTATCTCTAATCTTGATCATTTTTTATCATCGCACCGCAGAATAGACTTCGATATTTTCTCCTTCCAATACCATTTTAGGTAGAGTTGTAGATTCGGTGTGGACTGGGAGGGCACAGTACGAATAAATGAGTCCAAGTCCGTTAGGATCGTCCATCTATGCACATATGCAGCGTTTGGAGATAGCCAGCGTTTGGAGATAGCTCGACGACGTCAAACTCGTTTTCATCATGGGCATGATCGATATACAAAGGCGGTGTCACTATGCTTCTAAATGTGGCGATTCTTCCTTACAGGTTCTCATCGTCTCCATCACAACATAAACCATTTGCGTGCTTAGATTGCTTTGATGATTATCAATCAGCTAAATTACCAAACTGTGAAACCGAAAAACTCACCTTTTCACTCGCACAATAACAAGACGAATCAATCGGAACGTCCACCACCGCCAATGCAATTGCTAGCTGCTTTTCGATTAATCTAGCTTCCATATCCCTCCCGAGTTTTTTCAAGCATTTGTGGTACCCGTAAAGTGCCCACACATTGTTAGGATGTTGACAAGCTCGAGGAAGACTGCCATTTATACCAAGATCCTCTTCATACACCACGGCAGCTTCTTCCACTTCACCTTGTTCCAACAAGAGAGCCGCCAAAGCATGTCGAACAGGTTGCATCCATCCCCAGGGTTCCGCATAAATTAGGTTGTCATACCTCTTGACAGCTTCTCGAAGTGATGAGAAAGCAGAATCGTAATTGCCCATTCGATAAGCGATTTCTCCGCTCAACATTGGAACACCAACAGCCAGAATGTCCAAACAACTGTTAGGATAGATCATCCGGGAAGATGGAACAAGCTTGATTGCTTCCAGATAGAGATGCTGCTGCTTTTCAGCTTCTTCGATTCTCCCGGTTGCGGCATATGCGATACCTTTGGCGTAATGTAAAGTTGCGGTGAGCACGCAATAAAGTTGAGAATCTTCAGGCAATTCTGTCGATATTATTTCTTCCCATTTGCCGAATCGTACTAGGACATGAGGACGCACCGACAAGAAATATTCTAACCAATCTGCCATTGGAGGTGATTCGACTCTTAATACATCATAAGACAATGAATTTTCCATTCCGTCCACTGCTCTCATAGCTTCGCCGAATTGTCCGCAATGCATAGCGGCAAAGACGATCGTGTGATAATCGTGTACTCGATAGAATGTGTATAATCCTAAATCACCTGACTCTTTACGATATTTTTCATCGGCAATAACTGCATCCCAATTGGATGCAATAGCTCTGCGGTAATGTCCAACTAAAATGTCGATATGTGATGGCATATGTGTGAGATGACCACCGTCAGGTGAGAGGTTCCGAAGTAAATCTCCAGGAACTAATCCGAGTTCAGGCGTAGGTGACATTTCGATGTAATGGATGTATAAGTGAAGGATGCCGATATGATTTGATCCAGGAAGGGTAGCGAGAGCTTTGTTGAGGATAGCTTCCACTTCAAGAGTACGTGAATTGGGTGCTGGTAAACCTGTAGCGATATCCCACAAAGCCCAAGGGGTAAGATTCATAAGAGCATCTGCAGTGAGAGCGGCGACATCGATATCATCCGGGAACCGATTATAGACGTCCACCATGGCATTTGCGTAGCTCACATTCCATTCGTCAGGGGTTCTACTATCCCTATTCTCTGGAAACCTCTTCCCTATCGCTCCAAGCAAAGCTGTCTCTACGTCCGTTCCGACCTTTATTTTCAATCCTTCTTCTATCGCCAAATGACACTTTTCCACCGTTCTCTTGATATCTTCTTCGTCAAAGACCTCCCATGGCTTATTATAGTTCGGTCCCAAAGAGTATGCCAGACCCCAATATGCAGCTGGACAATTTAAATCATGCGCGAGCACTTGTTCAAAACAGAACACTGCAGCAGCATGATTGAATCCGTAAACCCATCTCAGACCACGGTTGAACCATTCTTGAGCGTCGGCAGAGGTGGTGGTAATCTGTCGGGTGAGGGTACCCAGGTCGTAATACGATCTATCGACGGGGATGGGAGCAGGAAGAGATATCATTGTGGTCTGCTCAAAGCTCGAATACCGGCCCTAAAATTCCTCATGTGACTGTGCATGTCAGATTGGTTGTCACGGTCGAGTGACATAGACGATAGAATGAAAGGATTATATGCTTCCTGTTGATGAATGCGAAAAGATCGGAAAATGATGTGACGCGGTGAATTGCCGATGAGGCGGTATTACGGAATCAGAAGGACTAGGTTCCACTCCACGGCATATTGATCTTCTTGGTGCATCGGTCAATTGGAACTGGGGAACCGTGGCGGGATGCCAGTATGCGAACAGCTCCATACAAATCGACCATGTCACCAAACATGCCAAGCAGGTTTACTTGTCAGGCCCGCGCCGTCGGCCCTATCTACATCAGAATAAGTTACATCTGGGTTTAGTCAGGTTGGCCGAATCGCAAGATACACGCGCATTCAGGCAGGGTGAAAAGTACAGCATTAACATACGTTGATAAAGGTGACAGTCATTCACTCATCCACGCGCACCTCCTGTCATGCCATGACGTATCTTGACGCTTCGATTTATTGTTGCATGTCATCTGATGTACGCGCTGACCATTGTGATTGGGGAGGATATTCATCTGGACAACGGTGCATGTCAAAGTACAAATGGAATATACCGTCATCAGTACAGCTCGGTCCGTTGGACGCTAGGCAGAGGCATGTCTTGTCACTTTATTACTCTCATTACCGAGCTCAGATATCTCCCTCAATCTTGTACAATAATCCCTGTATCACTTTGGAGATCCCTTCACAACGTGCTACTTTACACATCCTCGATACTTCATGACCCATGACAAATCTAGTAACCCTCGTAACGCCAACCCATATTGACTTGCTCCTGAGTGATGCCGAATCTAGTGGCTTTGGCAACTTGCTCAGGCGTTCCATCGAGAAGCTTGTTTTGGCGGATGATGTAGAATTTGTACGCGGTGATAGTAATCATGAAGACGATGGCAGCGGCGGTGACTATATTTCTGTCAGCGCTTACAAATTACGGAGCCCTGATAGAGTGTACTCACGTGCACCGAAGGCAGCGTAGTAATGCGGTCCAGCGTACCAGAGATAGCTCGACCAGATATTGGAGACACCACCGATGGAGTTAAGCATAGCGACAGCGGCGGCACGCTTGGCGACCGGACGAGGCATATGGTTATTGACGGTCTTGTAAAGGAGGAGTTGGGATCCAACCGAGGTCCAAGGCATGAACATCATGGCAGTATAAAGACCACCAGTGTTTCTTGTCGTCATTGGTATGATGTAGCAAGGGATCGACAAGGCGAGAGTGCCCATAATGAACGGATAGATACGGCCAGTACGCTAATCAGATCAGTACACATCATAGAGGCATTCACTTACGTCACTGAAAGTGGTGAGAAGCACGTAAACGACAGCAGCGAAAACTGAAATACGTTAGCTTTTTTCCGGCGGGCGTTGCACTCACTGTAAGGAGGGGCAGTGAGAAGCAAAGTGTTGGTCGAGTTGTATCCAAGAGTTTTGACGATGGTGGGGAAGAAGTTGGCAATAGAACCTTGCACTTGCCCCATCATGTTGCAGAAGATCATAACGTAGACCTAAAGGATATCAGCTTATGCCGTTCCTGATTCCGACCTACCTTTGGGTCTTTCAAGGCTGCACGGAAGCCGGCCCAAGTACCCGTATCCTCACTACCCTCACCAGCTCCGGCTTCCTTTTCGATCCGCCAGACTGCAAGGTCACGCTCAATAGGCTTGAGCATCCGAGCATTGTAAGGAAACTCGGGAAGGAAGAGAGCAGAAATACCACCGATACCGATGGTAGCAACACCCTCGCTAAGAAAAGATCAGTATGACTTCGATCATATGTTTTGTATGACCACTCACACAATGAAAAGCCATCGCCAACCAGCGATGCCATGTACGCCGTTTAGCTTAAGAACACCGGCAGCAATCAGGCCGCCGAAGGCATTGCCCATCTGTTGACCGATGTAGAGGATACCAATCCGAGTCGCGAATTCACGCTTGACGTACCAAGCGCTCATAAGATAGATGACACCAGGGAAGAAAACGGCCTCGGCCATACCCAAGATGACACGGACCACCAAAAGTGTAGCATACGAGTGAACTGCAGCTGTGCAAGCACTGATCGTACCCCACAAGATACAAGCGCCGCAGATATCTGCGCGAGTCAGTTGAGTGTATAAGCCCGTGAGCTAAGGCAACTTACAAAGACCAGGTCTGGGGATACTTGAGACGATAAGGTTGCTAGGAATCTGGAAGGGCAAATATCCAACAAAGAGGATGGCAATAGCAGTGGCGAACTGCTGTGTGGTCATGTTAAGATCGGTGAGGATGCCTTGCAGTTTGGCGGCCGATAAATTCTGCCTATCGATATCTATAAGTGGCATTAGCTCATATACCGATGTATTTGCCTAATGTTTCCTTACAGTTCAGGACGTAGAGGGTACAGATGATAGGCCTGAACAGTATACATGTCAGCAACGGTCAGAGGGAGAACAAAACTTGACACCAACATGATGACGAAATCGGCTTTGCGCACGATTTTGCGCTCCATTACTTTCAACTCATCCTCAGAGAGGCCGGCAAGGCTTTCAGGAAGTGGTCGGGTCTCGTATCGAACGTCTTCGACATCGACATTTAACTGGTGGTCCTTCTGCTCGACATCGGTCTCGTAGACTTGGTTGCTCATCTTGAATTGTAGCAAAAGAGTGATGCTTTCCAAGAGCGAGAACTGTCAGTGTCACCTCCGCCATATATATATGTGTGTATTGGGCGGGGTTCAAGCTGCTTGCTCACTATCTTGAAATCTCAGCAGCATGGTTCGTCAGCAGTTGCTGGCGATAAGGTGTGAGCAGGCTGACGTCCTCTAAAAGGGAGGAGCTCCTCCAAACTCAATTTTGTTGATACCGGTCCAAGGCGCGCCGGACGTTTCGCGAGCTCCTCCTAAAGCTCAGTCTCCGTTCACAGCCAATCAGAACACAGACAAATCCCCCAGATACCGTTAGATTTGCTGCGAATGCCGTATCGCTAATACTGGATCGACGCAATTGCCGTCAAAAACCGTAATCTTCAAAGCACTTCATAGCAACGGCATCTGATAGTCATTGTTCTATACTTTCGGCATGTCACCCCAATCCCCCAATCACGAGAAGCCATCAACATTCTGCGACCAGCGTTTTCACTTTGTTTCATACAGATGCACCAGGTCACACAGATTGGTATTTCGCGAAAGAGATGCATACAAGTATAAATGATCAAAGAGGCTTATATAATCTACACAGGCAAAAACACTTTGACACCGTAGTATTCCCGAGTCTGCATCAGCTTACCGTTCACCAGAACCTGGTGTACACCGACACGATTGTGCTTTGTATCTGATGGGTCAGTTGCTTGAGCTATCTGAATTTCTCGCCATTGTTGGTTGGTAGGTGGTGGCACTCCCAGATCCATCACTCGCTTGAACTCTTTGTAAACACCTTGCTCTTCCACACAACCTTCCCGTTGGATCAGAGGGGAGGCTAGCATTCAGTGTGAGCGTTCCAACTTCAAACAGCGAGGTTGGTTTGTACGACTTACCTTCAGCTGGCGTCATGCGGATACCGCCCACAGAGCTCTCAAACATGACAATAGACAATCGCTCTTCATGCGCTTGATCTGCGGGTGGTTTGTAGACTCTGTGCCTAGTGGCTTTGAAGTGTCCACCAGAGACGATTTCTAGAGTCTCTCCAATGTTGATAACAAGCGCTCCCGGGTGGTATGGGACATAAACCCACTCCTCTGCTTGAGTCCAGATCTGTAGGCAGGAGATGGGAACGGAGAACAGAAGAGTGGTAAGACCAAAATCGGTATGACCGTGCATCTTAATGCCAACGGCAGCGTCCTCGATGTCCTTCTTCACTGGTTGGAACAAAGCGTGACGAAAGTATCCTTCACCCGTTGGTGAGCCGTGCGACTGTACATTATCCCACAAGTAATTGTCGGGAAGCTCAAGGACCCGGGAGAACAGAGTCAGGAGGCGTCGATTCACCGAGTTGTGCAAGTACTTTATGGCCAAATCAGCCATGGACCACTTATGGCCGAGCATAACTCCCACTCACCTCAGCAAATGCTCGGATCTCGTCCATAAAAGGGAGGATACATTTAGGGATCAGGCCGTAGTCTTCCCATTCTTTTGCATACCAATTAAACTGTGATATACCGTCCTCTGGTCCCTTGTGACGCTGTAATAAAGGAGATTGGTCAGAACTGTTCACGGATATGGCTTGTCAACGTACCTTGAAGCCATAAGGGTGTTTGTATCCAGCCCATCGTCCGGTATCGGGGTGAAAGAGCAGCTTTTCTTTGTCCTCGGCGGAGATATTCTTGTGCAGGTGGTTGGCAAGTGAGAACTGTCGATGCAGCTACATGAAAGCTTCAGCTCGGACTACTTCGATAAATGGGTGCAACTCACTTGCTCGATAGTGACACCGTAGTTCTCCAAAAACAAGAACCCATCCTCACGAATGGCCCGCTTGACCTGTTCGACGAGGGCAGCTTGAGCTTTTGGATCTGGCGAATCTAGTTGCGACAGGTCAATGGACTGCAGAGTCGCAAAGTTATGCGTCTCTTTCGTGACCGGAGGAGGGACCCAGTCTGGCACCGAGGGTTTTCCCGGTGCATCAGCGGATGGGGGATTGAAAGGTTCTGAAAAGGACATGATGTTGAGTCGAGAAAAGTGTGATTATCGAATCATCAGCAGAATCTGAATTTACAGACTTGATATTATATCTTCATCATTTCTGAGTCGGACGTCGCCAAACGGTCTGACCTCCTCAATCATTAACTAACCGCGTGGAAAGGAGGAGCAGCGATAAGCATAGCTCCCCACTTGGGGTATCACCTCAACCTAATGTTTCTGCCAATTTCTTAAAATCGGCTAGCGGGAGGAGCAGGCTGGGAGGAGCAACCAAATAACCTGCACCTCCCGGTAACTCCTTTCGGCCTCCACCTTGTGCGATCCGAAGTGGATGTCAATGCTATCCTGACTCATGTATATTGCAAGCAGAGGATAAATAAGTTGCGTCTGTTTCTGCATTCATCAATCAACCCGTACACAATACTTCAATCACCTTCTTACCGTTCAAAAAGTAGTAACATTACCATTTGTCACCATGTCTCGCGAGCTCGTATTCTCTGAAAAATTCCCACAAAAACCCCACAATTGTGAGTTATCTCCTTTATTGCTGGTTCTCCCGCTGAGACTTGTCGATTCTACCAGGTCCCGCCGTCAAAGTCCCGGGATTGATTTTCTGTGCTGGTCAGACCGCTACTGGTGAGATCAAGCAAGCAACTGTGAGTCGAATCAAAGTCATCCAGTAGAGATGGAGTTAATCAAGTGTTTTTAGACCACAGTCTTGCAGAACTTGAAGGAGGTCCTGGAGCTTGGTGGATCCTCGCTGGACAAGGTCGTCAAATATAATGGTACGCAGTCGCCTTGACCCTACATCCACAATCTGATACCTAGCTGACATCTACCTGATGTAGTTCTCCTCCAAGACATGGGAGACTTCGCGGCTATGAACGAGGCTTACATTGCTGTAAGCATTTCCTTTCATCAGGTAGTCGCCCTGTGCGTCGCGCTGACTAGAATGACGTTCAATCGATAGTTCCTTCCTAAACCCATGCCCGCCCGTACATGTATCCAAGCAGGATGCTTACCAGGTGGCTCTACAATCGAGATTGAGTGCATTGCACAAGCTTAGATACGTAGTGTAGAATTTTTCCGATTGCATGATATCATTAAACACTGTATGCACGTATTTATTTCTACGAATGAGCGCATCTTATCGGCTGTGGGAGATTCATTCGCTCGAGGTACGCTTCCGTCAGGATTTTGCGGGCTTGGTCTCTGGCTGTACGATCGATATCAACTGGCTTAGGGACGCCTGGATTGCTTGACAGCAACTGTGTTGGCGATTCGAACCCGCACTAGCAGACCGTCAAGTGACCAACCAACTGGCTTGGATCTGCAATCCTCAAACCAGACTCAGCTCATCGCTTTGGTAACATCCCAACACTGAGATGCCTAGTCTATTTGACCGGCAATCTGAGCTGAAAACAATTATTAGTCGCCTTGTCGGTGGCCTTGTTGCCGTTGCTTGTACCGCAGAATCGGCAATCAACATCGCTCGGACAGCACTTTATCGAAGATGTTGGACGGCGTGCGGGAGTACCAAAAGAGGAAACAGATGCAGAGATAGTCAATATCGTATCAGAGTCTGACAATATGTGAAATGTTGTGTCATGCATAATATGCGGTCTTTGGAACACATCTAACGGCCTATAACACTACCCGGAAGCTATTATACACATCCTATGTCCTGGTCTACTTTCTAGCAATTTCAAGCTCTCCTATGTACCAATTTTGAATAGCCTTGGTATCACCCGTGATGGCAAGCATGTCGTAACCCTTCTCTTCAAACTCGGATTTGGCGAGAGTACCATTGTTGACCAGACGACCGGACCATTTTCCGTGCTTCTTCGCGGCGGCGACAATCTTTTCGATGGCAGAGATGAATTCGGGCTCGTCACCTTTTGCTGGAACGTAGCCAAGGACAGATTGAGCGAGATCGTTAGGGCCAATGAATACAAGATCAACTCCTGGCACAGCGGCGATTGTATCGACGTTCTCAACACCTTCCTTAGTTTCAATCTGCACGCATGTCAACAAGGTCTCGTTGGCCGTCTTCATGTATTCAGGTGTGGTAAGTCCATGACCGATGGCGGGGAAAGCTGAACCTTGACCTCGAAGACCGAGAGGAGGGAATTTAGAGTATCGCACGACTGCCTCGGCTTCAGCAGCGTTGTTGACTTGAGGTACCATCAAACCGCTACGAGACCATATTAGCGAATATGCCCAGGGAAGAGGGATTATATGTCCTATACGATAATAGCGAACAAGACTCACTGTGCACCAGTATCTAATGCTCGCTTCAATATGTCTGATGACGTTCCTCGCACACGGATGAGAGGGCTGACACCAAGAGCTGAGATAGCCGCCACTGCGTCGTGCATAGATTCGTCGCCAATGTTACCGTGCTCACAATCCACGATAATACCCTAATTTCAATGTCAGGAACAATCGCTATTATCAAACAAATCCCAATTGCCGACTCACGTCTAGACCAGTAAGTGCTACGATTTGAGCCATACGGACCGAGGAGATAGCCATAAAAGTTAACAAGGGCTTCTCCCCGCTCTTCAGCTTGTTCAACAACCGGAGTCGAGGGTTAGAAACGGTGGTAGTGTGTGCGGTAGGGACTGACGAAGACATGTTGAATGAATATTTGAATCGGTGGGAGATTTTAGGTGATTTGGAATAGCAGCGATTTCATTCGTACCATCGTATATATATATATATATATATACATATATCGCATCTCAGTATGGATGCATTGGATTCTGTATAATAAAATGCATGACGCATATTGGTGTATATTTTGGGCGGAGGTGCAGCATCTCGGTAAATAACAGCAGAGGGGAGCTCCTCCCAAAGAGCATGTCATGAATTTGGCCCGAAATCACGTTGCGCACTCAGCAAAACCCGGATATCCCCTGGATTTCGGAGCTGAAAAGCTTTTGCGGACGACTTCAGGGGATGATAACAAATGCATGGGTTTTCCCAATGGATAGCGGAACTCGCTACTGACAGTCATAGATATGGATACAATAGACAACATACAAAAAAGGCAGGTTACACAATTTCCAATGAATCTAAACTCCGCAAAATCAATTTCCCCACTTCCCATTTTCCCCTCCGTCCGAATACAACATTAGCCCATGTCATTATTCCAGGCATATCGATCAGCCCTATGTGTGTCATAGTGTCGAAATTGCCGGCTCGTGCAAGGTGCCATGCTATGTAGAATGCTTTGAAGGCATAGACTGTAATCCATGGCGGTTCTACAACTGCTGTGTCGGCCCGATCGAGATACTGTAGGAACCAGCTGAGATGAGGCTCGAGCAATGCGACGGCATCTGGCATGACAAGTTCGGCCTGATTCTGACCCAAATAGACTCTGCCTAATCAGCCAAGCTCACCCGCAGCTTCGAACTCACGCTGAAGCCAAGGCGGCGTCCACACTCCCCTCTACCACTCCGTTAGTGTGAGCAGATGACCAGTTGAGCAGCTCAATCATCGTCATGTGCCACGTAGCCTCACACCATGTAGCTTGTCCCCCATCGCAAGCTCGAGCAGATATCAACGGTCCCAGAGTGATCAATGAGCTGTGCAATGCCTAGAAGATCAGCCACAGCGCATCTTTCAATGACTTACCTCGAATCGCTCAAAACACATCCTCCCCGTCATGGTCGACCATCCAGAGATCTCTCTTACACTAGAGGAAAGGAACAGGACGACAAGCAGAAGACCATATGCATCGAAAGACTGAAAGGTGGTTGGTGCCGAGCCGGAGAGACACGTTCGGACCGCCGCAATATACCGATTAGTCGGGGATCCGCTGGTAATGAGTGTGCGATGAGCCCAATCTTTCGCAGAGGGCGCAGTCCAGAGATGAGGCGCACATGGCATGTCGTGCTTGATTTCGAGATGGGATAGAGATCGCGGTATAGAGAGCATGAGATACCAAGTAGCATCGAGTTGATATGCAGCAAAAAGGGTTCTGAAGGTTAGTCATGCGTATATCGCATCAACCCACCTTTTGTGACTTTCCGCATGTATCCATTCGTACCAAAGTGCATCGAGATCTGTCGTCGAGTTTGATTTCACTGGGAGAGGGTCCATCAAACCGCCTTTGCGTGATAGCTGTAGCGAGTAGTGATGGCCAAATCAGCAGCAGTATTCGTAAGCGATCGGTAAATTTTACTCACTTCGACGGACTTTGCGTGTAGCTGAAGACCGCACGTTGTTTCCTGTCCACTCGTGTACATCACAGAATAGACTTGCAGCAAGAGACGCGCCTGAATGAGAGCTAGTTTGGCTGCCGCTGTCGACGCGCTTGTCAATTCCAGCAATTTGACAGCATGATGGAAGCATTGTGATGCCAGAGTCTTCCATATATAAGCTTCGTCACTGAACTGGTATCCTAAAGAAAGGACACTGAGAAGCAGCGGCTTTGATACGGCCTCAGCTCGAAAAGAGGGACGATGCAAGAATGGCAGGAACTGCGATACGTGGTCAAAATACAGCTCGACCCCCGTATGTATGTCGTGGAGTGAGAGATCTGGCCCTTGACTAGTGCTTTGGCTAGTAGTAAATGTCGTTGAGGTTGTATTTGTGTGGTCATCGGGGACGTTGAACAAGAGCTGAGCTACTAAATCGGCATCTTGAACCGTATCTATGATACGTCAGACGTGCGGATCGATGTCTTTTTGGACTGGACTTACTATTGCGTCGGAAGGTAGACTCATCTGTGGTGAAAGTTTCTGGCAGGTGCGTGATAGGCAAAGTAGGACAGGCGTTGATAGCGTTTTCTTGCACGAGAGACGTTGATGGCTGTTCAGATGGACCATTAGCCCCACCTGTCCTTTTCAAAGGATCATGAACGATGGAAGTGCGGTAATCACTCACAGCCAGGTCGTCAAAGGAGTTTGGGGATTGGAGAAACTGTTCTGGTGATGGCCCTGTAGACGTCGAGCGTTGCTGGTCCTGGTCTTCATTCTGATCCTGGGTATCCTGAGAAGGGAGGGATCGTTCACTGGCAGCTACATCCGAAGTTTTATCTGGATGTTTCCTCTTCATGTGCCGTTTTCGGAGATCCATACGAGAGAAAGTAGTACTGCATTCACCACATGAATAGCTCGCACCAGATTCGGCTGCGACGTGGGCCGCGTAATGTCGTTTGAGATTTTCCTATAACACAAACGAGGCTTAGAATGACCTCGCACAGTGAATCGCAATGATATGTATGTTTTAGGTCTATACTCACGTGACGGGTGAACCGTTTCTGGCAAATCGCGCATTGAAATGGTTGCAGCACATCGTTGATAGGTGTCTCTGCAGCAGCTATCGAGACGCCTGGTCCAGGAACGAGAGGGTGAGATGTGCGAGTCGGAGACATGTTAATCGGCACATGTGGATCGAGATGAACAATAACATGATAAAGAGGAGCAGTTCTCAAAACCCCGCAGAGGAGCAGGTCGAGGGAATCGGACACCGGGGGGATACAGTCATTCAGGTACGGTGGCATTCTCCGATACCGAATACTCGTAGGGTGTAAAAAGTGGAGGAAGCTGGCTAGACGGTTATACAGATGAAACTCACCGCCTTCTTGAGCCTTCCACAACCGTCAGAATCCTCCCAATGCTGGGGATGTCTGCGGACATCAGTTATAGCGTGAGTGGAGGTAAACCTATGTCAATAACATCTCATAAAATCGGGTATGAGTTTCATCGCTACTTGCATTGTATTTCAGCAGCGTCACCGTTATCTTAACGACAATGTTCATTGTAAAACGTTCGCGTCGTAGACTTAGCCTTTGGAGGTAGATATGATGCAGATTATAGTGCAGAAAGGTGATGGAACATTGATAGCTGTCAGCGTCTTTCCCGCTCAGATTGCATTGGGTACGTTTGATTTATCTTTATGTCGAATGTCGATAAATCGTCTCAGGATTGTCAAACATGGTCGTGCGGTAATGCCGGGTCTGTTCGAAGAATATCATGCTGGACGCTCTCTTCTTATAGCCGTAAAATCAATCAGGTCTTGACTCCGTCTCTAGCATTTGATGCATCGAGTATCAGTCAAGATGAAGTTCCCATCACGTCAGAATTGCTCACTTCGCTTGTAGCGGCAATGTGCGACTCAACTCGAAATCCAAGTATGGCAACCAAGAAAATCTGTCTCATTTTAACCATCAATTCATGATTATCCGTTCTCATTTGAGACAACTCTTTCAACGGGATTCATACTCTCTGCGAAGAGACTGGTAACGTGGATTTTGGCCATTTTGTCAAGGAAAAGGAAAGACAATACAGTAGTGCGTATTGATGGTAATATGGTAATTACTTGGCACTAAGACATCACGCCACGGAGGCTGTTTCATTCGCTCTGTGATTCGCTTCGAGATAGGAGATTTTAACAGGAACGACTAAACCACCTTTCGAATGTAGAATATATAGAGCGCTCACGCAATCATCACGACATATAATCACAATTCTTCGTTTCGTTCGCAGTCTCTTCCGTCCAATAGTAGTAGTAGTAGTAGTAGTAGATCCATAGAAATCCTGGACATGATATGGTGATATGTGTCGCCATAGGACTCGAAAAGATTTTATCCATCTTGGCTAATGTCGTGCTTATTGATAATATGAGCCATCAAGTGCAATTGAACGAGGTGTTTTAGCGAAGTTGAGTAGTGGCAGTCTGGCAAATTTTATGTATAAAAAAGACCTCTCCAAGTGAATGGTTTATATCAAAGATATCGACGCCCACTGCTCATACGTTTTGTAGAATACGAGTACTGAAGTACTCCTACCTGCTACCAACGAAAAACACGAGACGACACCATGTCCTCTTCGCCAGACTCCGACCACAAAGAAGCCTTCCCATCTCCAGCTTCCATCGCTGCCGCAGCTGAATATACTGAACATCTCCATCATGGTAGTCTTGAATATGTAGCTGAATATGGTGGGAACGGAGCAAGTGCAACTTATCAAGAAGCTTCTGGTGCTCCAGTGGAAGCTAAATCACCCCTCGGATATGAAGTCTCTCATTTCACAGTCATGTTCCTTACAGTCAACATGATGATTGGAACAGGTATCTTCTCGACTCGTAAGTCATGTTCACAATCTCTTTAATCATCAGCAAAAAGCTAATAGATAGAATGAAATGTGGTCAGCATCTTCCATGCTGAAAAATTGTGGATCTGTTGGTCTTGCCCTCTTCTTTTGGCCGATCGGTTTATTTCTAACTGCATGTGGTCAAGCGGTATACTTTGAGCTCGCTTCTTACTTTCCATCCAGATCAGGAGGTGAAGCTGTTTATCTTGAACAAGCATATACCAGACCCAAATATTTCCTTCCGGTAACTTTCGCTGTGCAATCCGTCGTTCTATCTTTCTCCAGTAGTAACGCCATCGGTGAGTCATTGGCTCGCTTTTTCTAATCCATCGACTATAGTATATCGTACTAATTTTACATGTTGTTCTGGCCACAGTAATGGCCCAGTATATCTACAGAATCACTGATTCTACACCTACTGATATGCAAACTAAGGGAACAGCACTTGCGTGTTGGACTCTGGCTTGTTTGGGTAAGTTCCGCTCTATTCCAGACTTCACGAGAAGCTTCCTCTGCTGATATAGTAATATAGTCATTATTCTCAGCACAAAATGATCTCTCATACTGGGTAACGTTTTGGGCGTGATCAAACTTACCACATTAGTCTTGTAAGTACTGTATAGCTCACCTCACGTAACTTCAGGTCGATCACAGGAATAGGCTAATGATTTATGTATTTCTTTTTTCAGTATGACGATCACTGGTTTTGTTGTACTCAGTGGAAAAACCAAGATTCCTGAACCAACAGCGAATTTCCATAATGCTTTTGAAGGTACAAGCTCTACAGGAGGATATGAATTAGCAAATGCTCTTGTCAACATAACTTTCTCGTATGGTGGTTTCAACAACGCTTTTAATCTCGTCAACGAAGTGAAAAACCCAATTAGAACCATCAAGAGGACTGCACCCTTGGCTCTGTTGATCGTTGCTACCCTCTATACCCTTGTCAACATTGCTTATATCGCTGCTAGTGAGTAAGAAGGCATAAGACGTTAGAGTAAAATCAGTTACTGATCAGCTTTGTTTCGTGTCACAAGTCCCAAAACTCGAAATCGTACAATCCAAACAAATCATCGCCAGTTTATTCTTCCAAAAAGTTTTCGGTGCCAAAGTAGCAAAAGGTCTTACCATTCTTCCTGTACTGAGTGCTTTTGGAAATATACTTTCAAGCTTGATGGGATCTTCAAGAATGGTTAGAGAAGTGGGACGCCAAGGTGTATTACCTTTCCCTAAATTCTGGGTATCTACCAAACCATTTGGAACGCCAATAGGTCCAGTGTTGTTCAAATGGGCCGTTACTTCCATCATGATTCTTGGTCCTCCATCCGGAGACGCTTTCAATTTCAGTAAGTCTAGTCTACTCAGAGTGGACATGTGTCAGATTGTTTCATCGTGGAAATATACTGACGTGCTTCACCTCTTCTACTCAGTCGTGGCTTTGCAAAATTACCCTGATTCAGTCTTTGTTTTCCTTATGACTTTCGGCCTGTTCCTCATCCGACGTCAACGTAAGGGACTTGGTTTGGGCAGATCCGAATTTAAAGCTTGGGACGTAGCTGTTATCGTATACCTTCTATCAAAAGCGTTCCTTCTTATCATGCCATGGGTACCACCCAAGACTGGGATTTATGGTGGATCATTCAGTTTCTTCTACGCTACTGCAACCCTTACCGGTCTCGGCATGTGAGTCATTTTTTGAGACTTGTGGCCTCCTTTTCATTCTGGAAACAGAGGCTGATTTCAGTGTCATGATGTAGTCTTGCTATTTGTGGTATCTATTATTACTTGTGGATCTACGTTTTCCCTAAGGTTGGAGGTTATCAGATCCGACAAACTGTCCTCACATTGGATCGAGGTGCAGTAGGTCATCAGCTTGTCAAGGTGAAAAATCAGGATATCCAAGAGTGGGATTCCACACATGATCCAAGTGGAAGGTTACTTGTCGAATTGCCCGCGACCCCCACCGATGAAAAGGCGCAGTAGCTCAAATCGTGAAGATGGATCTCGCGATTAAGGATAAAAGTGTATAGTAGTAGACTTTAGATGAGAGGGTGACAAGGTGTCCAGATCGAAGGACAGGGGTACATGAGAAGTAGTGCATTTCAGGTATATCTGTTCGATACAGTAGATGGCAAATGAGACCATGATAAACTTATCGCCTAATGAGATGAAAAGAAAGTCGCGTCCAATTTCGGAGGCTAAATTATTTTCAGTTTTTTATTCTATTTTTTTTTGGGAAAAATCAGTTTGGCTGCTCGTACGATGTCCTTTCATACGATTTGGTGGTGTTACATACATGAATATATATATACCTATCACACCCTGCAACAGATTCATACCCAACAAGCATAAACAAGCTCAACTAAACTACCGGAACAATCAGTGTACTTCGTCCCCAAAGCATCCCCCGGTAGTGTACTTGGGAAAAGCATAATGACTGCATCATATAAACCACGCAAAGGTTCATCAATAACGTCTGAACCTCAATCGACCTTCGTCAGGAGATGGGGCATCCGAGCTATCTTCTTGACTCTGTTTCTTGGTTTCTGCCAATGGGCCAACTCAATCAATGCAAGTACTCAATATCTCCAAGCTCCATCTCGCGTAAAGCATTGCTAACACCAAATTAACTCGGTGGTGAATAGGATCGATTTTACATGTTGACACCAACAGAATTAAATGAGACTGTTCAACATTCACTCAAGCTTGCATCAGAGTTGAATTCTGACTCAAAAGCTAATTCATCCATTATCATTTCAACATTAATTGATCAGTTGGTAGAAAGACATCCTGAGATGAGTTGGTCAACCGATTTCAAGAATAAAAGAGATTGGGTATTCAACAATGCAGGTGGTGCGATGGGTAGTATGTTCATCTTACATGCCAGTATCACCGAGTGAGTTAGCCCTTGTGAACCGTGACATCCCGATTGAAAGTACTCTCATCTATCTGGCATTGTCTCCCTCCGAAGTTCTGTGGGGAAGATCATAGCTAATTCTTCACTTTTTGAAATATGTCTAGATATATAATCATCTTTGGAAGTGCAGTCGGTACAGAGGGACATACAGGGAGACATACAGCCGATGATTATTTCCATATATTAACAGGTCAACAAACAGCTTATGAAGCTGGAGAGTTAACAAGAGAGATATATAACGCTGGTGACGTACATCATTTGCCTAGAGGCATAGTCAAACAATATACAGCTTCACCTGAAATGTGGGCTTTGGAATATGCTAGAGGTGAGTTCTATTATCCGTTTTCACTTTTGTGAAACGGTGTAGGCTGGACCAAGGTCAGAACTGCTAAGTCGTAATCAAACTTATCCCGGTTGTTCCGTTGTAGGCTGGATCCCACTTATGTTACCATTCGGATTCGCCGATACTCTGTTCTCAACCCTTGATATCCCAACTTTGTATCACACCGCTAGAGTCACGGGGAGGGAAATGATCAAAAATCTGTTGAAAGGAAAGATATAAGATACAAGGGTTCGCGTAAAATGACAAAGCTTGGAAGGGTAGAATATATCTATATAGACATTATAGATTACATTGCATTTTTATGACCGAAAAGAAGCCATTTTCTCAGGAACGTCTGTTCAAACCATCCGTACTGCTGATCATTTTCTGGGTCATGACTCAACCACCTTCCCGCCTCGGAGATTATTGTCTGGATGATTGATCGCCTCGAACCACAGTGTCTAGCTATATCGCACTTTCCTCCAATATCCTTCTTAATTCCTTTGATCTCTCTTCAGCTATAGTCCAAGCTTCGCCTAACACTCTTTCGCCAGATTTCCCCACTACACCTCCCAACCCCTCTTGTCTCACTAAGCATGCCTCGTTCTCTTCATCTAACGCTATCGTGATCGAAGTGGGTAACAGTGGGCTTTCGTATGACGTTGGATCGGGTAACACATGCGTGCTATTGCATGAAATGACGGGGTAAGCACAAATTCGCAAGTGATACTGTTCATTCAGTCTCATTCAGGACGGAGATTGTGTTTCACGAACCTATCGAATATTCCAAATGAACACGATAGAGGTATTCTTCCTAATGTAAGGGGATGATTCTCTGTCCTCGAACATATCGTACGCGAAGTTTCTTCATCGTATTTCGCTTTCGGTAATCGAACTGTATCGCGTGGAACAAGTATTAGCATTCGTCAAAATGGAGTTGCTGTTCGTCTAGGAGATCTCGCAGTGATAAAGCAGGAAAGTAGAGTGACTCGCCATTCCTCAGAGCCGCCATTACAGCCAAAACAGCAGCGTCAAAAGCGTTTCCATCAAAGTTTATACAGACGACATCAATGTATACGACCCATACTGCTTTTCCGGGTGATATCACTAGTGAAGAAGGAGGTAATGTGCGCGAACTATATTATACAACATTAGTATTAAAGCGTCATCGAGACATGGGTTTTGAGACCTTTCTGTGTCCTCTGTATTCTCGCTAGCATCGCACATCGCACATCGCACATCGAAATGCAGCAGTTTCCTCATACGAGACAGGACACTCACGATACTATCAAATCGTTTAACCAATTTGAGTACGTTTGAGCTTCATCTCCAGGTGGACCAGGCTTGAAATTCGGTGAACATATAGCTGGTAAATCGATATTTGGTACTATATAACGTAGTCAGTATATCTATCGTTTCAGATCTGATTTGATGAATATACTTACCTACATAACCTTGATTAGGTGATTGTGCGGATGGTTCTGCCACTTCTGCTTTTATACCACAAACCATTGTCGTATCTCCCATTCTGACCAAAGACGATCCATGAGCAGTTGATATTGATCCTGTAAATCCAATGTGTAGTCAGCGTCAGAAGATTGTCCGTCCGTCCCAGCCATCTTACTTCACGGATAACGAAAAAACAGTGAAAGATGTACATACCCACATTGATCGACACATCCCTCCATGCTCTTACTTTCCTTCCATCAGGTCTGTATCCTTTAGAAAGGAATCGAGAGAGGTATTGAGAGGGATGTAATCGTTTGAACACCTCTGCTGAAGTTGAACCAGAAGAAGAAGATGGTACGGCGGATGTCGATGATTCGGCAGTGGGTTGTTGAGATGTAGCTAATGCCATGATGCGTATATGTCTTCGTACAATCGCTACGTCAGTATAGCTGTTATGTATGTTATATGTATCGCAATCACAATGAATGTGTACACCTCTTCCAACAATTGAAATTCATAGAACATGGCAAAAAAAGGTTGAAAAGGTGGGGACCCCAATCAACAGGCAAAAAGTGCCACATACTTCGGCAATAACGGGTATTACCGACCCCATCACCTTGGTAAAACAACGTGGTCAACGCGTCTTAAGCTTTTGTGATTGTAATTACGTATGCAAATGAATCAATATTTATTATTGTTATAGCGTGATAATTTGTTTAATAACATATCATCATCAAAATAACCATTCAGAACAAAATTCATGAACTGTGTCACAAGAAGCAGATTCGTCTTCAACAATCACAAAAATTATTCGTAATATCATTACTAACAGTATCTGCATACAGCCGTGAATCAGAGTATCTGTACCACCAAATAAGGCCAACAGCTAAAAACAAGTGATAGATGGCACAGGCCATTCCGTTATCGCCTTCTCCAGTTCCTACCCGAATACCATCAAGCTCCCCTCGTCCGACCACGATTACTTCCACTCGAAGACGCTCATCAATATCATCGTCAATTTCCCCTCCACCAAAATCAACGAACCGCACGATGAATGGACACGCCGGCATCAGCTCACCGAAAGGTAAAAATTCTATAGATAGTATACCTAATGGTAAAACACCAAATAATGATGAATCTGATGATGGAATTAGAATAAGGAAAAATTCACCTAGATCAGCTAGACCTTCATCTATATCGATATCAAACAACTTATCAACATTACCTACTATACCTGATCCTGATTTTGATTCAGCAATAGATGATTCACAACATCAACAACAACATCATGGTCCTCCACCACCCGCATCATCGACTCAAACGGGAACAGGAGAAAGACCAATACATGCAACGAGAAAAAGAAGATCAAGTAGCATAAAACGAAAACCAAGTCCAGGTGTGACTCCTACCAAAGCTGTTGACTGGGAGATTCCAAGAAAAACCTTACATTCAAGTATTGGTGAGTGAATCTATCTCTCCGCCTATAAGACCATTCTCCCTTTCATGCCGTCAGATTAACAAACACGAGTTATGTGCATGTCCGCTGATCCCTCTTTTGGTGCACAGGATTCTTAACGCTCTTCCTGAATTACATGAACCCTCCCTCCCTCAAACCACTGATTCAAACGCTGTCAGCATTGTTGATCACAATATTAACGACGGACTTCTTCCGATTGCAATTTCCAGCTTTTGCAGAAGTATGGGAGACGTATCTAGGTTTCTTGATGCGAGAAAGTGAAAGACAAAAGATCAATGGAGTAGTATGGTATTTGATAGGAGTGATTACCGTACTTGGGTTATATCCGAGAGACGTAGCTGTTGTCGCCATTTTGACGTAAGTAACGGTTCTAAGCGTACTCAGTACCATTCAAGCTGACCAGAAATGTCTACTTGTATAGTCTCTCATGGTCAGATACTACAGCTTCTACTATTGGTAGATTATGGGGTAGATATACCAAACCACTTCCTTCTCATGTACCAGGAATCAAATCTCTTAAATTCGCACCTAGGAAATCATTAGCTGGATTCTTAGCGGCTGCAATAACAGGTTTCTTGATTGGCATTTCATTCTGGTGGGGAGGTAGTGGAGGTAGATGGATCGTATTGGATGTAGAAGACCGGGGTCATGGTTACTGGGGTTTATGGATCACTGCTGGTGTAGTAGGTTTAGGTGGGGCAGTCGTGGAAGCACTCGGTGAGTTTATCAATACATGAGATTACATGAAATTGAAATTTGAAGTTGTCATAAGCTGACGTGTCATTTCGTTGGATTACCGTATAGACCTCGGTGTGGATGATAATCTCACCTTACCGATCTTGTCAGGTGCCATAGTATGGGCTTGGTTGGCAATCACCAATTTGATCTTACAGTGATTGTCGAAATCATCCGGGGACATGAACATCATCATCTAATCGAGTATGGCTATTCAAGTCCACTGGATATATCGCGGTCAAACCTCCTTCGCACATCAACACTTAACAATCCATTCGTAATCACCCTTATTAATTCACAATCACATACTTGTCCGCAAGTAAACAATCGATCTACATCATTGAAGCTTATTTCAATCTCCTAAACCTTATCATGTATCGCTCAACCGTACTTATAGACCTTAATTAACAACTTCATCATACTATCTAGAGTTATCTATCTATCATTTTACTTTTCATGTTTATTTGCCTCTCTTTACGAACTTTTATGATACACATACACTTATCTGTAACATCTATTAGTAAAAATTAGTCCGTCGTTGTGTCCGAAAAGACAAGAGGAAAAAAGCAGAGAAGGGGAGAGAAGGGGAAGAAACCGAGCAAAAGAAGGGGCAGGAAACTCTTATGATCGTTATTGTTACTGTTATCACCCCATTAGACATAATGATATCAGGTTATACCAAAAGATACCACCCAATAAGTTTGTTTCTATGCATTTTCAATGCTGAAAGATAAGATCAATACAGGCCATTCCGGGATAAATTAGGATAAATTCATTGATGATAATAATACTCAGTAGCAGTTTACGGAGATTTCAGCTGATCTCCGCTGGGTAGGGCATCTTTTGCTTTTCGACTCTCACGTGGTTTGGATCGGTTTCTTTTGTGAAGATTAAAATAATTTCAGAAATATCTTTTGATGGACGAAGTGGTCACCTTTGTAGATCAAGACGAGATACAACAAACTCGTACAGTTCACAAGTAAAAGAAGCAACAAGTCAGATACGTGAAGCGACGATGGCTACAACCACCATCACACCTACTCCCGCCGAGGATTTGAGGAAGTCACTGGAAAATCATAATAATACCTTCACGACTTTATTGAGCCTCATCCCTGCTCAATATTACATAGCGCCCGATCCTGAAGTCGTAAGTGGTTGCTCAACTCATGCTCATGGACCTTTTTGGTCTGGTAGAGGGGAAGATGAAAGATTTTTCTCAGATATCGTCTGTTCGAAAGCTGATATAACATACTCGGCATTTATAGGTGGACAGTAAATGGATGAAAAACAAAAAGAGAAAATCAGGTGAAGAGATCAAAGAACATAAGAGGAAAGTGAAACATGACAAGGTGAGTTGGACGATATGTTGATGATTATCTCAAAATCATAAGAGGCTCGAGGTTGTACAAGGCTGATCAGTGCTGATTCTAAATGTGATTTCTATCTTGTTTTCTTTTTGGATGAAATTGCAGCTCGATCCATCAAATCACAAAACATTAGATCAAATCCAATCCATCGATTCAGAGACTAACGGAACCGTATCAAACGAGATAGTTGAAGCAGGACCATCAAATCCTCCACCGTCGACATCGTCGAATGCAATAGCATTAAAACCACTTGCGCCTTCAGCGTCAATCTCTGATCTGAGAGCTAAATTACAATCTAGATTAGATAATTTCAAAAGACAAAGAGGAGTAACAGATGACTACATCAACAACCAAAATGGAAATGGAAATGGGAATCCAAATGGTGATGATGCATATTCTAGAAACGCTTTGGAAGAAGAACGTAGAAGGAAAAGAGGTGAAATGAGAGATAAAAGAAGAAATTTAAGAAAAGAAGAACGAAGGAAAGAAGGTGAAAAAGGTAAACCTACTAAAGTGAGTTTTGACACAACTTTTCCGGATTGAGACCGTTTCAGTTTTGGACTTGATAATGAGGTGGATTATACGGAAAGAACTCTTCTCTCCTCATCAACGAGTTCACTATTATCTTCCAGAAAGATAGATCCAAGCTGACCACCACTGAAACCAAAACTACAGACCCAACTCATCGTTCCTCAACCTCGTGAAGACCACTCGTCATCACTGTCATTCCCATCATTATCCCTACCTTCTTCCAACAAAACCAAAACGAACAAATCATCTTTGAAACAACTGTCTAACCCCGCACAAGCTCTGGCTCATCTGGAAAAACATAATGCCCACTTGGCCAGCTTACCAGAAGATAGGAGAAAAGAAATTGAAGAAAGAGAAAGATGGGCAAAAGCTGAAGAAAGAGCTTCAGGTGTCAAAATCGCCGACAGTGAGAACGTCTTGAAGAAAGCTGTTAAGAGGAAAGAAAAAGCCAAGACAAAGAGCTCACAACAATGGTAAGTTGCCGTTTCAAATCAAGCCAGAAACATCGGGAAATGGGATAGAAAGATTCGGTAGACGCTCTCAATTGGACTCGTTTGCTAACTACTTTTGTGATCGCGTTACAGGTCCGAACGTAAGAGAGAAATAGAGAAATCGGCTACTGTCGCAGCTAAGAAACGAAATGATAACATTGCCAAGCGAGTAGACGACAAGCGAAATAAGAGGTTGGGGATCAAAGATAAAGGTACAGGTGCGAAGAAAGGTAAGGCAAGACCTGGGTTTGAGGGTAAGAAGGGTAAAGGTGGTGGTAAGAAGTAGTGATGTTCACGAAATGGTGAAGTGCTAAATCTAGAGTGAGCGGGTGGGAGTGAGTCTGTTGGATTGTCCAATATCATTGCTTTTCCTTTATATCTTCGTTATGGAGACCCGATTATTTCTGACGATCATTGAAATATCGGGATCATCGTTCTTAGATTGTGTATGTTATGTATCGTGTGCATGTTTCTGGGTATCATCCCTCATATGTTGGTCATCGTCGCACATGACACTCTTTTTGCAAGCATGATCATCCTCAACATCCTTGTTGTCATTCACCAAAATCAACCTCGGTGATACGGCGGAGTAGACCGAGTTGCGGTGAAATCATGATGATGATCATGTTGAATTCGATGGATTTGTTGACAAAGACGGTGTCTGTTCGACTGTCTGTTCCATTCATCACTGACGTTGGAAGTGTCTTCATTCTTGACACAACAACAACCCTGCCGATTGATTCAATTGAGGTTGTCAAGAACACATTTCGCATTCGCATCAGGATATCATCCATCATATTCCAATCCAGCATGTCCTCTCCCCTTGCAGCAGGGTCGGATGATCGTCCACCTACTTCACCTACTTCACCTAGATCACCTCGACCCATCACGAATCCAGGAGATGGGAGTGCTACGGACGGTATAGCGCCAGGAACTATACGTCCAGGTACGATGAATACACTTCCACCTGAATTACTACTGCAACAACAACAGCAACCTCCGAGACCAAATTTGACTTCAATGTTATTCTTAAGCGCCTTCTTCTTTTTCATGAGCGGTAATAATCATCCTCAAAATACAGGAATAGAGATTGGTCCAGATGGGAATCTGAAATTTAGAATGAGTGAACTAGATCACGCTAAGCAGATAAGAGATGAATGGGTCGGTCTCGTACATGGGAATCAAACGTTGTTGGCTAATTACACTTTGGTAAGTCTAAACCGGGAAGGGGGTGGGATGGCGGGTTAGTCTTCGTCGCATTCACAATCGCTAACTTTCATTCTTGATTCTATTTGTATTACCTACCGAAGCCACCTACACCATCAATACAACCTTCGACCCTCCTTCCACCTGAATATCACTATGATCCAACACGTCATCAATTCTATAATAACATCACGGGGTTCTTCCGCTCTTCGACACTTCATCCTCTTTCAGTCTCCCCATCATCATCAGCATCGTCGTCGTCATCTTCCACATCTGATATAGAAGGGTATTGGAGACATCTGGATCATATACCGGATTTTAATCTGACGGGACAATGGAACGAAACGCTCTCAGATGAATTAAGGGGGAAATGGGAATGGAATAATACCGTTAAATGGGATATGAATTTGAAGGAACGTAACATCTCAACATTGTCTTCAACTTATAGTAAATCGGGAGACGAAGATTCACTCAAAGATCCTGAAGATGTAGAGAAACAGATGGAGACAGAGAGGGATAGATTTAAAGATTGGTCTTGGATAAAAGGCTCGTTAACACTGACATCTACACCTTCTCCATCTTCAAATTCAGGTTCACAATCACGTTCGAATTCAAGCGAAAACCCCACAGAACAAAGTATGAATTATGATTTCCTAGGTATACATTATAAACCTAATGGAACATACAACATTATTGGCTTACCTGAAGGAATGAGGATTGATATTCGAAAATTACCATTTTTATGGAAAGATGAATCCAATATCAATCAGACTAAAGAGATCGTTTTGAGGGAATTGGAGAATGAAGTTAAGAAATTGGATGGGAATTTAATGGTTGGTGATTTAAGAGACGACGGTAAGTGATCTCTAGCTTAGCGATGATGTTGATAGACACAATGAGCTAACTCAAACCCTCCCAGATGTATCAGAACTCACCACTTGTCCACTCTTAATCCACCTGACACTCCCTCCCATCCCCTCGACCATCTCAAAGCAAGAATTAGATTTCTACAATTCCGAAATCCAATTTCCAACAGGAATCAAAGCTTCTCTACCTATTCCTCCTGCTTATTGGCAAGTCGGAAAAGGGCTGGGAGGAGTCATCATAGCAGATCAATGTGGTTGGATAATGGGTATTGAAGGTGGTAAAGGTATTGGTATTGATGACTTCTGGGATAGGAGCGTTAGCTGTGAGTGAAATGCTGCTAAGGACTGAAGGAGGAGTGATGGATTGCTGATTTGGTGTGATACTTTGACTGCACTTCCCTCCCCTTAACCATTAAACTGCCTTTTCGTAATACACAATGACTACCCGTCTACTCGACATTGTCGCTTGAATCATGCAGACGCCGCCTTTGCTACACTCTCCCAACTACTCGTACTACTCTTACTAGTCCGACAGATGGAACGTACTCGTACCCCATCAACATTGGCGAAAGTCTCGTTATACACTATAATCATTATGTCCATTACGGATTCATGGGTTTTCTCAGCCCATGTCGTAGTTGGTATCATGAGTGATAACAAATCTAGTTTACCTATGTTGGTTCCTGGATTTATGTGCTTATGTACAGCTGTTGTCTTTGGTCCGGTAAGTGGTCTGACTCATCTAGTCGTTTTGAAACGAGCTGGTGATGCTACTTTACTGGTTGAAATACTGATTTGGTACTTACGTGGGGGATGATAGAGATACGCAGTTCTACTACACAGGATACAAGCTCCCGAGAGATCAAGTCCTGCTCCGATCCCACCGCGGATAACTCCAACAGTACCCGCAGCACAGAATGGTGCTCACGATGGATCTCCAACGACGCCGAACCTGACCACAGCAATGACTGATGTTCCCACGACTAGAATACCAGCAGTCGTCCCTGCCCTTCGAGGCATATTCACCGAACATCCTCTTCTGAGATGTGAGCGACCTTTCATATCTGACCATTCGGAAGGTTTCACTCATCGCTGATCAACTCATTTTCGATTTGTCTAGGGCTAGCAATCCTTGCTGTACTGTTCTGCTTCCTTCAATTCGCATTCTTGCCTTCCGTCATACCATTCTTCCTATTTGCTTTATACTCCTTTTGGGTACCTCAGATATGGCGAAATGCGAGGAGAGGTACAAGTAGATCGATGGATGCTTGGTTCATCATAGGGACGACATTAGGTAGATTGGCTTTGCCGCTGTGTGAGTATCTTCGATATGTCATTAACCCAAGCACTTATCTGGAAACATTTCAATATAGAATGATGCTGATACTGTATCATGATTGTATTAGATACGTTCGCGTATTCTGAGAACGTATTTTTTATCGAGAAATCTCGTTGGATTTGGGTAATTGTGTGGTGGCAATTTGCTCAAGTCACTTTATTATTTGCTCAAGAAAGATTCGGACCGTCGTTCTTGTGAGTAATCTTGCATGGTATTATTGCCTTGACCCCTTTCCTCTGTCCTCACCCTGCGTCGTGTCGGAGTGAAGCTTACACCGTCATCTTTCTGTTAGCCTACCAAAATCACTCTCTCCGCCTGAATCATACAACTACCACCCGCTCATACCTACCTCCTCCGAAGATCCAGAATCCGCATCTACATCTCTGTTGCTATTAGGTGATGGGGAAGAAGAGAAGACGTGTTCTATCTGTATGGAGCAGGTCGATCTTTCGAATTCAACCCATTCGTCCTCCGCAGGTATCAGTATAAGTGATAAAAGAAGAAATTACGCTTTGGCCCCCTGTGGTCATTTGTTCCATACCAATTGTCTGAGTCAATGGATGGCTGTTAAAGTGGGTTGTTTCCTTTTGCCAACAATGACGAATGACATACTGATGAACCATCCTCTTGTCGAAATAGACTATATGTCCACTTTGTAAGAGAAGTTTACCGCCCCTATGAGGGGTTTAGATGTCAGACTTTCTTAGTAGGGTATAGTGATATATATCGGAATATCCCCTGCATGATCGATATACCCCATTTTGTTCTTGTAGCTTGTCTCGTAGTCTGACATTCGTGTTATTGTATCAATGTATTTTTCTACTGTACGAGTATTCGATGTATTCGATGAAACAGCATCTTTACGCCAATCAGGGAGCGAACGGGGGATCCGAATATGCCCCGAAGTACAATTCCAACGATATTTTGTTCCCGTCGTTCCCGTCCCAAATTAATGATACTCGTACTAGTTGAAAGGGGGGGGGAAGGTGCTAAATATAATTACTCGTAGCACCTCTATTATTAGCACCTCCCATTATCACGGAGTAACTGCTGTGGCTTATCTTTCCCTGTCCCGGTACCATTCCTTTTCTGCTGCCGATTACTCGAGTATTGTTGATATTTCACTTTAGGCATGAGGACATTTCGACAGTGTAACGAGTGGGATATGTTGATTCCTCAATAAGGGGGAGATAGTAGTATTTCAGGAAGAATACACCCAGATACATACCAATACACTCTGAACGCGTCGCACTAGCATTGAGGGGGTTTACCCTTTGACGCTTGGACCCACCCCTATAATATGCACACACACACACACACATACACACAAAGGAAATAAGAGAGGTCAATGCTGAGAATGTAATGATATGATGAAAAACACAACACACCTTCATTTGACTGATTCCCATATCGTCGTCTTTACTTCTCACTTCATCGATCCATCAATTTCCAATTCTCCAATTCCACCTCGTGAAATACTACTGACCTCGTAAGCATACCCCAATAGAGAGGACAAGTGGTACATCGTCAGACGTCAAAGCCCTTTGACAGGTACAAGAACATGATCGCACCTATCCCACTCACACCGAAATGGATCATTTTATACTCCCTCATCAGTATATTATGTATATCAGTATTCTTGTTGAGAGATAATCAAACTGGATTTCCATCGTGAGTTTATTATCATTGTAACATCAGTGGCACCATGTATGTTGTGGAGTTTCCGGATACCAAACCTTATTACCTCTTCTCTCACGTAAAACCTTTGACACAGTATTTGTCGCTGATCACATTCATTGGTTCATTCGTCCATTTGATTCTGCCTGTAATTCTGTCGAACAGTCTTGAAACAATACAAGAGATGTACAACCAGAATTCGTTTTTCGACTCCAATTCGAATTCCAATGCATGTATCTCAACATGTCTTGTAGACCCATTTATGAGGAAAGGCGTATTAGATTATCCTTCGCACGACCAATACAACGAGACTCGCTGGATACCACTCCCACCTATAAGCTCCGATATAAACCAACATATCAAACTTGCGAATATCGATTATTCAGGTGATCTGCCAATTGAAGTGGAGAATATGGTAGCTGAACAGATTACCGCAAAGTTGAACATCCAATTCCCGGAACAGGAGAGTTCGGACGCGCAAAGGGATCCGGATTCAGACTTTAAATCGGACTTGAACTCGAGCTCGAACTTGGATTGGATGAAAGGGAGAATGGTCGTTTTCTTAGGTAGGCTCGTCAGACTGATCATGAAAGACGAGCAAAAGTCTGTTAGCTGATTTTGGTATGTTGTAAATTCGATGTCATTAGGTTCAAGGTGAGTGTGCTATCCAGACATACTCTCAAAAAACTTGACATGATGCTGACATCGCCCGCCATAAAATCCGGACTTTCAGTCGTAAGTTGCTACTCCAAGTTCCAATCAGCCAGAGCACAGATCGATGAATAGCTGAGTAATACCGCATGTTCACAGATGACCGAAACAATGTGGGTATCTGTCGTGCAATCTCACTCATTGTCATGTACTCGTGCCTCTGGAGAAAGACTTCTGACACCCAGGAGTCTGTTGATCCCCGTGAATAGGTCGAGCAGCTTTGCGGTGAGGTTCACGGTACTTTGTCGAATTGGGGCGGACACACTGGTGGACTTTGTTACATCGAGAGGATTGATCTCACAATCGTCTGGTGGTTCCTGTGAGTCTTCCGTTATTCCCTCCCAGGATGGATGATTGAGTACAGCTCACTGCTCGTTGCTCAATCGGTGCTACTGTCATAGATTCGGTATGGTCGACGACGAATCACTTGATGAATGGCGTGCACTGGAATCAAGACCCATAACGTTCGAAAACAAAATTGAGCAAGTCTTATTGCCTCTTATGAAAGAGGCTGGACTAGAGAGAAAACCTGATTTAGTGGTGATCAGTAGCTTGTTCTGGGATGAAGGCTTCATAAAGGATGTGAGTCGGTTTCAGTCCTCAATCGCTCTCGAAACGAAAGTTGGGGAAAGCTTGCATCTGGGCTAGAGGCTTCCGCCCGAAGACATTCGGTGGAAAGGGATGATTGGGAGTTGATCAAGATGTCTTCAATCTTGAGAACCGATCAGTACCACCGTTCCCAAGTCCATACCAATCCTCTCAATTTACAATATCGAGCTTACCTTCATCACAGTACCCAGTGCTATATCCCCCTACTATCCCTCTTCCAGATCATTACAGAGACAAACCTGGATTCTTCCTCACTCAAATCCAATGGCATCAATCAAGACTTGCTCAATTGTTTACTTTCGTGAGAAAAACTTATGATGACGACAACTTACCTATGATGTCCCGTACAAGACATATAAGAAGTAATATGCAATGGGGCGGAGGGCTCAAAATTGCTCAATTGGATAATGGAATAAGAGAAATCTCAGAGCGAATGGGTGTAAGAGAGTTTAGATGGGGCGATTTACTTGAAGGTGTTTCAGAGTAAGTATCGTACTCTCTTCCATGCTGGCCTTTGGGGTATTGCAATGTTGTTCTTCAATGCGATGAAAGGTAGGAAAGGGGATAGACGAGGGCGAATCGCGTAAATATCTATTACTGACCATGATGATTATTGATTCGGTAATACAGGTACTACGACAACGATCAACATTTCCCACTTGGTAAGTCAGTCTGATCGTTATTAGAGTTGATATGTGTTGATTTTTTGATTTCTTTCGATGGATAGGACCAAACACGTATCTATTCGGAGAGTGAGCAACCCTTACTCGCATAATTCACTGTGTCTCTACATGGCGCTTTCTATGAGTATCTTCAAGCTGATGTCTTATGTATCGTTCATTCCAGTATGACATTCTTTTATCTCCGAAAGGCTATAACACCGGGATGTTGGGCTTGTCATGGCATAGCGGGGTAAACGACGTTATTTGGAAAAGTCTTTATGCAGAATAAGCAGATGCTAAAGTCCTGTAGAACGGGGAATGGTGCAACATACAGTACAAGCTCGCAGGTAACGATAGAGCAATAACATAAACCTTTTCACACTCAACCGACATACTCACCGAACTAGTGTCAGCTTTTTGTATATCTTGTAATATAATTATCATCTTAAATACCCTCTTTGCATATATATCAAGCCGAAGAGATAGTAGATGTGGCCCTTCTGCTCCTGAATAGGATTCCTTCAACAAGATAACGAAAACAAGTAAATCTGCTTCTACGAGTCTTATATGCCGTCCTGAGAATACGGTAGAATCCATTGTCGGCTGTCTCTGTCTCATTACGTGTACCAGATTTGCATGGCAAAATCCGCTCTCACCAAAGATTCAGGTATGTATAGCCAAAAACCTTGGGTTTACTTTTGCCACTCCATCATCGAACTCAATCTCCACGATAGTCGCTATGAAGATTCGCCGTCTTCAATCGATATTGCTCACACTCGTAAAGAGACGGCCAGCTCAGACGGTCAAGCTTTTTTTCATTTCTGATGCCTGTATAAATAGTTCCACTAGTCATGGTATAGTCATCTGGCATCCCTTCAGGTATCCTTGCCAATGAGGTCTGGAATATATTGCAATATCCGGAATTTGTGTCGCGATGTGTTCCATCTATCAACGACTTGAATCCTTCAGATCGTTTCGAAGAAAGTCCCACTACTGAAAGAGCTGGCACTATCGATTCGGCACTTGGGGCTGAGGAGAATCTCGGGATGATCAACCCTTTGCCTGACCTCGCTGCTTCTTGTGACACATTGGAGATCTGAGCGAGGTATCTCATGAGATGCCATTGTCAACAACAGACTGAGAGACCGAAGAGCAGACAGTATTCATCTAAATGGCATCCAAATTGAAATTTCTTATATTTGCAAATTGTTCGGTAGCCACAAATACACAAATACAAAGATCAGAAGATGTGGCATTTTTTGTTGAGCTGGTCAATGTTTTCAAGTGCTTCGGGTTTATTAGCGCTCGTATGTGAGTTTGTAAAAAAACTGTAGTGGCCAGTGGGCGTGTTCTTCAGTGTGCTATCCTTCTGTTTCCCTCCCCCTACCGTGAACTGAAGTACCGTATTGACGACCGACCAAGACCGAATAAGGATATCTATACGGCGCGTCGGGGAGGAGTTGGCCAAACAGTGATAGCTTTAGTAAAGAGAGATCAGTGAACGTGTCACTGTATTTGCTTGCATTTCCAAGTGCACGCATCTGTAGTAGAACCTCGATTTTCCAGAAGGTTGATATGTTTGGATCGCATGTTGCAATGACTACTATACGGTCGCTTGTACAACACTTACTAGATGCTACACACACACAGTACCAGCAGCTTACGCATACTTAATTCAAGTACGCATTTTACTCCCTCTTCTTTTCCATGCTGGGATCATAATCAAAATCCATGGCTTTTCTGTTATGATGAACCAATCTACCCCATTCCAAATATAACCTAAACATGTATGCTGTCATATCTTCTTTTCTCCAATATGTCGAAGACCATTCCAAACCTGAACCAGCGATATCTTGAGCTAATGCTGATTCTCCGGGAATAGATGAGGTTCCATGGAACTGTGATGCAGAATGGAGTTAACGACTTGTCACGATAAACTTCATAGCACAGGAGAGAGATTTGTCTCAATCCAGGATTGACTCACAAACGCCATCACATCATATAGATCGGAATAATCCATCTGAATAGGTACGTAATGTACCCAAGCTTGAATTCGATCTGTCCACCATTCAGCTGTATGTCATTGTCAAGGGATAAAACCCATTGATACCATCAGCATATAGTCATGAGGTTTTCGAAAAATCCGAAGTCTCCGAAGTTGACAAGGGCCAATAACTCACGCATTATGGTAGCTTTCAATATCAAACTTCCAGAACTCAACAATCTCATAAATCTAGCTGACCAAGCATTCCCATCCCTGTTTCGTCCATTCATAATGATCAGCAAACGATCGTTGATTGCACATTGTCAAAATACAACCACTTACACATCGAGTATATACTTGTACTTTTTCTCATCTTCATGTGACATATGCTCTACCCATGAAAATTCATCCAGTAGATCATCACATGTTCCGTCATCTTGGTCGCATTCTAAGTGAAGCAAGATATCAGTACGTGAGAAGTGTTGAGCATGTTTGTTGTCAATCAGATTCCGACCCAGTCCTGAAACATACGTATAGGTGTACCCGTGAAACTCAAATCCATAATCTGTTTATTCCATTCATCCAAACTCTGTTTTTGAATGGACTTCTCCAACTCAGCTCTTATTTTCAACCCTTTAGGTGGCGGTATATACTCAATCATCATCTTATCTTTTTCGTTTTGCGATAGGTTTACATCTTCATCCTCATATTGGGATCCGTCGTCATCATGATAATGCGTTAATGAAACCAATCTTGTTCTATGCGAATTTCTCCAAGAAGTATTGATAGAATGTACAATACCTGTATTTGAGCCCCTCCACAATAATTTGTCACATTGTTTATTCTCCCACGACGAAACCGGATCTTGCGAGGAAGATGAAGAATCCTCAACCCACTGTTCGACAGGTACACCTAAGATATCTGAATGTAAATTTGTTTTTGATAAAGTGAAAATCGGAGTCAAATTATTGACAAAAGGCTTCTTGTTAGTCAAGTACCCATGGATTGGAATTAAATTCGGATTTTTACATATATCCATAGAGTTCTGATGCGATGAGATGAATCTCTTATTTGATGTCGTTGAAGATAGAAAAGAAGTTGGATTCGTGAAATAATAAGGATTAAATGATTTAATAGGTGATTTAGGTGGACAAGCAGATGACCAATCTGAAAGTGTTAAATCGATTTCCTCATCTTCATGAAACCATTCATCTTCTTCTACATGTTCACTCAATTCTCTTCTATGATCCCAACCGATGATCGTTCTAGGTGTATCATGTATTGACCAAACTACTTCCATATCAGGTAACATGTGCGTTATCGGTTTTATCAATTCAACTTGTTGTTCTAATCTTTCGTTTGCACCTTTGATATCAGCAGAATAGAATACGTTGGTCCTCATCGATCCTCTTTTCATCTTCAATGTATACGTATCAGATAATTTAGAAGCTTCCTTTATACGTTTGTTGAGATCTCGAGGTGATAATGCCCGAAAAGGATATAAATCTTTATTGATTTGATCGTACTCATCGGGAAGAAGGACATCATTTTCGCTGTAGCAACGGACACAGAACATATCAACATGCACCTCCCTTCGGCGAAGCCCCCGCAAATCAACTCACACAACATAGTTCCACCATTTATCAAAACCTTTTGGAGGTTTCCTCCCGTATCTTGTTTGATATTCTTTGGTCGCATCTAATAAAGTTTTACTTTGTCTTGAGACTTTGTCATCCCATTTGCTTCTTGCATCTCTGATCAGTTGATATATAGGATGAACAGTACTTTTCGGGTTGACTTGGAGTAATCCACTATCTTCATTAATGACATGTTCGATCACATTGGACTTTTTGGATAGTATAGCGGGAGGTAAAGGTGCTCTGGGTACCGATGATCGACCAAGATGTTTTTTTGATTTGGATGAATTGCTTTTTCCGTGTGATCCGAATGTCAATATCGGTTTAATGATGACAAGATATAACAGGAATAATCCGACGATATATAGTATCCATTTATTGTTATTGACCTTGACAATTAATGACCTCTTGTGTAATCGAGACACACTGTATCGCGAAAACCAGTTTCTCCTTTTGCCTTTACATCGGTATTTGAAACCAGAACTGATCTCATCTCGTTCCTCCCCATCGTCTTCATCTTCATCACCATCCTCAAGTCTGTCATGAGATGATTTATTTCTCCTTTGATCTGCTTTTGCCCAAATTTTCTGAAGGTTCGCTAATCTAATGGAAACGACCGATCTCGATTTCGAAGGATCTCTCTTATAATTCAATAATTGTTCACGATGTCTTTCTTGCGCTTTCCCATCACCGTGTCTCGTTATAGATGAGGATGAGTCAGGGAGTAAAGGTCGTGAGATGGTTGGAGGTGATACACTCGGTGCGGAGTAAGTATGTGGACGAAGGGACATTTCGATCTGTGACAAGTGAGAAGTATTCACGGTGAATAAAAAATCTTACCCCTCTGCAGCCTTTGTCTTCCCAAGTACATGAAAAAGAGGATATCGAGCAAAGCGACTAAATATGATCGAGGACAAAGGAATGATTGTGAGAATGGTTTCAAAGGGAATCAAAGTCAGCAGTGAGCAGCGGGTATCGTGTCTACTTCGTGATTCGACACCTCGATCTCCCGCCGAATTCAGGCGACAGTAGTAGGTCCTGCAATTTCAAAAAATCGCATTCACTTCTTCTCCGTTCGCACACAATCAGTTCCCATTTCCACGTCAAACGGATATCTCATTCAATACGGGTGCCTGATAGTGGACTGTGCTGTTATTGGGACGATGCCAGGCCTGTATCCATGCTGAAGCTCTGACCATGGGAAGCTTGTTTCAGCGAGTGAAACTGATGATATAGTTGGGATGATTCACATATGAATTGAATGTTGAATGTTGTATGTTGGACCTATCAAAGTGGTAAACTATCGTCGCCAAAGACATCTCATATCTCAACCACGTGTCTTACCATTTGGGTACTCATTTACGTAAACACGCGCTCTCTACTGTAGAAAGTGAACCGTGCGTAAGAGAGGAAGAGAGAGAGTTGTTAACCTGCACTCATATCATGCATATCTCTTGACTCCTGCAACTGCTACGAGCTCAATCCACATTACCTTTCAACCGTATCTCCTTCAGAGTGAGTTCAGGCAAGACTGTTGGGACAGAAAGATACCGAAGATAGATAGGGTCACACAAGCAAGAGAGTGTGAAACGTGCGTCAAAGGTGCGAAATTGCAATTCAAGGGGGTTTATTGGGAATCTATTTCATTTTTCAGTTCATTCATTCAATCTCTTCTCTGTTCTTTCCTTGTATCAAAGAGGACATATCAACATCATCACATCGGGTTCATCAGCATTCAATAGTGTATAGTATCACATCGAGCATACTTGGCATACAGCAGCATTGGGATCGCAATACCGGATAAAGAAAACTCAAAATATCAGAGACGCGTCCCGCTTCCATTTCATTTTTAACTTTCTCTCATTTACCATTACCATTACCATTATTCACCTTCAAGGTCCAAGCGAAAGACAAAACCAACACCTCCTAGGTGCTCACACCCTTCACTCATCATCATCACTCTTCACTACGATCCACTTCCCCTTCTCTTCCAGTGACCGGGCTCACCTCACCTAGCATATCGGTAATGCCAACAATCCCTTCACCTTCTTCCTCTTCGACCTCCACAACGGAAACTACACTTCCTACACCTGATCAATCGTATTCGTCAAGGCGTTCTTCCGTTGCTTCCCCTTATATCTACTCATACGGCATGTCGGAAAACCTGGCCGGAGATGAAGGTGATCTCTTCTCACCTCTGGGGATACAAATAGGGAATGAAGACGGAGCAGAAACACCCAAAGGCAAAGGGATGCTACCTTCTACATCGGTTGAGCCTGAGCATAGCTCTCACTTGAACGGGAACACGAATGGTATCAGCTCACCTACACCATTCTCGCGTCGACGGTCCAACACAGGTAATAGAGCACCACCACCTCCACCCATATTCTTACGGAAAGCTACTGGAATGCAAGGTGACGATGAAGATGAGATGGTGCCTATACCTGGTTCAGCTTCAACCGCAAGTGGATCCGTACCAAGTTCAGCGAAAGGACTGAATATAACAGGCATGTCCATACCGACTTTAACCTCGCCTACTGAGATTGAGAGAATTGAAGGTGACGAAGAAGGAGAAGAAGATGCTTTACCTGAATTAATGGCATCTCCTAGACCAAGGTTGAACTTTAATTCAGCAGAAGGTGCACCTGCGTCTCCTGCTTGGCAATCTTTCGAAGCTCCTTCTTCCGCTGGACTGAATCCTTCTTCTTCATGGGGCAGGAAAACCTCCTTAGATGTTCCTTCACCTTTAGGTCCAAGAAATAACGAAAGGAAATTCGAACCTACACCTCAACATGGTATTCACGCTAGGAACTTATCACTATTCTTCCCTCAGCCTGGAAATCCAATTCCCCAAAGACAACAAAATGGTAGTCCAATGTTAATGGAGAGTCCCGTACAACCTAATGAAACTTTGATACCTAGTGCAAAGGGTGATAGAAACGTTTTTGGCGGCTCAGGCAGTTGGAGTTTCGGTCAAGCTCCTCCAACTGATGAAGGTGATCTGCAAACTCCTGAAAATATCAAGAAAAGTAAAAGACGAGGTCATCATGTGAGTTTGCCCTCTGTTCCTTGAATACTTCCCGTTTTCAGTCGATGCTCAACTGCTAAATCCCAAATTGAATCTAGCATAAACATTCTTTATCGCATAATTTCTTCTCATTCCTGGATCCTACGCATACCAATCCTTCTCTGGCGACTTCACCTTCGCCGAAACCACCTTCGACTCCTGGGCCAGAGGCTACTCCTGCTCCAGTACCGATGCCATCTCTGGGTGTATCGGCGCTCGCTTCTCCTACACTCTCACCTTTACCGCCTTCCAAATCCGACCCAAAACAGCAGTTTCTACTCTCTTTCGCCGTATTGGAGTTCTTAATAGGAGCTGGTTTGTGGGTAGAAGGTCAGATGTCAGGCTGGAGATGTTTAGCTGGAGTAGGATACTTAGTGGTCTTTGACGCCATCGGTGTTGCAGTAGAAATGGTAGCTAGGAATGAAGGTCAAGGATGGAACACTATACGGAGGCCATACGGGTGAGTGGCTCTGTTTGGGAATCCCCGTGTCGAGGTGTTCTACCTACAGAGGACTTCGTCAGTATATTCGACGCTAACCACATGTTGACCTTCATGTAGACCCTCAAGGTATATCTCATTGCTATATTTCACCCAATCCCTGTTTTTGGTGTTCTCGGCTGTATACATAGCGAAAGAAGCGATCGAGCAAGTCGTTCTCGGTTCCGGAGCACATGAACACGCAGTTGGAGGTCATGGACATGGCGAATCGGTAGCTGAAGGAGATGAGAGGTGGGTCACAGCTACTACAGATACTTGAAGGTGAGAAGCTGATAATGGAGTATGATTCAGGGACTTCCCACATTTCTTATTGGCTTGCGCAGCTTTAGCTAGTACCTTTGCTGGAGGTGTTTTGGGTAATCATGGGAAATTAGTCGATGGTGAGTCACACTCCATTTCTTCTTCTTTCGTCGTCACTAGAAGCTGACTTGACGGTATGATACAGCGGTCGGATCCCTGTTTCTCACCTCCACGTACCTCTCATTGCCCTTTGTATCCAGATTCTCAAGTCTACTGGCAAATCCTTTTAGCTTGACTATAGCGGGAGTCAGTGCTGGTATTGGACTTAGTAGTCTGATTGTACCTCCGTAAGTCTAATCTAGTTTGCATCAAGTGAAATTTAAATCTATCAAGCTAAATATGTGACAAACTGCAGATCCGCCCTTCATTCACTCGATTCCTTTATCTCACTCATTTTGACAATACTTACCTGTGCTTTATCTTACCCGCCCACCGTAGCATTTGCACATGTTCTCCTCCAAACCGCACCCGCTTCCACTCAAACCCAAATGACATCATTACGCAAGGCGATAAAAGATATCAAGGATGATAGGAGAGTCTTAGGACTAGGTACGATGCGATGTTGGATGATTACAGCTGGGAAAGGATCGTTTGAAGATCGGTATGAGTACTCAACTACAACAACACCTACTCACTCAAGATCAGTTTCTGCTTCCGGATCAGGGTCATTTTCGACACCTTCTTCACCTAAATTCTTCAATCAAGCACAATCACCCTCCTTCAAGCAATTCTCGTTTGATACGCCTTCTTCTTACCCTTCAGCTTATGGCAATACCACTACAAATCAACAAGGACAAGCGAAAAACAAGGACGATGGTGCTTCGTTAGTAGTCACATTGATTGTACACGTTCATCCAGACTCAAGTGATAGAGATATCTTAGAAATCACTAAAATGAGTTATACAAAACTAGAATATGCTATTTCATCGAATCCAGGTGGTTTAGGTATTAATAGAAGGGACGGAGAGGTCTCCATTTCTATTAAAAGAGGTTGGGAAGGTTTAGAAGATGGTTAAAAGTTGACTAGTACCTTGCGTAGAAATCGAATGTTTAGATCATATATACAGGATACATCAAGGGGCATAATGTATATATTGTTGTTTTTTGTGATTGTTACTAATCGTGCTTAAATTTACTGATTGGAGGTGATCACGTTGAATAAAGACGAAACACTGTGGGAATATGAGGGCTCTCCGACTGAAGTACGAATGTCTATTCACAGGAGAATCAAGGCGTCTGGAATGGATCGAGAGCGATAAGGAGTATTTGAAATGCATCAAAAAACGACTGAATCCTCACTTCACGGTTTATACTCTGATACCCTAACTCCACCATTCTTTACCCAGGCGTCAGCAATTGTGTAATGGTTGTATAAACTATTATCGTCTCTAGAACTTTCGAGTGCGTAAAGTGCGTCATGTCGAAGTCGAAGTAAATCAGTTCGACGAAGATTCTATGTTCAAGAATGCAGAGTGAATAAATGGGAATTAGCATATTGACATATTTTGGCTCTTAAAGATTATGAAAAAGGGCGAAATTGCAGAGTAGGCGGTAGGCGGACGAGTAAATTAGAAGACGGTAAACTCACAACTCTATCGCATAATTGACGGAAGATCGAATCGATTTTATCGTATATTGAAAGAGGTGTATCGTACTATCAACCCAAAGAGAAAAATGTGAGTATTTTCTACTTCTGTCAAAATCAGAAAGCGGATGGCATTTGATCAAAGCGGAAAATGGTTGAACACTTTGAAATTCGACAGTTCACGGTTTGAAGCCATATGATTATCACTCACCTCGGCTACTTTACCTTGATCCAATACTAGAATCCTATCGTAATAAGCTACAGTCTGGAGTCTATGTGCTATTGAGATAAGCTAAAATAGAAGTCACAGTGATGGTTATCATCAGCGCTAGAACCTCCAAAGATCAAGAGATGCAGAGTACGAAAACGAGTTTTTATTATAGGAGGGATCTTTCACTCGATTTTTTGAGTTGAAAACTCACAGTAACACCTTGTAAGTGATTTTGAATGATACGTTGAATCAAAGAATCCGTTTCTGGATCGACTGATGAGGTAGCTTCGTCCAATAAAAGAATCTTTGTATCTCTTGCTAATGCTCGAATCAATGCGACTAATGAATGAGAACGAGCGAATCAAATCGAGTGAGTTCCATTTACGTTTAGCTCAAAACCCTTTTTCCCCTATAAGTGACGTTGGATCCCTCTAGTAAAGCAAAAATCCATATCACTCACTCAATTGCTTTTCACCTGCACTGAAATCATTACCCCCATTACCGACTTTGGAATCCAATCGAAACTTATCCTTTGTAGATTGATTCATAGGTAATAATGGATCTGAATGAATTAAGGATAATAAAGAATTCAGATGATGATCTGGATGTTTAGATAAGGGATCGAGGTTATCCCTGTGGGAAAGTACCATAACAATTAAGCTTGTTCAGCCCTTCACTTGTCGCTGACACTCTATCGAGTTGTATGATTCTCAAGCTCAAAGCTCAAAGGTTCAGGTGTCATCTTACCACTCACCTGATTGTCCCTTCAAACAAAAAAGCATCTTGAGGTATAATCCCAATTCTCTCTCTTACCTATGACATCGCTCCTGATATCAACAAGGTATATTCCATCGTCGATCATATACAGTATCGTCGAAAATAGGTATCTCCTTATATTTACACTCACAGTATCAACACCCATCAGACCCAAATCTAATCCGTCCACTTCAATTTTTCCTTGGATGTCAATCATCTTCATTATTCCTCCTACCAAACTACTTTTGCCAGCACCAGTCCTACCTATCACACCAACCTTTTCTCCACCTTCAACTTGGAATTTAAGGTTTTTCAATACCCATGGTCCCTCTTCGGAGTACCTTAGAGAGACCTTGTTGAATTTCATTTTCCCTTCTTTTGGCCAGATATGCTCAGACGGGTCAGTGGAAAGATGAGGTGGGGGTTCAATTGGGAGATTGGTATAATGGATTATACGTTCCGCGTTGTTCTAATGATTCGAGCATCGTCAAAGGGTTGAATTTGTATCTACGGGGTAGAGTTCATAGGGGTAAAACCGGTCGAGGGGCGGAAGAGACGGATGTTGGGAATTTAAAAAGTTTGATGAAGTGACTCACCATCTCCAACTCTACTTGCGCATACAGCGAAACCAAATTAGAAAACAGTTGAGCAGCCGATAAAGCATAAGAGAATACCACACCGAAAGAAGATGGATCCACCGAATATCGAAACAATATACCGAATATTGCGATGAGCTGTGTCGTCCAATGATCAATTTATGGGTCTAATCTAGTTGTTATATGATGAGAAAGAATGGCAGCAATCACATACCAAGATCAAAAGATTAGATGATAGATCAAGACGAACTCCAAGCCATCTGCAATACTAATTCAGTAATCTCACCGGTGATACTATCTAAACCGAATATAGCCTTACCTTTGAATGACAAGCTTCATATAGCACAGATCGGATCATCAGCATTCACAAGTCACATATGAGAGAGCAGGTATACGCTTACCGTGAGTATATATGCTCTCTGAAGAAAGAACGAAGATTGAAATGATTTTTACCATCAGCCTTGGTCGCCTATTTACGAATGATCTTACGCTTTATGGTACTTACACCTTCCACATTGATAGCGTCCTGCATCCTATTCTCGAATATATCTTGTTTACCAAAAGCTCTGATGACGGATAACCCATCGAGCTATATATCATGCTTCCTATCAGTGCCCAGATCTGTTTCGAACCAATAGATCAGTGCAAGATACAACTCACTTGTTCGCCAAACGAGCTGTATATCTGAGACCTAGTTATCGAATCTATCCTTTTGATCTCTCTTGAAGTTTGTCGATAATATGATCCGCAAATCCACTGATCAAATTGCGACACAATAATCGTTATCAATACTGCCTGGTAGAGGAGTCTCTGGGAAACGCATGAACTCACGTAGAATAGGACAAGTGGAAGGAAGGAGATACCCAACCATGGATAGATATAGAGGATCAATCCAAAAGTACCAATAGCTGCTAGTCCATTCCTACATGTAATGTCAACATCAAGCAGTCATTTGTACCGGTATGGAGAACAGCGCACTGAACCAACTTACACGAGAAGAGTTTCCCATGAAAACGCCATCCTATCATCAAGCATTTGGATATCTACCATACCAGATCAGCTCTATCGTACGGTGACTTTTGCTCAGGAAATAGCGGATCACCCTTGGACAACCTGTTGATGATTCGTCCGCTCTGTATCGCAACTGACTTTAGCGCAAAACGTTTGGACTTCTGGACTGGAAATCCCATCTTCCAGCCTGATATCACACTCACAGGAGTATGGTCGTGCCACCTTACAGGTGCCCTCATCACATGGTCCCAGGCTTCCTCGAACAGCCTATAAGAAGCTTTGAGGCCAGCTACAAACATCGTATATGAGGCTGCCCACTTCGGACTCAAATAGCTTAGTATTGGCTTATGAGAATAGCTGAAACAACAGATTAAAGAATATGACTCACAGTGAATAATCCAATAGCCACTCCCAATGCTATATTCGAGAAATCATCAGCTCATCCCAGGGAAGTGTTCCATCAGTCCTAAGCGAATTCCAAATAAACAAACCTGCATAGATGCCCATATAACCACCTTGATCTAGACTAAACCTCTCAGCAGACCACCAACCTAACCATAGACTATTTCCAACTGTAGTCAATTGAGTCATAATCAACATGGCTCCAAAGAGGATCGGCCAAAATATGTTCCCCATAGCCACAAAGTATGTTTGGTAAATTGACCAAGGTATTGATCCTGTTTGTCTATCTTCTTCCATCATTTCTACTCCTTTCGACTTTTCTTCCTTGCTCTCCTTGAGATTGGCTCTACCTGCCGCAGAATTCGGTGTGGTAGATTTATTCGGAGAGTTTGGGGTTTGAGAGGAATAATCGGAAATAAAAGTCTTAAATGGGCCTTGTCGATTTCTCAAACTCTAATATGTGAAGGAGAAATTAGATCAAGAGTCAGCTTGGATTCAATCAATCTTGCAGTTGACGGAAAAGATTGCGTACCTCGTAAGTACCTTGCTGAACGATTCTTCCTGAACCCTGATCGTCTCGATCCATGACTAAAATCAAATCTGCATGTGGCAGAACATCTATTTGATGAGTTACCATGACTCTTGTTCTACCTACCATCGGTCCACCCAATACACATTCTTTCAAGATATGATGAGATACATTAGCGTCCACAGCTGATAAAGGATCATCTACAAGTACAACTGAAGACTTGGAATAAGCTGATCGGGCTAATGAGATTCGTTGTCTTTGTCCTCCCGAAAGCAACAGTCCTTTTTCACCTACGTTGGTGCTGATTGTGAGTCTAGCTTTAGCTGTGTCCTTTACAGGCATGATAGGTTGGGATAGATGTATATACACTTACAGTGCCCCGTTGACCATAGCATCGATATCACTTCTCAACGCACATGCCTCAATCACATTCCCCAGTCGGGCGAAATCGATTTTATCCGAAGGAGAGGAGAAAGTGATGTTGTCCCTAACACTCCCAGAATGGATCCAAGCTTGTTGAGGAACTGTTTCCACTCATGTTTAATGGGAGCTCGTCGTTCTCTTGATACTCAACGGAATGATTCGATAAACAACATACCATAGCTTACTGATCCACCAAATATCACATGTCCATCCAACTGTCTCATATCGCCTATCAGAGAGGAAAGTAAAGCTGATTTGCCAGTTCCAACTTTCCCTACTATACAAACGAGGAAACCTACAGCATGTTCGGAAGAAATCAGCTTCACATCTTTTCGATAGCCCTTCGCGTGAACGGCGGATAACAAAAGCTTACCCTTAGGAATTCGTATATCAATACTCTTCAACGAGAATGGCTCAATTTCGTGAACAGACTTCTTTTCGTCGTGCTCTTGTTTTGGGATTCTCGATTCGGTTGATGCCTCAAATTGGAAATTGCCTTTCACGTCAATTGTGTATTTCGCTTTGTGATCGATATTCAATTTTGGCGGTACTTCATCTGAGTTTAATAAAGAGCTTATACGACCTATGGTACGATGCCAATCAGCGTGTATGCTGTGAAAATTAGAGATAAATCTACAATACGCACGTATACCAACTAAAGCATCACTGACAGCTGTGAAGCACATAGGCAAGAATGATATTGGAGTTTTCAATACATTGAAGAATTGTAATCCTGAGAAAATTATAGCTGGATTCAATTGATGTCCTGTCAGACCATACGTAACGAAAGTCACTACAGTATAATCAAGGACCCGCTGGTTAGTGCTTGGTAACTGCAAGCAAACTCAGAAGAACTCTGTCAGAATCACGCCAACTCACAGACTGCAGCTAGGGTAGGTATGACAGCCATAGTAGCATTCATCGTCGCTCTATTGAACCCGTTCTTCTTTAAATAGATCAATTCATTCCTTCTCATATCATTCACTTTATTGGAAAAGAAATCGACGTATGAAAATAGTTTTATTGATCGGATGGAAGTTATAGTTTCTGATAATAACCGGACTCTAGAATCAACAAATCGTAATTGAGATTGTCGAGTTGAGATCATTCGTTTAAACATGTATGCTAGATTATAATGAACATACAGTACGCATAAGTAAAATTCAACTTTACCGGATGGTGAGCACGCTAATTGACATACCTTGTAGTGGCCCAGCGAGAGTTAATACCTATATAAAGTATACCAAGATTACTCATCTGCGCCGCATCATCGATCGGACTTCCGAACTCACTGCTAATCCGACCATAGCTGAATATCCTAAAGTCCAGATCAACAATCCTAGTCCGACCAGTATCTGGACAGGCTGAACTATCAAGTCAAGTGTCATAGGTGCAGAGAAATCCTACAACGCAACCAAGAACGTATTGGTTCCCAAGATTACCAGGAAGAACAGGATACAAATTGAGCTTACTAAGAAGGACGCATCGGCTGATACCATCGTAGTCAACTTTCCAGAAGTGAATTCCCCTTTGGATTTACTGGATAATCGCCTGTCAAGATTCACATCAGCTGAAGCTCTTCATCCCCTCACCATGATACATCATGCAGACAAGTTGAAGTCTGATTTCTCTAGCTTACAATGATTTCCTTCCAATCAGATCGATCAACTATTTCTCTCTCATCAGCGCCTCAACGATCTGTTCGAGGGTATGTCAATGAGGCCAGAATTTGCTGTACTTACAGCAGCTCTCATCATGAACCCAATTACACTACCTCTCTGTAACGCCTGATAAGAGAATAGACTTGCGGCTTGTGCCATGATAAACAATGCCACTCCTAGCCCTATCATGTAGCCTAATGACCTTGATGATTCCGCATTGATGTCTTGATGGTAATTATGGGCAAGAGTAAGTTGTTCAATCAAGAGTTTTGTCACTAGCGGTGCCGTAATCTGTAAACCGGCTACAGGTATTTTGTCATTCTCCAAAACATGTTGAGCTCGCGAGAGTGCCGAGGATATTGGTCAACATACCTGCACAACCCTTGAAGATGACTGCTTTCCACCATTTCCACCAAATCGTCATATACATCGCCTTGAGAAGGCTCGGATCACGCTTGTTGAATGTATCTTTTCCCTTTTCTCCCCTTTCAGTGATTCCTTGTCTTGCCACGGATGATATGGGGAATCCTGATTTTCGCCTTGAATTCGTAGGATACACAGGTTCTAACTTGACTGAAGGATGTTGTACTGAAAATCCATCAAGCGTATCAAATAATGCCATGCTATCTCTGACTCGTTCGTTTGAACTCTCTGTTGTTGAGAGACTATCTTCTCTACTTGACGATTGGTCTTTGGATGGAGATGGAGACACAATTATATGATTTGTGCTCAATTTGCTTAGGTTGCTTTGGAGTTGATCTGCGATCTGATAGAAGCGTAACTCATCAACGTATGTACTTGTACTGAGACCCAGAGATGAGAGAATCGGTGACATACGTTCTTACATTGTAAATCATCGGGTAGTTGCCATAGATCTATCCAATGTTATTCAGCTTGATGCAGGACGAACATCTCGAAAATAACTAGGAGCCCACGACTCACCCTCAGCTTCTAGTGGTCTGGAATAACCAGCTCTCATAATCGGGGTGACCCAGTGAAATACGATTCTAGAGAATATATTCGCCTTGGGTTCAGGAAGGATTCGGTCCCCATACACCTTCGGATGAGCAGGTAGGGGTCGATAAAATGGTATTGGCATGATATGTGTATATGTGTATATGTGTATATGTGATGTTACGCAAAGAAGTCGGGATTGGTTTTGTTGGCTGTTGATGGGTCCAATCAGGTTGAGAACCGATATTATAGATAGGGAACTGGATCGAACTCGTGGCATCAGAAGGCTTGGATGTAGTAAGAATCACATACGATGTCAGAACAAAGGATCACATCTGCCGTGCAGACTTCTCCTTTCTGTAAGTTCTGTGAGCGATGCTCGGCCGATATCTTCCTTGTCTATCCTTTTCAGGAAGGAAGTAAGAAGATGATCGTCCTTTGCTATCAATAACCGTGGTCATATCCATACACTATTACCACATCAGGCTAGCTCGTAATCGAAGGTACGTTTTACATCAGTAGCACTTCACCCAGGTTGGTTTTGGTGTACTTCACCCTTGATTCATCTACATAACCATGAAGCTCGATGAACTTGCACATTTTCCATTATTGTGGGCTTTCATAGCATACAATATCAATCTGATCAGATAGTCCATGCATGCTTGATGTTTAGCTGTAAGATCAGCTCATATAAGCCATTCCTTTGTTTCAATGTTTATTCTGTTTTGATGCACGCCACTATGCCACTTCCAGCCCAATACAAACCACGTGGCATTGCGCAACGCCATTGCATCGCACTCGAGTAACAGTTGCACTTGAACTTCCATTCATTCTGCCATATCTTCCATTCGTTGATCTAATCAATATTCAAGCAATTTGATTCCCTTCCAATCCTACCATCAGTGGTCACTTAGCATACCGCAACAGAATCAGCGAGACATTTGGTATCTTATAGCGTAAGAGTTACCTGATCCCGAAGTCATTCAGAGCAGGTCTCTTGTCTACCTCTTTCAGTCACAAGACCACTTTGTCTTACTTCTTCAACAACCTCGTATCCACCCAAAACCGTCAGGAACAAATCTACTGCATCATGGTAAGCTATAGGGTGATGTGCACTTTGAACAACAGAGCACTCTCTAACGATACTCCTTCTCACAGTCTACAGCAGCTAAAAGACGTCTGATTAGGGATTTCAAGAGACTCGCTTCCGATCCTCCTATAGGTATATCAGGAAGCCCAAATCCTGACAATATCATGATTTGGAATGCAGTCATCTTTGGTCCTCGTAAGTGTCGCTTCATTCCGACTGTATGGATTGATTTTAGAGTTGAGAGTGAACATCCTACACTTTACGTGAATTGTCGCTGATTAAGCATAATTGATATGACAACCTCACACTCATGGTTTATTACTCGACTATCACATCATCACGATATCACAACGCGATACTTGCTCACCTCTGTTCGGCACTCCAATGTCTGACTTGACTCCTCACTATTACTCCAACATCCTCTTTCGATTCATCCTCCTCACCTCCCTTACACCCGCACTCACAGCCGACACACCATTCGAAGATGGATCATTTCGCCTAACATTGACATTTTCCGACTCATATCCCAATAAACCACCAACAGTCAGATTCGTTTCAAAGATGTTCCATCCCAACATATATGCCAATGGAGAATTATGTTTGGATATCTTACAGAATCGTTGGAGTCCAACTTACGATGTTGCTGCCATCTTGACCAGTGTACAGAGTTTATTGAATGATCCTAATCCTGCAAGGTGAGTTTGGTCCTTGAGTAAAAAACGGAGGCGCAGTTCAGAGGGAAATATGTGTTCGCATGTATGATACTTCGAGACTGAATATGTCCGGATGTGAGATATTGGGGAAGATCTCACATGTTCACCAGTCCAGCGCATTACCAATTTATCGCTAATCCGTTGAATCTTTTGGTAGTCCCGCCAATGTGGATGCTGCTCAGTTATTCAAGGAGAACCTCAAAGAATATGAAAGAAGAGTAAAGGTGAGTTGGACAAGGCTGTGAAAACTAAACTCCTAGTGCCACTGCTCAGGCGTCCCGCGTTGACAATTCCATCGTAATATCTGCTGATCACTTGGACGTCATAGCAAACGGTCGAACAATCATGGCTTGATAATCCCGATGAGATAGAATCTGAACCTACAGCAAGTACATCAGTCCAAGCTGTTCCTGCCTAGTCATCGTGAAAGCATATACCGATTCTGACATACCAAGATGTATCAATAACAACCTGCAATGATAGTATATTATGGACTGGTGAAGATGACAGACTATGGAGATAAATTAGAATTGTTCGATTTGCATTATATTGAAGGACCCATCTTGTGAATTTCAAGCATATGTAGAAACGAGTGACAGTGAGAGAAATGAGAGAGCGTTCAGGATTAAAGGTATGGCTTGGGTCGTGAGGTCAACATGGGTAGTCTAAACAAACATGCTTGACGAGATCCATGATTCAATATTATTTGTAGAAAGAGGTGTCATTGAAGATACCCATTCCGAGAAAACTATAATGAAAATCATTACAATTGTACTATCCCATTTTATGTCCTCTACCATTCATCATTTGTGTACCCAATCATTCCCCATACACTTAACCGTACGAATGGCTGAATACCCTTTTCTCATGCAATGCATTCATCTGTTTGTCAAACTCGTTGCAGGCCGATAATCACTTATGAGAGCGCGAATTGCAGTGGTGAGTCAGGCCAGGTTCATTCAATCATAATGTTGCATTATCGAATTACATCAAACAGTACTATCGTACAACAACAAGACAAAATACAAGAAAATACCTCAATTCAACGTACATTTAAAGTTAGGCAGACACCTCCTAGTCAGGTCAAGTATATGTCGCCGTGAGGTCAAAATATTTAAGCAACAATCAATACTTCTCCCTTTTCACCAACCAAGGTCAACCTAGTCTTATAGAAAATTCTCATCGTTTCTTGCTCGTTAATAGCTGGTAATCCATCCTGAACTGCTGATTTCGATGAGATTGACACCGCTGGTATTTTAACATTATGTAACCACGTTCTTAACTCTAATGCGTATTTGGCATTACAATATATCCTTAAATGATCTCCTGATTCTGCCCTAACAGGTTTTGAGGTACATGAATTATGCATTTGATCTTGCGAATACTTCTCTCTTTCCCTTTGTTTCTCTTCGCCATTTATGGGGGTTGGCAGGTGTGCATGAGATTGTACAATAGGTGGAGTGGGAAGATCGATGAATGGATCTGGTTTCGGCCCTGAGAACACATAACTGATTATTCCAAAAGGTCGATTATCATCCATATATAGAGGATACAGATAGTGTTCGATGAAATTGAGGAGAAGGGTAGAGGTCCAGTTTATCGGAATTGGTTTTGCGCTTTTCGTCGATACTGTAGCAAGGAGTGTGTCGCACAACATTCCGCTAGAAGGTATGGTAGCATTCGGATACAAATTTGATGTCATAGGATGATTGAGAGTTGGAATCAGTATCGGCCCATGGATAGGTAGCAGCCAGTATACTCTTGCAAAAGGAGCGATTGAGATATAGCGCAAAAGAGCAGGATGAAACGGATGTTCAAAGGTGGAGTATGTTCGTGGTAGATTATATTTGGGTATAGGTATTATTTTTATCTTCTTGGTAGGTTTAGGAAGGTATCGAGACGAATGATTATATGGCTGTGATTGCACACATCAATCAGTGTTCTTGATTCAGTCATCACCGAGTCGAGTCACCTCGACTCGACTTATATCCAACATTGGCGTAAAGTTCAAAATACTTACTAAGGGTAAGAAATTCCAAATCTTCCCAAAACCATCATCATCTCTTATCAACCTTCTCCAATAAGCTTTACGTCTCTTACTTTCTTCTTCCCATCCATTTAATTTCTTTGCTACATCCATTTGCATCTCATCAGAAGGAGGAAGTATGATTCCCAGTGTTTCTACATTTCCTTCTCCGTTCCGAAGTTTGGTCCCGTTTGGTGGTGGTAGAGGTAACAATGGTTCTTCGATAGCTCTGAATTTCCCTTTCCTCCATCTGCTTTCTTCGATCTGCCTTGCATTGGGAGAATTGTCGACTGCAGTTCCCGTATCGCTTATCTGACTGGATGACGGTAGAGGAGGTTTGATATTCCAAGTGATTTCGAATGATTCGATAGTGTCCAGCGAAGGATCCAAGTCGATATCATCGCTCAAAGAAAACCATTCTGGGATATCAACAATCTCCCTTGCTACATTCGCTTCGTCAACCGAAGCGTTGAGATGTGACAGCCTAGTTGTTATTGGAGGAAGCGAAGATGGGGTATAAGCATATTTCAATCTATTCAAGGAACCTACAACGTATGTATACATGACATCAGCTTTCTCTATCACTTAAACAGACATCACTCTCGGTTATCAGGTATATTGAGAGAATGGAGTGTAGCTCACATACGCAAGGGAACCTCAATCCTGCTGTATACCACAACACATCTGCGTTAAGCTGTGTACTATGACGATTAGAAATAGGTTGATCGCTTTGTACGTGAGCATTCCGTTTAAACCTCTTTCTCAGATCTTCCAGATCTCCTTCCGGATCGTTGTGTCTTCTCCATCCATCGGAGAGAAGCTCTTCCCCCCGTACATGAGCTTCTTTTTCTTCTTTATCGGATAGAACAATATCTTGACCAAGAGCAAGGGTTATCTTATACTTCGGTGGTAAAGGAGCTGTGGAAATTGATAAGAACGAGTTTTCCACGCCTTGAGTCGCCTGTGATTGTGGTGTCTGGGAATTCAACCATGATGGCTGATCACCCAGCTCGGAATCGAGTCGAGATTGAGAATGAGATTGGGATTGGGATTGGCCGGTATGTCGTAAAGATCTTCTTAACGGAGGAGGCCTTGTTCTGGAAGTAGAAGCTCGAGGCATCTAGTCATTCAAGGAGCGCCGGTCGGAGTCGAAATGGAGGTCAGCCTGTGCTTTATGCTATCATGGCTGTGAGATGTTGTTATATATACATGTTTTTTTTAGTCTTGTGCAAGATGATGTACGATGGTCGGATTACAAATAAATAATGATTTTATCACCAAACAGAAGAAAGAGATCTACAGAAATTGAGCCATTGACGCGCGCCACGTTTTTTTGCCATTCAATGATTACGTAACGTTCGCTCACTTTGAATAATGTTCGAATAATAAGGAAGTCGCGTCAACCGTACAATCTGATCACGCGTTGAATGAAAGTATGGGGGGATCATCATCATCATCATCATCATCATCTCTCTATCTCTCTCTCTCTCTTTCATCATCTTCCTTGATTCGCCAATCGTCTATCACAACTCATTCTCCCAATCCAAACAATCACGAGGATATCGTCCCTGCCTAGCTCACTCACCAAGGCAGTGATCACCTCACGATGTCTCTTTCACCGCCTCCTGTAGATGAGGAAGATCAAGAACCTCGCAGAGGAGGGAGAACAAGGAAGCCTGTTGAGAAATTTCAAGTTTCTGGAACAGGTTAGTCAGCTGTACCGTACTGCTCCTTATCTCCGCCCAAGCTGACATCGTTACAGCTACAAAGAGAGGCAAAAGGAAGGAAATAAATCAAGCCGATTCGGTAAGTCCCATCTTTTCCTCCTTCTTTCAATTGAACTCTAGGAGAAGGACTGATCAGCGAAATAGGACTCGGATCTGAGTGAGAGCGATTCCGATGCTGAGCTCGACAATTCTACACCCACAAGGGGAAAGAAAAGAAAGTCCACTGGTGGTGCAGGTACTACAAAAAAGGCGGCCAAAGCTACTTCGAGTACAAAGAAAAAAGGAAAGAAGGCTGGAATTGCAAACGCGGAACAAGGCGAGATCGATGGCGCATCAGGCGTCAAAAATGATTCACCGTTATTTAGTACGTCTCAATCTCTATCACATGTAGTGCTGAGTATCCAGGCTAATTCTGATGGCCGTTCAGACGCTTTCCTGTCCCCTGATATCGCCCTTCAACCATTGATCGACGAGTGGATCGAAACGTTCCAGCAAGCTGCCGGCGATGAAGTGTCTGAACAAGCTTCAATTCATGAAATAGTCACTATGTTCATAAGATGCTGCGGATTGAATTCTGAGATCGAACAAGCTGAAGCTATAGATACGGATGGTATCACCGATGCTGTAGAAAGGATACAGGATGAGAGCGTTAGAGTGAGCGCCCTTTTCAAATGTTAGGAAAAGGAGGATGTTGATCGTACTTGCGAATAGGTCGCTTCCGCTTCTTACCCTCTCACATCACGAGGAAAACAATATAATGCTTTCCGTAAAAATCTAGATTACTTCCTTCATCATCTCATCGACTCACTTTCGAATACGCCTATATTATTCGATACTCCCGAAACAAGTTCTCATAATGACTTGCTTCTTCCCCTATTACTGAATTGGTTGAATTGCATGTCAACCTCACCACTTCGACCCATCCGACATACAGCGACGCACATGGCTCTGAAACTCAACTCGGCACTCTGCGATGTTGCTGCTTCAGTAAGCAAGGATCTGAGTCTGAAACAAAGGCAGAAAGAGGCGGAAGTGAAGAAAAGCGGTACATCGAACGCGGCTCAGAAAAGGGTAAAGGATGCTGAGGAGAAGGTTGCAGAAGCTCAGGGGAGAAAACAAAGAGTAGAGGAGATGTTTCAGGAGATTTTCGATGTGTAAGCGGGTCTTACCTCTGTCCAATTCTATATCGAAACACAAGCTGATTGATGGGACTTTCAGCATGTTTGTGCATCGAGTGCGAGACGCAGATCCGGCTATCAGGACGGACTGTTTTCGAGAGCTTGGAGCATGGGCTAAAAAGTATCCTGAATACTATGTTTCTACTTCCTATCTCACCTACTTTACCAAGGGATGCAATGATCAAGTGAGTTTAGCCAACCTCTTCACGCTTTTGATGCCTCAGGATCAACGAAGCTGATGAGATATGCACGCAGAACTCTCATGCCAGACTTGAAACGGTCAAAGCTCTTTCTTCTCTTTATTCCAAAGACTCCTTCATCAACAATGCTCGTACTGTAACGTTGAGGCTAGTACCTCGTCTTATCGAGATGGCCTTGCGAGATGTCGAGCACGCAGTCAGAGTGACCGCTATCAATGTCATCACACTCATTGACAAAACAGGTATTCTGGCGGATGAAGATGAATCGCAACGAGAGAAGGTTGCTCGACTGATATTCGATCAAGATTTCAAAGTACGAAAAGCTGTTGGTGGATTCATAGGCAATCTCTGGGAAGAAAAGAAAGAAAGTCTTAAAACTGAATGGAGCGGTGCAAGAGCCGCAAAGAAAAAGAGAGCTGCGAATATATCGGAAGATGATATGGCGGCCTATTTGGATTGGAAGGCTCTTGCTACCATGCTCGTCGAAATCTCTCAGTCTCTTGATGACCCAGCTGAGCCCTCTACTTCAAGTCAGCAACCCATTACATCATCAATCAATGCCCTGACTCGAGCCAAGGCATCTGTGGAATCTATATGTGCTGAATACGAACTATGGAAGGATTGGCAAGGCTTGGTAGATTATCTGCTACTCGATCATTCGACCGCAGATCAAGATATATGGCTCTCAAGCGAAGATGAAGAGACATTCATGCTTCAAGTCTTAATCGCTCTCATACAAAGGGAAGATCAGGTGAGCTATCTTGACACAATACTGGGCAAGCCTGAGCTGATATGACGTCGCAGGATGAGGATGAAGAAGATCGCTCGAAAACTCTTATGAAAATCCTCCCTAGATTATTTGCTAAACACCAAACTGATGTAGGTAGGATAGGGGGGATTTTGGCAATGCTTGGCCATATCAACCTTGGGTTATATCTCGACATGCGTAAAGCATCGGTAAGTGGGCATTCTGAGATTTATCCCGGATGATACTTATGTCGCACTCCATAGGCCTACGATACTCTATGGGACGATGTGACAAAGCAGTTCTTACAACATACCGATCCATCTGTACTTGAATCAGCTATCAAAGCAATCAACCATCTTTCGAGCAATGCCTCTATGGCAGCGGCAAATTCGACAAAGTTGACGGAACTTCAAGAAACATTGTTCGCTTCTTTGCGCGATGAGATAGGAAGTGATGAAGTAGCTCTGCTATCACTAGAAGAGGAAAGCATAGATAAGCTGGAAGCCATCACTCTGAGAATACTGTTATTGGAGAAGAGTAGAGATTTGACCGATGTTATGGAAGACGAAGAGGGTCAGAGTAGCGGGTGGGACATCATTTGTGCTTTCGCCGAGAGAGGTAGATTAGGCTACAAAGAGGAAGCTAAAGTAAGTCATCGACAATGAGAGGAAATTTACGATTCCAGCTAATGATCACAACCCAGATGGTGGAGTATGCCGTTCAGGTCATCTTATACCATATGACTTGGCTTTTCCGACGCTTTACGGAAGACGACGTGAAGGATAACGATAAAGTGTCTGCTCTAAAGAGCAAAAGGGATAAAGCTGTGGAGGTTTTCCAAGATCTCACTTTGGGAGATAATACAAACACTGTAGACACCGTTAGACGTCAGGTGGGCCCATTCCCGTTACATTTGCATTGATCATGGCTGATTCACAAAATGATAGGCGTTCGTTTGCTTCCTCACTCTTCATCTCTTGTTCTCCTACAGACCCCCTAAAGATAAAGATGTCATCGTTTCCGCCGCTGCCAAAGCTTGTCCTCTCACTGTTGAAGATGAAATTCAACATCGTTTAGGAGGTGCATTCCTAGCCGCTGCCGAGAAATATGCATCTGAAAGGGAAACACATGAATCCGAGGGCGCTACTGAAGGTATGTCGGCTTCATTGTGCACACTTTGAGGATATTCAGTTGATATAACACCCAAGCAGCACCCGAAGACATTAAGTTCCTCCATCTTAGCTCCATCTTAGTCGCCGCTATCCGAAAAGGAGTATTGGAAATAGAACATGCGAAGGAACCGCTCTCTCATTATGGTCGTCTTGGATCAACATACGATGCCGTTGTCAGAAAGCTTGTGGACGCTTTGAGAGACGAGGGGATCTATAACAAAGAGAGCGAAACGGTTCAACATGTCGCTGGGAGTGCATTGCAGCAGGTAAGCGTTTCTCTTAAGCTTGCGAGCGTACGATTCGATCAGCTGACAAATCCGATGCAGTCCTTCACACTCTTCCTTGATTCTGACTCTCATGAGCCGGCAGCTCCTTTAGCTCTATCTAAATTGCTTGCCAACGCGTTCACGATTCATGGAAATCATTTCACCGTTCTCAAACAATTACATCCGTCCGATGTATCTGATTTTCATCTCGAGGCGCTGGATTACATTGCTCGCCGAATCAGCAACTACGTCAAACAAGAAAGAGCAGCGAAGAAAGGCGATCAGAAGACTCGATTGCAAATGAAGAGGTTTCAAGCTTTGACATTCTTCAAACCTTTACTCCTGTTATTACAGCCGGTAACACCTGAAGATGCTCTGAAGATAAATTCTCATCTGAACGACGCAATGTCGTCAACCGGAGTAGAAGTAACCGTCAACAAGGCATGGGAAGCATATCGAGCCTACGAGAGAAGACTAGACGGTATAGCAAGTAAAGACCCAACATTGAAAGCGGCAAGCAGGAAAGTCGTTCAAGAAGAAAGAGAAGACACTGTAGTAAACGGTGATGAAGATGAACTGGACGATCAACCCACAACGCCCTCAAGAGAAAGAGTGGCAGCGAATAGGAATGGGAATGGTGATAGATCAAGTCCGTTATCGCCTACGTCTGAACCCGAGGACAACGATGGAGATGAGCCCGCAACCTCAACTCCAAGGAAAAGGCAAAGGGAAGAGGTATCGCCACCTGCTTCTGAGGATGACAGATCACATCATTCACCTCCACCCGAGAACGATGAATCGATGCAACTTGATGTTGACGAGCCTGAAGATGATGATGATCTCGAATTAACCTTAGAAGGAGTCGTACCCTCTCAAAGAGAAAGATCAGAGAGTGTCGAGCCCACTGTAAAAAGAAGAAGGACAGTCAAAAGGTTTTAGCGATGTTTGAAGACTTTGAGATTGGGAAGAGCAGGCTTTAGAATTCAGAAACGATGAACAGCTTCTCTGTGCATGGCATCACATCATTCCCGTCTAGTTCCTGCTTTTCATTATCCTGTCTGGTATGTTTCCGTCTTAATTTACAATTACTTTGGGTACTTTGAGATAAACTCTGTATATATGCGAGACAAAATGAACATAATACTATGACTAGTCGATGTGTGATCGATGGTGAGATATACCAATCGGTAATCATATCGTCCGCACTGTTCTCTTCTGTGTCTGTGGCTTTCATGTTGCTAAGGATTACCTTAGGATGCCGTAAAATCAAAAAGGTCTCACGATAGTTTGAGATGTGTGTGCGTGAATCCATACTTCAGGCTGGGCTTGTCTGTGAGTCATGCCGCTGAACCTACAACAGTATCTCTGAAAATCTACTCATGCTAGATCAAAACATGATCAGACAGGTCAGCTCGGTGCGATATCATGATGTGTAGTCGTGATGACAGCGCTGGGCAATGTATCATATGAATGGAAGGGTTGTCCTTTGGTGTGCATCGTTTACCAAGGCCAGCAATCTCCACCTTTCATGGCCCGACCTATGAGAAGAAGCCTCACAATGGAACGAACTCTGGCATTCTAGCTTTGCCAGTGGATATAACGAAAAGAAGGACTAGGGAGAGGGCGGTTTCTTTACTCTTCGCTTTCTTACCCCTCTTCACCACGAAGCACCTCTCATTGCCACTGACACGGTATAGCTGCTCACGAACTGTTCTCAGACCCAACCATGACTTCAGAGCCAGACGTCTCAGGTTCGGAAGAGAACGTGTTATCCACAGTTTCTGGAAGAGATTCAGATTCAGTCCTGTCCTCTACCTCGCATTCGGACTCGGAGTGCTTGCCTTCCCACATCGCGTCCAGTAACAGCGAATGGACCGAAGCAGAACAATTGGTATCATTCATTTGTGATGATACAGTGGAATACCAACATTCCCTTCCTAGCATGACTCAAGCCAAAGAAGCTAATATTTTGGCTGCACTCGATTACCTCTCGAAGGAGTTCCGAGACCGTTGTCCGTCCGATAGCACATCCAACTTGAAGAGTCAAGTAACAAAGGTTTGGTTGGAAAACCGACGTCAAGATCAAACTGAAGCTTATCCCAGGAAGAGTCAGTGGACAGCCAAGAGGATTGGATTGATGAGTACATTCAGGTCAACTTTGCCTCCTAGACAAAAAAGAAGCTTCCCTACTTTCTGTCGAGATTTGGAAAGTCTGAAGAAAGGAAAGGAAGGGAATGCCAGCGAAAATGACCCTTTGTATCAACCTACTACTCTCAAAGATCTTTTCCTTGACACACTACTCACTAAGCCCCAAGATGAACAGGAGAGGGCCAAAAGTGTGGAAGAACTGAGTAAAGCGAGTGATCAAAGGCTCAAACAGATGATCGTGGAGCTCTTGAAATAAGCTAACAAAGTTGGAATCTTGGATAGGAAACGAAACAAGACAGTACTACTGCTGAAATCGTGAAATTGACACAATCTCACTTGTTTTGCTTTGCTTGTAGCTTTATATTGACCGACGAATGTAATCGAACGACATGTACGAGTATCGCTTGGTTCTGGATACCCTACCCGCGTTAAAGCATGATGATCCTCGAAGCCGCGTTCGCACATGGTTTCCGGCGTCCAATTTGTCCGACCAAAAAATTCCGAGATAGTATACTTCCCCACTCTTCCGCTTCGGGTGATCGCGATCCATTCCTAACGTTTCAGCCTTGAATTAGTCCTCGATCCCAAGTGTCAATCGATCTCTGAAAAGACAGGTCTTATTCGCACTTTTTTGCATTAGTTCCAGGACCAGGGCCAAGTAGAATTAGAAATGTTATTTGGGGCCTAGATATTCGCGACCGCGTAACTCGGTTCTCGTTGGAGTTCCGATGCCGTAAGACTTTTACTCAGTAATTTGCGGGTTTACATTGTTTCGTCCGAATTCTATTTCACTTGATTGAACATCCCCTAACCCACAAGTCAGATCCAAGATCCTGTCAATCAGCTGCTATGCGACTATAACACCGGTGCATCGCTCACTTGTCTGCTCCGAAATTGATAGTCTGCTACCAGCATGAGTACGACGATTATCCCGGCGAGTACCGGTGTTGTCATCAGTTTTATCGGTGGGATATTTTTCGTTATAATTCGAGCTCGATTCGACGGGAGCCGATGGGCCCAATTCTCAGCTACAGTCAAAGTAGGTCAAGTCTTATTTGGATTTGCGTAATGACATGACTAAAATCAAGGCTGACTTGATTTCTCTTTATCTAGGCGAGACTCATCGAAGATGCTTCTGGCAGACCTGATGTGCGTCTCCCTTGTATATGTCTTTCTCTATCATGCGTTTCTTACACAGACGCTGAGGGATGATATGTAAACTACTGTATAGCCGAACGCCAAGAGTGAAAAAATCCGGCTTTTCTTCTTCTCTTGGCTCAAACATTACTCGGAGTTTCTAGAGGATCAAAATGTAAGTTCATGACTTACAATTGTGTCAAGCGGAGCTTATAATGATGATATGCGTGGTAGTCAGTCGGTTGGATTCATAAAGCTTGGGCGTCCCTTATTTCCTGGCTCACTAAGTCGGAGCGATGGTTTTATAGACTTTGGTTCACGCCTCTCTCCTGGCTTAAAAAGTTGGGCGCCATTTTACATACACGTTGGGGTTTCCATATCTCCTGGCTCACTGATCGGAAGGGGCGGTGTTGTAGAATCTGGTTCACCTCTCTCTCCTGGCTCAAAAACTTGGGCGATGTGATTCGTGAACTTTGGGTTTCCCTCATCTCCTGGACCACTGACCTCATCGATGTTGCGGAGACTAGAAAAGTAAGTGCACCCCGCCCACCTTTTCCCTTCCCATCCTTCATCCTTTCCAGACCCTCTTGACCGTCGACTCCACCTCGCCAGTTTTGGCAAAGGCCACAGATGGTGCTTACAAATAGATTCAGGGCAACCAGCTTACTACACAGAATTGGTTGCTCATCGGCATGCTTCCTAAAAGACCCAGAATTGATATACCCATTTGGGGCAAATTCCATAAAGTCTTAATCGAATTCGCAAAGCAAACATATCACGATAAGCAATCGACGGGCAATATGTATGAGCGATACTTGGAAGGCCTTAAAGCATTGAAAAGTGCTGATTCCGACTTACACTGTTCAGCATATATCCTTGCTGAAGCAATCAACAACTTAAATATCCATTTGAATCCACGACAATCCAATAGAGGAGGAGGAGAAGACGTCGTGAAGGAAGTCGGCGAAGCTAGAAATGAGACAAAGCAGGACGAGGAGATCAAAGATACAAGATGCGTCAAATACAAATCTAGTTCAGTTTCAAGTGGACGTATAGCGCAACTAGGTGATACGTATGGGATAGAAATCAATCTGCAAGACTATTGGAGAGCTCTAGTGGATACTCCTGTCGTATGGAGTGTAGCTACAGACCAAAAGATTCTAATTGCCAAATCAGCATGGGGTGTAACTCGTATGAGAGTAGATACAGCCGATAATCTTTTGATCCAATTCGCATGTCCGTTAAATTTGACTGTTGATCATCGCGTAACGGGAACTGCTGCTTTTGTTCGACTCAATCATCCGATTATGTTATCGTTCAATGACTTCACCTCAATCCCCAAGTCGATTGAAAATCAAGTGCCCCCCTCATCAAGTCCAACACTCCAAGATGGATCAAGTTCAATCGAAACGTCAACACCACCAAGGGAGCCAGACGAATCAAGCGAAACAATGCCTTTGATCGAGACGTCGCAGAATGCAACGGTCGAATCTCCCGCCCAGTTGGAAGGCATACAACGACGTCGCGATGAATTATCCTTCTTTACTTTGGTATGGCATGGCCATAACATTAGTGATGTAGACGACGTGACCTGTTTCCATCTGATCTACAGTGATGTTGTCAGGCTGAACAAAGCAATGGTACGATTGGCGAAGATGTGTCGTCATGGGAGGCGAAAAGACGAAATATATCCCAGATCAGCGTTTCTAAAATCCAGTACGGAATCCAGTATAGGGGACTCTGTGACGAGCCGCGGAATCATGACTTCTGCCACCGTCCCTATCACCGTACCTGCACCGGCTTCTGCTTCTGCTGCTGCTACTCCTGCTGCTGCTGCTCCTGCTGCTACTCCTGCTGCTCCTGCTGCTGCTCCTGCTACTGTACCTCCGGTGTCGACTCTCGCTTCGCCCGCCGAGCAATTGGACATTGCAGAGTTCAAAAAGGAGGAAGAAGGACTTGAGGAATCTTGGGAATCTTGGGAGCCAGATCGAATCGCTCAAACAATAGTAAGATGGTGGTCAAGTACGTATAACTTGTTGGGCTCTTTTCAGCTTGATTACGTTTAATTCGCGACGCTCACCAAAAATACTTTTGCATAGGGCATCATCGGAATACTTGTGCTATCGTATTAGAGATATCTGCCTTGTCGAAGGAGCTGGAGGAAGAAGTCAGACCTGTCCAGCCTGATCACTTGACTCGGCCTCGCGAGGTAGCACCGGCACACCAATGTGAATGTAAACCTTCTTTCTATACGGAAACAAAAGACCGAGTGGCTCCAGAAGACCTTTTCGCTTCACCCGAAATTATGGAACGGTTTTATCTGAAAACATACGCAGATGAAGTCGACTTCATCGAGTGGATTTTCAGATTCGTTAGGTTCACTGAAAATCGTATAAGGGTCGTACCAAAAATTGCGGAAGAGATGTTACCTTGGGATCGAAAGAGAGCTTATGTCATATAAGAAGTACTGTAGTTGTGTAACTTATTAGAGTGATCGTGATTTCATGTCAAAACGAGATCCATACGAACTCAGCTCATAAGCAGCGATACCTTGATGCATGTATGCAAAGAGCATGATTCTTCCAGCTGCATGTTCAGGTTATCCTTAATTTGATGCGTTCGCATCAAGTGAAGGATAACAAGAGGGATTGATGCGATATCTTTATTCAGCATCGGAATTGTTTTCTTCCCAGACTTCGATTGACTCTCGTGCGAGCCAGAGGCGCGAGGACAAGTAGGCATATCTGGACTATTGATGTATGGCGAGGGCAGCGAGCTTTTGGACGGAGCAGGAGAAAGGGTGTTGTGATGCTCAATGGACAACAACAACTCTCAAAGGCCTTCTCAAGACTCGAATGACGCTTGACTCCAGTCCCGTTTTACGATATATGAGACATCGAGGCAGTATTTTGCCACTTCTGAACCTAACAATAATCTCAACTCCCAACTCGTCCCAAGAGCTACGGAATATCCAGAAAACAGGGCATTTCAGGTCCCGCAGAACAGATCCAGATCAAGATCTGTATACTCCACGAACTGTCATGGACTTTTTCTCAGATTGGTACGTAGCCCTCCCCGACGAGCAAGGAAAAGCCCTTGCCAATCAATTTATAAGAGAAGAACCCCCGGTTCCTGTCCTCTTCCAAATGATGCAGATGAAACGCTCAGATGGTTTGGAAGACTGCACGGAGACGAAGGAGGCGACGATCAAACTAACCTAGAATCCAGTCCAACCGTTCTTTCAACTGCAACTAAAGCGGGCAAGCTCTCTAACTAAGAAGCAGCTTGCCTTGACTTCGAGAGACTAGAACGGCGACATCTCGACGAAGTGGTCACTCCAGTAGAATCAGCCAAGAAGAGACTGTTTTTGAAGAACATATCGAGCAAGGGAGATGCCGATTCTGTTGCGATTATTTGTTTTCTTTGTTTTTGCAGTCGAGTCAGTACAAGTTCAGCTGTGCATGTAAATGGAAGTGATAGGGAGGTTGCATTCATTTCTTTTCCCACATGATACAAGTAAGATTTATTTTCATTCACACATAATTTTTGAAGTAACATTCCAGACCGTTCCTCTTCGGCACGACCAGATTCTATTTCTTAAGAGGTCATGTAAGTAGCAGGATCGATAGTTTCAGGCAATGTTGGAATAGCAACAGTGAATCTTTCTTGGATCTTTTGAAGTACTTCGGAATCACCTTCACTTGAGACGAAAGAGATGGCTATGAGGGTAACGATTAGTACTCAAACCCGAGTCAACGGAGAGGAGCATGTGACTTACCAAGACCCTTGGTACCGAATCGACCAGCTCGACCGACTCGATGGAGATAGGAATCAGCATCGGCAGGAGCATCGTAGTTGATGACTACGTTGACTCGCTCTACATCAATACCTCGACCAAAGATATCAGTAGCAACAAGGATACGTTTCTCGAATGCCTTGAATTGTTGGAATCGAGAGATACTATGTGAGTACTATCAGCTCAGAGCCTTGCTAGGGGACGTGCGGGACAATGAACCTACCGTTCTTGTTGAGGGAGGGCAGAGTGAATGCAGATAGAGGGGAAATTACATTCTTGCAGTAAAGCATCGAGTTGAGTAGCTCGAGCAACAGATTTGACGAAGATACAGACCTGTAAAGGGGTTTCATATCAGCATTCCATCACATTGCAATTATGGTATTAACTCACTTGATTAAATTCGAGGTTATCGAGCAAGTCGTTGAGCTTCCTGTTCTTCTCCTTCTCCTCGAGTTTGAGGAAGTATTGTTGCAGACCGTGCAAGGTCAACTTGGTCTCATCGTCAACGTAGATTTCGAGAGGCTAATTCGTTCATCAGGTCAGATGCATTGCGTAGACTAGATGCAAGTGCGTCACTCACAGACTGCATGAACTTTTTGCAGGTGGTTCGGATGTCCTTGGAGAGAGTGGCGGAGAACATCATGACTTGTTTGTGGTGAGGAGTGGCTCGGAAAATCTCTTGAACATCTCTTCGCATGTCTATTAAGGCAAAGCAAGAGGTAGAAGACGATATCAGTCCGAATCGATGCCATGCAGTGTTCAACCATGTCGAGGTCGGTAAGGATCGGCGTCGATTGGTGATGATTACGGCATACATCCAAAAGAACGTTCACCAGGAATTAACGATCGCAGAAAGAAAAGGAACAGAGAAATAAGTAAACCACTGTAAGCATTCATTCTATCTCTAGGTTTCGGTTTCCAAACAAGGTTCTTTAAGGGCAGCGGCGGCAACAGAGGATATCGTAGCTGATTATCCAGTGCTTGTAGACACGATGATCGTTCCATCCTGTTCGGCCCTCGCCCGAATGGTCAAAGGAAATCTTGACGGGTGCCATCAACCACCAGCTTCATTCCTACTCCTCCAATGACGCACCCAATCCATCTCAATCCCTCGATTTGACGCATATCCTCCATTTTTGGACACATTCTTTGTCGAGCCTGCCGAGCGATGAAGCAGCCGAAATGCCCCACCGACATCGAGCAGAAGGGTGGAAGGAAAGGTAACCAGATGTTCGATTCGTCGAAAAGAGGCAAGAAGTCAAAGAATAAAAGGAGGCGTAAAGACTAACCAAGTGTTTCTAGCATTTTGTCGCACTCATCAAGGACAAAGTGTTTAACCTTGCTTGCGTTAAGTTTCTTATCTCTAACGAGAGCCATTGTTCTACCGGGAGTTCCAACGACAATATGAGGACATTTCTCTTTTGAAGCTAAAAGCTCTTGATCGGCAGAGATAGGTGTACCACCGTAGAAGACACCAGTTCTGACGTTGGTCATGAACTTTGAGAAACGAGCAAACTCATTTCGGATTTGATAAGCTAATTCTCGGGTATGACATAAGATCACGATGGATACTTCGCCATCAACAGGTTCACTGAGGGTCGCAACGGTATGTCAGTGAAAAGAGAGCCAGAAAAGAAGAGAAGGATAGCTTACATTTGCTGTAAAGCAGCGAGTACAAACACGGCGGTCTTACCCATACCAGATTTGGCTTGACATAAAACGTCGGTACCGAGAATTGCTTGAGGAATACATTCCTGTTGCACTGTGGAGTTATGGATTAGCGATTGTTGGCACATGGCCGATATATAGACGCGTACCTTCGGAAGGGTGCTCAAAACCGAGGTCAGAGATAGCTCTAAGTAATTCAGGCTTTAAGAGGAAATCCCTATGGAGTTGAACGTCAGCATCTGTAGACAAAGTATCAAGAGATGACAAGAACGATTATTCACCTGAAACCTGTAGAGTGGATTCCGACATATGAACCTTTTTTGTCGCCATCCGCTTTGTCACCGTTTGTAGCGGTGGCGGCGGGGGCGAAAGTCTCCTCAGCGGCCTCATCGTAATCAACGAGTTCTTCTTCATCAGGTCGAGACATTTTGTATTGATGTTACTTGAGGTTTTATTTAACTATATCGGGGAGAGAGGGGAGGGAAAAGGGAGAAAAACAAAGGATTGATACGTAAGCCGTTGTTGCGCGTTTGCATGGTGATTGAAAAGAAGCACAGAGGGGAGATATCCCATCCCTCATCGTCGCGTTTGTAGGTTTCTTTCGAATCTTCAACGGACCGAGAACGAATGAAAAGAGAAGCGACGCGATGATACCCACGTTGAGAATAGAACAGAAAGGCGAGAGATATGTCGATACCGAATCAGAAAGTAATGAACAACAATGTACTGGAGATTGATTATATCATATATAACATTATTCACAAAGAGACACGAGAAAACGAAATGAGAATGGAAGGTTATGGATGGAAAATCAACTCAGTCTCGGCGTTATCTCTCGGATATATAGCAATGTGGCGCATTAGCCTACAACGTAAAATTCTGGGAAAATTGGCTTCGGACAATTCTACTGCTGAATGAGAATTACTATATCCGGTATGTTTTATCATTTTAACCAACCTTCTTTTCTTATTATTGTGTGTGTTTTCATTTGGGCTGGTGACTACTCCTACTTACCCACCACTCTATCATCCCATCCTCCTCACTCTGGATAGATCCGAACATTACTACCACTACTATTACACTATCTCCCACCTTGTTTATAAACCCCTGAAACATATCCCGACGCGTATATCACGTAGTCCTTTTTATCATATCATCATTGAAACATTGTGGGAATTGACTCTGCAGAGACAGGTGATTATCAGAAACACAGAGATTAGATATCAGATCTTTTTTTTTTATTGAAAAAAAGGAATCAGTTGAATACGAAGTGAAAAAAGACTTTGTAACACTTTCGTCAAACGATCCTACGAGGGCGGTGCCCCTTCTTTTTCCACTTTGGTTTGGGTTGGTTCGCACTAAATCAACTTGTCATTTCCCATCCACCCCTTTCCTTTAATCCGAACTTGTTGATTTTATAATCGAAAGAACATTACTGTTTTGGAAATCAGTGACGACAGATTAAGATCCGAAGATTAGAAAAAGGCTTTTTGAACGTGAGTCGATCCCCCATTTTACTTTCTGCTGTAGGTTATTGATTGGAGGTGGTATGCAAGTCCTTGAACCTTTTCATGATTTACTAACTGATTGATGTTTTCGTTCAGTCTCAGACACGTACCTTCTCGTTCGGTCCGAGGAGATCCTTTGCTTTCGCCATCACGAGGCTCCAACTCGAAGTCGAGATTAGAAGATTATCATTGAGATCTTTGACTACAGGTGCTAGGTGGACAATCGTGTAGATCGTTTGTAAGGTGAGTAAAAGTTTGTCCTGACACTCGATTTACCTGCTCCACATCACCTACCGTTGCTTCCCCTTCTGGTCAAATCATTAATCTTGTCCTTCTTTACCGTTGAAGCTGACTTTGTCGCGTCACAAATAGGCTGGGGGAGGTTGTGAGACTGTTAGTACCTATTGGTGTTTCCCAATCGATGTTTCCTTGATTGTAAACCGTGAGTTTTTAGCTTGGTGATGTCTCCTCACCGCATCTTTGGCAAGACTCCTCATCGTCGGCTGTAACTGACCCACTTCACAGTCACAATATGTCCACTCCTAATGCTGGGACTTCTGCTTCTCCTGCACCTCAGAATATAGGTTATCCCTTTCTCCAAAGCCCGAACAATCCCACAGGTGCGATGAATTTCCTTCCTCCAAATCACCAACATCCACAACAACAGCAACAACAACAACATTTCATGTCAACTATAGATATGTCAACTGCTTCGCCTATACCTGGTGCTTCAGGCGGTCAAGGTGATCCTGGGCCTTCTTCATTAGCTCAACAACAACAGCAGCAACAACAGGGGCAAGGTCATTTTCGACCTAATTTCCAACAAGGTGGAATCACACCTCAGCAAATGCAAATGTTACAACAATTCTCACAAGCTGCACAAAATCAGAATGGTGGTGTCGGTGGTGCGATACAAAATCGTCAATTGACACCTCAACAGATGCAGGTTGCTATGGCTACCATGCAAGCTCAACAACAAGGTGGTCAGATGAATCCCCAAGCTTTGATGGCTGCCATGAGAGCAAATCAGCAAGGTCAAGGAATGCAAGGCGGCGTGGGACAACAGGGGCAACAACAGCAACAACAGCAACAACAATTTCAACGTCCTCCCAATCAACAACAAATGTCTAATTTCAATGCCATGTTACAGCAACCTGTGGGCACCCCCGGTACTCCCAACCAACAGCAACCTAATCCTGCTCAAATTGCCTTTCAACAACAACGTTTGCAGCAGGTCATGCAACAGGGTATGCCTGTTCGTCCCAATCCTGGATCCCCTGTCCGACCGCATCAACAACAACAATCTGGGTCAATGCCTCCCCCTCCTATCCCTGGTCCTCAACAACAACAGCAACAACAGCAACTACAAGGTAGTCTCAATCCGCAGCAGACACCAAATTCCAATGGTCCTCAACAGATGGGTAATGCATCGCAAACAAATCTCACTCCACAACAACAGCAATTCCTCATCAACCAGAGAAATGCTCTTCTCTCTAATCCTCAATTTCTCGCTATGCCGCTGCAGCAGCAACAAGCTTATATAGCTAGTCAGCAGCAACAATTCCTTCGGATGATGGCAAACAACCAGCTGCAAGGTCAAGCTCAACAGCCACAACAGTCACAACAACAACCTATGCAACAAGCTCAAACTCCAGGTCGGCCTAGTTCATCGCATGGCACTCCAGGACCCGCACAAAGCCCAATTATTACTCGTCAAGGTACACCTCAGCAAATGAGTACGCCTCAAGCTCAACAGATGGGAACACCTCAATCGGCTCACGTGCATACCCCTCAACAACCTCTTTCCAGTCTACCTCAACACATGAACCCCCCTCGACCTACGTCCGCAGCTTCACAAAGAGCGCCTTCACCCCATCAGACTATCCATGGGATGCCCGGTTCCCCTGCTGTGATGCAGCCATCTCAGACACCTCCTCCACCTGGTACAATGTATCCATCGAGTGGGTCTCAGCCCATGAGCGCTCCTTCGCCGACACACTCAAACGTCTCACATCACAGTCAAAATCACACTCCTGCTCCCCCCAGCATGTCGCAACCGCCACATTCTTCTCCTCCTATACATGGCCGATCGCAAACACCTTCTCAGCCTCAACAGACAGGTACACCTCAATCAGGCCATGCTGTCAGTCAAGTGGGAATCAACGGTCAATACCAGGGAAATCAACAATATCAGCAGCAGCAAATGCTGCAGCAGCAACAACAACATCAACAAAACATGGGTACTCCTCAACAGTCCGCTCAACCTTTTCCACACGTCTCCCAAGGTGGTAATCAAAATGGTCCGTCCAATTCCCCTATGCCTCAAGGCGCTTTTACTGTTCAACCCATTGTGCCCACATTGCAGAATATGACTCCAGCTCAGCAGCAGCAAATGGCGTCAGCGATGGGTTTCATGAGTCAAGCTGCTCAGGCTCAACAGACACCTGCATTTGGCGATGGGTCGCAAAATGTGAAACCAAATCAACAGGGCCATGGAGCTAGTTCTAGGAAATCTTCGACTGGCACACAGATGCCAAACATCGATACGTCGGATTTCCCGTTTGATCCGAGATTGTTGCCGATGATCCAACATCTGAACAACGCCGACTGGAGAGCGAACGTACAGGCTCAAAATCCTCAGCTACTCGTTGCCGTTCAATCAGCTAATAGCATCTTTCATACTTTACGTCCAGATGTGGTACAACGGATGCAAAACTACTTGTTTCACTCAGCGAAAGTACAAGCGGCTCAACAAGCTGTTCGACCGCCATCTCAAGGCCAAATACCAGGTCAACAACCACAGTCATCCGGAGTACCTGGCTTTTCACCGAATATGGGTCAAGCTGGAACGCCTGGAGCAATACCTCCTAATCAGCAACAAAGAATTTGGCAAGCTCAGCAGGCCGCTCAAGCGCAAGGTTCGCCAGCGTCAGTCAGTAGCTCAAGTCCAAGCGTTCGACCACCTCCACCTCACTTGCCTCCAGCTTCCAACATGCCCGGATCGCCCTCTCCTCGTAATGTATCCCTTGACCGACGTACTTCTGGTTCAGGGAAGGATAAATCTGGCAAAGACAAAACACCTCAACAAGCATCAATGCCACCACCTAATTTCATTCCTACCCATTCTGTTGGTCCACCTCGACCACCTCCTTATATTCCATCTGAAGCTACGTCAGCTCCTCAACCCAACACACTTGTTTCTGCTCCTATTCTTGGTCATGGATCTCGTCTACCAAGCCACGGTCTGCCAGTAAAGGAATGGGAAGATGCCTTACGTCTTGATTTGCCAATCACGAATATCACTCATTTACCAATAAATGAGATTGATGAATCCGAAGATCCAACTTTCAAGGGCGCCTTACCGCCTATGACAAAGTACGAAACGAATCAAGTGAAACAATGGTTGGAAAAAGATAAACAATTCATCACATTTGAAAGAGAAAATCAGGGTAAACGTATGGCGAAAATGAAAAAGTGGGCAGAAGAAAATGACAAGTCAACACCTTGGTGGATGCTACGTAAAGGTGAAACTAGGAATCTACCCTCCCAAAGATTGCGGATCCTTTGGCCCGCAGAAAAGGACAAAGACAGAGCTGAGCGAACTCATAAAGGTAGAAAACAGATCAAGTTGTATGTCTTCATGGTATTCTCTGATGAGGTATGAGAGCTGAAATCTCCTTTCCTACATATAGCTCACCAGCTCAACTTAAATCAATGGCCGAAGTTGAAGATCATATTGTTCCCGTGAGATTGGACCTGGAACACGATTCATATAAACTGAAAGATACCTTCATGTGGAATTGTGCTGGTAAGTCATGCATTCACATGATCACTTTGTTTTTTTCTGTCCACGCAAAACTGATTATCGCGAATCGCCCTACAGATAAAGTGGTAACACCTGAAATATTCGCTCAATCCATGTGTGATGATTTTGCTGTTCCACCTCAACATTTCTTATCCAAAATCGTAACTGCAATTCAAGAGCGTGTACAAGAATATCAAGACCAAGTGTTACCTATCATTCAACGTCGCCCCAAAGAGGACAATAGAGGTAAATTGAATTCTGAAGGTGATTCAGATACACTCGCTATGATCGAAATATTCAGGAAAGTCAGAGAAGGTAGTATTTTAGAAGAAGAAATTAAGACTGATCCTGGCATGGAAGAAAATCGTGATGAAGAGATCAAAATTGTTTCCCTTGACGATATAAACGGAGAGGAGTCAAATCATGATGATGACCTTAACCGTGACGAAGCGTTGATCGTGGAAGAAAAGCCTATGACTGTTGAAGAAGCTATGCAGAATCTACCTAAAGAAGAAATGGAGGAATTGAGAATTCTAATAAAGGTGAGACGCGTTCTTGAATAGGATCAAAGTTTTACGAGAGAAAGTCCAGTTTTGACTGATTATCTAAAATAGGTCGATATCATTATTGGGACACAGAACCTGTCTGATAGTTTTGAATGGGATCTAAACTCTACAGTTAGCCCCGAGGAATTTGCTATTTCTTATGTGACTGAATTAGGGTTGAGTAAGGAATTTGCGTGAGTACACTGGTCAATGAAGTCAAGGCGGACACTGGTCGAAGTGATTGCTGACCGTTTTCTGCAGTACCGCACTCGCACATGACATTCACGAGCAGATTTTAGTTCACAAGCGATCCCTGTTCCTTGTTGGCCACAGTTTCGGCTCTGGTCTTATCTTAGACGATGAAGTTCGACTGGCCTTTTTAGCTCCTGTCACGATACCTCTGCGGAAAGAAGATTTGGCCATGTCTTTGTACACTCCTATCTTCAATGAACTTCGAGAAGACCAACTTGCAGTGATTGAAGCTCAAAGGGAGAAAGAATCCAAGAGGAAAAAGAGAGCTGGGCGAGCCCGAAGAGGAATTGTTTTGCCTGATCGAGATCCCATTAAAACTCAGCGATCATTACTCAATCCACTTGGACCCAACGGATTACCAGTCTTCTCCGCGCCTGAATTAGCATCCACCAAAGACTCGGCACCACTGCATCGAAGGCGTGGAGCTGCGATTGCTGCGGAAGCAAACATGGCTCTGATAGCTCAAGATTTACCTCTGACTGGACCGCCTTCGCCCGCTCATAATCACCATGGACCCACAATATCTGCAAAAGGTAAAAGAATAGGTAGACCACCTAAAAATCTATCTAGAGCAAGCCCAGCTTCTTTCAGAGAAAATTCAGCTTCAATCCATGATATTCATCCAAGCCATCCAAACCATCAATCATTCTTAAACACACCTTCAATGTCACATATAGGAATTAAAAGATCTTTCAGAGAAGATTCAATGGATGATTTCAACTCGACCACTCACAGTCCTATACCTTCATCTCAAGGTAGAAAAAGAATCAACCATTCTAGAATCCCTGATTCACCTGAAACTGACATTCAAACGGCAACTCATACTCCTATAAAAGAAAACAATGGCACAACCCCTTTACCGTCCATCAATGAAATAGCAGTGGAGAAGAAAAGGGAATTCGTTGATCATGATCAACATGATGTTGACGATAAACCTCAAATCAAAGATGGAATTGCATTATCAAATTGGCAGACTTCGTTATCATCGTCGTCTTCGAGACAAATGCAATCGGGTACACCAACATTAACATCACCTATAAAGCAGACTGGTCATGACAAGCTCAAATCTCATTCAGGTCATGATAGTAGTGATTCTTCAGATCAAGATGACGATGATGAAGACGAAGACGATGACGATGATAATGAATCAGATTCGACATTCGCAAGTTCAAGAGGTAAAAACAATAAAAGGAAGAAATCTTTTGAATCAGGTTCTCAGAGAAGTAATAATAAACAACAAGGGCAAGGTAGAAACGATACTCAGACTCCTGCGAGAAGTTCCGTTGTTCCTCCTGGTAAATCTCCTATCGTAGGTATCTCGCCCGGATCGGGGTTAGGCAAAAAATCAATAGAGGTGAGGAAATCATTCTCGTGCTCAACGGAAGGGGGAAAGGTGAAGAAGCTGATAATTTGACATGATGCAGATCCCCCAATGGGCTTCAAAAGCATTATCTGATATGAAAAGTAAATATCCAAGAGACGATTTTGCAATAGTGCAAAAACCACGTCCTGCAGATCATGTAAATGATTTGGTAGAGTGGAGAGCTAAATGTATCGATTGGTGAGTTTTCTACTCTCGGTTCTTGAGCATAGCCTTGGGTTGCAGCAACGATTTGTACTGACAATCTATATCATTGCTTGAAATATCAGCCCCGGTAGGATATACTCTCTTGGTCCAGGTGAAACATTACAAAATTTCGAAGTTCATCTCAAGAATAGAGCTCATATAGCAAATCGATTAACTAGAGAAGGTAAAACTCATTAATGAGCCTTTTTCTTCTTTTATTGCATATCATCTACACCTTTTCTTCTCTCATCTATTCTCCTCGCAACATTTCCATTCAATCCTTTTCCTTCTTCTCATTCATTTCACCTACATTCAGTTTTTTTCTCATTCCTTCTTTTCAAACGGTTTTTCTGCGCAGGTACTTATTGGTTTAAATTTCATTTCCGGGTTTCGTTTTACTGGCATATAGCATTATACTATGCATGGCTTGGTCATCATTCATCATTGCAAGATAAGATACGATTCTGCACCTTGAGGATCATAACAGTAAGAGACTATCTGATTACAGGCTGGATGTCGAATGTATTCGATGGTCATCTTCTTTCCCATGTTAACCAGCTTGACCTAAAGTCAAATGGCGACATCGGAGATCTGTTCAAATCACATTTTGGCCGCAGCAAGCTGCAGCAGGATAGAAACAATGCATAAAGAGTGCGGTAATTTGTGATATGACATATTTCAAATGATAGATACAAAAAAAAAAAAACACAGGTAAAACACATGAAATTCTGACAAATAGAAACACAAGAAAGATATCAAAATAAGAAACCAATTTATCGCGATAATCAATATCTCATTTTGTACTTCAACCTCACATGAGCATGACAGCGGAAAACGATGAGCTTGGTGTTGATGTCGATCGAAATCATTCCGCTAGGTGATATGAGGTTAATGGCCCATACCTTGCATCATTGGATTTTGGTTGTTATATCCGTTTGACATCCATTGCTGTTGTTGTTGATGTGGCAGAAATGAATTTTGTGAATATGCCAACGGTTGTTGTTGATGCTGTTGAAATTGGTTCTGTACCTGACCACCATATGTATTGGGCTGTTGTTGTTGGAAAGAAGGTTGTTGATTGAATAAAGGTGAATTACCAAATTGTTGTCGTTGTTCTTGTTGTTGGACTTGACCGTATGAATTGAGTGCAGGTGAATTACCAAACATACTGGATTGCGAATTTGGTATTGGACTCGGACTTGATCCAGGTGTTAATGGATTGTAAGAAGGTTGTTGAAGTTGAGATTGAGATTGATAATTTGGTTGTGTTGATACATTCTGACCATATAACGGATGTTGTTGTTGTTGTTGTTGTTGTTGTTGTTGTTGTTGTTGTTGTTGTTGAAATGATATTCCATTTGGTTGATAGTTCATTTGAGGTGATACTCCATAGTTACTATTACCATTGGTATTACCATTTCCATTAGGGATAGACATTGTATTATTTAGGTAGGGTTGATTATGGTTTTGGGACGGAATCGGATATCCAATACTTGGTGAATGTGAAATCGAGAAACCCTGTTGTTGCTGATTTGTCGATAAATAACCATTTTGATTCTGATGAGCTTGGTTTTGATAATTTGTCACAGCGGATCCGGATGTAGATGACAAGTTAATTTGTAAAGGTAAAGTAACGTTTTGAGTTCCATTAAAATCGATTAAACTGTCATGTGCATTTGTCATATATGAATGAGTAATAGGAGCAGGTGGTGGGGGAGTTCCAACAGATGAATTTGGTGTTGCCCACGGAGCAGCTGAAGGAGTCACGTTGGATTTTGTTGGTCTGGGTGATTTATTGTTGGATATAGGTAAAGCAGGTAGATCCTTTTTATCTCTCGTCCTTTCTCTTTCTTTCTGATCTTGGAATGAGATAATATCATTTAACTCTGGATTTCTAGGATTATGAATGACAGTTATTGATTTCCATGGATCTGAATTAACAGGTAATCTACCATCTCTTTCTCTTGCTCTATTCAATGAAGTAGGTTCGTTATATCCCCTAGATTGTGGTATTGACGAAGAAGAAGAAGAAGAAGAAGAAGGGCCAACTTTGAATACACCTAATTCATATTTCTTTCTTATGAATTTCTCAATTTCGGAATCACGTTCATCATGTCCATAAGAAGGTGGTGGTGGATGTAATTTCTCATTAGGGTTGAATACTGCGTTTGATGATGTATTACCCATCTCCTTCATGTGGACTATCTGTTCTCTGGTCCATGTGTCCAATGTCACCGATTTGCTATTGGCCGTGAGGGTGGGGCGATGAAATGGAGCAAGGTAATTTGCGATTGATGGAGTGTGAGATGCCGTAGAAAAAGGTAGCAGGGAACGTGGAGTTCAGCACGATATTGAGAGACGTGATAGATGCGTATATCGCAGAGAAATCATGAGAGAATGATGCGGGATCGAGATAGAGTATGAGACAAAGGACGAATCGGCGTGATATGAAGCGAGAACAGCAAGTTGATGACCATAGCATTAGTATCCACTCAATCAATCATAACCTTGAATGCTTGACTAAGACTCACACTCTACTCTTATGAGTTCCCATTTTCCTATGTACGGAAGCACATCCTACGCATAAGAAAATACCAAGATTTACTGAAGCCCATCTGGGTGCAGGCACATGACAATCCGCACAAGTGTCTACGAGAAAACCAAAGATCAAAAATCAGATTCAAATTCGGATTCCGATTCAATCAAAACCGACATATTCCTCGATTATAATGGCTCACCGTTACCTGGAAGCTTCAATACCTCCTCTAACATACGCTTATGACGAGCCTCCATCGTCAGATGAGCGAGTTTGATAAATGGACAAGGAGGTGTAATTTTGAATGATGTATTCTTTGGGTTTGCGTTGGTTTTTATTTATTGATGGTATTTTGAAACTACGCTTCGAGTACGTTATGGGAATGGGGGGTTTCACGTAATGGGGGAGTGGCAATATGTATATATAGTAGTGTATGATTATATTACGCGTCCTTGCTGTTAACGAGGGTATGTGGATACCTATGATGATTGCACAGAATGAATGAATTGAATGGATGTTAGTAATCCGACGACTGATCTATGAGATATGCGTTGAATCAAAGTAGCATGGATGGATGGATGGAAGGATCGATGGATGGATGATTGAATGAGTATGGGTCACTTCGAGTAATTATCACAAAGGATACACAGAAATTATCGTTATCAGCCATAACTTGCCTCCCTTTTCGATTTTGGGATGTGATACGCTCAAACCCTTTGTTGCCTGCTCTCCGTCTTCCCTCTTGCAGCGACTGAGTACAGAATGTGACAGTATGTATTCCAGATGGGAGCGCCAGTATTTTTACCCATGTTTCAGACCTTTCTCCCTACCAGGAACTTGCCATTTGTACACCTGGTTGTTGTCCCCCGGACCTATCAGCCTGATCTGGCTGAGTCTTCCTTACCTCCTTAGAGCGCATGCATACCTTATAGAATTGGGCAAAAAGGGAAATCCAACTTTATTGAGCCTATCTGAAACACTTTGAGCGTATAGAGACGGGAATCATCCCTCTTCCTCTCTGCTTGTACTGTCCTTTCGGGCAAGATCGCAGAATGTAGATGCAATCGGGACACATATTCCAGAACAAATTCCCTTGGCTTGTATTTTTCCCCAGTTTGATTAGGAACCACATGGACCCATCCGAATGAGGGGTAGGAAGCACGATTGGAAGGAAGGAATATTGCAAGGAAGCAACACTCGTAACGATACGTATCCGCCTCTCCTTGGAGGATGTTTGAATTTCCCTCATGGAATACGTTGAGAACTGCACTCATCCTTCTTTTCTTCCTTGAGAAAGGTTAAAAATTAAGCTTTTCCAGATTCGGAAAAACCCAAATGAGTCTGTTTTACGAAATACTGATTTTACTGGTATCCGTATATGTATATGTATTGCGTATAGATTGGTCATAGCCACCATACTCCTCATGCTAGCCAGGAGGCTCCCTTATGTGAGACCAGCCTGCTCATCACAGCGCTCATATCATTCATATATGCCTGCTGCGTTGAGTTTGTAATGTTCTGCTGTCCTAGCTGACTGCTGATAGTATGTATACCCTGAATGCAAGTTGAAAAGACTTTCTGCGCTAATTCCGCAGTTATGGTACATCTATATAACAGCCATTCCCAGATGCATCATGCACGCATACTCGTTTACTCGTTTACTCGTTTGCTCGTCTTCCCCCTTTGACTCCAGGATCCATTATTCAAGCCCATCTCACATACCTTTGTGCTCTTGTCTAAAACATTGAGAGAGGAAAGTACATGGCATAATCCTACAAGGGATGATATGAAGAAAATAAAGCCGAGAACGTCATTTACCCTCAAAAACGACGATCTTTCTCTCACTTCGTTCAAAACAATCTATTTTGGCATTCTGATATTTTTGAGCTTTTAAAGCTTTTTGAGCTATTGTGACATCTGAGACCGATATTAGGTCCACCATTGCTCATACATTCCTACCATTCAACAACTCAGAAAAAGAATAAACACCCAAAAAAAAACAACACGATTTCACATTGCGCATGACAACTCAAAGCATATATCCCTACTGCGCAGAAGAATAGACCTCCTTGTGAACGGGAAAATCTAAAAGAGATCCCCTTTTCTTTTGTATATAATCTGGGATGTTCACTTCAAGTTCAGATTCATCTAGGAGAAGCTCATCAGATCAATCACAATCTTCAACATCGACTTTTTATAATCACTCACCTATATCAACGCATCATCCCACATTCTCAGGTATTCTGACTTCAAATTCCAAATCAGGTTCAAGCTCGAACACCCATGCTCATTCAAGGAATTCATCCAAACAATTGATCATATCCCATATGAGTATGGAAAAAGAAGTTGAACTCGATCCTGAAAAAGGTCAAACCCACTCACCATCGTCACTACTATCTCAACAACAACCACCACTCCCTTCACCTTCATTGGATCACGCATATCTACCCCTTCCTACGATAAAGAAGAACGTTCATATTGGATTGAGAAGAAGACGACTATTAGCTCAAGCATTAACGTTCCTCGGCATATTGACTATAGTAGGATGGTATATCCTCAATGAACGCGAAGAAGGCTTGATCAATAATGTGTTTGGACAAGGTTGGAAGAATGGTAAACCGACAACGAAATCAGAACATCTACCAGGAGTCATAATAGGATCTAATGGGAAAATCCATTCCAACGGTGAACCATCAGGTTCTGTAGAAACGGATAATAAAGAATTATCGTATGGAGAAAAAATGGCTGCTTTAGCACATATAAATCCACCTGAATGGGGAATATCATTATCTTCTGAAAAGATATTAGCTGGTCTAAGACGATTTCCAGAAAATCCTTCAATAGACGAAACGATCCCACCATTATCGTCTCTAGGTCATTTCGCAGATAACATCTATTCAATAGGTCCTTTAACGATGAATGATTATATGGCTCAGATGAGAGAATTCGCAAATATAGCTTTCCCAAAACCTCTCTCTGGAAAATTGGTCGATGGTTTGAAGAGATATTTAGATGATAATAGTAATGAATCAGGTGTGCAAAAGCAAAAAGAAAGCTGGGAAACCAATAAGAAAATATGGCAAACTGATAAAGATTCGAGAAGGGTAGAAAGTAACGAGGTCAAAAGTTGGAAAGATGGTAAAGCGTCAGATGAAGGTTGGGAATGGGAGTTCTTGAATGATCAGTGAGTCTGCTTTCGGTTTTGTACTTGAAGGAGACTCACGGGACAAGGGGCGAGATACTGTCCAAGGCGTAATGTAGCTGTCCGGGAACATATTCAAGTAAAGCTCCCCGCTGACATTCCAATATTGCAGAGACGCCGAGCAATACGTGAATAAGAAATTAGCGGCAAGTAGATTTCAAGAAGTATGGGATATATTACCAAGTGGGATCTTGGTGAGTTAGCGATTTCTCTTTAACCTGAGTGCTCCAGCCCGAGGCTCCCTGCATACCTTCCTACGCATGTTTGACGCGGTGGGAAATCAGCAGCAGTAGAGTGTCTGCTAATTAGGTGTCAACCCGTTCATTTGTTTCACGCAGCGCTCTGACACACTGCGGTACCTGTTGATACTACTCGAAGGCGGCATCTACTCCGATGTCGATACTACACTTCTCAGGCCTCCTTCAGCTTGGGGACGAGATCCGAAACTCTATCGTGATGGAGCAGGGTGGTTAACGGATTCACAAATTGAACGTGTCAAAGGAGGAGAAAGTATCGATGATATCATTGGAAGACCTAGTGTTGTGGTTGGATTAGAAGCCGATGTTGGAGACAGAGAAGATTGGTTCGATTGGTGGCCTAGACCTGTGAGTCATATACCTGTTTTCAGTTTGCGTGACTACTAGCCTGACATCCTCTTGTTCTGCAATGATAGATACAAATTGTTCAATGGACAATCACTTCAGCACCTAATCATCCTATAGCGTTAAATGCGTTGTTACGTATCCTGCACTCCACGGCCAAAGCTATTGATTGGAGTCATTCAGTCGCTCAATCGATAAAAGTGTTGAAAGATCAAGGGAGATATGAAGATGCCAAATCGCTTTCAGAAGTAAACGTACTGAACGAACCCAAGAACGGAGGTCCAGTCGGTGTGATGGCTTGGACCGGTCCAGGAGTGTGGACAGACGCTGTTTTGAGGTGAGCGAAGCCTCATCTCATGTTGAAAGAGGTACTGATCTGACTGTTCATCGATAGTTATCTACGGGTTAGGTTTGGACTCATATGGACTGATTTGAAGGATCTGAGAGAACCATTGAGGGTCGGCGATGTGTTGATTCTTCCAGGTGAGTCGATACATTTTGTCCCTTGTGTGTAGCCTACTGACGAAGTGAGATAGTCACTGGATTTTCACCGGGTGTGGGTAATTTTGGTGCACAGATGAGTTCTCGTGAGTCAACCATCTCATCTGATGAATCTATATGCGAAAGATGCATTGGAACTGAACTCCTTTCGAATCGCAGATCCTCAAGCAATGGTAGAACATGGTTTCGCTGGAAGTTGGAAAAATGAGGGTAAAAATTAGCGATTAAAAAGGAGGATTCGTGCTACCTGTTACACGAAAAACGATATAGATTGTATAGACTTGTTTAGTTTATTTGTTGCTTGTATTATTTATTTATTTGGTTTAGCGATTATACATCTTCATAGATATCACATAGGAGGTATGGCCCAAATGCATAAGCTCGAGTATAAGAACGTCAGATGCTTTACGAGGGAACATATGCAATGAAATCATATGTCCCATGAATACTATTACTACCAAAATGATCACCCAAAATTGCCACACCTTTATGCGTGCCTGATATTTCACTCTTCTCTCTTGTCACCCAAAAAATAATAAAAACGACTCGAAGATAGCATTGATGGAAACTTGTTCATTTCTTTCCATATACATATACATATATATCACAGCTGAACCCAGAATACAAGTCGAGAAAGCAAAGGAGATTTTCCCCAAGATGGCTCAACCAAAAACAGACACGATCTTACCCATACCAACTGTCTCCCAACCTTCTGGTCACACGAAAGAACATCAACCCAAATTATACATATTGGATTATGGAGCTGGAAATGTCAGATCGTGAGTTTCCTTTAGATATTTCACTAAAATATATCGACCCTCTTCGAGACGAAATGATACTGTTCGCGCCTGATGCTGATAAATTGATTGATCGATAAAATTTGAATGAACGATCAATAGACTCGCTAATTCAATCAAGAAATTGGGATATGAATTTGAGTGGATTAACGATGAAAGTGATTTTGATAAAGCAGAGGTAAGTCCTCTCGACTTGAATTTGATTCACCTCAAATGACTCTGAACTCTGTCATCAATGCATCAAGGGTGAATGCTGATCATGATCCGTTTCTATATGACGTCTCATTCCCACTTCCAACAGAAACTCATTTTCCCAGGAGTAGGCGCATTCGCTCAAGCAATGACATCTCTGAAAACATCAGGTCGATACGAACAATTACTAAAATACATCAAAAGTGGGAAACCCTATTTCGGTATATGTATAGGTATGCAAGTTTTATTTGAATCTTCAGAAGAATCGCCAGATATAAAAGGTCTAGGTGTCATTCCATATCCAATTAAAAAATTCTCAAATCAAGATGAATGTAATGGTGAATTAGTTAAAAAGACCGTTCCTCATATGGGTTGGAATACTTCTTGGAAATCCTATCAGACATCAACATCATCATCGACAGACGAAGAGAAATTGATGTTGGAAAATGAAGATTATTATTTCGTTCATTCGTATGCTGCGTTATTAGATCCATCTCTCGCCTCCTCCGCCTCCACTTCGTCCGAAGGAGAATCCTCGACTTCATCCATAACGGCTCAGGAGACTTTAGCTATCAAAGATTTCGCTTATACGATATCAAGATATGGATCCGAAAGATTCGTCTCGTGTGTGAAAAAAGATAATATATTCGCTTGTCAGTTCCATCCTGAAAAATCAGGTCCGGCAGGTTTAGATCTTTTGCGTAGATGGTTGGAAGCATCACCTGAATCCCTCTCTGCGTCAAAATCCACTTCACCATCCCCAGAAAGAACATGGCAGATTAGAAATCCTGATCAATCACGTGGATACACCAATGGATTGGCAAGTAGGATAGTAGCATGTTTAGATGTTCGGTCAAACGATAATGGTGATCTAGTCGTCACCAAAGGAGATCAATATGATGTGAGAGAAAAATCTTCTTCCTCTTCAAGAGAAGTTAGAAATCTTGGTAAACCAGTCGAATTGGCTCGAAGATATTATTTGGAAGGAGCGGACGAAGTCGCTTTTTTGAATATCACATCTTTCAGATCATCAGCTTTATTGGATCAACCCATGTTGGACGTTGTTCGGAATGCCGCTGAAACTATTTTCGTTCCGTTGACTATCGGAGGTGGAATCAAAGATACTGTAGATCCTGATGGAACACCAAGATCAGCTTTGGAAGTTGCGGGAGCGTATTTCAGAAGTGGCGCAGATAAAGTCTCGATTGGATCAGAAGCTGTTTTGGCTGTAGAAGAATTGTTATCTAAATCTAAGAATGGTCAAGCCGAAGAACAATTCTTGACCGGTAAAACTGGTATTGAAACTATTTCAAAGGGATACGGAGCACAAGCTGTGGTAGTTTCGATCGATCCGAAAAGAGTTTACGTCGATACAACTCAATCTAATTGGAAAGAGAATTTCCCTTCTAAACATCTTCCATCTTTGATTATTGGAGATGAAGCAACTTCAAGAACAAAAGACGAAGAAAAAGGTAAAGCATGGTGGTATCAATGTACCATATCAGGTGGTAGAGATGTTCGTGATATTGACGTAGTTCAATTGGCAAAAGGTGTAGAACTATTGGGTGCAGGTGAAATTTTATTAAATTCAGTTGATAGAGATGGTTCTGGAAAAGGTTTCGATTTAGATTTAATAAACTTGGTTAAAAACGCAGTTTCCATTCCTGTCGTATCCTCTTCAGGTGCAGGTTCACCAGATGATTTCGTGGAAGTTTTCAGAGAAACTGGGACCGAAGCCGCTCTAGCTGCTGGTATCTTCCACAGAAAGGAAGTAGGTATCGAAGATGTCAAAAAGACTTTGGAAGAAAAAGGTTTACCAGTGAGGAGATGTGCTTTGGAGACTATTTAGAGGGTATCGAAGGAATAAAGGAGAATCATCATGCATTATATTACAACCAACAGTATGCGTGAATCGGCTTGTCCACAAGCAGTGTTTATGATGTTTGCATTGGGAATGTACACACATGAAGTAATATCTGAGCAAGATCATATGGCAATGTTTGTGAAGGTATTTTCATCTAGTATACAACGAGTTTTTGGGATAGCTGATTCTGCAGATGGTATGAGGCCAATGACTAAGTGATTGATTGGGTAATTGTGACGTTGATATAGTGTTGAGAACGATAGATTGTTGAATACGATTGTCGCTGCTATTTACTCACCCTTCGGAGTAAAAAGTAAAACCGGGTTCGGTATATGGCCCACCTAACTCTCCGCTCACTTACTCCCCGTTCATAGCTTTATCGAATTCCACTTCGGTCATCTCGTAGCCCCACTGCCAGAGACATTGCCTTAAAACTGCTCCCACATCTTCATCTGCGACTGCTGACCTTCCGCCTGATTGAACTAGCTTCTTGAGTAAGGCCCGCTTGAACCTCCCTGTAGGTCCGGCAACTTTCATCCCTAACGAATAGTACACGAATCAGTAAAGTGGTCATTTCATTTCCATTCCAAGATGCATATGCGAACCTACATCGTCTGACTTGTCTATCATCATCTCTCCCTCTCCTTCCCTCCCAGAACCTCACATACCATTGAGCCCATCCACGTGGATCTTCCGACCATATCCAACCTGCCTTTTCCCATTCTTGAAGAGATTGCCCAGCTCTTACTCTGAATCGGTTGTTCTCTCCATCGGGATATGGATTTGTGAGTAACTTGGATGAATTGGGTAATGTGAATGGAAGTGATGAAAGATCTCCTTTAGCCGATAATGGTGATTTCAGGATATTGGAATATGTGTCTCTATAGTAGTATCAACGTCAGCTTTCGGATCGTTTACCTTGGACTTTACTGAAAGTTTTTACGGAATTGCTCTTGGTGAACAGATGACTCACGCAAAAAAGGCTCCTCCAAATGCACCTCCTTTAAACATTTCTTCTGGGGTGAGATTCGGTGTGAAAACATCTTTCCATCTGCCTTCAAATATCAGTCTACCGTCTTGACCCCTTGTTGGTTTCTGAGCAGGTGAGAAACTCTCTTCGTCTGGTGATGATGATGAATATGATGGTCCTGGTAACAGAGTTCTCGCTTTCGCTTTGGGTATAAAAGGTTTACGTTCAATTCCTTTGGAAAGAGATGGTGGGGGTGTCAGATCATCATCACTGGGAGATACAAATCTGACGTCAGCAATGGAATATCTCTGAAGTTCACGAAAAGATAATGGGGATAGATAAGTGACTCACTCTGCTAGAGATTTGAGTTCAACCTCTTTAGCAGCGATCCTATTGCTCCTTCTGCTAGGTTCGGTTATCCGTCTTGAGGCTGCATCTTTAGCTTTCAATTCTCTCCTTCTTCTCGCTTCTTCGGAGGAGAATATAGGTTGTTTAGTTTTCAGTTTTGGTTTCGAGCCAAATACTCGAGTTGAAGTGTTGTTCAATCCTAGAGAGGCTAGTAGGTTATCACGCTCCCTGTTTGACACATTCAATCAATCAGCCCTTCTTGAGGAAAGATATATGGAGACAAAAATGGAGGGGATATTTACTTGATATTGGCAATTCTCTGTTTTTCGTACTCGTCCAATTCATTCATTTCTTCATCTCCATCTGTATCTTCAACCTGGAATGATTCAGAAGGGGTTGGATGGGGACTCAAGATCATACTGTCAGCTAATGTTGACATTCCGTTGTATGGGGGCTGTTTCGGACTTTGCTGTTTCGGACTTTGCCTTCGACTTGGCTTCCAAGAGAGAAATGGTTTTGGAGCTATCGAGACTCGTCGAGTCGGGTGTGAGGCGGAGCTTCTTCCACAATCGAGAAGGTCTGACTGATAGATTGTTGATATGATACAGATATCGCGAGTGCTTCAAAGATGAAAAGATTGACATTTGACTTTTGACTTTTTATCAGAACGCGTCGATCGAATGTTTACGAGGGGAGAAATGACGTCAGCTGTTGTTGCAGAGTTCCATCTATCTGTTGACAATCATCTTATATATTACAATTCGTCCCAATCTTTAGCTTCGTGCTATTCTCATCAATCCCAGAAGGAGGAATGTTGCACCAAGGCTGTGACAATGCTGTCCAACTTGCCATTATCATATTGAAAATGCCAATCTTCCGTGTCAAGTGGAACGGTATGACACCAATGACACCAACGTGGAATCTCCTGACACCGGTATTGATGCAGAGAACCTTTTGCTTAGACTCAGGTTGCATTATATTGTAGAGCTATCACGATTTATCTAAATCATCAAAACATATCTCTTGTCCTACTGCGCCATTGACCCTTAGCAAACTATCTCTTCTCTAGATCAAAAAGGTTCGTCAGTGATAGTTCCAGTCCGTTCAGATCTCTTGGAAAAAAATCTTGAAAGGGATTACTCACTTCCACAAATTTTGATCAAAGCTGCTTTCAATCCTTTACCAGCATTTTCCACATCTTTCTTCGACATTGCACCTGAGATACATATTTTCAAACTTGGTTCAGGTTCAAACACTTCTTGAGCTCTTAACCTTCTTGCTCTTGTAATCAAGATATTTGAAGTGTTCTGTACTTCATCAACTACCCCTTGCAACAGCAATTCTTCCTCTTCTAATGTCGTAGGTGGATTTAATAAGAAGATATGTATCAATCCTGAATTGGGATGCGATGGAATCGAGATTACCGCATCTTTGTTTGGGATTGGAGGAGGTGGCATTAAAGCTGAATCGGTATTCGTGTTTGCGGAAAATGTCCCGGTCAGATCAGGCATGACTGGTTCAAGTTTTGCTAGAGCTTGTCGGAATATCAAAATATTCGCTTGAAGTGAAGTCATCAGTGTCGGTTGAGCTTTGAGCATATCGATGGCTGCTGAAGCACATGTAGCTAACATAGCTGGAAGGGAAGCTGAGAATACCGATGCAGAGGAATTGATTCGCTAAGATCGTTGTGCGTCAGAATAAAGAGATGACGAGAGGAAAATAAGATTACCTGATGAGAACAGACTACTTGAGAACCCGCACAGAATCCACCACCAGTAGCGACTCCATTCGCCATTGAACCTAAAAGCATGTCCACCTCCGAAGCCTAGGTTACACACATGTCAGTATGGGGCTCGATTAACATTGGAGAGACGGTCTACGCTTCAACACTACTCACGGGCACACCGAAATGCTCCGTTATACCTCTACCATGGGCACCCATCATACCGAATGATTGACATTCATCAAGGATGAGTCGGTATTTATACTTTTTCTTGAGCTCGATCTGAGAATCATTTGGTCGTCAGTCATGTGATCTCTGGATGGGAACGTTGACGCTCACGACTTTGGGTAGATCCAAAACCATACCATCATTTTCAAAGACACCCTCAGCAACGATGAATTTCTTGGTCAATTTGCCTCCTTTTCTTTTCCTTTCCCTCTCAACATTCTGTAAGACTCTCTCGAGATCTTTCATATCACCATGAGCGTACCATTTGATGTTTGACCGGGAGATTTGTAGTCCTTTGTGAATACCGAAATTGACACCTCGATCAGCTACTATGATATCACCTCTTTTAGCGAAAGCTGGAATGGCAGATGAAACCAGTGCGAATGCTTGAGAATAGATGATTGACGCTTCTGTTCCTAGGAAAGAGGCAATATCCGCTTCTGCTTTGGTGTGAATATCTATAGATCGGGAAGAAATACAGATATCGTCAGTAACCAGATTCGAGTTGGTTTATCAGATCAAGTTGATCAATGATGATACGTGCTGGTGACATATGGCTTGCGTTCGATGAAGTTACTCACCGATGGTACCGTAGAAACCACTGGGACCACATGTACCAACGCCATATTTTTTCAAAGTATCAATAGCTACGTCTTTCATCTTCTCATTCTCGATAAATCCTGACCAATTAGGAGTAGTCAGATTTAGTAGCTGTGAAGCGAAAGATGAGCGTCCTTCGTCGGATGATCAGATAAGGCGAAAATTCACAAACTCACAGTTTTACCGTTTGGGGACGTTTTCACTTTGATCCCATTTGGTCCGTAGATAGTAGGTACTGTGTCAAGGGTGAAGCTATCTGCTGGAGTGGGATCATCGACCAGTGGAACCGGGTTGAAATCATCCACTAATTCATCGATTTCCTGTCGTCAATCAAAAGGGTATTGATAAGTATCAGTAAGATTACACGAGACAGTGAAGTTGTATGTGGAATACACTCACCTTTTCAGTCAATTTGATAAAGTTTTTACCCTCACCTTCGCCTCTCGTCCTACCTTTCAATACTGTCCTGATCGCGAAACCCAAAAGTAAGACTTCCAACAAAGATCTCCATGGATCATCTTGATAACTTGATTTTATATATCTGACGATGATAGGTGAACCTGGTATACGATTGAATAGATGTTCGATGGTGAAAATCAATGATGAAAGGGATGACAAGAGTGGTATGAGCGGTGCTGGTATTTCAGTCGATGAAGGTGCAGCAGCTGTCGCCATTGGAGAAGGCAATACGTGACTCATTGCTATGGGTCAAAGACGATAACACTGATTGAGAATTCGAGGGATGACTGGTTGAAATACAACTTTAGTATCCCGAGCAAAACAAAGACGAACGCGGTTTAATCCATGAGAAGGAAAACAAATGCCACGCGTGAAAGGGCCCGTGCAGTGATACAGATTGAATTTGTAATGGATTTTGTAGTGAATTTGTGATGAGCGGTACAAGAATTTGTAATCGGAATAGCAAGCGAATACTCTACTTTTCCAAGAGGATTACGTAGACCCCAGCTTGGACGCATGGGGCCCCACACGGTGACACGGTGTCTTTAAAAGTTATCTGATCTGAAATCTAAATTCGACCTTTTAGAATGAATGAGATGAAATATGATCAGATATCCTACCATTAGAATCGTGATTCTCAGGAGGAGCAACGGTCATCCACTAAGTAACATCGCGACTACTCTGACAAGTGCTTGATCCTCTCGATCCCCCGCAAGACGAATCTGTCATTTCGCTGAGTTGGCTATCCGAGATGAGCGATACAATAGAAGAGAAAGATCATTGGCGGTCAGTGATACGTGCGTTCGATGGGTATATGAGGTATCATGTAAGCTTGAACTCTACGGTTGATCCATGTATGAAATGCATGTTGACGTTGTACATATTCGGTGTGATAGCTGTCGGCGAATCATGCTAGACGTATGAACTTCCTTTCACTGCCTAAAGAATCGAAACAGATATTTAACGGTATAGGATATCGAGAAAAGCTCGATGCTGTAGATGAAGGTATCAGGCGGTGAGCTTGTTGTCCCTGGTGACGCCAGCATACTGACTTGCACATTTGGCTTTTAGGAATGCAGAATTCATAGAGGAGATGATAGCTACACCTGTGTTTGCAGATATGCTAGAACAAGATGAGTCTGAACGTCGACTGTCGCACTCGCAAGCGCATGCACATAGTCACGAACATGACCACTCTCCCTCGCATGGACATCCACACGATGCACCAAGAGCAGATAAATTATCACAACAAGAAATCGATATGGCTCAAGATAAAATACGTTCAACACTTCGATCATTCGTTAGAGATTGGGCTATCGAAGGTAGAAGAGAGAGAGCAGCGTGTTATGATCCATGTTTAGAAGCATTAGAGAAGTATTATCCTTTGGCCAAGGAAGAAGATGGGAATATAGACGGCGAAAAAGAAATCAAAAAGGATAGAGGCAGCGTAAGGGTTTTAGTACCCGGTTGTGGTTTAGGTAGATTAGCCATGGAAATAGCTGCAAGAGGTGAGTACCGAAGTGTTATCGTTTTAGAGAGGACACTCCCCGTAGCGAGTTATGGCTGATTGAGGGAGTTATGATATAGGGTTCGCTTCACAGGGGAATGAGTTTAGTTCATATATGCTTATAGCTTCAGATTGGGTGTTAAACCAGTATGTCTCCACACGTTTGAATATCACCTCTGCGGTTGACTACATAACTGATACAGTGCTGCGGATTTTAGCACAAGTCATCGACATTCACATACGATTTATCCATATCTCCATTCGTTCTCAAATCATCTATCAACGATGCACAATCTACTACTAAGAGTTCAGATACCTGATATTTGTCCTTCGGACGTATTGGGTAATGGACAAGGAGGAGCTTTTTCTCTAGTAGCAGGTGATTTTGAAGATATCTACGGTCCATCTTCTTGGGATATACCACGAGTTCTTTCAAATCAAATTCAGATACAAACGTCAGATCCAAAACCAGATTCGAATTCAGATGGATATGGAAACGGAGATTGGGATGAAAGTCAAGATGATGGTAAAGTATGTCAAAAAGGTAGATGGGGTGCCGTAGTAACTTGTTTTTTTATCGATTGTGTGAGTAGTCCATAAACAATATTGTTCAATGATATTGATTATATATATATAGGCTCGAAACGTTTTGAACTATCTTAAAATAATTCATACGATACTCGCAGACGATGGAGTTTGGATAAATATAGGACCGTTATTATGGCATTTTGAAAATTCACCTAAAAACTCTCCTACGGGTGAAGGAAGTATCGAATTGAGTTTAGATGAAGTCAAAGAATTAGCTAGGATAGTTGGATTTGACATTAGAGTGAGTCCATCTCTTTTGGCTTTGGACGTGAACATTCAATGTGAAGTCGGAACCAAGTACTGATCAGGATTTCCTATCGCTTTCCCCTTTCACCTTGATTAGGAAGAGAAAATGATTAAGACCACTTATACTGGTATTCCAGACGGTATGTTGAAGCATGAGTATAATGTGAGTACCATCGACGCCCTCTCCACCACATCCGATCTCACTCGAGCATAATAGTACGTCCGCGGACTACTGATAAATCGTTCTAGGCCGCATTTTGGGTAGCGACGAAACGAAAAACGACGTAGCATTTGCATATTTACATGAGATACATAGCGTGTTTATTCCCCTTGTGAATAGAGGAGGATGTTTGGGATGATGACATGTATGCGTCCTTTCATCGACACCCCGAAATATAAGACCGCACTACGCAGAACTGAGAGGTCGACCTATGAAGGTAGACGTTGATACTCACAGCATGACGTCCATCTCAATAGAGGTTGTGGCGACAGGGCGTCACAATACAAAGGATGTTCGAAGACGAGACCATTCAGCCAGTACATTTGCCTTCTTCCACAATACTCTTTGGTACGTATATATTCGGTGCGCTACAGCCCCTCAAAGTATTTCCCACTCAACATAACCGTCTATCGAGCATTCTACCCAGCCCTTTCTATTGTGAATCATCATGAATTCCCTTCGCTCACTCAAAAACTTTATCACTGGAGGGGTTGCTCGAAACGCAATCGGACCGGACAGTACTGATGATAGCAATCACGATGATTACTCTGAGTTTCAACCACTCGTCATTCGGCGTATTTGGGCTCCTGCTCCAAATGATGATGAAGATATCACGAAATGGGATAATCAAACCAGAGGTTCTAGGATTATCGACTACCTAAAGCTCAAATTCGAAGATGAAAATGATAGAGATGAAACATTGAATGCTGATTGTCATGCAATGCATCAGTTCTTTACGCAAAATCGAAATTCTGATCAATTCTTGACTCGAAAGACTGATGAAGATGTATCTACAGAAATTTCTTCTTTTTGGAAATGCAAGTCGTCACCTAGATTCGTAAGTCATGGTGAATCTGAGAGTCAGAACAAAGCTGAAGATCAGATGGAAACGAAAGTTGGCGTTGAACTTGAGATGAACCCCAGTTATAAAGAATGGACAGACCTGAGAAAAGACTTCAAAGATAGTTTGAATACCACTTCGAAAGATCAATTAAGTTCATTCGACTTCACTCTGGAAATGATCGCGTCTCTTGGAGCATTAGATAGAGAAGAGGATCACGATCAAAATGAACTGTATATACCTATCACCATCGAAGATTATTTGCATGACCAATTGATGTTGATGACTAAATCCACCAACGATGGGTGCCATACAAGTATCAATTATGAATTTGTGGATCCCGCTCTGGCCGATATGAAAAAGCATCAGAAAGCTGCTAATGACATCTGGGCGAGGAAAAGACAGGCTTTAGAGAGTTTAGTAGAAGATGGAGGAGATACAAGATCAAGAAGGGGACATGAATAGACTTTTGTTCAAGATCAATATAGAGTTGACGACCTGGTCTGCGTTGATAGTCTAGACCGAGAGCACTCCTGTTCTTTTGCTTATACTCGTTGATCACGCAGTAACATATATTTCACATCTTTCCCCCTAGAATGATCGTTCATCCAGCTTAGCCTCTTCGTCATATGCATACTCTTATCGAGCGTAATCTGACCATTATTCTATAATGGAAGAAGGAAGTGACGTTTCGCTTTTCTATTTCCGTATCGTGCCGCGGCTTCGGGGACCCTGTTTGTTTACGTTATATCATCCCTTCGGCGTCCTTCTTCTCACTTGACAGCAGACGTCACCATGCATTTCGATTCACCACCGAAACGAAAACGGATTATGACATTCTTCGGCCTCGAGAAAGCAAGTAACTCATGTATGATATATATGAGATGAAGATAAGTTCAAATCACTGTGGACACTACACTCGCATCTATCGTCCAGCATCTACACCTCCCGCTGAACAGAGATACAAGAGAAAGGACACTTGACTGGTAAAAGTACGTTTCAACAACGCTTTGACTTTTGACATCAAGCAACATCCGTTCTCGGTCAACCGTCCAAGCCCGAAGGTCGACCTACTATCTTTTGAAGAAATCAACATTACTAAGCAAAGGATCTGGGCATTGATAGTCACTCTTCAGTGCATTACTTGTTCATTCGATAACTCGAAAAGAGACTGTCAATGCAAGAAATATCACGGTACCATCAGTCCAAGCACAACACTCGTTCTCTCCTTCACACACCTGAAACACCACATCATTCATCATTCATCAACAAGACATCCTTTGAGACCCCACCATCATCATCATCACGCGCGCACACACCCGTCATAAACACTTTTACCTCCCCCACAGGAAAACTCGATCAGATATATCATTGGGGACATTGTGTATACTCAAAGAGACAGGGGTCCAAGACCTTGCGCGACTAGAGCTCAAGTGGTGGTGACGAGGTAGAGAAAGAGCAAAGCGAGGGAGAAAGAAGGAGTGCAAATGAGGGAGAGTAGGGAGACGCACTTAGACTCACCACCTTTGTCCTGATTAAAGTATCGAAGAAATACGACATACCGTCAGAATATCTGTCATCTAAGATCGTTGACAGAATCACATCCACAAGCTCTCATAGCTTTGAAGAGCGTCAACCTCGGCTCAAGCTAGCTCACTTCGTTAATATCGGAGAAATCAACTGAAACAGATAAAAATCCCCAACCGTGCACGGTCTTCAAGTCACGCAAACGATCGGAAAAATTAAACGATTGAAATTCCCCATCGTTTGACTCGTGTAAAATGTCAACATCAATGCTACGTCCAAACCTGGGGATTGCTTCGTCATCTTCTTCTTCTTCACGTTCAATACCACCTTCAAGATCATCTTCATTCATGCCAACACCTAGATCATCGACTCCATCAGCGACATATCCCTCTTCCATAACATCATCATCTTCGCAAAACCTAGAACATCATCATCATAACGCATTATCATCGAAATTGAAACATATGTTCGATAATCAGAAATATGCCCTGTTTGAAACTACTGTCATCATCAATGAACTGGGTAATGTCCCCCAGTTATCAGGTGAATTCGACGTTAAATGGAAATTTAGAGGTAAAAGACCTAGAGGTAAAGAAATGATTGAATTGTCTAAAAAAGGTCATCGTAAGTGGAAGATCCAGTCACATCGTCTTTTTCATCGTTTTGATGAGCTTCAAAATTGCGAAGGCAAACACTGACACTCGTCGTTAGATCCAATACCCAAACCTTCATTGCCAAACCTCAAATTGCAATCTCAAAGTGTCAACCCTTCTGCATCATCTCTATCTGTGGGAACCACGTCAACGGCTTCTTCAGGTGTTTATCCTCCCACTCCACGATCGCTCCTCAATCCTCCATCGTCCACGACCACATCGCGAGTCCCGAAATCTTTGACACTTCCTCCGCAAAAGGATGGCATTCCTGCAAAGCCAGACAAGAAAGCTTCTGATCCCACGCCTTTGAAGCAGGTCCTCGCTTTGGGTCAAGATTCTCCACAATCAGAGGAATTTCCAACTGCCATGGAATCACCTCAGCAGATAAGCGAAGAACCAGAAATTGATGAAGATGGAACTAGGTCAAGAAGTACAAGCGGATCAAGTAGACAATCTACTCAAAGTTCTGCTGGGTTACCACCCTTAATCAACATTCATCGACCGATACCATCTCGTGATTCTTCCGAAGTCTCGACAGATAAACTCCCATTTCCAAAAACCGTTCCTATCAGAGGAGGAACAACACCTTCTGTCTCTACCCTTATTGATCCCGTCCAAGATCAAGATGAGATTTTCAATCCGGACAGAAGAAATAGAATGAGTCGTACAGCGTCTGTAGCTACCACAGCAAGTTCTTCCACCACGTCAACAACAAATGCTCACATCAGTCAAAGGCTTCGTTCGGTCTCTGGACCCGGACCGAAAATTGATAATTCTCAAGCTGATTCGGAAATGAGAAAAGGTACAACACCATCAAAACCGCTCAAGTCTCATGCCTGTAAATGGGATTATGAGTTACATCATATGTTCAGAGTACCACTTAGTAAACCGATCCCTCCTTCGACCACTCCAAGCGGAACATATCCATATAGACAGAAACCTTTGGGACCTCCTTTGCCCATAGTAGGCAGTGGACCTTTATCTGAATCTGGATTGAGGTTGGAGATCCAACAACTCCCTACTTCATCCTCTACTTCACATGGTAGAACGAAGGGTAAGGGAGAAGAAGGAAGCATCGTCGACGTGATTCGTAAAGAGGTCAGGGAGAAGACGGTTTTTGGTATAGTGGATCTTGACCTGGCTGCGTTTGCGGGTAAGGGTAAATTGACCAGGAGGTTTCTCTTGAAAGGTAGTCGAACGAATGCGACGATAAAGGTGAGATTTATATTCCCTGCTCCATTATCACATTGCTAATCACGAGTAGTTAACGGTCGATATGAAGTGGATTGGTGGAGAAGACAAATGGGCCGCGTGAGTTGTGTGTATATGCGAATGAGACTGATATCTCGAACGTAGCCCGCCAATGCAAGAAGGACATCACGTCTCTGGAGTATCAGACTTTATGCCTATGGACCCCCAGGAAGGTACACGAAGCGACCGTGAGTTGTGTTAGGCTCTCTCTGTATTTTTGTAAGCTGACTCGGACTTCCTCTCAGTGGGTCTTGTGAAAACGCCGTCGAACTCGTCGTCTGGCTCTTCCCTCGATCTCCAGCGGACACGAACAAACTACTCTACATCCACCAACCAAACTCGCAATCCAAGCATGACTTCACTTGTCAGATCTGTGACTCGAAACAGTCATCAGCCGTTCGAGTCTCATCTGCGCCCCACGGTCAGCCGAAGTCAAACAAGTACACAAGCTAGACCCACAAGTACAGTATCTCTTCAATCAGGACAGATCTCACCAAGAAGGAAACACGACAATACTGTACCTTCACCTATGATATTGAATTTATCCAAAGTCCACGACCATCATCGACATCATACACACCATTTGAGAAAACGAAATGGAGGAGGAGGACACCGACAAACCCTTTCGAATGGTATAAACGATCTGCCACCTGAAGTCATCATAGAAGCTATATTCAATCCACATCCAGCCAATGTGAATGGCCCTTTCACGTATATACCTGCAAGTTCAAATAACAGTGAACTTCAAGGTGAAAAGGAAGTTTGGGCAAAAGTTATCAATCAAGCTTCAGGTGAAAATGGTGATAACCATTTATCAGAAAATAATACCGAAACAGGTCAAGGTACACCTGAGAATGTCATTGATATAACCAACGATACATTGGAAAAGAATGGTAATAAACATAAAATAGGTTGGAGGATGAGAAATAGGATTAAAGCGGAAAAGGACAGAAGTGTGAGGTAAAGCCAATTCCGGTTTGAGGTGCGACAATCTATTCACGTCAACGAGGGTATAGAGCGAGTAGCTCAGATACTATAATATTCGAAGGGGGAGTAAAGAAATACACTCTCAGTGATGGTGTCATGTAGCTGTGCATCGTCTGTAACTTTTTCTCAATGAGATCATGCGGGAACTTGGCATTTACGTCTTTGTTGATTCTCCTTGTTTGTTATCGCATTTTCATTCAATCAGCACATAGCATTTTTGTCTGTTGTTATTATTCTGTTCGATATTTCGGAAAGAATGTGTGCTTGAACATTGCAATGTTAAAAGATGACAGCAAGACAGTTGTTTCCGTTGGAAGTACTGGGAGTCGCGGGTGAGGGGGGAATGACGATCCCAACAACAAATTGAAGCATTTCAATCTTATACAGCGCTCTCATTGAATAGTATACGCATCTCAGCGACAAAGATACACAAGATGAACAGAAGGGACGTTGATGAAGCAGCATGTGAGCCAATCTTCTCTGACTCACCCGCCACGAAATTGACTTACCAGCTGACAAAACCCACCTAGTACTCAAATTATATGGCATCTCATCGCTTGAACCTGAATCTTGGGAATCGATAGATCATGAGACTGAGGGTCCACTAGCTGGGACGATGACTGGGGAAGATGGATTGATGGTTGAGGAAGTTGATCCGCTGGGTTTGAGGGGGAAGTTGGTCGGGTGAGTTTGGACGTTGAACTCTTCTGCTTGATTTGACACTGAATGCTAGATTGCTGACAACGGTCGCTTGGTGTATCATGATTATGTAGATCAAATGAACTGGACTTGAAGACTAGTAAGTGGTTCATCTCGAACAAAACTTATCAACCTTATCATCACTGATTCACCCACTTTTCGTGAAATAGGAACAGCAACTTCGTTATCAAGTAAATCATTCGATCCAAAAATGTTCTTATCAGCCTATCATCCAGATGCATCTTTTCAGGATTTGAGAAAAGGTATATACAATTTGGAAAGAGCAATCGAGAGCAGATCAGAGGCTGTTAGGATTTTAGTGGAAGAGAACTTTGATAGGTTCGTGGGTGTCAAAGCTAGTAGTGATGGTAAGTCCCGAGTATCTCACCATATCGTTATGCTACCACTCACCTCATAAATTCTAGTCGTTTACAGAGATATGAAAGAAGGGTTCTTAGCGACCGATACAGATCACGGTACGAGAGAATTAAGAGAGATTTTCAAGGGTAAATTCAATTCTGAGAATATCTCTGTCTTTGATGACCATTAACGTGTGATCCTTAGTCGCTGGACATAGAGCAGATCAGGTGTTCTTACCTGTTTTGGAAAACGCAGTTAAAGCTTCAAAATTACGTTCCACTCTTGGTGTAGTTGAGAAGTCCAAATTCCTATTCAACCTACCCAATCAATTGATGGAATCTATCAATGCTGTAGGTTTTTTCCTTTTGCTCGACGTGCTGATCACACTCAATGTTAAAAGGGGAAATACGATCAAGCTTTGAGAGATTACAAAAAAGGAACATTCCTCCAATCATCGAGACAGTTAATTCCTGGAGTAAACGCATCTAAAGAACAACAGAAGAGAATCTTCGATAAAGTTTGGAATTCAGTTGAAGGTATTATGAGTGATATGAGAGATCGTTTAGACTCGACCTTGAAAGATCCAACGAGGGGTGTTGAAGAACAGGAAAGAACGATTGAGTGAGTTGCTGCATCTGTCTCTATCGGTGTAATTGGACCTGACACACCCCTTAGAATCTTGATTGAACTTGATCAAAGTGATGAACCTGCTTGGACGTACTTGGAATATCAACACAAACACATCTTGGATAACATGAGGGTCATCTATAACAAATCGCAAGAGCGGATCAAAGGTGAGCGCGACAGAACGTATAATAGTTGAACCTGGGTATAGTTGCTCGGCAAAACTGCTCGACAGAGCCATCATCATCAACCGCCGAGGCTGATCTGCTCAGACGACAGCTGGCTTCGGCAGATTATCAGCTCAACGCCATGACCCGTGAGTCTGTTCGCTAGCGCTGTCAAACTTACCTTTGCATAGCCGTAGATGCCGCCTGGATGACGATTCAAGCTCTCGTCAAGCAACTATCAGATTACGTGACACGATCATTACCTGGATTCTGGAAAATCGCCAAAGCATGTATGGACGGTAAATATCGAAAGGTAAGTTGGCCCGTCTTCGTTCAGTCTGACGAAATATAGCGAGATTCATCGGGACATACACCTGCATCCAAACGACCTGCATCGACATGCCGGTCCATGGCATTAGAGATCATCAAATTATATATCACAACATTATCACAGTTTTTCACTTTATCCGCTTTGTCCGAATCTCAAAGTAGGAAAGAAGATCAAGATGACGTACCTATACCACCATTCGTACCATCTGGAACATCAGTAATCACAGCTTGTTATTTTGCTGAAAGATTGGTAGAAGAAGTATCTGATTGTTCCATCGAGTTGATGAGTGTCGATGTGGCGAGTGAAGCGCGTAATGGATTGAAATCAATGTTGGATAGTTTGCGATGGAGGTTCGAGGAAGTTATAGCTTCAACTTGGTCAAGAGGTGAGCCATTACCTCGGAGGACATGGCTGACAATGTAGATTCGAAAATTATACATCATTTGGAAGATTGGTCTACAGCTGTAACATCAAAATCAGCTATCAAGTATCTACAGATAATTGAGGATTTCCAAATTCGAATAACAACTTCGACTAAGAAAATAGCGATCACTTCAACGACCCATTTCAAGAGGAAAGTAAAAGAAAGTTTCGTAGATACGTTATGTTTCTGCTTTGATGGAATGTTAGATTCCACTTCTCCCAATAACAAATCCTATGAACATATGAGAAGACCAAGTCGATTACAACTTGTTTCGCAACAAGGACAAGTGAGTTTATCCAATGACATGGGTGGAGCTGATGTTACGTCGCTCAGGAGATCCGATTGTTAGTCACGTTGGCACAATTCGACATGTTGAAGAAACAATCACTATCTTCGTTGTGTAACAAAATATCGAAACTATTAGATGTGGATATGTCAAAAGATCAAGCTTTATTGATGGAAGTCATTGAAAATATGGATGAGATGATTTTCAGACAACTGATCCAGACACGATCTGAACCTTTAATCAGGGTTATTGAAGATGGTATATTGAACGATGGGATGGATTGGTTAAACACATCCAAACCTACTGGTAAGTCCCCCTTTTGCGACTACGCTAACTGTTACGATGATAGAAGTACGACCCTATATGCACAAGGCCATTTTGTTATTGGTAGAAGCTCATTCCAAGATAGGTGATGTATCGCCTAACTTGATTCAAAAAGTTATTGAATCACTGGTGAATAGGATCACTCAGGTGGCATTGAACAGCTTTCAGAAAATACCGAAATTCGGTACGGGTGGTATGTTAACTGTGAGTACTTGTCAGAAAGAAGTGTGTTGACACCTCTTAGGCAACATTGGAAATTGAGTTCTTACATCAATCGGTCAATTCATACGTCTCCCCTCAATCGAATGAAACGCTTTCAAAGATCTACGATACCATCTCACAAGCTTACAGGAGACAAAAATCGAACGATGATTTCAATAGAGAATTGGATGGATTGAGGAAACTGTTGAATACGAGCAGAAAAGCTACTGGAATGGAAACGCTATGTTTTAGGCCTTCGCAGATTAAAGAGTAAAGTAAAGAAGTATGAGAGATATCTTGGCGGTTTGTTTCCTCCGAAGATAACCGATCATCGAATTGACCATCTAATACTATCGTGGGATTATCATCGCTATGTAATTATGTATGGTCGCGATACAGTGAGCAAGTCGTGTGAACAATTACTCGTTCGCTGTGGAATGGGCTCCCATACACCGTTATGTTTCAACTATCATCCGGTAAATGTTCTAATGGGGGAATGACCGAGGAATGTGATTGTTGGGGTTTTTGAGGTGAGAACGTTCGGATATGAGGGAATAACCGTATAATATGCCCATATGATATATTTAGTACTAGTAAACAGGTGATTGGTCCGGTTATTGCATTTATTACTATTCGGTACATTCGGGATATATAAAGAAAGGGGGGGAATTTCGAATTGGAATATACAAAGAGAGAAAGAAGACCGCATATCGTTGTGACAAGAGGAAAAAGACAGATTCATCATTTGACTGCCTCGCATCATACATAATCACAACATACTACCACAGTCAGGATAGTCAGTCATCATGGCAACGATAGATAACATCAAACAATCAGTCAACACTGTAAGCATGCCTTGCCCCTTTTCTCCCCCCCCCCCCACTCCAGCTATTCCCCCCCACTGTGTGTATCACTCCGGTCAGCCGGACAGAGGCGTTGACTCCATATCCCATCAAAAGAGTGTTACACCAAACACTGTCACCTCCTTATGACAGACGAATATCGCATTCACTGACATTTACAACGTCTCACTCACAGATAGTAGACTCGGCGATGTCAGCGGCAGAACAAGTTATTCATCATGTACACCCATTACCTGATTCAGTACCTGAATCAGAAGACTTATTCGCCCCACCACCAAGGTTGAGAGGTGAAGAAGGAAGACCGAAACCCCACATTGGTCCAAATTTCCAATCCTATTTGACGGAATGGAAGAAGACCGTAGGACCAGATAGTGATAAATGGTGGGCTGAAAAAGCGGTAGAATGTTTGAGCTGGTACACACCTTTCAAAACTGTCAGAGCTGGTGATTTCGAAAATGGTGATGTGCAGTGGTTGTGCGTATCCTCACTCTGCAGGGGAAAGCCAAGCCTGAACATCGTTAACTGACGTGTGATCTTCCCATATCATAGCCCAGAGGGAACCCTGAACGCTTCATACAACTGTCTCGATAGACACTTTTATAAAAATCCAGAGAAAACAGCAATCATCTACGAAGCTGATGAACCTTCCGAATCAAGAGAAATATCCTATGCAGAATTAATGAGAGAAACTTGTAGAGTAGCAAACGTACTCAGATCTTGGGGTGTTAAGAAAGGTGACGCAGTTTCAGTATAGTACGTCCGTCTCGTTGCGAGAGAACAGAAACTCACGATAAACATAGCCTTCCCATGACATGGCAGGCTGCTGCTGCATTCTTGGCTTGTGCAAGAGTCGGTGCGGTACACTCTGCTGTATTCGCTGGTTTCTCGGCCGAATCTCTCAGAGACAGAGTAAACGACTGTGAATGTAAAGTGTTGATCACCACCGAGTGAGTCCCCTACCAGCGAGTATCCGCTAAAACGCTTATTTCCAGTGAGGGACGACGAGGTGGAAAAAGTATTGCCACTAAAGCTAGTCAGTTATGCCGGGTTTGCCATAAATGCATCGCTGATATCCCCTAGTCGTCGACGCTGCCCTTCAATCGTGTCCACTTGTCGAACACGTCCTTGTGCTTCGACGAACCGGTAACAAGGTACCTTTCACCGAGGGCAGAGACAAATGGTGGGACGAGGAATGTGCCAAAGTCCCTACCTATTGCCCTTGCGAGCCAATGGCTTCCGAGGATCCTCTCTTCATCCTTTACGTGAGTAACCTATGCACTATGTCGCTGATGATTAGACTTCTGGTTCTACCGGTAAACCCAAGGGTGTGGTCCACAGTACTGCTGGATACCTCCTTGGTGCCTATCTGACCGTCAAGTATGTATTCGACGTTCACGCCGACGATAAATTCGCTTGTATGGCCGATGTTGGATGGATAACAGGTCACACCTACATTGTTTACGGACCCCTCGCCAACGGTGTTACCACGACTGTATTCGAATCCACTCCGGTCTACCCTACCGCCTCTAGATACTGGGACTTTGTCGACAAATGGAAGGCGACACACTTGTACACTGCGCCTACGGCCATTCGATTACTTCGAAGAATGGGTGAAGAACATGTTGCAAACCATGACCTTTCATCATTGAGAGTGTTAGGATCAGTTGGAGAACCCATCAACCCAGAAGCTTGGCATTGGTACAATGATTTCGCCGGAAAGAAACAATGCGCTATCGTGGATACTTATTGGATGACTGAAACCGGGTCAATCGTCGTCACTCCATTACCAGGAGCCATATCAACCAAACCTGGTTCAGCGACTTTCCCATTCTTCGGCATGGATGTTGACATCATCGATCCTCAAACTGGTAAAGTCTTGGAAGGAAATGATGTGGAAGGTGTTTTGGTTGCAAAGAAACCATGGCCATCACTTGCTAGAACAGTCTTCAAAGATCACAAGAGATACCTTGAAACATACATGAAACCTTATCCAGGTTACTTCTTCTTTGGAGATGGTGCTGCTAGAGATTACGATGGTTATATCTGGATCAAGGGAAGAGTTGATGGTGAGTCAATTTAGAAAAGGATTAATGCTGATAATACCATTTAGATGTAATCAAGTGAGCCTTTTTTTAGGTAGACTCTGCTAACCCTTCATCACAGTGTATCAGGTCATCGATTATCCACGGCCGAAGTAGAATCAGCTTTGATTCTCCACAAGGGTGTAGCGGAAACGGCAGTGGTCGGTTCACACGACGATATCACCGGTCAAGCAGTGTTCGCTTTCGTCACCATGAAACCTGAATTTGACTTCAAAGCTACCAAGGAAGTTGACTTGAACAAAGAATTGGCTATTCAAGTTAGAAAAGTGATCGGTCCGTTCGCCGCTCCCAAGAAGATTGTAAGTTACCCCACGCTAGACAAGTATGCTGACGAACACAGTACCTCGTCAACGATTTGCCTAAAACACGATCGGGTAAAATCATGAGACGTATCTTGAGGAAGATCGTCGCTGGAGAAGGTGATCAATTGGGTGATTTGTCATCCATCGCTGATCCAACTGTAGTCGAAGACAGTGAGTCCATTTGCTACAAAACTACAACGGAGGATTGATGATTGTCATTCAGTCAAAGCTAAAGTAGCTGCTGGACCTGCCAAATAATCGCATTTCGTGAGGATATGGAGTGACGAAAAGGAAAGAACTTGTGTAAAGAACAATTCTGGAAGTATCATTATTAATTTTGGATTCCTCTGTTTATCTCCTTCCTAGGTTAGAACATATGATGTATTCATTTGTGAAGAAGCAATAGATATTCACGTCCTCTCTGTGCTTTTGGATCTGCTTCTCGGAGACGGGAGAGTGAATTCAGATGTTGAGAACATCTAGATCCACATTGTATATATACCCTTACTGACTTACTGTACCATTAATTGTTCACGAGCTTGCTATCAGCCAAATAACGTTCTGACGTCCCCATCCCCCCCCCATACCGTAATATATCGAGCATTATCGTAAAATCGGTTACAAAAGTTATCCGGGTGGTTCTTCCATGTTTTGTGTGTGAAAAAGGTGAATGGAATGTGGAGGTACTCGTGTGGATGATCCGTGACCTGGTGACATTCGACATTGGACATTCGCATTATTATACCTGTATGTAGCTCGAAGTCAGAGGGGGAGTTGACTCAAGCCGAGATAATCGCCTCGTGATTTAGTTTACTGCTTTGCGGCCTTCTGGGGTGGCTATGCTATGCTTTCTTCGCCAAGTGATCATATGTTGTAAGTTAATAATGTTGTAGTACGTCACCCGTTTCCCGTCTTTCTTATCATGAAGTGCTCCTTATGTATATACATGTAAATTTATTTGGGGGCATGGAATGTCTCGTGTACATATGTGATTTGGGTGCATGTACGCAATGAATCACCTGATACAAGTACATTATTATGTGTTCTTAACAATTCATCATCTAGTTCACATCATTCATCGCAATCATACATCATCAACTTGAACAGCTCATCTCGTTATTCAACTTTGCATATGCTCACCTTCACTTGACTAGATCGACTTCATCTTAAGCAGTTGTAGATCTACGGAAAAAGCTAGGACTTTAACAATGTCGTCTTCTGGCTCTCTTACTGCTACACCTACTGCAGGTATAGCTACAAAACCGTATCCATTTTGGTTAGGAGGTGAATGACCTTTTCTACTTCTCCCGTTATATGCTTTAATCTGTTTTCGTCAATCTCCCTCTGTTTGTCGCAGTAAACGGTATGACCGAGAATAGGTTCAAGCTTACGTTTCTTCTTTGCCCACTACATAGGTGTCGCAGCAAGTATAGCAGCTAGTATAACCCATCCTCTAGACTTGACTAAAGTAAGTTGAACTTCATACCCTCTTCCACCTAACTGAGTAGATTCCTTTTCTATAGGTAAGACTTCAAACTAGTGGTGATAAAGGGATGATTCAGTCATTGAGAAAGACAATACGAAATAACGGTTAGTAGTGGCTTTTCTCCTCTCCATTACCGCTTTTGAGAAAGGAATAAAAATATCAAACAAAATAGATGTATGACTTACTCGCCTTTTTCCTGATTATGGTACAGGAACAAGAGGTCTTTTCGATGGATTAACAGGAACTCTACTTCGTCAAATGACTTATTCAATGACTAGATTCGCAGCTTATGATTGGGCAAAAGCGGAAGTACACAAAGGTATGGTTGAGCGTTGATTGGGACTTTTGGAAAGAAGCTGACTAACATGTTCGTTCTCTTTGTACCCTATATACCATCTTCCACCCAATCACTAACGACCATGCCAACAGGCTCGGGTCCACCTCCAGCATACAAAATGGCTTTGGCAGGCTCAATGGCAGGTGGAATAGCAGGAATAGTGGGGACTCCATTTGAAACTCTGATGGTTAGGATGCAAGCTGATAAAGCCAAACCTATCGAACGTGAGTGCTATTACACTCCCCTTGTTCACCTGACTGATATATCGCATGTAACAGAAAGATACAACTATCGTAATTCCGTCCAAGGGTTTTTCAGAATGACTTCAGAAGAAGGTATATCAAGTTGGATAAGAGGTCTAGGTCCAAACACGTTTAGAAGTATCTTGATGAATATGAGTCAGCTCGCAAGGTGAGTTTCATCGTTGTCATGAAAGATGATGAACGGTCTCGATGATAGTTACGATCTATTTAAACGGGAATTGATACATACGAAAGTATTGGAAGATGGTCCCGTATTGCACTTTTTCGCTTCTCTTGGTGCTGTAAGTGCAGATTTCGTCTGAACTACTCTCCGGATGATGCTGAAACCAAGCGACAGGGAACCGTGGCGACAAGTGAGCATCCCATTGGAAGAAGTATCCTAACACACCACAGCCGTTTGTTCTCCCGCCGATGTGATCAAATCAAGAATCATGACTGCGCATGGTAAAGGGACTTCAAGCACGATGGGTGTCATTAAGCAATCGTAAGTGAAATTCCGTCTTGAAGCTGCGACTTGATCCTAATCTCCCGTCAATCGTACAGATTCGCGAATGAAGGAGCAATGTTCATGTTCAAAGGTTGGGTGCCGGCTTGGACTAGATTACAGCCTACGTGAGTTCTTCTCGGTATATTCGTTATTCAATTGACTGAATTTTGTCTAGCACTATACTGATGTAAGTTCCGGCGCTCTTACCAAGCGAACCATCTCCTCGAGTCCTTGTAACGCTGACATTCGGATAGCTTCTTGACCCTTGAACAACTGAAGAAGGGAGTCGATGCGTATAGAGCTGCGGGCGGCAAGTTACTGTGAAGAATGGGACGGATGGAAGGCCAGTTCAGGCGATGTATAACATGCATTTTGTAGTAGTAAAACAGTGAATCCGTTGGTTGGGCCCGTTCCGGGTAATTCTCATATGCTATAGTTGTTTTAACCCTGACTGCTCCGGGCGCCGAATGGTCATTTTCAATTGATAAACCATAATGATACACCATAATGATACAAGAATAACAAGAGTCTTCATTCACATGAGATGGAGAATAGACGGGCATGAGTACGCCGCCATTGTGATACATTGATCATCACCATCGAGCAGGAACAGAGTCGTCAGCACAACCAATTTCCCATCACTTGTAAACCATTCAAAGATATTTCAAGCCGAACGAACACGCGTTGAAAGAATTGATCGTATCCCACTGGGAAATTCTCAACTGCTGCTAGCTAAATAATCTTAGTTTGGCCAAAGGATCAAAGGCTCGAAGGTCTTCGGAGTAGTTAGGAACTGTGACAGTCATAGTGGATCCCATCGGTGTTGCCGATAAGATTCGTTGCACAGAAATAGAAACCCCGAGTCAAAGAAACCCAATCGATATTCGGTGCCGAATCGTAAAGTAAGTGTTCTCCCATACCATCATAATCGATTTCTTCATAAATATCTAGATATGATTGAAAGCTTGATATAGTACTTGAATCCTTACGTTGCTTATAGTTATCAAGATAAGCTTCTTTAAACAAATATACATTTCCCATATCCTTTGACAATTGAAAAATATCGAAATCGAGTCATATATCGCATTCCTCGATCGAGCCGAGACCACACTCGCAACGACAACCAAGATTAATACCGTCATGTCGTCCCAAGCTCGACCTGATAGTCCAGGAAATCCGGCTCATCGAAACGAACATACCACCACAGCTGATCAAATCAGGAAAGAAGAGAATGTGATTGAAAATGAAAAAAGTACATTGGGACAAGAGAATCAAACTATCCCAGGTGGTATTTTCATGCCTTCATCTGCAATAGGTACAATGGCTGCACCTCCCATCGTACCTCTATCGACCAATTCAACTTCAACTTCAACTTCCACACCTTCCATGACCTTATCTGAAAAACATAAACATGAAAATGGTTTCAAAAATGAAAAACCATCTTCCAGAGATGAAAAGAAGAAAGGATTCTCATTTAAGAAATCGAAAAAAGACAAAGACATTGAAAATAATAAATCCAAAGAAAAAGAAGAAGAATCCAATGTTTTACCACCTGTATCCATGCTACAGTTATTCAGATTCTCGACTGGATTAGAAGTAGTTGGAATGATAACCGGATTGATATTAGCTGTGGCAGCGGGTGCAGCACAACCTCTAATGACATTAATTTTCGGTAGATTGACCACAAGTTTTACTTCTTATGGAGCCATCGTTCAGATTATAGCTGGAAGTTCTACTGCTTTAACACAAGATCAACTAAATCAATTACAAAATGCCAAAAATGATTTGAAAACTCAAGCTGGACATAATGCTTTATACCTTTTAGCTTTAGGTGTAGGAATGTTTTTGACTACTTGGCTTTACATGTTCATTTGGAATGTCACCGGTGAATTGAACGCTAAAAGAGTAAGAGAGAATTACCTCAGAGCTGTTTTGAGACAAGAAGTGAGTATATTTTTGAAAATCGTCTCCACGCTGATCATTCACCAGATCGCATACTTTGATGACTTGGGTGCCGGTGAAGTCGCCACCCGTATTCAAACAGATTGTCACTTGGTCCAAGAAGGAACATCGGAAAAAGTCGCTTTGATCGCTCAATATCTAGGAGCTTTCGTCACCGGTTTCGCCTTGGCTTTTGCCAGATCATGGAGATTGGCATTAGCTTGTTCATCCATCGTACCAGTGATAGCGATCGCGGGAGGTATCATGATGACAGCAATGGCAAAATTCGGTACTGGAGCTTTGGAACATGTGGCAAAAGCAGGAAGTTTAGCTGAAGAAGTTATCGGTTCAATAAGAACAGTGCAAGCTTTTGGGAAACAAAAACTTCTAGGTCAGAAATTCAATGACCATATCGAGTTGAGTAGATTGGCTGGAAGGAGGGGTGCGTTGATTGAAGCTGGTGGTTTGAGTATCATGTGTGAGTTTTAAACGATCTGCACTGGCATTTACAGTACAATGTAGTCTTCTCCATCTACTCGGCATACGCTTTGGCATTCTTCTACGGCGCTATTCTCGTTACTCAAGGTAGAGCCAATAGTGGTATAGTAATCAACGTGTTCATGTCTATTCTTATCGGAGCTTTCTCAATGGCGATGATGGCACCTGAACTGGCGTCAATCGCAAAAGCTCGATCTGCAGCTGCGAAGTTATTCCACACGATCGATCGAGTCCCATCCATCGATTCCGCCAGTCTCGAAGGGTCAAAACTTGAAACTGTTCACGGCGAGATAGAATTTGAGAACGTCAAATTCCATTATCCCTCCAGACCCGGTGTTCCCATCCTCAAAGGCCTCACCACCACCTTCCACGCCGGCAAAACATTTGCGCTTGTAGGAGCAAGTGGTAGTGGTAAAAGTACAGTTGTCAGTTTAGTCGAAAGATTCTACGATCCAATCCAAGGTACCGTTAAACTGGATGGTAGGGATATCAAGACACTCAACTTGAAATGGCTTCGTCAACAAATCGGTCTTGTATCACAAGAACCTACACTTTTCGGAACTACTGTTCGTGGTAATGTCGAGCACGGATTGATTGGATCAAGATGGGAACATTCCACCGATGCTGAAAAGTTTGACTTGGTCAAAAAAGCATGTTTGGACGCCAATGCGCACGATTTTATCATGAAACTTCCCAACGGATACGATACAATGGTCGGTGAGAGAGGAATGCTCTTATCTGGTGGTCAGAAACAACGTGTCGCAATCGCACGAGCTATCGTTTCCGATCCAAGAATCTTGCTGCTCGATGAAGCCACTTCAGCTTTGGACACCCAAAGTGAAGGTATCGTTCAAGACGCTTTGGATAAAGCTTCAAAAGGTAGAACAACTATCACAATCGCTCATAGGTTATCGTAAGTGTTCTAGAAAGATATTATACAAAAACTGATGGTTGCATAGAACAATTCGAGACGCCGATAGAATTCTGGTTATGGGTGGTGGTGAAATCTTGGAAGAAGGAAACCACAACGAATTACTTGCAAACGAAAGTGGATCTGTAAGTCTGGCTTCGACCTTCCTCCCATTACTTGGATATCACTTGGACCACACGCTGATCAGATCCTAACATTTGATCAAATAGTACGCTCAATTAGTCGCCAATCAAAAATTAGCTCAATTAGCAGTAGTAGATGCATTGACAGTTGTTCCTCCTGAAGATCATGCCTTGGCATCCAAAGCCTTACCTGCCGATTCACCCATCAAAGAAAAAGAATTCTCTGATTTAAAACGTGCTGTAACTGGTAGATCTTTAGCTAGTGCAGCAATGGACGATATAGAGGCAAGGAGAGCGACTGAAGCTGCTGAAGAGGACAAATTACCTAAATCATTCTCCTTGTACAAAAGACTAATTGCGATGAATTGGGCCTCCAAGAATACGTATTTCATTGGTGAGTCGGACCCAAACTTCGCACTACACTGCTGATATCCCTTTCAGCTACCATCGGTGCCATAGCCTCAGGTATGGTCTACCCGGCTTTGGCAATCCTATTCGGTTATGCCTTGGCAGATTTCCAAATCCAAGACTTTGGTGAATTGAAACATCAATTGAATAGAAAAGCGTGAGTGTGTCTCCTCAACAACAGCTAAGAGTCGCAACAACAGCTAATATGCGATATGCAGACTTTTCTATTTCGTCACTGCCATACTAGCTTTCATCGCTACTTATGCACAAGTTACAGGCTTCTCGAGAACAGGTTGGGACCTGAACGCCAGATTAAGGAAAGAAACTTTCCGAGCTGTACTTAGACATGACATAGGGTGGTTTGATGAGGAAGAGAATTCAGTAAGTCTGCCGTCTGGAGTTTATGTAAAATGGAACAAGACTGATGTAAATCATCGGATAGACCGGTGCTGTCACTTCAAACCTCGCTGAGAACCCTCAAAAAGTACAGGGTCTCTTCGGTGTAACTCTAGGTACACTCGTGCAATCTTGTGCTACTTTACTTGGTGGTTGTATTATCGGTTTATGTTACGGACCTCGTAAGTTTGCGCATGCTAGGATTGAGGATTAATTGCGACGTGTAGTTCTCGCTCTCATCGGTATCGCTTGTATCCCGTTGCTGGTTTCTGGAGGATACATCCGACTCAAAGTCGTCGTCTTGAAAGATCAAAAGATGAAGAAACTTCATGCTTCCTCTGCTCATTTGGCTTCTGAAGCTGCTGGAGCAGTAAGGACGGTGGCCAGTTTGACCAGAGAAGATGATGTCGACAGAATCTATTCCGAGGCCTTGAAAGAGCCCATGAGAGTCAATTTGTGAGTTCCAAACACTTACCAATGGCGCTAAAATCATGTATAGCCGAACATCAATCAAGTCACAAGCTTTATATGCCGCAAGTCAAGGTATCACTTTCCTCATCATTGCTCTGGTATTCTACATTGGTGCACTATGGATCATCTCCGGTAGACTCAATACAAGTTCCTTCTTCACCGTATTGACTTCAGTTGTATGTTCCCTCCGTCTTACCATTCCCTTCAGACTATGCTGATCTGGTTCTGCAGATCTTCGCTTCCATGCAAGCAGGAAACGTTTTCACCTTTGTACCCGATGCTTCAAAGGCCAATTCATCCGCTTCCTCGATTTTCAGATTAATTGACAACGAACCTGAAGTTGATGCTGATTCGCCCGATGGGTTGAGATTGAATCATGAGAGCGTTCAAGGTCATATCAGGATTGAAGATGTACATTTCAGATATCCTACTCGACCTAGTGTCAGAGTTTTAAGAGAATTGAGTATAGATGTACCCGCTGGATCATAGTAAGTGTGATCTAAATATGCCAAAAGGTGTGCTGATGGTGTTGCCTTTCAGTGTCGCACTGGTCGGACCTTCTGGATGTGGTAAATCAACTACTATCCAACTTCTCGAGAGATTCTATGATCCCTTGATTGGAAGAATCACCTTGGACGGTGTCGATGTCAAAGATTTAAACGTTGCAAACTTCAGAGACCAAGTCGCTCTGGTATCTCAGGAACCTACACTATATGCCGGAACAGTAAGATTCAATATCCTTTTGGGAGCCAGTAAACCTATCGAACAAGTTACAGAAGAAGAGATAATAAATGCTTGTAAAGATGCCAATATCGTGAGTTATTATTTCTTTCCCGGCAATGATTAGAAAGCTGATAGTCGTATGAAAGTACGACTTCATCATGTCTCTACCTGATGGATTCGACACCGAAGTTGGAGGTAAAGGATCACAATTATCAGGTGGACAGAAACAAAGAATAGCAATTGCGAGAGCATTAATCCGAAATCCAAAAGTATTATTATTGGATGAAGCTACAAGTGCTTTAGATAGTCAAAGTGAGAAAGTGGTTCAAGAAGCTTTAGATAAAGCTGCCAAAGGTAGAACTACCATGTATGTTTGTCTTCTTACATTTTTTTACTTGACATACTAACGTGTTGTTGAATTACAGCGCAATCGCACACCGATTATCATCCATTCAACATTCAGATCAGATCTATTATTTCTCAGAAGGTAAAGTTGCTGAACATGGTACACATCAAGAATTGTTATCTAAGAAAGGAGGATATGTAAGTCGTTCCACATTTCTCCCCTCTGCAAAAGGCATAAAGTTGACCCCAGAGTTTTTTCCGATTATCCAGTACGAACTCGTTCAAATGCAAAATCTCAGTAGACAATAAAGCGTTTCATGTTTTGGTGCGTTCGAAGGAAAGTCTGGATTGTCGATTAGAAGGGATCCTGTGGTATTTTGTTCCTATAGATGGTCTTGTTATTTTAGTAATTAATTGATTGAATTATATATCTTAGTCGTATAGGTGTAAGAGCTATGTATCATCTGTGTCTAAAGGCAATCGCTTCTATGCTATACACGCACTCTTATTATCATTATTGCTTATCGCTGCGTTATATTTCGATTTACACGTTCAAACTCAAAATCGAATAGTGACCTTGAACAGAAGACAAGGGATGTATACATGCAAGTCCTAGTGTATTCCTGAACGATTCCTGAAAAGCCACGGCCGTTTGAAATATCGAGAGTGTGTACCTTTTGCATAATTCTTACGTGACGAGGAATTTAAGGATATGTAGTGATGTGACAAATTCGGTTGGAGGGTTAATCACCACTTTCTCTCGTTATTTGTTTGTTTGTTTGTAAACTTGTTGTATTGGGTCATAACCCTAACAGTAGTAGCCCCTGTCATGTGAATGGTCAAGGGGTTTCTCGTAAACAGATTATTGGCTGGACCCAGGCTGATGATGATGATGATGATACACTGTTTCATGAACCAGCTTCAGAGCTATCAGTTTGTATCATTCTAAACGATGCAAAGGCATATGCTCAGAAGTAATCGAGCAAATCAGTTTTTGCCATGAAAGGACATCTGTACATATGCGATGCGCAAGATCTATTAACCTAAATTACCTATCCAAATATCCGAAAGCTTAAAACTATTGTGCCATTCAGAAACATTATCTAATCATGAATATATGAGGACGAAAAACCAAAACCAAAGAAACGAGAAAAAAAGGAGACGAGCGAACTAGGTATATACTTTTGACGGATAAGAAAGGAAGCAGTGTATGACGTCGAGATAGAGGAAGGGAGACATAGGAATATAAGGCAGATACTGGGTTCTATTGAGGATATGAGACAAAGATTATCTAATGCTCTTGCCTCCATGGTTCCGAAACATTGTTTGTGGAGTTGTTATCGTGGAAATTGACAGGAGGATAACCCATTGCTCCTGCAAAAGGAGGGGGGCCAGACTGAAACCAAATAACAATTAACAAATGGCACTATCCGAAAAGAAAAAAACGGCTCACCTCAGGACCCCAAGGCATATTCTCACCGCTTTCACCACCTCTACCATATTGCATTCCCTCCACATTGTACATTTGACTTCTTGGTAAAGCGTGAGGAGGAGGAGCGGTGGGTGGATACATATGACCTTCGTATCTTACTGGATAATTAGATTCGATTTGAGTGGGTCGAGCAGTCGATCCGCTGTTGTTTGAACCGGTCGAAGATGCATTGTTAGAATTAGATAATGAGTGTGCTCTTAAATCAGCTGGAAAAGATGAAGATCCAACATATGGTGACGCGGAAGGAGCCTATAGTCATGAAAGAAGAATCAGTATTTTCCGCTTTTCGTGTTCATTGGGAACTTACGGAAGAGGCTGATAAAACTCTGCTCCTGTTACCTCCCCCTGAATTTCTGTTATAGTGATCCATACCGGTTTGACCACCGTTGTTGACTTCATTACTAGGAGGATTAGGAGCGTTCTACAATACAAACAAACCATCAGTCGAGAACCTAACCGCCTCGTCAAGAGTACTCACGTTGTTGTTGGGTCTGACACCTTGACCGCTGCCATGTCTAGGAGGAGGACTTGGCATAGGACCTGGATTTTCTTGACCATAAGTGACTCTGAGAGTGTATAATTGTCTCCTTAAATCTGCATTCTCATCTCTGAGGTAACTATTCTCATTTTGAAGTTGAGCGAATTCAGGTGAATGAGCAGTTAATGGCATTCGCGAAGGTCCAGGTGGATAAGGTAATTGACCTAATTGTCTACGAGCATCTTCCAGCTGAGCAGTCAAAACTTGAACTGACTCTTCGAGCTACAACATCACATTAGTGGTGGTTCTAAACTCAAAGGATGGGGGGGATAAGGTTCGCTCACAGCTATAACTCTGGCCTTTTGTTTTTCCCTATGCCTCTTTTGAGCTTTGGCATTCCTGGTCCTACCATCCATATCATCACTCATGTTCATAAGTGATGTACTTGAACTGGGCTTGAATCCACCGATATAAGGTTTGTTGGACAGTGATGATGTGGGAGACATTTTTGCTGACTATATTTCACTGAACGATTGACAATATGCTTGGATGTGTTGAGTTTTAAAAGGTGGGATATGATCGGATGATCAATCTATATATACAGGTGATGGTTATGTATATCCAGTGAGACTTCGTTTCGAAATGATAAAAAGTGTTTCGGTCCAAGGAGCGAGTCGACAGAGGTGGTGCTAATGTAAGGCAAAGGCTCAAATAGGCGTCTTTTGCACTTGCGAGATGAGAATCAAGTGTTCAGGACGAAGAATTCACAAATGTCTCGCTTGTTGAAGATGATTCTGTTTTTGGGCCGAACCGAAATCTGGTAGTATGACAATGGTCAGAACGCTAATCCGTGCGAGACTACAACCGATTCAAGTGACTGATCGCCATAAATCGTAGAATGACGGACAATGAGTTGAAAATGCGATGAACGAAACAAGCAACGTGGAGCTGTATCCAGCATCAAAGAGGAGGTAGAAGTGTTATGCGGTGACTACTCTCGCGGTGACAAACATCTTCTCAAGTCACCTCCGTGAATGTAAGGGGAAATAAAGAACGCTTAAAGGCAAGCTACCGTGAATAAACCTAAGCTAAAAAAAGAGAAACCTGAAAGGAAAGGGAAGGAAAAGTGGAGGGCAATAGATGTAGAGATCGAGGTATCAAGATCGCAAACAGTAAAGACAGTCTCAGAAACCAACGAAAACAAAACGAGTTGCAACTCACTTTGAGTGATTGTTGTTAATATTTGAGATAACACAGAATGCCGATAGATAATGTTGTAAAGGAATATTTTGGGAAAGGATGGGGGGAAAAGATACGAGATTATGACAAACTATTTATGTGAATGGCGAGACTGGGCTTGTTTAATGGGTATTATCTCGTTGACAGGGGCGGAACGATATACTGTGGAATTCCCGATCGGATGGTTCAATCTGATGGAAATGTATATTACGCAGGCGTTTTCTTTTCTTTTTTTTCTATATGAGACCGGCAATAGATCGCTGTGTGAGACAATGAAGCGAGGGAAGATCAAGTCTAGGGTAGAACAGTTGATACCGTCGTCTTGTATAGCCAAAGTGGAAAAGAGGAAGATCCAGATGAGAGAAAATCTTAACCGGCTGACGACAGAGGGGGGGTTATTGCCGGTGAACGAATTATTGTGAAAGATGGAATCATGCTTTTGACAAATGTATATCCCAGAAGATATCTACCGTCTTGTCGGATGTTGCCTTTGGTCCCTGGGGCTGCTGTTTCGTGTCTTACGTTTGGATCGTGTGGGGAAAAAAGAAAGGAAGAGATTACTCTGGGCCGATTGCTGATCGGGAAAAGTCATTAATGCAGGAAAGAGACGAGCAGAAAAACTTTTTTCATTTAATTATTTTTAAACCCTTTGAGACAGACTCCCTTCATCTCTACCGGTTGTCTCTGCCTCAAAACAAGTTTTATTCTTCTCCCTCTTTGCCTGTTCCTGCGAGAGAATCTCCCTTGCCCCGATTGGAACGGCAGATGGGTGAAAAGGCGTGGGGTGGATAGATTCATGAAAAAGGTGACACACATCATCCGGTGACTCGGTGACTACCCTAACCCTAAGACATTAAACATTTTCTGCTCCTCAGGACATTTTGTTCGTTTCCTCATCACCGAGGTAGTTGAGAATGCGCTGCGCTTCTCATGCTCCAATCATGTTTACAATCGATTGCACATGCATCTAATTGGCTCAAAGGTAATTTACGGAACGACAGCGCAGCAGAGATGATTAATTCCCCGAAATTCGAAGAGGACTAGCTTGCAGCAAATTGCAATATCGCTTTCATCCCTGCTAGCTGAACTGTACCCAGCGACTCCTCCTCCTTCTCCCCCTTCTATCCAACCTGTAGATGCTGTTTCCCAAACTGTGGGATTTTTCCCTCTGGTCTTCGAAAGCAGACCAGTGTTTTCATTTAGAAAGTAGTACAAAACCTGTGTCCAGATATGTTCGTTCCTGACCTCATCATATGCTTGATTGTGAATCTCAATAATGATCCCTCCAAGTTCAAATGCCGGGAAATGAGGCTGCACCCTGTCAACGCTCCGTGGGATATCTCCGATTGTATTCTTTTAATTAAACAAAACAGAAAAAACTCAAATACCCGCGTTCTGCCCTCTTCCCCACATTCGCCACACTCACCACAGCAGATTATGATTTCCCAAGACCTTTTCATTTACCTTTTTCAGCTGCGTTCATACCGCTTCGTTATACCGCTCAAGGCATGTCTCGTCGATCAAAAACCCAAATGAACAGCTATTTGTCGTGTCTCGGTAGATTTCTTGTGATTCAGAAAACAACAACCAAATAAAATGATACCTTTGTCACATCTCCCCTCATCTTGGTTGAAGCTTTAACCCTGAGATGACATAATTGATAAGAAGCTGACGATCGAGAGATGCTGGCATGAAGATCGAGAAAATACGGCATTCCCTTGTGTCAGAGTTTTAACAAATGCCGGAATACAAGTTAAAATTTTGGTCCCATTCACTGGAATGAAGCAAAAGGAGAAAAGGAAAATAGATCCAAATCATCGTTATGTACATTTATCGTAAAGGCTGTCATCTCGAACAGAGCGTTATACCAGAATCGATATGATACCTGGGATGCAAGAAGGGGAGCGTAAAATGTCATAATAATCAAGAAGCACATGCTTGATTCCCAATAATCCTACATTTTAAGTTTCGGGTGGGGATTATAAGGCGGGTTTCTGCGGGGTCATCTTCGGCTTACTCCCAAGACGAAGGGGGGATTCAAACACCGCATGCAATTAAGACTGACGGGGACCTAGTAGCGGTGACACGTCAGCGCGGGGGATATCAGATATATGTGTAGATCTCGCCAATTCTAGCTGGATCTCATTGTCGGCACTGTGTGCCGAATATCTTTCAGCGTACTTCTCCGCATTGGACATGGGATAACATCGACCTCGCCAAAATCCCACATTCTTTCGTCGGTTTCCGCTATAAATTAGTGGTCCCGATTCAAATGAAATGAATTGTAGGTTCTAATGAGTTCATATCACTTTGATTGGGGCTAAGCCTAGTCGCAATTAATGATTTCGGAATTGAAAGCTCCTGCAGCATTTGGGGGCACTAGTCAAATGCCTTGACCTTTTTGTATCGCTGTAGGTTCCAACTGAATTACATTGGGGAAATGGGATGCTTTCTTCCTGCAATTACTTCCTGCGTTTGATTAAATGCAGGAGGAATGAACTTAATTGCAGAGCAAACACGTCTGGTTCCTCGGAGGCATATATACGCTATATACCATATTCCGCTATTACCGGAGACTGCTCGTTTTCATCGTTTTCAAGTGGGATTAAAATGCCATCTATGAACTATGCATGCCTATGTTTTGGCTTGGCAGCCTGAATTTGATGAAATTGATACTCTTGTCCATCAAAGTGGGGCCACAGTAGTCATAAACATACCGCGTTATTTCCACTTCACCAACATTTACTTTTTTACGTCACCGACAAACGATCGTTTCTATCGTCCACAGTAAGGCTTGATGAGATGAAGGTAGCTGTTATAGGCTCAGGTTTAGCCGGATTGACCACAGCTTATCTACTCCGTCAACAAGGTATAGAAGTTTGGTTGATTGAAAAAGTGGGTCTCACCCTTTCTCAAAAACACTCTGAAATGGACTGATCTCGACAATTATAGTCATCAAAGTTAGGATTCCACTCAGAGTCTGTATCCATACCGTTAGACAGCTTAAAGGATGAAGTGGAAAAATACTCGCGTAGAGGTAAAGGGACGAATGAAAAGGATGTCGACGGTCACAAAGAGAAGTGGATAGTGGACGTTCCCATGAGAGGGTTTCAAGGAGGCAAGTCACAATCCAAGGTATCTTTTCGTGATTTTGTTATCCTAACCTCAGTCCATTATCATTATATAGGCTATTATCCACTACTCCTGTCACTATACCATCATCTGGGAATACCGTTAGCTTCAACAAATTATACATTCTCATTCTCTTCTAATACATCTACATACTTTATACATTCAGGTTCATCGGGATGGTCAATACCTTCACTACCTTCAATAGCATTCACAAATCTCTTTACTCTTCTTCGAGATATAACGACATTTCTCGGAGTGGCTTTTTGTTACCTGCTCCTAGTAACATTAAGTTTCATGGCATGGCATGATATCCTTCCTTCATGTGTCTCATCGCCTGATTCAACCTTGAGAGAATTCACCACTCAATTATCGATATTTCTCAGTAAACCTTTAACAATACCTATAATAGATTATACACCTTGGACACCTCTGGGAGATACATTCGAATTCTTTATAGGTAAAATTGTCCTACCACTCTTTTCAGCTGTGGGGACAATGACAAGTGCGGATGTTTGGTCAATGCCCGTTAGGATAATGTTAGAATATATACATACCACTTTGGGGACGAATCATTATCATCTATCACGAGGTTTCAGTGCAGCAGATGTGGCTAATCTCCTGATCAAGCCTGTTGAGAGCCAAGGTCAGGAATACGTAAAACTTGGGACGGAAATTATAGGGTTGACGTATAACCTCAATGGAGGCGTTAGTGTTGGTATGAGGAACGGAGATAACGAGCCAGAGAGAGTTGAAATCATAGTGGATAAAGTGATACTAGCGACCCAAGCTAGTGTAGCGAAGAAGTTGTTGGAAGGATTGGAAGAAAGCTTGAAATTTGCCAGGGAGGAGAAAGAAAAAAGGAGAGTGGGAGAGATGAGAGCTGCACTAGGCAAAGTGTCATACAGAGTGAGTTATTCGTGCATCTTTCCTCGCCCATTATAACTGCAGGCGACTGGGTATTGACTGTCAACATGTCGAAATAGGAAACCATTGTAGTGACACATCGAGATACATCGATCCTGCCTTCACCCCGGGATAGAAGAGATTTGAACTTTTTCTCTCCTTCTTCATCTTCCTCTTCACAACACATCCAACCCTCCGATGATCTTATCCCTTATTTCCCTCCTACTGGGGATAGGCTATATACTCAGACTACGCAGATTATCCGTCCTCCGAAACGCAAATGGAGGCGAAGAAGTTCGTGTATGATATTACAAACTACCAATCCTGTTGTACCTATTGATCCAAGGAGAGTCCTCAGTGTATCGAAACTAGAACGGTTAGTCATAAATCCCATTACGCCTTTTTCTTCATACCATTTTGCGATATGTCTGATATAAAGTTATCGAAATAGAGCATTACCCCTTAGACAACCAAATCAAATTCTTCCTTACCTCCGCAATCCTTCCCCTTCGGCTTGCGTTTATATAGTAGGATCATACGCTTATCCTGGAATACCATTATTGGAAGGATGTGTGGGAAGTGCCAAATTAGCCGTTGAACGTATCCTAGCCAACGATCCGGCTCACATGTCGAAAATAAGCGGGATTGATTGGGATCATGGTAGAGGAAATTGGGTTGCCAGAGCATGGAGATGGCGATGGCATAAGTCTATATGGGGTTGAGGAATCTGACAGTAAATTGACAATTCATTCTTACTTTTCAGGAACTGTAGACTATAGATAATACAATAAGCTATCTACCTCACATGCTGGCAGATCTCATCTTTCGGGTCACATGTTTGTATTGGCGGAGCCGTGACATGATTGCTCTGGAAGAGTCCCGCCAGCTTATTTTATCTCATACAGTGTCTGTTACTGCTCGTGGTTACCCATCCTCAATATAGGCGCTGCTTAACGTCTGCATGGTTGCAAGGAACTAGGAAGTCTGGGCATGAATGAAACTCTCAAATCACTGTGCGAGTACTTGGAGTCGTCAAGACTTGGCAACCGCTGCTATTGTACTCCCAGCGATCTTCGTGGTCGTCGTGACTGTTCATCGGTGTATTGATAATCCAGCAAACACAGTTTCTTATTTTGATTTCCTACAGACTTTGAAGACCGCGTTTAACCGACGAATGGAGACCGGGCCGCTGGACAGGAAAGACTGGGACGTGACATTTGAAGGTGATCTTCAGATTATCAACAGTTGGCACAATGGGAGAGAAGTCAATAAACGTAATTCGGATTCCCCCATAACAGCTTACATTCGGCAAATTCCGATAGGCTCACCGAGTTACCTTGCGAGGTTGCGAAGTCATATGTCTCTTACTCGTACGACTTGCTTGCATTTCCCCGTCACGACGCACCTCTCACGTCCAGACCCAGAAACCAATACTGGTTTCGTTAATCTCGTCTGTGCCTGCTCCAGTTCCATTGAATGATTATATTGGTACCTCTGCATTCGCTGATAGAAGGAAAATGAACGACAGAAAATCCAACTTTGAGCCTCTTTACCCAGTTCAAAGTCTAATTTTGAACGTGCCTGTCACTCCCCCGCTTTTTGCCTTGGCGTCCCACATCTTCGTTCTCTTTTCAAGCTTCATCAGCCCATTTGACTTTTATGCTGTTCTCCGCTTCATGGTGGGAACCACGTACATGCACGCTGGAATCGACGCAATCCTTCTCTTTTGCATAATGGAGTCGCAATCGTTCGGCGCTGAACGGCCCGGTCGAATTGCTGAAGTCAGCTGATTGACTTATTTAGAAATGCTGGGATCTCATCACGTCCGAAATCCATGCTTGTCATTACTTATATATATGAACTATGAGCTGTATCGCTTTACCCTTTCTGCGTTTATCACCCCGATTTGGCTGACTGGATCAATCGAAAAGCTAATCACGCTTGTAAAGCTGTCTGATTAGAAACCTTTGACAAACCCCGATCTGACCAATCCTACAATGGCCTCTAAAGCAATGGAAGAAAAAGGGCATGAAGCTGAAATGATCGAAATGGCCAATGAAGGTCATATCGATGAAGATGCTCTGCCTTCCAAAATGGTCAAACTAGATCAAGGTCACGCCGATATATACTATGAAGCGCTGGAAAGGTATCCCAACGATTCAACTATCAATCCAGAAGATGAAAAGAGATTGAAAAGGAAGTTGGATAGACGAATCTTACCATTACTTGGAATCTGTTATTTCTTTTATGTAAGTCAATGCATTTTTATAAGATCAATGAACCAAAAATCTACATGTTGACGTTCGTGTCCCTTTGGTCGAAAATTAGTATGTCGATAAAACAACCTTGTCTTACGCAGCTATCTTCGGTATCAAGACTGATCTCAAATTACACGGTACTCAATATTCATGGCTTTCCAGGTATGTAACCGAGCTTCCTGATCTACCCCTGCTTCGAGAAGAGCCTTTGTGTCAGCGTGACTTATCTCTCATTATATCGATTCCAGTATTTTCTACTTTGGATGGTTGGGATGGGCTATTCCTTCCAATTTGCTCATGCAACGATCTCCTCCTGCCTATTACCTCGCGGGGAATATCTTCATGTGGGGTGCTCTGTTGATGTAAGCTGATTCACCCGACTCAAATCGTCTTTGATGGTCTTACTGATGCTGAGTGTACATCGAAACAAGGTTACAAGCTGTGTCAAAGAACTTTACCACCATCGCAGTTTTGCGTGTCCTTTCAGGTGCAGCAGAAGCGATTGCCGATCCAGCGTGAGTATCAATGAAGCTCTCAACTTGGATCGCATTATCGATAAGAAATCCTGTTTCTGATACTGTTAGTTAGGTTCATGTTGGTGACTTCGATGTACTACACTCGAGCTGAACAACCATCCAGAATCTCGACTTGGTACGCTTTCAATGGTGTTGGCGTAGCTGGTGGTGGTCTGATCGGTAATTCGGGATGTTTTCCTTCATATTCCAATATAGCATAGCTGACCGCATGTCTGGCAATTCTCAGGTTACGCTATCGGTCACATAAAAGGCGCTTTGGCTTCTTGGCGTTATGAATTCATCGTTGTCGGTGCATGTTGTTCGGCCTGGGCTATAGCATTGGGCTTGTACCTCCCCAATTCTCCCGCTACATTTAGAGGTTTCACGCACGAAGAGAAACTGTGAGTTGGCGCATTGAACTCTCGAGTATCTGCAAGATTCCTCACTGATCAATTGAAAACTTAACCGGGACGCAGTCTCATGATCGCCCGAATGAGGAGAAACCAGACGGGTGTCGAGAACAGACGCATCAAGTGGCATCAAATTAGGGAAGCGGTAACAGATTACAAAACTGTAAGTATATACAACGAGCTTCCTGCATCCGATTTCAGACAAGTACCTGATATACCTTCAATTTAGTATATGTATCTTTTCATGGGAATGATCTGCAATATCCCGAACGGTGGTATCAGTAATTTCTCCACTTTGGTGCGTAACCAGTGTCGATCCCATCATTCCAAGTGTCTCTACCTATCTTACCCGCTAACTCAACTGCCCTCTGACCAGGTTATAGCCGGCTTGGGCTTTGATAGACTTCACACTGCGTTGCTCGGTATTCCTCAAGGTGCCTTGGTGGTAATCTGGATCGCATCAGGCGCACTCTTAAATGATAGATTACCAAAGAACAGTAGGCTTCTTGTCAGCGCCCTCTTCATGTTACCTACTATATCAGGTCAGTTGCACAATTTCGACTTATACCCAGCGTATTCAGTCCTCATACTGATATGGATTCCTTATTACCAGGCGGCTTGGGATTCTTGTTGGCCCCTCAAGATGCTTATGTTGGTCGATTGATCTGTTTGTGAGTTGGTTCATCGAAGAGTATTGATCAGCTGCTCCAGAATGGGTCTGACATGTGTCGTTGCAGCTACTTGACCGGTTCATATCAAGCGTCGTTTGTCATTCTTTTATCTGTTTTAACTTCAAACACAGCTGGTCAATCAAAGAAAATGATTGTGTCAGGTGTGATCTGGTTCGGAGTGAGTCTGTCCTCCCCTCTAGAACAAAAACGCACTTGGACTGACTCGCTGGACTGGATTCGTGATAGGCTTGTATCGGTAATATCATCAGTCCATTCTTCTACTTGACAAAACAAGCTCCCAAATATCAATTGGGAATCGGGTCACTATTAGCTGCAAACATAATTGAACTTTGCATGTTCTTCGCTTTCAGATTCGCCTTCATCTGGGAGAACAAGAAGAAGAAGAGAGCTTTGGAGGCTCAAGCTGGTTCTGCCGTGGCTTTTGACCCTAATACTACTGCTTTTGCAGATTTGACCGATAAAGAAAACCCTTATTTCGAATATGTCTATTAAGAAGCGTATTATAACACTTTCCGTTTCTCGGTGAATAAGGTTGGATTAGTATTGATACGTGATGTCTTGAATTCTTCTAACCTCTGTGATGATTTGCTCTGCGATGATAGTATTCTCCAGTGGTGTTTGTATTCATGTAATTTATGGTGGTGCCACGGGAGTTATTCGGTTCTCATACAGTTTGCACAGAATAATCCAGGGAAAACGTGAGACTGTCATTGAATTTAGTTTTTTTATTTCATCCCCCCCTTTTGGGTGGACCGCAGAGGTGATCCTCAACGCGTCTTTACACTCTTTTGCACTTTTGGAAGATACTCATAGTTTTAGATCCCATATGAAAAGCGATATCTCGATTGCATTGACATCTATAACAACACCTCCAAATCAACAGACCCAGGCTTATAAAAAGTACATGCTGCTGTGCAGGTGAGCCTATCGTGTTTGAGGACTGCATAACGACGGAAGCTCATTGACTATTAGACCTTTAGACGATAATACCCTTACGACACAATCAACCCACTTTCTTTTTCCAATCCTCACGGATCCATCCCAACCTCAATATCCCAAAAGCCTTCCAGACACAATTGAGCTGTGCAACGACGACATCATCTCTTTATTGTCAGCAGTGAAGTATAGGGATGCTTCGACCTCGTACGAATCCTAATCAGCCGCAATCGCAAAATCAATCACAATCACAATCTCTGAATTCATCTGATAGGACACGAGACATTGAACCTGACACACCAATGTCACATTATCCATCTAGAATACCGAATTCCGATAAGATATTATCATCAGATGAAACGGATCCAAGATCTGAAGAATATTTCAACGAAGCACCTGCCGGGAATGTAGTACCTGATGGAGTCAACGTTAGTGCATCGGGAAGTGAAATGGGTACTGCTCAAAGAAGGTTATCGTCAGGATCAGGAAGGAATTCAAATGAGAAGAAATCGAATGGATCAACAGGTGCAGGCACAAATGGTAATAATACAGGTGGTGGCTTACTAAATAGAAGAAGTAAAGGTGGTTTAACATTGAACTTGAGTGCTCTTGTAGGTAAAAGAGGTAAAGGGAGTAGATTAGGTTTATCTCAAAAAGGCTGGATGGCGATCACTGGTTTAGTAGGATTGTTACTTCTTCTGAAATTATTATTCTGTGAGTGCGAAGCAGCCTTTTTACATCCCTCGAGATCGTGATCGAGCGAGACTGACAATCGCCATCCATAATTCTCCTCACTTGATCACTCACACCCTCATCCCTTTAATCGCTTGGTCATTTCTGCTCTTGAATAGCTGGATCATCCGAATCCACTCATCATCATGTTGTTGATCAGACACATTTGATTCCTCGAGATTATCTTAACAGTTCCATCGCCGATCCAGCTCCATTCGAATTCTGCCCCGTCTTCGGTCCAGGCGACGCTATCGCAGCTAGAAGAGGACAAATGGAATTACTCAAATCTAGATTACACACCGGTACCAATGCAAGGGTTCAGAGAGTTCTTCAGAAAGCAATGAGTGGCAGTAGTATCACTCTGAGTGTTCTAGGTGGATCAGGTAAGTCATTTATCAATCATCGATCCCATGCAGGTTGCTCTCACTTATTAATCATACCTGCCCTACTTCGAGCTTTCCCCAAACGTCTTCTGGAATTTATTGTTCATTCGCTAACAATCATAAACCCATATAGTATCCGCTTGTACAGGCGCTGGTGATGATCCAGTCCATGAGAAGTGTTATCCACACAAATTCTTCGATTGGTGGAATACAGTCTTCCCTCATCCTGCAAACGAGCTTACCAACGGAGCTACCAAGAAGACCGACTCAGCGTATTACGCTTATTGCAATTCTCACCATCTACCTGACAAGACTGATATGGTCATACTGGAATTCGACGCGGCCGATCCCAAGTGAGTGCAGTGATTAGAACGAAAATCGCTTCAGAGAGACTCGGTGACTGATATTACATCTTGCAGTGATCCAGAATGGCTTCAACACTTTGAGCTTCTCGTTCGATCAATTCTTGTTCGACCTGAAATGCCCGCTGTCATCATCCTTGGACATTTCAGTCCCCAAGTTCAAGCTCAGAATGGATTTGCTGGACCTGAGCTACTTCACAATGTAGTTGCACAATTCTATGATGTTCCTCATATCAGGTAAATCAGCTGAAAATTGCACACTCGTTTACGTAGCTGATAGCCTGTTGTTACGTCGCAGTGCAAAAGGGGTATTATACGAACAATACCTTCAGACCCCTGATCAAGCACGGCAGGCATTTTACGCTGATCCCAATCATGCCAATCAAAATGGACACGATCTCATTGCCGATGTCTTGATCTCGTATATCATGTCACAAATTTGTTCAGGATGGTCAGCTGTCAATGGACACGCGTTTGATGTTCCTAATCTTGGAACTGAAGGAGATAATTCGGCAAGTGGACCATCTTTATTAGGTGGTGTAGGATTGAGGAAAGGAATGCCAGGACAAGATCCAGGAGATGGTGATTCCGCTGGATCAAGCTTAGCTGAAAGATATCAAGGGTTAAGAGTGCCTCAAATGAGATTGAATGATCGACCCCACGATGTTCAGCAATTCAGAGAAATCGAACCTTTCTGTGTAGCAGCTAGTGATTTAATCAACCCGTTACCACCAAGTTTGTTCTACGGAAGTGGTTGGCACACCTATCACCCACCGAAAGGCGCTGTCTACGAAGACAGACATTATTGGTAGGTCTCCACATTCACTCGTTCATCCGTACGAAAGATGTTGTTTGTTCTGATCTCTGCATGTTTAGGTACGCTGAACAACCCACTGCTAGACTGAGAGTACCGCTCAAACTTGGAGCTGGTGATGTTGGAATTTACTTCTTACAATCGCCACCCGATAAACCTCTTGGAACTGTAAAATGTTGGGTAGACGACAACGTTGCCGGTGGAAAGGAACTGGCTGGTACCGCTGAAGTCGATGATGTCATTGCTACGTGGGTGACGAGCTTCATATGCTATCAGGAAATATGCTATCAGGAATGACACTGGACTGACTATCGCACTTGACAGTCTCGTTATGATCGATAGAGGTGTTTCCAAGGGATCGCATTTCGTGAGTAATCATCCCCACCGATTTACGTCATTGCGTCTCGTGATTCAATGAGCCACGAGCTGAATAACTGTTATCCTAGGTTGAATGTCAACTTCTAGGAGAAGCAGGAGGTACCTCACCACCATTCAAGATTCTAGGAATGTGAGTCTTAGTGAAGCAACTTTAGTATATGACATGAATCAAAGCTGATGTATCTTTCATGATATTTAGCTTCTCCACTTAGACGATAGGGTGTATGTATATCCCTTGTTGGGGCACTTGGAACAGTTGGTTTTCGCTACATGATCACTACGGCTTGGAGGATCATAGCAAGGACGTCAGAGAGCAAAGCAGAGATAGGACAGAGAGAGTAAGATTACATAGATTCAAAAGGTTTCAACGCACAACTTTTATATATATCCTATTTTATGAATTTATCATTTCTTTTTTGGGAAGTTACAGAGTTGTGTGGCGGTGATTTTCGGCGATATATCCGAGAACCATGTACCAGTTGATTTCATTCAGTTCCGTCATTTTGTGGGATATGGTATTTTACATTCACACTTGAACTCAGTACATCTTATAACCACCATTACAAAATATAACGATACACAAGGCAAGATGTTGACAGGATACAGAGCAGCGCGATCAGCACTCAGAGTGAGTCGCACTTGGCTGTTTCCATTCGGATACTCGTATCTGTCATGGTTGTTACAACTTGACGTTCGGCAATACCGAATTGGAACTGTTCAACCACTCATAGATCAGCAGCTTGAATGGGACGGATGTGGACAGATATGACTCAGAGACACAAGAGGGACGAGCTGATGCAGATGTCGACTCGTAGCCTCTCAAGGGAGTCTCAGCTCAACAAAAGAGAAATCTATCAATTCACGAATATCAATCTGTTCAATTACTTAACTCTGTACGTAACAACAGTAAATCTCCAGTTGATTCTCAGATGCTGACGATACTTCGTCGATTCCCCTTGCACTTTGGTCTTACCTACACTTACTCTAACATTCCTGTTTCTATGCAATACAGTATGGAATCCCCACTCCTAAAGCCGTACCTGCTTTCTCCGCAGATGAGGCAGAGTCAGTAGCTAAGAACTTTGGTAAGTTGAAGAATTCTCTCTGCGTTTGCAAAAATCCATCAAGGCTAAATGTTGAATTCCTTTGATCTCTCCCTATCTCTTCCCTCCGTGTGTATGTATGATATAGGCAAAGACCAACTTGTGATCAAAGCTCAAGTTTTAGCTGGTGGAAGAGGAAAAGGTCATTTCGATTCTGGCTTCCAGGGAGGTGTGCAAATGGTTGATTCGTGAGTTGCCCTGTCATGTCAAGAATGTTGTGTCAGTGGTGGAGAATTTAATAGAGGAGAGGAAAATGCGGACTGCGAGAGCATGGGGGTCCAGTGGTGGAAAAGATCAGTCAAGGCGTCGACAGAGGTTGCAGACGAGGGGACAGGATCTGCTTGTCGTTCGGTATGAACAACAAAGACGGCGATGTTACAATGTCACTCTGATCAAGGATACAGAGCTAAGATGCTTGATGGTCTCGTAGCCCCGCTCAAGCTAAAGATTACGCATCAAAAATGCTCGGACACAAATTGATCACTAAACAAACTGGGGCCGGTGGAAGAATCTGTAACGCAGTAATGTTAGCAGAACGTATGCCACCTCAAAAAGAATTCTACGCAGCTGTATTAAATGACAGAGCAAGAGGCTCACCCGTCTTGGTCACTTCTTCTCAAGGTGGAATGAACATTGAAGATGTAGCTCACAATACCCCAGAAGCCATCATCACAACTGCTTTAGATTTCGAAAATGGTATTTCAGACGGAGAAGCTTTGGACTTGGCTAAAAAATTAGGTTTCCAAGAATCTTCTCAAAAAAACGCAGCAGATACTTTCCAGAAATTATACACAATCTTCAAGGAAAAAGATGCTACTCAAATTGAAATTAACCCTTTGGCTGAATTATCGGATGGCCAAGTCTTATGGTGAGTATTCGTTCATCTTCTGTTTGATCAGTAAAAGCACTCAGCTCACGCCTGACTCTCATAGTATGGATGCCAAATTCGGTTTCGACGACAACGCCGATTTCAGACAAAAAGATGTATTCAAGCTCCGAGATACCACTCAAGAGGATCCTCAAGAAGTCGAGGCTGCCGAGGTGAGTTCTCACTTCCTGTATTCTTTATCGCACTCACATGTTCCTTCATCATCTACTTACGCCAAATCGCTGACCGAACATTCAGTACGGCCTCAATTTCATCAAACTCGATGGCGATATTGGATGTCTCGTCAACGGTGCCGGTCTCGCTATGGCTACTATGGATGTATTGAACCTTCACGGTGGTTCTCCCGCTAACTTCGTGAGTGATTTTGATGCAGATGACAAGTCGATTGTTCCCTATTCCAGACATCTACAAAATTCAACGCTGACTTCCGCCGGTACTACTACTTCCAGCTCGACGTTGGTGGTGGTGCTACTGCCGATGCTGTCAAGAAAGCTTTCGAGCTTTTATTGTCTTCAAGCAACGTCAAATCAATTTTCGTTAACATCTGTAAGTACGATCAGGCTTCTACGCTTGACATTGGCTACATCTATGCGATGACATAGCTGACGGTTTGTCTTATTGTCATCGCAGTTGGTGGTATCATGCGATGCGATGTCATCGCTGAAGGTATCATCAAGGCTACCAAAGAACTTGAATTGAGCATTCCTTTAGTTGTCAGATTACAAGGTACCAAAGAGGCTGAAGCTAAAAAGTGAGCCATGGATTCAATGCCCAATCACAATCCAGGTTTCGGAGCTGACGATACGATGTTATAAAAGGATGATCAAGGAATCAGGATTGAAGATTTTCCCATTCGGTGAGTTCTATGGTCCCACAGACCTACTCCCACTACATGCATAGAACTAGTAGCTGATATAGGACCTTGACCAAACAGATGGTCTCGATGAAGCTGCTGCTAAAGCTGTCGAAGCGGCTAAATCAGGTTAAGCAAATCCATGATACCGTATACCCAGAAACGCGACTTTTAACTATAAAAGAAATTTAACAAAACATAGTTCAGCATATACCAATGTATTCGGATGTTTCCACTTCATGAGTTGGGAAATGCTTTGAAAGATATGCAATGACATGTATAGTGTTCTTATTGCATGTTCAATCGGGTCACGAAGACGGGTGACAGATTTGATCCACATTTCACAAACGGGAGTACATTGATACACGATAGGTTTGAGCACGAAAAAAGCTACAATGTGCAACTGAGGCTTGGCGATGATACAACGGATGTTATGGTACACGAATCGAATATAACAAAATGAAATTAGGCGATTCTCCGCAGGGCCTAACTGATAAATAACATTTACTCTTTATCAATAACGTCCTGGATATCCCTTAATCTACCTCTAACGCTTTTCCTACTATCTCCAGCCAGATCTTTCAACTGATTCAGTAATTTCCGAATTCTAGAGTTGAGTCTACCCAAAGATGACGCGTTTACTTCTAGAGCTTCGGCGAATGTAACGTATGTTCGTAGATCACGAGCGAATGTATGTGTCTGTGAGGAGAGTAGAGTAGAGTAATCGTCATTAGCTGAGATCAGCTTTAATCCCCTTCACAAAGAGAAGTATATGATGGATTGGAGAGAAGGAGCGTGGCGACGTTTGAACAGTCTTAAATTTGAATATGTAGTTTCGAAGGCAAGTACAAGATGTATCAATTGACTTACAGGTAGATTATCCAGACCTAATGAAGTAGCGGCCAGCGACCAAGAACTTAAAATGATTAAATCCAAAGCTGCATTTGCGATATATTCTTCTACATCACCCACACCACCTTTAACGCCTCTTAATTCTTTTGTACAGAATTTCCTCACTATCTCTTCTGCTTCTTTGACAGGTTGGACAAAAGATGTACCTGTAGTGCTAGAAGAAGAAGAAGAAGAAGAAGAAGAAGAAGAAGAAGACGATCGAAGTAAAAGTGATATATCGTTAATTGCTCTGTGAAGGAAATTATCTCCTTCAGACATTATAAGTACTTGTAAATATGATGATAAGAGTACTGGAGTTTGTCCAGGTGGTAAATGAAGTAATGTATGATCGATAGCGAGTTTCAACTATTCAACCAGGATGAGTTAGTTTCACTTTTAGGTATCCTGGTGTTTTGGGAAGAGTCAGATACGGGTAAGATACTGGTGGAATCTTGATGTTGTGGAAAAAGGATTCCAGGGATTATCACTCACATTTGCACCTGAGAACAAACATACACGTCAGCTTTCAGTCTTCTTCCACTCATATTCAAAAATTGAGTCAAGTCGAACTCACGAAGAGCTTTTAGCGTTCTCAACGTTTCCTTCTTTTCGAAATCTTCAGGCTCAAGATGATTTACATATCTAATCCATTCACACTGGATCAATATCCCATCCTCTTTCTGTCTTTTGTAATAGATGTAGATAAAACTCACCTTGATAAAGCTCCTACGAGTAATATCACGATATCTCTCCAGTTCTCACCTAATCTAGATGCATAGACAATCGGGAATTCATTGCCGTTTTTCTGTAACAATATATCAAAAGCATGATCTCTTATTCTCATTATGAATTCAATATCATGTTTATCGATTGCTCTATAAAGTTCATATGCCTGTGGAGGATGATTAAACCCATTTGATTCACCCCATGAATCACGTCTACCTTTACCTTTACCGTTTGATTGTGATTGCATTTGCAATTTGGACCATGTTCCTTGTGCATCCCTAATTGCTGCACGTTCAACAGACCATAGTTGATCTTGTAGAGCTTCTGCCAGTTGTGTTTCCTGTTTCAATTGACGAGTCTGTTTGTCGAGTTCCAGTTCTGATGCATAGACTGATTCCTTCGTCAGTGATGAAGTAGGAGGTAAAGGTTGTAAGAGTATAGGTGAAGATTGTATTCGAGGTGAACGAGATTGACCGACAGAGTGTGATGAGACTGTCTTATGTCTTCCCGGTGATGGAGGAAGTATGGAAGGTGAACTCGCAGAGTAGTTTGCGCTTGAGCTTGCCATGTCTTTGGTTGCGCTCTTTGACTGCTTTGAAGAGTGGATATATGAGATGTATGCATCATAATGCTTTCTTTTCTCATCAACATTGTTCCTTGTTTTCCCCCGTTCCTTTGAAGAAGAATGAAAATTGTGGAGACCCCGCATATTCGTAAGCAGATCGACATATGAATATTCAATTCATTCGAAATTATCAAGAATTATCACCACTCTCTTATCCCATCTTGTAATCTCAAGACTCAGCTTGAAAGTCCTCAAGCAAGTCTCATTCCGGAGACCATACAGGATCATAACGATGGTGTTAGTACCTGACCCCGCTTCACCTCGATCACGTTCACGTTCGTCTTCAGTCTCAACTACGAATTCCGATGTGGCTTTACCTTCTTTCGCGTCTCTAGCTCCTTCGAGACCACCTACAACAGTAGCAGAAGAAGAGACAAGGGTGTCAATCCCAGGTCTAGAAAAAAAGGTCATATTGAAGATTGATGCTGGACCGGGATGTGGTGGGGTTGCTTGGGCAGCAGGCGAGGTGAGTCACAGTACATTCGTATTTAACTGGCAATCAGTCGCGTTGTCCAGACCGAAATGTAGCAGGAATGCAGGAATTTCTTGTACGGTGAAATAGGTCCATAAGCTGACATATTCTATCATTCTTTTCTCCAAAACAGGTGTTATCGAGATACATATCTTATAGGTATAGTATCGATCCTACCATTCTGAGAAATAAAAAAGTATTAGAATTAGGTTCTGGAACAGGATTGGTAGGTATCGTAGCTGGGCTATTAGATCCTTCATCAGAAGTATGGGTAACGGATCAAGAGTAATTATCATTGAAATCAAATCGATCCTGCTTTCGTCTTTACCTTTTCTTTGACTTGCCATTGGACGGTTGCTCGTCGTCGTTGTCGTCGTCGTCAGAGAGGATATCCTTGCTGATTAACTTATTGCAATTACTCTGGACATTAGGATATTACTTGATTTGATGGAGATCAACGCTGAACTGAATATCCCATCTCCGATTCCGATTCCGACTCCGACTTGGACGACTTCAAACATCACAAGTGTCATTGGCAGGAGGAATGTTCATGCAGTGGAATTAAATTGGGGTGAGGATCTATCTGATTCTGATATACCGATAGAAGAAATCGATTTGGTTTTAGCTGCTGATTGTGTTTACTTCGAGGTGAGTTTTCCCTTTTTTTGTTTTTGTTTTTAGAGTTGGGGTAAAGGTGATTCTTGAATAGAGGAAAACAATGAAAGATATAAGCTGACTTCTCGCTTGTATTCCCCCCGTCATGTCGATCCCGATTCGATATCATGGTCATAGCCCGCATTCCCCTTATTGATAAAGACGCTATGTGACCTCGCACCGGTAGGTAAAGAAATGGACATCCTATTTTGTTGGAAAAAAAGAAGAAACGCAGATAAAAGATTCTTTTCAATGTTGAAAAAACATTTCGATCAAATAACCATCCAAGATGATAAAATTGGCGAAAAAGATATGTACGGTAAACAAGGTGTAAGTTTAATCAAACTTGTAAGGAGGAAATAGAACAAATGTGATTATTATCCTCATGTTCATTGTGTATTTTCTAATCATTATGCATTGTACGTTGTACGTTGTACTCCGTACTTGACCCCTCATGCTATGTACTGTACGTATCATAACACTTACACCAGGAACAAAGTCGTATCCAACTGTGCATTCAGTCTAGCTTGGAAAGGCCGCTTCACAGAATCATTTCTGCAATCAGACATCTCCCTGCCTGTCCCATCAGAAATCACTCAGAATCAAACCAGTTGTACGTGTAAAGTGAATGCAGTTTGTACGGCACTGGTCTCTGCGAAGTATCCGTCAGGAGTCATTTCATGGGGTGGAATATAGGCGTAAGTATCCCAGGCAGCAGGGCCACGCAGTATCGTATCTTTGCATAAAACATTTGGCATTTAACACTTCACACCTTCACACGGAATACATAAAATAGATATCCAAAGGCGAAATCTTTTGAATATAACCTCTGACATTCCTTTTCGAATCTCTTTCATCTGTTCTCTTCTTCTTATATTCTTAGCTTCTTCTCTCCCTTTTTCAGTCTGACTCTGAATGGATCTGTGGTTCTGGTGAATTGGAGAAAGGGGAAATTTGATAAATAACTTATTGTTTTACAAATCGGTGACAAAGTAAAAATGGAGGTTGCGGGATGGATGTGAGGATAAAAGGACTGAAGAAAGAAATTAAGATAGCATGTGGGAATGAACCACATGAAGAGAACAAGTAAGATAATTCAAATCAGTGAAAAAGAAATTTGATCCAGAATACAACCCGTGAGAACCGAATGAGTAAATCCTATTTCTTTCCCTTTAGTGGAATAACTTCTTCTTTGGTTTCTCTTCAGAAATGACTTTGATATGATTGTGATTAACTGGTTTGCCTGGATGATGTGAACAGCATTCTATACTCTTTACCCATTCATCACCATCATCTAATTCATCATTTGTCATTCCAGTAATTTCTTTTGGCGGCGGGAAGACTGAACCTGAACATTCGGGTGAACCACATGAACACATCATTTCATCTTTACCTCTTCCTACTAATAAATCTGAAAGAGTACATCTGATCGAAGGTTCAACAGCTAACATTCTCATGATTGCGGATCTTGATTCACGAGGTAATAATCTAAATATTGATTCTGCTCCACCTGATTGGAATGTCCTGGTTGAGGAGATTGATGCGGCTCGTTCTCGTTTAGCTTGTTGTTCAGCTCTGACAGCTGGAGTAATCGAATTGCCTGGTCCAAATGGGTTTCGGTGAGTTTCGTTTACTCCTGGTGTAATAGGCGGCGAAACAGGATTAGACACAGCTCTACTTCTTGCAGCACTTCGAGAATTTTCATCGGGGACAGAAAGTTTATCCATTCGAGTTGAGCCTTCTACAGGTAATGTTCCCTGTCTCTTGGGAGCTGCAGCCGATAATGCGCCGGAAGTGGCGTATCGAGATGCAGGAACAGATACAATGGAATCACTTCTTCTTGGGAAATGAGTATCGGATAGATCTTGTCGTTCTTCTCCTGGATCCCTTATGTTCAAGTGAGATAAATTGGTACCTTCGTCCGAGGACGATCCAGACTCTGTTAGACCAGCTAGATGATGGGACTCTGGACTGGCTTTTGTCTCCACAGCAGTACTGGCGTTTGAAACCATCGAGGTTGATCGGAAAGGTAAAGAACTTGATCCATCGTTGAGTAATGCGTGTGGACCACCGACTTTGTTGCTGATCCCCTCATGACCATTCATGACGGAAGGAGCGGGAGTCGGTACAGGAGGTTTGGTGCATAATTCAGGATGGGTATTCACGTAAAGTCGATAACTCATATCGGTCTTGAAATCTGGGATTTTCCAGGGGAATCGACGAAGGATCATACACATAAAGATGATGGCGACCGACCAGACATCGGTAAGTCGAGGATCATAAGCGTCCTTATTGAGGACTTCCGGCGCGAGATAAGGATCTGAACCGACAACTCCAGATGCAGGAATTTGATGTTTACCAGGATAATGGAATACAGTGGCTGTACCGAAATCGATGAGCTTGACAACATTGTCATGGGTCATAACGCAATTATCGAGTTTCAAATCTCTGTGAGCGAGACCCATTGAATGAAGGTAGTTGACGCCGTCAATGATTTGGCGGAAGACACAGTAAATTTCGGGTCTAGCCATTTTGCCGGACATGACAACGGAGAAAAGGTCATAAGGGGCATATTCCATGACCTATAAGATATCGCTATTTAGCATTGATATTCCGCACCAAGCCAAAAATCGTTACTCACCTCGTAGAAATGACCATGATCATTTACGATATCAACCGTTTCAATCACGTTAATATGCCTCAAGGTGACACCTACACAGAACTCTGCGGTAACCTTTCGTTGGTATTCCTTTTCGCTTTCTCCTTGTCTTCTAGGTCTAAATTCCTTGACAGCATAGGTGGAACCACCGCTCTTTGAGTTAGCCTTGATGAGTCTGACGGTACCACCAGCACCTGAACCGAGGACTTTACCCCACTTGCCGTATTTCTTTGATAGGTGAGCATGAGTAGCTTCGTGAAGTGATGGATGAGTGAGAGCGACGACAGGGTGAGGAACTCCGGGATAATCTTGAGCATTTTTGGGAGTGGAGATGCTAGGAGTGTCAGGAGGTGAATGACCTCGGGAAGGTGGAACAGATGATGCAGGTAAATGTTCAGCTTGAGTCATTTGAAGAGTCGAAGTAGTAGTCCTACTGGGTGCAGCACTAGTGACTCGAGACTCCGTTGGAGTTTTCCCTTCCTTCTTGGTCTTCTTCTCCTTGTGCTTATCGTTGTGATGACCGAAGAAACTGGCAAGAGAGGAGTGAGATTTCTCCCCTTCGTTTTCCCGATGATGATGTCTCATGAATCCCATGAGGTGAGAACTATGGGCACCGTGTTTCTCATGATGCTCCGCGTGTCTAGACGTCGCTGGAGTCGCTTGCGCTGTGGGTACAGCACTAGGCGCAGCAGTGGCAGCAGCACCGCCACCAAGGCCACTAAAGCTACTTCCTCGACGCTGCATACCTGGCGTGGCTGCACCTGCAGTTGTGGGGGAGCCAGGAACTGATGGCCCTGGGGTTTCGTTCATATGGGCGTGGATAGCTTGGGCGGCAATAGACCCATGTTCACCTACAGGAGGTTGTTTTTGTTTGTGATCATTGTGCCCGATGTGATGATTCAAGAATCGACGGAGATCATGCAGAGGTCCAGCGTGATGTTTAGCATGTCGGGTAGCGTGTGGAGATTCGTGGGGACTAGAAGGTGCAGTCTTGGATCCTTGATACGGCTTGTTGACTTCGGATTGATGGTGGGCGGTTTGAGCAGCTGGTAGAGATGGAGCAGGAGAAGGTGCGTCAGGAGTCGCGGGGGTAAAAGAGAGGCCGGAGGGTATAGGTGGTCGTTTATGAGCCGCATGCCATTGTTCCACGTCTGTTTTATCAACAGGAGGAGAACTGGAACGACTGCTCGTTTGTGATGAATAGTAGGGAGCGTTGGGGGCCTATGAAATGGTCAGCAGGTATTCCACTATTTAAACAGCACACCTGCAAGCATACAAGATGAATGGTAAACACATCTGAAGCATGTCGTTTGGGAACAGGTGGAGTCGGACGATTTCTGACAGTCCAGGAATACCACTTGGGCTGTGGAGGACGTCTACTTGGTCTGGGGCTTTGTGGGTGATCCGAACGCATGGTGGATAAGACGATTGAACACAGAGGGGCACGTTTGAATAATGAATTGTGCGAATACCAAATTATGGCAAAATGACGAGGCTAGTCACAGTGTGCCGCCAAATCAAGATTATAGCAGGAAGATGGAAGAAAGCTATGTATAGACAAGGTGGAATGATGAAGAGGTCCTGGCCGACTACGCAAAAGTCGCTACTTGAGACAGAGGTGAAAGGATGAAAAAGTGAGATGGTTCCGATATTCTGACACGGAACGAGGAGCCAGGGAATGGGAACATACGATGAGAGTGATTAAAAGTGGGGAAAGAAAAATGGAGTTGCACACAAGACAGAGTTCTGAACAATCACGGATCTGGATTCACTACATCACGACAACAAGGAACAAATGAAAAAGACAAGTTTTGATTGGAACGGGTCGAAAGCGAAAACAATATGACCAATTATGAGAAGCCTCCAGTGATCTTCCCAAGAAAACACCACATTTCTTGGCATTCCACTTTGAAATTCATTGCAGACGCACGTAAAACCAAAGAAGAAGATTCAAATTAAAATTGAAATGAACATGTAACTCACTCTTGGTTCTTCAACTTCATGCCAGATACCACCTCTACTAGGAACTTTTCTTAAAGAAGTAGTATCTAATTCTTTATATCTTTCATAATGAGGTTCTTCATGATGAGATAAATCATCTGTACTTGTTTGTCGACTGATTGATCTACTTCCCGGTTCGCTTGCAGTGGGAGTTACACCTTCGATTGGAGTGAGATGTTCGGGTGAAGGTAGACCATCACGAGCTGTAAATATCTCTCTACCTGAAGCGGTCATAAGTGATAGACGACGTTGGTTATCATCACTGAAATTGATGGAGGAAAGTGGGACTGCTGGACTGGACGATAACATGGTTGAACTGCTATTGTAATTTTGACTGAGACTGAGAGTATTGAGGGAATATATATATATAAAAGGACAAGATGTTTACACAGGTCGGCTGTACGAAATCGTTTTTGTTCTCTTGTTGCGCTATATTCTCATTGGATCTGTTTGGTTTGATTTGATCTGATTGATGATCCAGAGTAACGAAATATAGACAATAGGGTTATTTCAGGCTACCGGTATATAGTCGAATTGTCCAACGTTATGAAAGTATGACTGAGATTGAACGGTACACCGAATTCAAGCGGAGATATGTATGTGCAGAGAAGGGGGGGAAAGGTGGTATCAATGATGAGAATCAATGGAACCCAGTATCGGTCGAGGTGATTTCGGTACAATGTATAACGAAGTTGATGTTGGTGATGATGTATGCGAGAGACAGGTTAATTGATGGCGTGGAGGCGGGGATTGTTCAATGTGTTGCAGCACGTTTTGTTTCGACAAATGATAGATGATAGATGATGTCTTGGCTGGCCTTTTGACTAAAGTGTTCGGACCGATAATACCAACCCTTTTCCTTTTTCGCTAATTCAGAGCTAGAGGGTAGGTGTATGGCCTTTTCCCCATCTACTTCACTGTTATTTCGACAATCGACAATGGAGTGAGAATGAGATAATTGATGACTAAGATTGATTCGAATGAGAGGTGAGACTGGATGAATCAAAGGGCAAGAATCATTTCATCAAATCGTTTGTCCACCAAATCGTATCCCATGTACTACTTGCTGACAATAAGTAAGAACCGGAGACCGACGGTATGGCGGTGGGATGACTAGCTAATGTGGTAAGAGTATTGGGTTTGATATGGGGTCAAATGCATCAAAGCGTGGTGACGATGACCTTTTTTTTTTCTCTTATTTCCCTCTTTCCTTTTCCCCTTCCCTTCCCTTACATCACCTTGCAGTGATATGATATCTTTTGTCCAACCAGCAATCATTTCTCCGACTTGCTCATCCCTCGTGAGGGAGGCGAGAGAGGCAAGAAGAAGAAGAAGGGTTTTCCTTTTTCTTACCCTTCTACGGCCGTTTTCTCGGCATTTCTTGTTCATCTCCACTTTTCTCTCTCATACAACATTCACATCACGCACAATAAAACTATGTAATTCGGCTATAACCGTCCTCTCTCGTTTCACACCTAGATGTCCATACCTGCGACATCCTTTTCCCATACTCGTAGTCCCAGAAAATGAAATCATCGCTTAAATTATATGCCATATATCACCGCGCTTGAATGGATTATACACGGAAGATATAAATACATTATTATATTTATTGTTGTCAGCAATAAACGATCCTGAAGCCCCCACACAATCACTGATTCCCCCACCCTTGATCACGATCACGGGTAAAGAGGAGATCATGTGTAATTGATCTCACTGACTATGAGGAATTAATGCTGCAAGACAAGCTTTTGTATTCCACCTGACATGCGTGCCAATCTGACATGTAAAAGAATGAGTTCCTCACCGAGGTCCTGGATTTCACGGGCTTTAAATTCTGTAAAGAAACCAGTGGTGTGGCGATGTGGCATGAATCAGTCATTCGCTATAGATTGCATGGACAGATGCAACCTAAGAAACGAATAACCAAACAACAGATTACTTGGCAATGACAGCGTGGACATAAACATAAACATAAACAGTACAACAACGTATCTAAAACAAACAATGTGATCCCTAATTATATTTTGGTATTTCCTTTATGAATCTATGCTAAATTGCGATCAATGTCCAGTGCCCAGTGTCCTGATATGACAACTCTCGGCGATGACGAAATCATCTAGTTTGTCGTTCTCTCTCTTCCATATCTTCTCTTTCCCTTGTTTGTTCCCAATTGACTTCTTCGTACCTAGGAGGTAACTCCAATATATTCGAATTCTCTTCTTCCTGCTGTGGATGGATCACTCTTCCTCCATCTCTATGTATTACATATTCAGGTTCTGATTCTTGGTATCTCCTTCTCCTACCTGTATTCGTATTTGTATTTCCGCTAGGTGCAGAAGCTATTGAACTTCCTCCACGTCCTCCTCCTCCGCCACCGCCTCTTCTTCTTGAAGATGAGTTGGTTTGGTTACCGGTATTACCACCTAAATAAGCTATTGTATCTCTCTTCAGATCGGTCATTTCACTTTCTTCTCCTCCGTCCTCTTCGAAACCATCACCTTCTTCTGACATAGGGTCAAAGTTTCTTGATCGTCTATCGTGTAATTGTAATGGACCAGCACGTGACGTGTGCGCATCTCTGAAATTCAGTGGGAGCGGCGGCGGAGTGCTTGATGATCGGTAATGATCTGAGAATCCCGTAATTGGCAGTAGGGCATCTTGAGACGAGTTTCTTGTCATTGGGTTGCCTCTAATAGGCGAAGTTGGCGTTGATGACCATGTACCCGTGCCCGTACCTGTTCCTGTAGTTGAATCATCTACAGTGGTTCCTCTCGATGGTCCCGGTAAGAAAGGCTGTTTGGATGGCGAGGGTGAAATTGCAGGTGATAGATTATCTGCGAATGGATTAAACAATTCCATTGGTGATACTGCGGTAGTGGAAGAATGTGTACCAGCGTTATTACTGTCTAACACTAAAGGTGAAAGTCTAGGTGGATTCGATACCGTTCCATCGTTTCTAGATTCAATTAAATCTAAAGGGGTTTCGGAATTGACTGTCAATTGATCTGAAGCTATTGCCTTTCCATTATTCCTCTTGTGTAATCCACCTCCTGCTAATTCTGATCGAGATCTACGTCGATTTCGTGCTCTTCTGCAGAGGAATATCAATCCGACCAGAACGAGGGTAGCGATTACAGAGAGAACACTGGCTACAACCGTTCTGATAGTGTTGTTGCTTCCGGAAGGAGGGGGGCTATTGTCTTGGTCGGAAGTACTAAAGAGGAAGGCAAAGAGAAAAGTTAGCACAAGGATTTCGAATGATGTGTTTTGCACAGGACATGTCGCTTACCCTGTTGGAGCTGAAGAAGAAGCAGTTACACTGGGAGCACCACTATTTCCACTTTGTTCGCTTCCTATACAACCTGAACTTCCTTGACCGACAGTGAACATACTACTTGAACCACCGCTTGCCCATTCTTCTTGACTTCCAATACCAGCTACTAGTATGAATCTAGTTCCTTTCGCCAGATCTACAGTCCAATTGAGGTGTGTGACACCTTGACTGGTGTACGTCGTAGGATTATCGGATAACGAAGAATCAGGTAGGTATTTGGCATATTTAGATTTAGTGTTATATGTGATTGGAATTGAAAATGAATTTCCTAAAGGTATTATACCAAACATTGTTGGTGGATGAGTTGTATTTCCATTATGTTCACTTGAACTTGCATCTCTCTCCTGCAGAAATTCCAAGGCCAAGTCCAAGTCTAAATCCGTCTTCACATTCAGATTCGATTCGATATTTCTGTCGAGTTCGGAATTGACAAAATCGGCATCAAAAGCTGTTGATCTTGGTGATAGAGCTTGAGTGGTCGTTTGGTTCGCAGAGACGTAATCTGAAGTGACGTTTGATTCCAATGAAGAGGGCCAGGTCAGGCTTATATTCGAACATTGAGGTGGATAATCTCCTGAATTGGAAGTCAAGTTGAATGAGAATGTATAGAGATTAAGGATGGCATCATCACTCAGGAAACAAGATGAGTTCTGATTAGGTGAAGCTTGAACGGCTGATCGAACCGCAAAATCCACTTGATCAGCTTAAAATCAAAGCCTAGAGGCTAAAAGTCGAGCCCGTCGCAAGGAAATCTCTACAAGGAGAGTCACTCACTTAAAACATCTGTCGTTGCGGCATAACGAATACCAGACGAACCCCAAACAGTCAACATATATTGTAATCCTTCAGGTAATCTTATTGGTAAATCATAGTCATTCGTTCCATCAGGTATTGATTCGATCCAAACCTATTTTATCGTTTTGATAGAAGGAATTTAGCCTTGAAAGTATTCGGAAAATGCCAAAAAGGATGGATAATAGAAAGGGACATACATTATATCCATGTTGTTTGAATTCGGTCTGGGGGAGATCGTCATCAGCATGAGAGGATGTTCGCAGATCATACATACACAGGTGGACTATCGTAGACTTACAGGAGTTAGTAGTAAATGATATGGACCAGAATCACCACTCCATCTATACGAGATCATACAGTCAGTATGGAAAGAATTTCCTGCATTTCCTGTCACTGTGATAACATTCCGAACCGAGGAATGACTTACTGAACAAGTGAAGTACCACATTGTGTTGCTCTTCATCAAAAGATGAAATCAGCTATTTGAGCCTTTTGAAAAGAATCGCGAAGATCGATAGTGGTGTGCGATGATAAGGGGAGTAAGACTCACGTCGTCATATTCACACTTAGATATCCAGCTTTAACAATTGACGATGATAAAACACATATCCCAAGTCCGATCCATGTTGGTATTATCATCATTTCGTTTCCTTTCCTTTTAACACCGAGAAAAAGTTACAGCGTTAAAGCTGATTGTCCGTTTAAAAAATCCCCAATTCTACTCTATTTGTATATATGGCCTAATAATTTGTGATAATGGAAGTTGATGCTGTGACCTCGAAATCGAAACCCGAATGAATTAATCCAAATTGTATTATCGCTGAGTAGGTTGACAACGTCGCGTTTTATCCAATGACAGCTATTGTTGGTGCGATTTCTCTTCTTGATTGGATTGGTTTATTGTTTGATAATGGTATACTACTTTTAAAAGCACAGTTTGTATATGATAGGATAGGATGGAATATACACAAGAATGGTGAGACGAAAAAATCGAGATTGATGAAAGGAAAAAGACATATAACGTTTAAAGTGAGACAGAGAAAACGAAATGAAAGATACAATTTCCGTTTTCAAAACGCAGAAAAGTAAGTACTACAACTGCAACTTTACGAGTAATTCTTTCGTTGTTTTTTTTACCCTATATTCGTGCCGAGCCCGAAACAAACATACCCCATTCAAGATACTTGCAAGATACACAAGATCAGCATGCATGTAACGAGCATCGTGATAGTACTTCCTAACAATGTGTGCATGTCATGATCATGATAGATGATGTTCGTTTAAAATGTACGAGACAATTTGATATATTCCGATGATTGAATAACTTTCGATGGGATCTCATCTCAAAATGCCAAGCTCAATCCAATCCATTCCAATGCGCCCCCCGGCCCGACCTACCCTTCTCTCATTCTTCGACTTCCACCAACGTATATACTCGCATACCTCCTTCTGGGTGCAGCATCAACGATTGAGAGGACATCATCAACGCATCCACATCCTTCATGAAATGGTTAAAATGCCTGGTCGCACGGGGACTAGCTCAGTGTCATTGCCTACTTTAACCGAAATGAATTGCCAAAAATGATCATTATGTGCAAATGCTACTGCACATGGATTGAAAAGGTAGCATACACCTCTGTTGCCCCTCTTCAGGTTCAATTGCAACAATCAGGTTCTTATTCCCTTCTTCTCTTCCAATCAGAATATATATATTAATGATGACCTTGCAAATGTAAAGCCGTTCCAAAGTGAAGATGACCGCTATCTTTTTATATCCTCATAGTGTTATCATTTGGAAGATGCAACGCTTGCAGTATTACGTAAATGTTCATTGTAACCCGGATTATTTTTACTGTGCAGTCAACTCATGATCATAAGAAAGTGAGAAAATTTATTCATTTGCGCAAGTACGATTTTCATATTGAGCAGAGGATGATTTCACACCACCAAGTCACCATGCATCCGAATCGAACCTGTACCATATTCCTGATGATAAGCAAACCCAAAGAGGAATGTGAAAACAAGGCTAGAATGAAGATGCATGAAAACATGTGTTATGAGATTTAGGCGCGATCATCGCTCAAACGGTGATGAATGTTCTTATCAAAGGTGTTTTTTACGGTATCTGCACTCGGATCGATCCCACATACATGTCTACAACCCTAGATAAGCCAATTTGAAGAGATCAACAATCTACCAGAAACCTAAACAGTTTCAAATACGGCTGAGCAATGTTGTAACTATATGAACTGAGTTTGAATTGGAATAACAACAATATGATGGAAAGGGAAGAGGGACCTGCCACTTTGGGTTCATTTTATATAATAATAATTATGGGGGAAAACAAAAAAAAAAGTTGAAAAAAAAGGTGAAAATGATTTTGGAACTGCAGCTGTGCTCGGATCATCACGGTGTGACGCACAGACATTCATTCTCTCTCTCTGTCTCTCTTCTGTGTTATTTTCATCTCTCTTATCGAAACCTCACTATCCTGTTCATACGTATATACTCAAGCCTATCACATCATTGCACCACACTTGCATTAGCATTTAGACACGAACACATTGAGCGCATACACACTTCAAAGATCGAAACAAACAGCGAAATAAAGTTGAAATGACACAATCGAACGGAACATCACATAAATTAAAGGTGGGTCGAAACAATGTTACAGACATACATGTACACGTTGCTGATCATTGTTTTTGCATGTATTGCTCAATCTGAAAATAGAGAGTGGTGGTGACGGGTGGACTGGGATATATAGGATCACACGTTGTGGTGTCTTTGTTATTGACAGGATTATATCAACCTATAGTAATTGATAATTGTCATAACGGTTATTCAGAAGCTTTAGATAGATGTGCCGAGATCGCAAGAGACGAACTAGGGTGAGTCTTTATGCTACCTCTTAACACAACAAACCTCATCGAGCAGAAATATATCGAGTGAAATACAGAGCTGGTCAACTGACTTTGTGTGTATCACTGCGGTTTTTTTCTGGGATTTCACTCTGAACCAGACCTGACGCCCCTCAACCTATATTACACAATGTGGATTTAAGAAACTCTGAAGCTGTCGATGGAGTGTTTTCAAGTTATCAAGATAAAGGTGGGATCTGGGCAGTAGTTCATTTAGCTGCATTGAAAGCTGTAGGAGAATCAGGTGAAATCCCTCTATCATATTACAGAGTGAATGTCGCTGGTTCAATAACACTTTTCGAGGTAAGTGTGTTGGGAGAGTCTACCTATCCTGTTCCCTCTTTCTATCGACCTGCCAGCTGTTTTCCCTCGTCTCACTTTCTCAACCTCCCCCGCTGTCTCTCAAGCGAATTGAGTTAGGTCAGATACGATAGTCAGTACTAACACTCCCGACTGATTCCGATTTTAGGCAATGGCAAAATACCATGTACAGAACTTGGTATTTTCCTCATCAGCGACAGTTTACGGTACACCTGAAATAATCCCTATACCCGAATCATCACCCGTCATACCAGCTTCAGTATACGGTAGAACAAAAGCAATGGTTGAGGACATAATCCAAGATCTGTGTAGCGTCGAGGTTAAAGAAGGCGAAGAGAAGCTAAGAGCTGTCAGTGTCAGATATTTCAAGTGAGTAATCGTTTTTTTTTACATCTCTTTTTCCTGACCTGCAGAGCCCAGGTTATACCGGGCATGGAGTACGGTGCACTGAGACATTAAGCTGATGTATACCTTAGCCCCGCTGGTGCTCACCCATCGGGTAAACTAGGAGAAGAACCAAGAGGTAAACCGGGAAACTTATTACCTTTATTAGCTCAAATGGCTGTGGGCAGAGAGAAGAGTGAATTAAAGATATTCGGTACTGATTTCCCCACACCGTAAGTCGATATCACCCTTGTCATCTCTTCCCCTGCCTTCCACCGAGTCCGTCTCAATCGATGTCAACAAACTGCATTGCTGATTTATGAATTCTGAACAGAGACGGTACATGCGTTCGAGATTACTTACACATAATGGATCTTGCACATGGACACGTTCTTGCTTTAGGAGCATTGGCAGTGCCATCCGACCAAAAGAACATCTTCTCAAATTGTGATCCAAATGATGGATCCTTCAGAGCTTTCAATTTAGGAAAAGGAAAAGGGATGAGTGTACTGAATATGATCGATGCTATGAAGAAAGCTACTGGATACGATTACAAATATGAGATTGTAGGCAGGAGGTGAGTTCTGTTTTCTCTCTGTCTTCATGCTAGGACGAAAGGCCATGGCCCACTATCGACCTCCAGAATTATCTATATGAGATAAGATAGCTGATTTACTTCTGCTTGAAACTTTGTTTTAGACGAGGAGATGTGCCCGATCTCACTGCCGATCCAACATTAGCAGAAAAGGAATTAGGTTTTGTCGCAGATAAAGATCTGGATACTATGTGTAGGGATTTATGGAATTTCCAATCGAAACATCCTAATGGATACAAATCGACATCAACTTGATTGATGGGCCCAAAACAGAGCGGAAAGATTGAAGACTCTCTTCTTCAATTTGTTCAAATCACACCGATAATTAGGTAGGAAGGAATGTAAAAATCAATCATTCATGGTATGGACAGTTTTTGTTTTTGTTTCTTGTTTTCCCCATTTTCACTTTCATACATCATACATCATATATCAAATATCATATATCATATATATACATACACGTATACCCAAAAAATCTTTCAAAAAAAAGATGGTTAAACCACCCATTTGCACCGATTATTTCTCTACATTGTTTCTCATTCGGTTTGATAAAAAGTATAATTAGTAAACATCACCATATGAAATTGTTTCTCTGCTGTTTGCAACGTTCACATTCCTTTTGGGCAGTGGACCCCAATACATTGAACAAGGTGGTCTATCCGTAGAATTGACATGGTTGCAGCGGGACGTCTGTTTTCATGTTGAAGTTGGGTTGACGTCAGCATACGATAGGAAACCAACCAGGAATTGTGAATCAGTGAAATGAACTCTTAGCATAAGGAAAGTAGCGATAAATAGAGTGCATAGACGATGTTGTTAAACTAAAAGATACGAAATGACAGATGAGAGATTACAGGTTTTACAGAATGTAGCTATTCCTAGGTGACTTTGAATCATAGACATTGTAAACAAGATCGGTCCTCAAAGTTGTTTTAATTGAATAGCTTGATCAAGTTTAATCAAAGACATCCTGTCTGGCCCCGAAGAATGGTATTTTCAGCTGACACTTTTCTTTTCGGAAAAAAAAAAGGTGCTAAACGTGACATTGATGGGGAATTGTGGAAGCTTTAAAAGAGAAAAAGGAAATCCTCACAGGAGGTTAATCCCATGAAGATCCCCCCTCTCCCTTGTGATTGAAGAGAAAAGAAAAGAAAAGAGAAAGAAGCAAGTGGGATGGTGAACTTATATATACAGATTAATGCGAGAATTTGGGAAATGGTTTATTATATTCTAAATCATTTTATCGTAATTTATCCCATTTTGTTACCATTTCACTTTCACCCCGTGAATCGTTTCGATCAATGATGTTAGTGAAAGGTTCAGCTTTTCATCAAGTATCAGGTCTCAACAGTACAACAGTACAGCAGTACAAGCACTAGCATTCACACTCAGCAGGAGATATCACAAGGCTGGAACGACCTCGACCTCTCTCGAAGTCGAAAAAACAAACAATCATTCCCTGTGGCTGTGGTCATAGTAGATATAGACTTCCGGTCTGACTTTGTCTCTCACTTCCTCCATCCTGCTCCTGCACCCACAATGAGCTCCTCTCCTTTCCCTCAACTGCTCAGACGAGCGAACATCGCCACATACGATCCGCTCATCACTCGAATATACACCTCCACGCCATCTTCCAAATCTCAGCATTCCGACTGGGGACTGAAATTCTCCGTACCCATCAAGAAAGGACCGCGATACATCAAGTTCAACTCGTTGGACGCCGGACCTGGTGTCAATTGCGATTGGAGATCTGGTGAAAGGGAAGCTAGGTTCATACAGGCGTGGGGAAACGGAAGTGTCAGATGGACGAACGAAGATGAGATACCGAAATATCTAACCAAGAAACCGAGTATATACGGATACGATATCGATTCTCTGGTTGAACTGGAAGATGATAACGATCATAATAGCAAGAAAGAATGGATAAGAGACGTCGAATCCATGTCGGAAGAAGAATTCGAATCGTATCTTGAAAATATCAGATCGGAAAGAAAATCTTATCTATCTGAAAAATTAAATGATTTACCAAATTCAACCAAAGAATCTCTCGTTTTACCTGAAGATGAAACATTGATTCATCTAGCTATCAACGGTAAAATAACTTCGACATCAACATTAGATTTCCAATCTAAATTAACTTCAATAGAATTGAAAGAAAAAGATAAATTACATTCTAAACCACATCGTGTAAATGGTTTATCTTACAGTAAAAAACCAACTTCGACCAACGAATTTACACCTTTGGGTAATTCATTAGATAAAAAAGGCAGAGCATTGAACAAAGTCTCAAGATACGATGATGCACATCAAAGAGGTGGTGGTGGCGGTGGATCGAAATTCCTGAATGCAAATTCGTCAAGAGGTAATAATAATCTACCTTGGGTAATCGGTTTGGGTGGTGTAACAGCAAGAACCAATAATCAAAATAACACGACATCAAATATCAGGAATAATGATAATAACAATATAGATGAAACGGATTACACTAGAGTCAATCCAGATTCAGGTGTAGGCAAATTTAGGATATTAAAAGCACAAATGTCTTCTTCACCTACTGTTTTAGCTATAAATGAAAGAAAAGGAGGTCAAGGCACAGGTGGTAGATTAGGTGGTAAATGGAGACAATCAACTGCCAATCAACCTTCGCCTCTAGATACATTTAAATTTGATATTGATTTATCAATAACTTCTTCAGCGGAACAAATACCAGATGATATCGATTCTGCTTATACCAACACCAATACCAACACCAACACAAAAATAAATAATGTCGAAATTGGGTCAAGAGAATGGGTAGGGAATGAAGATAAATTAAATTTATTCGATAAATTCCAAAATGAAATCAGAGCCGGTGGACCAAAGAGATCAAGGGTTAAAGGTGAATCATTAGAGAGATTGAAAATGAGAGAAACTAAAGAAGAGACGATGGAGAAATTGAATAGGCTTTTAGGTAGATACAAGGTCAACAAGCAGGAAGGAGAGAGTAAGCAGTAGTATGGGTAGTGAGGTATTGAGGAAGTAGTGTAGACAGTCTATAGAGATGTTCTATAGTACAGATACATTCAATCAGGGCTCGTGAGCATCGTACCAAACATCCCATGCATCGCATCACATATTTCAGTGCACAGCTTGCAGGCGTGACCCATTCACATCCACCCATGTTCATAATCATCTGCTTCTTAAATATTCATTCCTCCAATATATAAGTTGAGTAATACAATGTAAAAATAAAATAGCAGGCAGCGGACAATTTCATCCTGTGATTTTTTGTATTTCTTCTTACATGAATTTCCGTCGGAACTGGAACATCGAAGATTTCGAATTGGCAGAAAACCATCCCATCCCAAATCCAAGAAAAAGCAACCAGATATTCTTATAGAATTGCTGAATTATTTGTTGACATCTCCAATATAACAGCACTCTCGAGATCTGCCATCTGAGGGATATACTTTGACGCTTCTTGTCGTTGATTTCCAGCTCCTACTCACTGACTGCTATCGCTCCTGTGATTTGGATCCATACGTATCAATCGTTGTAGGCTGCAAGATACAGATACTCTGTACCAAACAAAATGAGTCATCCTGCTCAGGCTAGTTCATCGACTCTAGTTGGATCTTCCCAGTCACAATCTCAAAGTCAACCTCATACTCGACCTGTTCCCAAGATATCGGACTTCCTGGATGACGATGAGGGTTCCGATGGCGATGAAGATGAAAGCGAAGATCATAGCGAGGATGATGAGGATCAGGTGGTAGATGAAGACACGATACCTAGCCTACCGAGTTTGAATGCACAGGTCAACGGTCAGAGTCAAAGTCAGAATCAGAGTGACGGTCTAGTGACGAATAAGAAACGTAAACGAGATCTCACGATTGTCAATGGAAATGCAAATAGAAGTGCGAGTGTAAACGGGAGTGGCCCTTCGTCGAAAAGAACAAATATAATGAATGAGAATGCAACTGGAACTGGAAACGGAAATGGAAGTGAAATGAGAAAGAAAGAAGCGGAAAAGTTATTCATTAAAAGAAAAGAATTGCCTTTTTATCAAGGTACGTCTGCGTTTTATTGGTTATCAAGGGTGTGAATATAGTACTGAGCACTTATTATTGGAGTATGTGAGTATGAGCTGATTTGATTTTGGCGAAACATGTAGGAAGAAGAGAGATTTTAGAAGAAATAATGAATAACGATACTACTATAGTAAGTTCATTATCATCCTGACTACTTTGTCTCACTATCTTTGGATTACTTTTTAAATGTCGTATCTGATTGTACTGATCCCGACACCGAAATAGATATTAGGAGAAACGGGATGTGGTAAATCAACTCAATTACCTCAATTACTACTTGATCATTCAATATCAACATCCCATTATCTCCCAAATCGACCTCCTAAAATAGTCGTCACTCAACCTAGAAGATTACCCGCTATAGCTCTGGCTAATCGTGTAGCAGCAGAGATGGGATGTGTGGTCGGAGAACAAGTTGGTTACAGTGTGAGATTCGAAGAGATGGTAGGCAAAGATACAGGGATAAGATATTGTACAGAAGGTGTTTTGATGAGGTGAGTCCGAGGTTCGAGGTTCGAGATCCCTTTGATGGTCTTGATTGGGAGTCAGATAGAAGGAAGGGAGTGATAAGATGGGCGGATGAAGAACATATATTGCAATGAGGCTATGGTTGCGTGAAACTCGAATAGGAAGTTATACGGTCTGCTGATTACCCGACCACATAATAGAGAACTAGCAAATCCCGAGTCATCCACTTCACGCTCACAAGTGAATGGAGACTCATCGGGTCCCCCTCCCCATACGAATGGAGGATTAAATCTCTTATTGAAATACGATATAATAGTAATTGATGAAGCACACGAAAGGACACTCAATACCGATTTCTTATGTGGTGCATTGAAGAAAGTTCAGAAAATAAGGAAAGATCTAGTACGAAAAGCTAGAGAGGAAGATACAAAATTAAAGATGAATGGAAACACAAACGGAAATGGAAAAGGTACAAGCAATTCTACCAGAAGAGCAAAAGGAGGAGCAGGAATCAGAGAACTGAAATTGGTTATAATGAGTGCTACGTTAGATCCAGTAAAATTCCAAAATTTCTTTGACACGTAAGTTTGATACAATGATCTTTCCTTTCCTACGCCTTCTCTGCTACCGGTTTCACAAATCTTCCATCCATCAGGATAGTTAATGGCATACTGAAAAAGCGGGAACTGATCTGTCACTGGTTGAATAGCGGAAAAGATGCGCTTCTGGTAAAAGGACGCATGTACGATGTCTTGACTCAACATACCTTGCAACCTGTGGACGACTTTATAGAAGCTGCAGCTAGACAAATCATGATTATACATTGCGATGAAAAGAACGAAGGAGATGTGCTAGTTTTTATGCCTGGTATGTTGATTTGCACATTGAATATGCGAATACTACAAGAATGTTGGACTAGGAGCTAATCAATGTGTCTACGCAGGTTCGGAGGAAATTGAAAACTGCGTAGAATTGTTGAAAAGAGTTGCAAAGCAATTACCTGAGAATGGTCAACAGGTGAGCGCAATTCATGTGCTCATAATAGCGATCTCACTTCATATCTGACCACTCGCTAAATGTCTTTCAACTTGACCTTAGATCCAAGTATTACCCCTTTATGCAGCTCTTCCCCCCACCGCCCAAGCGAAGATCTTTTCTCCTCCACCAAAAGGTACAAGACGAGTAATAGTAGCGACCAATATAGCTGAAACCTCCATGACTATACCTGGTGTTTCGTTCGTCGTCGATTCGGGTTACAAAAAGGAGAAGGAATACATCTTCAGAAGTTCCGGGTGTGAGTGATCAAGCAATTTACTCTATTTCAGAAAAGTACTCTTTATTGAATGTGTTCGTAATTTGACGTGGTATTTAGCTATCGAACAACTTAGAAGGAAAGGTATAAGTCAAGCTGCTGCTTGGCAAAGAACCGGAAGGGCTGGACGGGAAGTGAGTATCGCATTCACAATGTCTTGATATCCTTCTCCGGCAAGAAAACGTCCTTGGTAAAGCCGGGCAATTACTTTTTCGGAAGTCATACAACACCCGATCTCTCATCAGCTGATTATCCAATCTGTTCGCAGCGTGATGGCCATTGTTTCCGATTATTTACTAAGCAAATGTTTGACAAAATGCCTGAATTCGATGCTCCTGAAATCCAGCGGTGCAATTTATCTTCAGCTGTTTTGCAATTGATTGCGATGGGTCAAAATCCCTTCGAGTTTGAATACATTGATAATCCCGGAAGGGATTCTAGTGAGTTCAGATTACCGTCAAATGTTATATCAGGCTGTTCACACGGACTAGAAATAAGGCTGACATGTGTACTGTGTGAATTTAGTCGCAGCTGCCTTCCAAACATTGGCAGGGTTACAAGCACTTTCTTCACCTACGACGATAACTCAATTAGGTATTGAAATGTTGAAATATCCGTTAGATCCTCCTCACGCCAGAATCCTGATTGCCTCATTTGAGTTGGGATGTTCCAATGAGATTATCGATATATTATCGTTGATCAATTCTGGCGGAACGGTCTTTATTGATAAACCAAATGATAGAGAAGAAGCATCAAATTCAAAAGCCAAATTCATACATAGAGATGGTGATCACCTGACTTGTCTCAATGTCTTAAGATCTTATTTAGCTATAAAAGAATCGAATACAAATCTAAATTCGAAAAGAAAAACAAATGGAAATTCCAATTCGGGTCCAAACTCGAAAAGTTTGATAGGATGGTGTAAAGATAATTTCGTCAATCACAAAACATTGACTCAAGCTATTAAAATCAGAGATCAATTAAGAGAATTGGCTGAAAGGAATGGGAAAGATTGGAAATCATCGTCTTCAATAGCAGGAAGTGATAGTTCACCTATATTGAAATCACTCTTACAAGGTTTATTCATGAATACAGCTGTTATTCAATCGGATGGTACATACAAACAGACTGCTGGTAGCTTGGTGAGTTTGAGTTAATTCCATCTGTTCAGTATAGGTGTTGGTTTCTTCGTTCAAGTCGATTTTCGTGATTGTATGAAGAGAATGATGCGATTGAGCTGATCATCCTATTTGACTTTTCTAATCCATGAATCATCATATAGAGAGTCAAGATTCATCCTTCGAGCGTATTGATGAGCAAGAAAGTACCTGCTATATTATATGACGAACTCGTGAGTGTTCCCTTCGTCGCACATGTCATCGAAGTCAATGAAATTCGCTGACTTTACTTGTCATCAAATATTTTCTTCGTATATCGCCTTCTGATCCCATTCACGATTACACCCAACTACCAATCATGCTTTTACCCCCAACTCTCCACTTTTGGAATGGATCATCATAAAAGACAATTACAAGTAACGTTTACGCACGTAACGTATCTACCTTCGAACAACATTGGTTAACTGAAATTCCACTATTCGCTAAAGCAGGAAAACAAGTTACTGTTCCTGTCGGTCAAGGTCAGCTGTAATGATAGAATAATAGAATATTTCCTAGAACAATGGCAACAAACTTTCCTGTACTGAAACAAACATACCTAGCATAAATAGACGGATAGAGTCGGACTGATCTTACTAGGTGTGCAAGTCATGCATTACAACATATTGTTCATGTGTTGTGCTGTCATAGGTCACTCATCCCCACAGAGTGACATCTACCAAACGATTTCAACATATTTAGATCTTCCTCCACCTTTAACCAAATCCGTTACTTCTTTCTTCCTCCTTTCGATACTTTCTTGAACTTCTTTCGCTTCTTTACATCCATCTGAAATTACCTGAACGTCATCGTTTCCGACCTGAGAGTTACTGGTGAGATATCCTCGCAGACCGATTTTCCTCAAAGAAGGTAATTTCTTCTGGGAAGGAGACAGTAAACCTTCTATCATTTTCGGTGTAAGGTTGAATCGAGGAAATGAAAGGTCGATCATCTATATATCGTTCAGATCAATCCGTTATAATGAATGATATTACTCCACTCGTGACAGCTGAACTTACCTTTAGAACAATCAATTTTCTAGCTAAAACCCCGAACCCTCTTTTCAGTTGTTCCTCATAGTTGTTGAGATTTGAAATGACGCCTTTCCCAGTCCCGATGAATCTGATTCCTACCAGACCTAATTCTCTTAATCCAGGAGGTAAGACAGCTGTCAATTTGTCCATATCTGATGGTATAGTCGAATAAGCCAGATTGAGCGATACAATGGAATTCAACATTGGTAATTTTGGTAATATAGCATGTGGTGACGGATGTATAGTCAACGACAGATACGTTAAAGTGGTTTCTGTCAATTGAGGGATAGTGTCAGTGTCCCAATCATTATCATTTGATTTTTCCTCTGTTATATCTGGATCTATATCAGGATTAGGATCCGGTTCTGGATCAAGATCAAGACGAGGAGGATCAGATAAGATGGCTAATATTGAACGATCTGATAATCTTGATAAATTAGATGAAGAAGGTATTCGTGAAGCCGTTTCTAATAAAGATGATTTTAGTTGAATTGATAAAAAAGGTATTTGTTCACGTAATAATCTACCCATCGTATACACTCCGTCTTCTTCTACTTGTCTCACCGTAGATGCGGATATCCCATCTTCCCCTTCCACACTGACTTCAGGAGTATATATGATCTCCTCATTGTCTAGATATTTCAGAACGGTCTTGAAGCAGTGTTCCACTAAATTGTCTCTCCGTTCATTTTCTTCGCGATGCTGAGGAGTGAATAGAGTCGTCGATAAATCCAATTGTGCAGAAGTTATATCCTGACCTGATCTATTCTTAGCGGATCCTAACGAAGAAGAAGAAGAAGGAGATTGCTGATTCGATGAAGCTGATGAAGAAGGGGAATACCATGAAGGGGGAGGAGCAGGTCCGGCAACTGATCTTTGAGCGATCCTATGAGCTTGATTTGATCTACGTAATATCTCCGTAGGATGAATATCAATATCACCTAATTGACTTTCCATCAATCCACCTAATCCCGACCCCGACCCCGACCCCGACCCCGATCCTGATCCAGAAGCTGAACCTGGACCTGATCCTGATCCTGAACCTGATGCAAAGCCAGGACCTGGATCATAGTAGCCAGTCGCACTTGCTGATATAGACGGCACCCATATTCGTTCGTTGGATGAATGATAGTGAGGTGGTAAATCTCTGATTATAGGTCTTGATATCCTAGATGATAATAATAGATCATTGACTGATTTAGTTGATTTATCTTGATTCTCTCTCTGTCGTTGTTGTTGTTGAGGTTGCGAAGAATGTAACAGGTGTTTGAATGTCGGTAAGTGTTTTGGCATTCTTCCCTCTTTCCTCAGCCTGATCCAAGAAACTGAGGACTACTCAATATGTAAAGAATATGAGAGAAGTGAATTGTATAACAACAACTATCTTTGAAATTCATCGATGATGAAGTTTAACCAATTACCCCGCATTTCTTTCTACTTGGGGAACACGTGGGGGTTCATTAAGCTTTACCCCGCAATCGGACACTCGGTTTAACCCGAAGTAGCATTATCATTCATTCATCATCATCATGGATCAGATGATGAATGAATAACATCACATCGACTATCTTACTACTCGTACTGTTCTATCCCTTCTCACACAAGGTCATACTCCACTGACTGACCTGAATACTCCAGCTCACACATGATGAGTACGATTGATCCAACCTCCGCGAAGAAGGTGGAATACCCTCAGAGGACTAACGAAGCGAGTGAGTAAACGTGTACGATGGTACTGTGATGTTGTCTTCGTTGTCAACCTTTCACTGCACCGATTTGTGCCAATTGCCACTGATGATATGATTCTGATATAGGATATAAGAAGCTCGGTTCTACTCACGGACGATTGGATCAGTTCATCGTGAGTGATCACTACCATCAGCGCCTCTTACCTGATCACTCCCTCCACGTCGTACTTCTTTGTCCTTGATCAGATCCAAGCTAACGGACGATACACACCTCTTAGGGCGGCCATTACGCCGATTACAATCTTTCCTCTTTACTGTTCGCTCATCGATCTGATGATACCAAACACGTCAAACTAGAAGTATGGTCTGCACCCGGTCGATCCAAGCCATCATTCGAAGAAGCCAAACGACAGAATTACAAACCTGCCAAGAAAGGTGAAGAGTTCGGACCGTCATGGACCAATCATTGGTTTCGAATCACTCTTCATATCCCGACCGAATGGGAGTCATACGAGAGGATTCAATTCGAATTTGATTGTTCTGGAGAAGGAATGGTTTTCACACCTGAAGGAGATCCTATTCATGGATTAACGGGTGGATTCAACGGTGATAGAAGAGTGGAATTCATCATACCTGATTCAATGAGAAAATCAGGTGTAGCACATTTCTACATTGAAGCAAGTTGTAACGGGATGTTTGGAATAGATGATATGGATCCACCCAATCCAAATCGTTATTATAAGTTAAATTCAGCTGATTTAGTCGTACCCAACATGGAATCATGGAGATTAATGTGGGATTTCAACGCTATTCATCAAGTCTATAATACACTTCCAGATGATTCACCTTTAAGTAAACATTCCTTGACTGTCGCTAATGAAATCATGAACGTATTCAAAAGAGGTAGTTTGGAAAGCGTTCACAAAGCTAGAAAAGTAGCAGAAACTATTTTAGGTAAAGATTGGGAAAATGATATTGGAAAAGAAAGTCATAAAGCGGAAAATCAAAAAGGTACTTTATGGGGTGTAGGTCATTGGTGAGTCATCCTTCTACTCTTCTACTCTTCTACTCTTGTACTCTTCTACTCTTCTACTCTTCTCAAAACACTGTTAATGCATGTACTCACGTCTTTTTAGTCACATCGATACAGCTTGGTTGTGGCCTTTCTCAGTGACTCAACAGAAATCAGCTAGGTCATGGTCAACTCAATGTGATTTGATAGATAGATATCCTGAACATCGATTCTCTGCAACCCAAGCACAGCAATTCAAATGGACAGAGAAACTATACCCCACTCTATTCCAAAGGATCAAAACGAAGATATCAGAAGGTACTTTCCAACCTTTAGGTGCGACTTGGGTCGAAATGGACACCAATATGCCATCTGGTGAAGCTCTCGTCAGGCAGTTCTTGTATGGTCAAAGATACTACGAGAGTAGATTTGGATTTAGATCAAAGACTTTTGTCTTGCCTGATACTTGTAAGCTGTTTATAGGCCTCGCCTCGCCAACAACCACAGCTGACTCCATGAAATGATATGTTCAGTCGGTTATTCAAGTCAACTTCCTCAAATTTCAAGACAAGCGGGTGCACCAAATTTCTTCACCCAGAAGCTCTCATGGAACTCAATGTCAGTCTTCAGCTCAAAGAGTTCTGGCGACCTCGAAAATTACAGCTGATAATCTTGGTTCCTTGCAGTAACAACTTCCCTCACAGTACCTTCAATTGGGTAGGTCTTGACGGATCCCAAGTTTTGACGCACATGACTCCAGTGGATAATTACAACAGTCAGTAAGTAAATCATGTCAAATAAGTAGACGGCATGGTTCATTCATCGTTGACGGTGTACTAGGTGTGATATTGGTGAAATCAGAAGGGGAATGACGGGTCATAAGAACCTTGACGTCACTGGTGAGCCTCTTCTACCAAACCCTGTGCACGACCCCCGCTAAATTGAATCAGAACAATCTCTCCTGCTCTTCGGTAACGGTGATGGCGGCGGTGGACCTACTCCGCCCATGCTTGAGAAGCTACGACGAGCTCGAGCAATCGGCAAGAGATCAGATGCAGGTGGTCAGTTACCCTTAGTCAAGATGGGCGGTAGTTTTGATGAATTCTATGATTCGGTCAGGAAGGAGACCGATAACGGTACGAAGCTACCCTATTGGCGAGGAGAGCTCTACTTTGAGCTTCACAGGTCAGTTGCCTGCTAGAAGAGAGTTCTATACTCCGAGACTGACACAATTATAGGGGAACTTACACCTCCCACGCTTCCATCAAGAAGGGTAACAGGAAGAGCGAAATACTTATGCGGGAAGCAGAGTACGCTGCCACCATCGCTAGTTTAATTGATTCAGAATATGAATACCCCAAGGCAGTGAGTGACTGCAGTTGTCACCACCATGGTATGCTGATCAGGATAATAAGCAAATCGATGCTGCTTGGGAGGATCTTTTGCTATGTCAGTTCCACGATGTCTTACCAGGAAGTGGGATAGCAATGGTAAGTTCTTCATCTCAATCAAGTACATGACAAACAACCAGCTGATACGCGATATACGATTAGATCTACGAAGACGCAGAAAAGAAATACGCTGCGCTCCAGATATCGATTCACACAATTATTAACGAGGCTTACGCTACTATCTATCGATCCTCAAGCCCAATCTCAGCTGAAGAACCAGCCAAAACCGCTGGACCGATTTTTGCAGTAAACAATATCCCAAACTATCCAAGACAAGAAGTCGTTGCCGCGTCACTTGAAGCCCATTGCCAAATCGGCTGTCGTTCCGCACAGATTAGCAGAGATGGACAGACTGGTTATCTCTTATTAGGCACCAAGAAAGACGAAGAGGGTCTTATGGTCGCTAGTCCGAGAAGATTATATGCGAATCCAAGAGTTACGGGTAAGACCTTTTAGCTGTGAGATCTGAGAGATTGGAAAGCTAATGTTGCAAACAATGATAGTTGCCAAAGAAGGTGAAGATCTATTTGTCATGAGTAACAATACAATATCTATGAAAATGGAGAATGGTAGAATCACCAGTCTTTATGATAAATCTCTCGAGTGAGCTGGATCAGCGTGTGTAGACTCGGGAAGACAGCTGACAAAACCATACAGTAAGGAACTCATTCCACATGGTCAAAGTGGTGGATTGGTCATTATGGAGGACCATCCAAACTATTGGGAGTGAGTTATATCCATCGTGTACATCGTACCACCTGGATTGAGCTGATCCCTATGCCTGCCTTAGTGCTTGGTAAGTCTAGTCGATAGGAGTATATAACCAAACGGCTGAAGAAGCTGACTGAACTTTTTCAGGGACGTCGATGAATTTCATCTTGAGAAACAAACTCATCTTCGGTTCGAATCTATGCACATCAAGGAAGAAGGACCACTCCGAGCTATTGTTGGAGCCACTTTACAAATCGGTCAAAGTAGGATTGAAGTCGATGTGAGTCTTTCCTTATCCTCACTCGAGCGCCTGGACGCAGGTACTGATTCAGCAATGACTTGATATAGATTTCGATGGACGCCATCGCAGCTTCGTTAAAAGAAGATGCCAGAAGTATGATCAGGTTCGACGCTGCCATGTAAGTGTAGCGTACATGAACTTGATAAGGTAGTTGTAAGCTAATAGGAGGAACAGCGACTGGAGAGAAAAACATCAGTTCTTGAAATGTAAGTCGATCGATCTGTAACGTATCATTGCTATAGTCCTGGCTGATCGAAAACTCGCTCAGTCGAATTGCCTCTCGACATATTCTCGGAATTCGCTACATACGAGACTCAGTTTGGTATTGTAGCTAGACCAACTCATAGGAATACAAGCTGGGATGCTGCCAAGTAAGCTCTTAAGCACTGCCGACGAATCTTCTTATCTGATCATCAGTATAGGTTCGAAGTCTGCGGTCACAAATTCGCTGATTTGTCCGAGGCAAGTGGAACATTTCGTGCTATTGAGGGAAACTCAGCTGACAAAGTTTCCTACACAGTATGGATACGGAGTTGCAATTCTCAATGACTGTAAATACGGCTAGTAAGTGTATCGTGCATTGTGGTTCCAGCGGATATCTGCTAATACTTGTTTTACTTTATAGCGCTACTCAAGGTAATATCATGCGATTATCACTCTTGCGAGCACCTACTCAACCTGATGCCGATTGTGATATGGGTACTCACTCTTTCTCATTTGCGATTTACCCTCATGTTGGTACATTCGTCGAGAGTGATGTGGCTAAAGTAGCCTACGCTTTCAACACTCCTATGAGGTGTGAGTATTGCTACTAGTTCTCGCAACGACTTGTTAGTGAAAGTCTTGGCTGATAAACGATTTATAGTGAGATACTCCAAAGAACCAATCGATATAGCACTTGAACCTCTAGCTCTATCCTCCCCTTTCAAGCTTGAAAATGCCCCCAATGTGATGTTAGAAACTATCAAGAGAGGTGAAGATGATGACTTCTCCGAGGATGGAAAGAAGACTATCATTTTGAGATTATACGAACATCTCGGTGGACACGCCAAGGCCACTTTGAAGGTGTAAGTGATCTGTTTCGTTGAAACAGAACAGCGAGCTCATACATCGATGACTGGGTTTTGTTGTTAGTACCGGCTTATCAATCATCAAAGCGGAAATCGTCAATATTTTGGAAGATCACATTGAAACCCTCAAGGTTCATACACCGTCCAAGCATACTGCTAGCGATCAAGAAGACAAACCTAAGAAAGAGGAAGTTTCAGAGCTCAAAACATCTTTCAGAGGATTTGAGATCAAGACGGTTCGACTGACGATCGATACTCCTCATCGCAAGAAGGGAAAAAAGGAAAGGAGGGATTCTGAAAGTGGCTGGGTGAAGATCTAGAAGTGAAGGTCCGATTCTGTGATGGGTGTAATGTACGATTGTGTGCGGTGAAATGGTTTGTAAGGCTTTTGAAATGTAGATAACACGATCGTGTGCGTGCGATACAGTGAATATTATGAACATACGAGTAGGTTTGATACAACTGAAGTTGAATGAATGGATTTGTGGATTCAAAGTCTGCCGTTTGGGATGAATGCACCTATAAATAAAATGATCATGACCGGCAAAACCGGCATTGACAGAGCCCGATCGGGACTCCAGATGATGTAATTTACCTGATACGGTAATATTCGGATATGACCGTGAGTTTTTCGGTATTCTGAATTGGGAACCACTCAAATTCGGCCAAATGCGATGGGATTGGAATTGAAAAAGTGAGATGGAAAGATGAGATGGGAGATGGAAAAAGTTGTGACAGAGTGTCGTTATGTGGATACATATATCTGTACATCGTGTTTTATATTGCCCTCTAATCGTTTCGTCTCGTTATTACTCTTGATCTTTGCCTTTGTGAACTCAATCGTCAAAGTAACCTATATACCTCGACACGATCTGCGATGGTATCTACCCTTCCGAGATATTTTGCATAATCGAATAACCTTTTCATCTAAAGTCTGAAACATTCTGTCTTGGAGTCGGGACTTCTTTTCTGGTGTGTGTAAAGATCCCAGTTAGAAAACTCACCAAAAAAACGATGTCAGATAATAGGAAGATCAATCCCGTTGCCAATTCGAACGATACACCTTCAAGTTCAACTTCGACTTTACGTGATCGTGATCAACCATCGCACCAGAGCGTCGAAGACAAGATGTCCATTGGGCAAAGAAAGGAATCCAAAGTCGGAGTGGGAGTCGGACTCGACGCTGAGAATGACGTCAAGAGTAAAGATTTCGGTATGGATGAAATTGAGATAGAGATAAACGACTTGAAACCGATTGAAATGGAATCTAAATATGGAATAACGCAAGATAAATCTAATTCCATTTCACGTACTGGGAACAACGTGAAGAATGCGCTGGGAAAAGGAAACGATAATGAAGATGAAGATGAAGATGAGAATGAGAAAGGACTGGTAGAAAGTCAAACTGAAACTAAAACTAAAGGAATTGAAATGATTGATGGAAGACCAAGAGATATATATGATAGATATACTAAATCTCAAAGAAATAGAATATTATTCATAGTCTCTTATTCTGCGATTATAGCTCGTAAGTGTATATCTCAATTCAATATATCTCCTGCTTCCCCTCAGTTCTGCTATGCCGGATTCACACCAAGATCTATTGTTAGTGCTTGACTAACCTTATCTCATTTCACATCACTATACAGCAATGTCATCATCGATTTTCTTACCTTCAATCCCCCAGATGGCCGAAGAACTAAATACGACACCAGAAGTTATCAATTATACAGTGGCAGTATTCATTTTGGTTATTGGTATAGCACCTGTACTTTGGTCACCATATGCTGGGTTTTACGGCAGGAGACCGATTTACCTAGCTTCAATGCCAATTATGGTTGTGGCCAGTATAGGCGTGGCGGTATCCAAGAGTGTCGCTGGCATGACGGCAGCAAGGGTCATTCAGGCTATCGGTGAGTTTGATTGCGTGTCTTGCGTGTTTTCACTGTGAAGGGGAGGTAGAAGGAGACAGAACTTAAGGAGAGATTTGGAAGATGACTGGAAATAGAGGATCACCGGGGGCCAAGCTGGATTCAAATGATATATAGAGTCTCAACAACAAGATGATCGAAAGACCATCTCGCTGATACCTCATTTCCGTTCACAGGCAGTTCGTGTTTCCTATCAGTAGGAGCAGGAAGCGTAGGGGATGTTTTCAGACCTACGGAGCGTAGTAGAGGCATGTCGTTGTTCTACATGATGTAAGTGAATTCAACCATTCATTAGAGATGATACAAATCCCATTGCAAATGAGCGTAACCCACTAACAATTCTGAATATGATGTAGGGCATTACTTGGACCAGCAGTTTCACCAGCTTTAGCAGGTGTTTTCAGTGAATATACACCTGCGGGTTGGCGTTCGTGTCAATACTTCTTAGCTGGTATGGGTACATTATCAGTCGTAATGGTTTACTTTTGGTTACCTGAAACATCACATCCACCATTAGCACATGATGTACTGAAATTGGAAAAAGGGAAATCATTCGTTTGGTATTGGTCCAATCCAGTGAGATGTATGGGTTTAATCAGATGGCCTAATATTGCTGTTGCTGTAAGTTTAACTCTCTCTGCTCTCCATCTCGATCATGTTCTCCTTGGCGAAGGAGATATCAGAGACAGAAAACTCATCGCGATCCCAATTTGTATGTGGTTGCTGATGACACTTATCTGTTCATATCCAGTGCTTCATCTCTAGTGTGACTATGATTGATACCTATTGTGTCCTGGTACCTCTTTCATCAGTATTTGTGAGTTGTCTGCAACCAACAGTTGATGTGAAATGAATGCTATCCAGGATGCTAATGATACTAAATGTGTTCACATTGAACGTCTCGATTCCGTCGATTTACAGAAAGAAAGGTATAATATAAATAATTTGGCTATTGGAGGATGTTTGTATCTAGTAAATGGAGCAGGTAATATCATAGGATCGAAAGTAATAGGACGTGAGTTGTTTGTCATTGTTTAGACAATCTTTTGGTGCACAATTCGGAGTCTCTTTTTCTCGACCTTCCTATCGTTTACAGAACCAGGCAGAAAAAATATTGATGATTGATACAACAATCTATAGCTTGGGCAGACTCAACCGTCAAGAAATATATGGAGAAGAGGGGATACAGAAGACCTGAAGATAGATTAAAAGCTGCTTTTTTAGGTCTTATGGTTATCATGCCTTTATCTTGTATAATATATGGATGGGTGTTGAATTTCAAGTAAGTCGGCTATTTTTTCTTCTTCAATTTGAAGTAAGGATCGCAAACAAGCCTTACGATACGATAAAGGATTAGCAACTAATGTGATGGCTAATGATGCACCACGTCTTTTTTCTTGTGTTCTCTTAGTGCTGGAGGAATGGCCCCACCTCTCATTATGGTCTTCTTCAACGGTGTAGGCTTGATGTTTTCACTTGCACCACTAAACACATAGTGCGTATTATCAGAATCCTTTTTGCACGAGATGCTCGGTAAAATTATAAGTCACTAAAAGACCCAATCTTCTTGACTTTTAGTTTGGTCGATGGTATGCAGACTAGAAGTGCTGAAGTCATAGCTGTGAATAATTGTGAGTTGCTTTTTCCTCTTTGTCTCATTACCCTTATGCCCTGAAGCAAACGCCATCCTTGCTTCCCTCCATCGAACAAAATCCAGAGAGTAAAGACACTAACTCTTCTCAAAAACTAAATAGGCGTTCGATATTTCTTCGCTGCAGGTGCTTCAGCGTGTATATTACCCATCGCAAATTCCATTGGATGGGGATGGACGATGACTATATGTACTATCCTTACTGTGAGTTGCTCGTATATACTTTTTTGATGGTTCCATCGCCCCAGAGCTAATAATCTTGATTTGCCCTCTGATGAATCAACGATATGTAGATAATGGCAGGGTTCTCGTTATGGCTGTTATGTAAATATGGAGATAAATGGCGTGAAAATGCTAATATGAAATATGGAATCACATCGAAACAAGCTGATGAAGAAAGAGTCGATAATGGTGAAGATGAAGAATCAGCTATCAAGAATGAAAGTGACATTACTGCTACTACTACTAATACCAACCCCACTGGTACTAGTTGTGGCGATGGAGATCTAATCGATAATCAAGAAAAAATCGAGAATCCAATTGAACTTGATAGGATACAAAGTACGACTGCCAGAAATAAGATCAGACCTGGACCTGGACCTGGACCTGGACTCAATGGAACTGGAATTAGAAGGAATACAAGCACGAGGCATAAAGGAGAATTACCGAATGTTGAACAAGTTTTGAAAAGGACCGTATCATTGAGTGGTGCTTCTGTGCATGGTGGGGGATGATCTTTTATTTTCATCTTTCATATTGTATTTCGTCAAGGAAAAAGGGCAAAGACGGATGTGTTCGAATGGTGCGATGGTGCGATGGTGCGATGGTGGGACGTCAACGGATTTGTATGCATGCATGATCATATCGATAATTACACTCCCAGTGTTCCCAAGTACATCTTCGACCTCTGGACAACTGACATTCAGAAGATCTTTTAAGATGTTCAATTTTGGTTCAAGTCTGAAATACCATACCGATACAAAGAAATATTTTATGATTTCATCAATTCATCAACAGTGAAAAGCAAAACAAACAAAAACGTTCCCAGAAAGACTCCATTCTCCGACATCAAGATAGGTAGGTCTAAATCAAACTGTATATCCGATCGTTTATCTAAAGTTAAGACTATTCAGAGCCAACGCATATACACAAGATAGTATAGAAAACACCCGTGTATTGTATCTACGATCCACATCCCACGTCTTCAGTTGACTGCTGTGGAAAAACGATTCACTGAAATGCTGATTCCATCCTCACACCTCCAATCCCCTCGTCACCCTATCTCAACTCAGAAGGCTTATTCCTCCCTTCCGTAGGCTGTATGTAGGGACTCCATTATGCCACCCTATTGATAATACCCATAGACTTCTTCTCCCCAATCGTCCTCGGTTATACTTATCCAAGCTAGGTATAGCATCCCCACAGCGCCTGCTTCCAGTAGAGTAGTTAGAAATGCACTGTTCACTTTACCATTTGAAGCCTGTGTTTCGAATGATCAGCTTGTGAATAACAACCCAACAATTCATAAATGCCTGAAATATCCGAGAAGACGATGAAACTCACATTACACAGCGGCTGGGAAACGAGGAAGAAAATCACTTGAGCAATAGCGAACAGTACGAATGCTGCAAGGTAGAGCACTGGCTATCGTATGAGCGGACTGTACCGACGGAAAATAGCTTCAAAAACTCACAAGCAGGTTTCGTCTCTCGTAACATGCCCAGAGTGACGTATAGCATGATCATTGTGTAGCCAACAACGGCACTAGAGATATTTTCACCATCAGCCTGATCCACCTGTTATTAACAGTTATCATACTTACATAGCAGGCCAAATCAAAGTCAATATAAATAAAGCTATGTTCTTCACATCTGCCATGTCTCCAGTGTTTGGCGTGAATACGTCGGTCCATCCGAACGCAGTATCGAGGGATACATATAACGTAGGTATGAAGAAGATTACGGCGAGAATACACAAAGGCGCCAAAGCAGCTGCTGTTCCGTCCCTAACAAAAAGAGGCAATCCCGTATTCTCGGTCAGCTAGATCTTTCATTCGGCCTGAAAATCTGACAAATCAGAATGAGATCACTCACTCCACTACTTGAGTAGCTATAAGTCCATTACCCAGTAAAACCCAAAACAGGCTAACAATAGTAGCTATGTGAATACTTGATTTGATTGATAATCCCATCGAACCTTGCTCCAGAAGAGATGACATTGTTATGATTTGAAAAGCTGAATGTAAACCATATAAGAACAGGAATAGACGTAACTCAATTCTCCCAACGGCCGCTTTACGTCTCGATGCTTGAACGGAAAGGAAGATAGCCAAGAGGAATGAAAGAGCTGATAAGACGATAAGTGCTAATGCCACAAGCAGGGTATGTTAGCCTGTCATTCTGGGATGACGTGCGAAACCGCAAGGCTATTGAGTAGATGTCGAGGTGGATGCGCATAGGTGTTCCGTGAAATGTTGACTGCTGAAAACTCACCTATGTCACCTGGTGATCCTCTGTGACCAACTCTTGCGATTTCACAATTACTTCCTATTCCTACGCCTGAATCGGATCGAGCGATTTCGACCACTGGATCTTCTCGAGCATTCTGACCTGTCTGAAAACCACACAGATCTTAGCCGTTTAGCCAATGATACAAAGTATGCGTACGCCGTGAATGGGAACTTACGATATTATATTTGGTGAAAAAGTCTGAGGAATCAGGGAAGAGTATGGTGAAAGCCGATGATGTTGTATCGGAGTTGAAGAATTGTGAGAAGAATAAATTGCATTGAGGCAAGACCGTATGGGAGCCTGTGATAATGCAGTACCTTATCAGTCGTTGAACTCGGAAGACATTATTCGAAAGATAAGTCTATGAGATACTACTCATACTAGTAGTCTCATTACTTGAGATATAGCTCTTTGGTTAGGGAAAGGTGAACACAATAACGCACAGATCCAAGAGAATGAACCGAATGGACCAGGCATCTTCCTATTTCTCCCTCTACCAATAACAGCGATTGTATCCTATCCAGCTACTGCTTATGAGATGTTAACTGTCCTTAAGCGATTCAGGTTGAGTTTTCTGGATGTATCTGAGCTATGATAAGTTGGTCGCTTGAATCATGCAAACAAGCACAGCTTGATCTTCGTACTTGTACCTAAGGAATCGTATCTTCTGGGCGGTCGTTTTCGTCGGTGTAATATCGTCAAGACTACTGGATTTGAATTATTGATAGCGACCTGCGCTAATGAAATGAGTCAGCCAATCTAATGTGGAATTATGAGATGTGAAAGATTGAGGTTGAATATGGTTATGTGATGAGTGAGTGTATATCGTATGGACAAAGGAAGGATATCACTCGTTGGATATTGGACGTGATCTGGAAGTATCTCCAGTTCTTCGAGGAATGTGAAGCTGTCTCTGGAGGTATCTAGTGGCGAGGGACTCGAAGTGAGACTCGCGAAGGTCAAAGCTTACAAGGTATACCAACCAGTAGTCTAGTCCAAACCGACTATTTACGGTCGAGCAGTTGAGTCTGTCTGAGATCCTTTTTTGAGAGTAAGATCGAAAGATGGTCGGATTGAGACGATTATGAGTTTTTACCCCGTAAAGGATGCAATGTGGTCACAGAGCTCAAATACGAAGTCAAGGTATATTCGACACTGTTCTCGGAATGGACCGGTTCGTCTCGATCAGTCAGGTATTTTAGATATAGCAATAGTTAGCTTTACAGTGGCTTCTGGATCTGGTGTCGTTAACAATTCAGCGATGAGATGGGAAAGTTAGTGCAAGATGTCATCTGTACTAAAGAGGATGGACCATGCTGTATAAAACGTATCACTCAACGTTGAAGGGGTCATAGCACATGGTTCGTGCGTTGTGTGTCTGTGTGTGTGTGTACACCTTTCAACTTGATCAAGGAACCCTTTACTGGCTGCACTGAACATTTCTCATATCGAAGATGGTGGTCAACATCTACGAAGTTGTTAGTACTTTTAGCGATGTATCAAGTATGTGGCATACTCGTGTTTTATAAATTTCGAGATTAACTAAATCGGAGCAAACATCGTATCCCAGTTCCGATGAAACGAACGCCGACAATAAGATTATGCGGATCGGTCAAAAAGACAATGCAGGGAGATACAATAAGAACAGGTTCAAAACCGAAACATGCCACATTCCAATTCAACGTTGTTGGTTGGAATATCATTGTTCGTTGTGATCGAAATAGTATTCAAGGTCGCGTGTCATGTCATAGTTACTGTAAAATTATAACAAAGTTAATCCGGATTCCGATCCGATTAACGCCATTCCGGGATCTGTTCAGAAACAGATGACAAATGGAAGACTCAAGATCGCAGTTCCTCTTGTACATTCCCACATTCCTCACGCGCAGATGATGTTCCAGTCCTTGTCGTATGTTCATGTTATTGAGTGATGATTTCCGATGCGTTCACAACACGATTTTCACCCGCAGAGAGATTTTACCTTTCTTTTAACTTGTCTCATGGGAATATCCTATTGTGAAAAAAGGTGATCAAAGCGCGTTTGTCTTTCTCTTTGTTTGCCTTTACGTTTCAGGGTTGAAGACAAAAAGGGGAAAACCCAAAAGGGGGGAAAGAGAGAGAAAGAGAGCGGACCCAAGGGTAAAAAGGGATTAAAAGATGAAACTAGAATTCAATTTTACCCTGAAAATCACTCGATGGATGCGGAGAAACTTGGCTGGACGTGACGACATTTCTAATAAACCCAACCAAAGAAATCAAAAAATCAAATGAAAATAAAATAACAATTCATACGCGTTTTACATGTCACATCCATTGGGTGATCCCACTGAGCATTGTGCAGGAGACTGAGGGGTTCGGTGTGGGTGAATGAGATGAATAGGATGCTAAAAGCCAAGCCAATGCCGAGTCCCATATCCAACATGACCAGGTCATCCAAAGGGGCGTTTTCTTCTTTCACTTTTTGCACAGTTAGGAAAGAACACACTGAAGGAGAAGAAAGTCACGTCGTAAAATAGAAAAATAAAGTATACAAACATAGCATATACCGTACACATCATTTGGTCTATTGTTTTCTCTCTTTCATCTTTTCATCATATTCCTCCATCCTCCATTACATCCGATCAATCCTTGTTTAATTCTTCCAATCCCCCCTTCTTCTCTCTTCCTTTCCTAATCTTCAAGTACTTCAAGTGAAATAATACACACTTTTCAAAGCGCACAGACCTCCCAACATCACCCCAAAGGACCCTTCCAAGCTAAACGCACAGATCACCTTTCCACCCTCATTGAAAACCTACCTCTACCCCAAGAAGGATAGAGAGAGAGAGAGGAGAAGAGAAACAGTTTGGTGGTGTGATTCGCAACTCCTTTCCCGTAAAAACAAACAGTGAGTGTCCTTTTAGAATTCATCAAATCCCATTGATTCATTGTTCTTCATTCTTCTTTTTCTCCCTCTCTATTCCTTTTACATTCTTCTCCCCACAATCATTAATCCAATCCTTTCATCCGTCAACCCTTCTCATCATCAACATATCAATCTCCTACCCACTTCTTCATCTCCTATCATCATCTTCTCTCTCCAAACTCATTCTCACCTGATACCTTGCCACTCCCAGTCACGTTACTTTACGACTTCATCAACGTTTGCTCACGTCAGATCTCTATATTTCCGGTAGTTTCTTACGGACCCACATTCTTTATACGAGATATAAACCCTCTTTCACAGAGAATTTCCTTAATTGCACACGAAGAGTCTGGTACTCTTTGCTATTTTACAAACAACAACCAAAAACAATACAGATAAAACAAAGATGTCTTCAATAACCTACACCGCCGCCTTTTTGACCCTCCTTTCCCTGATTCCTTCCACCGTATCGGCACTCACATCCGAGGCGACATATCAAATAGCACCTTCAGCTCATTCAGGCAGCTGTTTAGCTCCACAAGGTGACTGGAACGGTGCTAAAGTGGTGATAAAAGATTGTGACGAAGATGATACAACGTGGAAATGGACCGGATCACACTTACAGAACACCGCTACCAACAGATGTATCGATATTCCTGATGGGGGTTGGTGGAATGGAAACAAACCTCAAGTTTGGGACTGTTTCTCCTACAACTCGAATCAGCAATACAATGTTGACGGACAAAACATCAAGTGGGGGGATTGGTTCTGTTTCGATTTAACAGACGGTTCAACATCTGAAGGAAACGCTATTCAACTTTGGCAATGTTATACTGGAAACACAAATCAACAATGGACTTTCTCCGAAGTAGAAGAAGTCGAAGATGACAGTGGTGATGACGATTGTGAAAGTGGTCAGTCATCTCGCTGCTCAGAGTGTAGGTCTTCATGCTAACAGTATAATGTCATGTACAGTCACATCTACGGTATTTGCCACTGCCACCGCTGCAGTCACCGCTTCTCCCACCGCTTCATTGACCGTAACCTCGGCTGCTGCCAACAGCACTATCGGTGGCGGACTTTACGCTGGCCAACCCTCGGCAAACTCTACAACTTCTGCAAACTCCACATCTTCTGCATGGGAAACCGCATCATACACTGCGTCGGTTACCGCTTCGTTTACTACCTCCGTCACTGCCCCTAATAATACCGCCTCCGCCACCTCGTCTGCCACCTCGTCTGCAAGCACCTCGAAAGCCACCGGATCAGTTTCTTCTGGATACCTCCAGACTAGCGGATCTAAGATTGTTGATAGCAACGGCAACGAAGTTGTGCTCCGAGGTACCAACATTGGTGGTTGGTTGGTATGGGAAGATTGGATGTGTGGTATCACCGATTCTACCAACCCAGATCGATTCCCCTTGGTCACTCTTGAAAGTCGATTCGGTACAGACAAGGCCAACACTCTCTGGGAAGCATGGATCAATAACTGGTTGACTTCAGATGACTTTGATAACATTGCCGACATCGGTTTCAACGTCATTCGACTTCCCTTCAGTTTCAGAAACGTATATGATGCTAGTGGCAATTGGAGATCGGACGCTTTCACTCATCTCGATTGGGCCATCGCTCAAGCCAAATCCAGAGGTATCTACGTTATCCTCGATTTCCACATTTGGGCTGGTCAACAAGCTTCTTACTCTGCCATCTCCGAAAACACTAGTGACGGTGCCAGCCAACGTGCTGCTGTTGGAGAAATCTGGAAGAAGGTAGCCGCACATTACCTTGGAGAATCGATCATCGCCGCTTTCGACGTTATTAACGAGCCGACCGGTTCTTGGGGTAACAATCTCCAACAAGATTTGTACACCGCCGTTCGATCTGTCGACGCTAACAGAATTATCATCGTGAGTTGCGCGAGCATCGTCGTCTGATAAACTCGGTAGTGACAGGCAGCTGACAGTTTTACTCGTCATTCGTCAGCACGAGTCAATCAGCGCTGATCCTTCTCAATACGGTTGGACTAACGTCGCATACTCTATCCACGAATACCTCATGATGGGATCCGACTACAGCTCCAACGTACAGCAATACGCCCAAAGTGTCCAAGCTTATATTGACACCTGGACCGGATATGGGATCCCCACCATTCTCGGAGAATTCATGGCCGATGGGTAAGTCCTTAATCGCAGAATCACTTCTGTATATCAATTTGGCTAATTGGTGTTCGATACAATAGTGACACCCTCTCTTACATCCTCAACCAAGCCAATCAAGCTGGTATGTCATGGTTATCATGGGCTCATTCCACTGTCAACATGGGTCGATGGGGATTGTGGAATCACCAAGCTTTCTATGTGGATGTTTCTTCCGACTCATACGATACTATCTTGAACTCGTGGACGAACATGCCTTCCAAACAACAATCCACCATCATCTACGATCAATTCAAGGCTGCCGCTGGAGGATCCACCAATGTATCCAAGAGAGACCTTAGAGTCGCTCCACCTTCCAAGAGATTGTCCGCTAGACATGGTGGAAGATCAAGAAGATCTGTCCCCGGTCAACACGGTATTAACGGAGCTTCGTTCTAATCAAACCTCAAACGGCGAATTGAACACTGTGTTTTATATATGTAAAGGTATCTATTCCAATGGGGAAGGAAAAGACCTTTTTGTTGCGTCAACGCTGAGCGTTATAGCCAACATCATCAATGGACTGGAATAGTTCATGATCGTTAACAAACCATCCGTTGATCAGATTGGTTCACGTTTTTATTTTCTTCATCTTCGATTAGGGTTTATATACATTATAAAGTGGGTTTTATTTTCAACATGTCATGTTACAGAAAAGCATGTCCATTATTTGGTAGAACTACAAAATAACTCTGTTGAACAGAGTTGTTTACGTTGTACTTGGTAAATCTCCATAAGTTGCTAGTCAATTATATGCATTACCTCTCTGCCAATCAGTCGACCTTTGGATACATCCGTGGAAGCCAGCTCTCTTTACAACCTAACGGGATAGCCGAAGATGAATACTCTCACTCTCGTCACATGTTCTTTGGCGACCTCACAAGAGTCATGTTCATATAAGGTGACGGATTTGACCGTGAAAACTGTAGCTCGACTCAATACAAGTTGCGTTGCCTCTGTTCGATTCGACGATGTATCATGACCAGCGTGTAACAACATGCGAAGCGAGGGTGAATGTCACGATGCTATCAGCGTAAGATCTCAGCTACTCGTAGTTGTTTGGTGGTCACGTTATCCCTTCTCCTTCAAGCGCTTATCTTGTTTTTTCGGTTATTGCTGATTTGGTGTTTTGATGGTTGTTCCGGTAATTGATAGAACCCGCGCTGATCACCGACCACTTTGCTTATGCATATCGTTTAGAATCTAATTTGTATTGAATGAAAAAAACATTCATGAGCGATATGCACTGTCGTTATACAATTGCACCACCGCATCATCGCATCCGATCTCCATCCTGGTTTCATGACATTGATATCCTAACGAGATATAAAGAACGATAACAGAGATCTTTCTCATCATTTATATCATACCTATAAATACCCTCTCATCTTCAAAGCATATTCAAAGAAAAAAATGTTCCCCCTCGCCAAATCATTGCTCAACCCACTTCCTTTGTCACTGCGCACCATGACCATCTCCACCAGTACCATGAACGGAGTCTCTAAAGCTAGATTACTATCTACTAGAGCCTCGAAAGTCCTCGCTGCTCTAGATCTACCTACCAATACAGATCAGACTATACAAGGTGTATTCGACGGGAAATGGAAAGGTTCAGGTGAAATCTTGATTTCAAAATGTCCTGCAACGGGTGAAGTGTTAGGTAAAGTACAAGGGGTGAGTTGCACATTTTCACTTCTTAGTGCTCTCCCTCTCCCTCTCCCTCTCCTTTCCCCAATACCACAAACCCTAGAATTCTCGTCCCCTCCTCAACCTCCGTATAATAACCCCTTCTGAGCGTAACGAATCCATGCTGATCATCTCAATCCGCTCTTTACTCGACCAGGCATCAGTCTCCGAGACTCAAGATGCCATAGCGGCTTCTCTTGAAGCTTCCAAACTCGTCAGGCGAATGCCAGCTCCTAAAAGAGGAGAAATTGTCCGTCAGATTAGGGAAGCCTTATTATCCAAAGTAGATGAATTGGGAGATTTGGTATCTCTCGAAATGGGTAAAATCAAATCTGAAGGTAGAGGTGAGGTCGTTGAGTTTGTTGATGTGGTAAGTCAACATAATCCTTCTGACCATCCTCACAATTACACTCTCAAATATCCCTCTCAAAGCGATAGGGTCACAGTTAACAGCCTATTCATGATTAGTGCGACTACGCTACCGGATTATCAAGATCGATGAAAGGAAATGTGTTACCTTCAGAAAGACCAGAACACGTAATTTACGAAAGTGAGCTATCCCACTCTCGTGCCGTCGTCTTGCTATATTGTTGACGAACACCATCAGTCCCAAATCCGTTAGGCGTAGTTGGTGTTCTCTCCGCTTTCAATTTCCCAGTAGCAGTATACGGATGGAACTTGACAATCGCTCTCGTGACTGGCAATTCAACAATTTGGAAACCTGCTCCATCAACCCCGTTGACAGCTATAGCGGTCGCAAAACTCATTCAGCCAGTATTGGAAAGGAACGGCTTACCTGGAGCCGCAGCAGCCTTAGTATGTGGTGGTGTGGATGTAGGGAAGACTGTGGTTGGAAGTACAGATGTCCCCCTTGGTAAGTGATCGGACTCACAAAGCCGGTTTAGCCAGAGAAAATTGTCTTCTAATTTGTTTTGTTTCATGTCATCTAGTCAGCTTCACAGGAAGTGAGGCCGTAGGTAAAGAAGTTGGAAAAGTCGTCAACGACAGATTCGGAAAGGTGAGCGACTCCAAGCTTTTTCAAATAATTTCCCTAAACTGACCACAGATTATAGACTATACTGGAGCTTGGAGGAAACAATGGTAAGCCCATATCTTTTGCGATCGTTTCAGAGGGTCGATGCTGACACTATATCTCAGCTGTCATTGTCAACGAAGATGCCGACCTCGGACTTGCTCTCCAAGGTGTTCTTTTCGCTGCGGTCGGTACCGCGTGAGTGATGCCTCCTATCATCTTGGCAAACCTGTGTATAGTGAGCTCACTGAGACCATATTCATAGCGGTCAACGATGTACATCCACTCGAAGACTTCTCTTACATAAATCCATATCAGCCGAATTCCTATCCCGATTATTGAAATTCTATGATTCCAGTCATCCATCGAACCAACTTGCTGTTGGAGATCCTTTGGATCCATCTACCCTGATTGGTCCATTACACAACGTAGCCGCTGTCGAAAAGTACGAATCCACTTTGGCTGGTATAGTCGAACGAGGAGGTGAGATCCTGACTCTCAGATCAGGTCGAATTGAAGGTGGTGAATTCGGTGTGGAAAATAAAGGAAACTGGGTATGGCCGGTCGTTGTAAGACCTAAAAAAGATGATGAAAGTTGGATGGAAGAGACTTTTGCACCTATATTGAAAGTTCAAGAATTCGATACACTTGAAGAAGCCATTGCGTAAGTGTATTGCCCTTTCCCCTCACCTGATTGTGGTTATGCTAGAAAGAAGCTAATGCAATTTGGCTCATCAGTATCAACAATTCTGTTCCTCAAGGTCTATCAAGTTCATTGTTCACTTCAAATATACAAGCGATGGGTACATGGTTAGGACCAGATGGTAGTGATTGTGGTATTGTGAATGTGAGTCGATCCAACCATAGTATCAAAATTAACCTTTGGCTTTCGGATGCTGACATTCCGTTGTATAGGTCAATGTAGGTACATCAGGGGCAGAAATAGGTGCAGGATTCGGAGGTAACAAATCAACTGTAAGTGCCCTCATGTCGCCTTGTTGCAAATACTGTGCCCTTTGCTAAGGATTTGATTGCAACACAGGGATGGGGTCGAGAATCAGGTGGTGATGCGTGGAAACAGTATGTTAGATGGTCCGGTGCTACTGTCAACTATTCGTCGAAGATGCCTTTGGCTCAAGGTGTCAATTTCGGTATTCAAGCATAACACTGTTCTCTTCTCCCAATGATCATAGCAAATGACGCAGTGAAGTCCTCTGTGTTTGTTCATGTATGCATAAATCGGATTGGTGCAAGACGTCTCGGAGGTGCATTAATGGCACAGGTTTCCGATCGCTTGATATAGTTCTCGGCGGCCTGATCCTGAGCGGCAACCGCTACGGAACTTAGGGATATATCCAGTAACCTTGAATCTAGATCTATCAATGCTAAGCAGCAAAAGCACGGTGGTCTTCCCCTCGAAATGGACCAAGGGAGAGCTGTTGTAAGGAGTCGGAAGGATGGGGACCGCCGAAAGCCCGGGACGGTCTCCTGACTCTTGGGCCCTGTCTGACCCCTGAGAAACTGGGACCCGAACACTGTCATTGATTATTGCTCAGACCTCAGACGCCCAGTGCAAAGCAATCGAGATGAGATCTTATCCCTCGACACTTACCGAATGCCCGAAAGCTATGACTATACCGAAAGAAAAGATCACGGATAAGGTGCTGTATCAAGAGAGGGCAGGTTATGGGGATCATACATAGTTATATATTGCTTCATCTTCACACTCACGATAGCTTTCTCTTTCATACATCGATTGAAACTTGTTTTGCATTCGATTCAAAAACGACTTGCATTCTTGAAATTCAACATGTCGAAACCAAGATTACTGTTTCTCACCAGGTGAGTTGGAATGAGCCTTTTTATTTGGATATACGACTTGGCACGCGATTTGAAGCAGATCTGAGTACCTTTTTCAACAGCAGTCAAGAAAGAACGCTGATGATTCCCCCTGTTTTGCCTCTAATTTGCACCATCGACTAATGATACATGAACCTCGACCCTTGCAACATTCACGACTACCTGTCTCACAACGCTCTCGGTGACGCTCCCGCAACAAAGCCCGGAAGCGGGTCAGGCGAATGTGCATCTAGGAGTCATATCAAGTCTGAAAGCTAAATATGGTGACCAAGTTGATATTTACCTTGGATCATTTGAAGCTCTTCGAAAAAGAACGCCTGAGAATGTGATTTTTTTACCTGTTAAAGGCAAAGGAATGATCGAGCATTTACTCGAAAGGATTGACAACGAAAATGGTATGTCTTCACATACAACATACATCCCTAACCCCCATTCTTCCATCTCACACGAAGGTATCGGGAATTTGAGAGAATTTGAGGATTGACATCTGATGTGCTTTGTTATAACAGGATCAATGTCGGATCTCCTTTTCAAACCTGGAGGATTTATAGGTTCAATCAAAACAGCAATGTCATTTATGACTATTTTACATTCTGAATCACCAATCGAATACGTCAATCACGCCCAAGATGTAGAACGATTAATCGAGAATCTTGATCCAGATTTCATAGTGGTAGACAATCTCTTCGAATGTGCCAGAGATGCTATTTTGAAATTAGGAAGAAAATGTTTGTACCTAAGTCCCAATACTATAAAAGAAGTGGCGGCTGCTCAACAAGGTTTGGGAGTGTTCAGCTGGCCAAGGTGAGTTTCTACATTTCACAGTAGAGTATTTCCCTTTTCTTTCTTGTTTACAAGGTACATCAGATGGGATGCCAAAATACTGATTTTCTAATGATGCACGACTCCAAATAGCGCCGGAACAGGATATTCATTTCCACTGCCATGGTATCTATACCCAGCAAACATCATCATCACAATTTTCTCCGTGATCTGGTTATTGAGATTTGATAAAAGACATATTGAATTCAACAAAGCTAGGAACGCAGCAGGATATCAAGGTAGATTACCTATTTTTCAATCAAAAGCTTCCCTAAACTCAACTTTTCTTTGTGTATCAACTGTAACTTCGAGCCAAAATGACAAGACAGAGATTCAAGGTAAAATACCAGATTGGTTGGTCTGCTGTGGACCCATATTATTACCTGCACCATCATTAGAAGAAATTGATCTAGATTTATATAAATGGGTAATGAAAAGACCTACTGTATTGATTGTGCTAGGGACACATTATAAGATGAGTGAAAAATCAGCTTTTAATATGTTGTATTCAATTAGAATATTACTTGAAAAAAGACAAGATATTCAAGTCCTTTGGAAATTACAAAAACAATCGGAATTCACCATTAATTCCCATGAATCAGAAAATGATAGAATCAAAATAGTGGAATGGTTAAAACCTGATCCACTATCCGTTCTCAAAACTGGTAATGTAATCTGTTTTGTGAATCATGGTGGAAGTAATTCTTATCACGAAGGTTTAGCGTAAGTGTCTCGTGCCAAGTCGAACCGTGTCAGGCTATTGAATGAACCCGGCTGATTGTCATGGTATAGGGTTGGCGTTCCACAGATCTTGTTACCGGCTTGGGTAGACTGTTATGACTTTGCAGGAAGGTTAAGTTACATTGGTAATGGTGTTTGGGGTAATAGATCAGCAGCGTAAGCATTCTATCTTGACCATACACTTTGCCTCGCACAGATACAAGGCGTACGCTGATACCGGTCTATAGCCCTGAAGTGTCTGAAGCTGAATTCACAAGAGCCCTCTTCGACGTTGTGGGCAAATCCGCAAAGGATCCTAGAGCCATCAAGATGCAAGCTCGGGCTAAGGCGTTGCGTGACATCGTGACTGAAAATGGCACAAGGGAAGGAAGTGTTGTAGCGGCTGATAGGATCTGGGAGGAACTGACTTTCGAGATGGCATGGAGGAAGTGATAATCAAGACTGCGAAAGAATGCTCTAACTTGAATATGTTACACAGTGATAGAGGACCATTAGATGTTTACTTTCGCTTTTTTGTGCATGAATACCTTTCGGATAATCCTGTTATCTTCTAATTGACAATCTCCCATTCAAGTTTCTTTCCTGTCCAAAAAGGCAACACTTCAACTCCCTCACCTTTAAGAGTACCTCTTACTATACCTTCACCTTCTGCATTCCCAGTTCTTCTCAGTGTCAATTCCTTTCCTTCGATTGCAGGTACACCATAAAACTTCCTTCCATGAGTAGAAACGAATCCTTCTAATTTATCTAGAGCACCGAAACTTTCCAAAAGTGTAGCGACTAAAGGAATGAGTATGGGACTTGTGTATACACCTGCTGCACAAGCTGATACACTACCATCTTCTTGTACTCCAGGAACTTTGCTTCCTAAAGGATGAGGGGCCGAATCACTGCCTAAGAAGAATTTTGGGTTTCCAGATTTGATAGCGTCTTGTAAAGCTTTTCGATCTTTCGGTTCTTTAGCTAGTGGTTTACAGAAATGATGGGGTTGAGGTGCGACTTCATCTATCGTCAAGTAAAGATGATGAGCTGTGATGGAACATGCCACATTCGATGGAAGTGAGGATACCGCTTCGATAGCATTGGAAGTAGTTGCGTGTTCAAGGACGATACGAAGTTTAGGGAAATCATGGGCGAGCTTTTTAAGGTGAGTAAGGAAATGAACTTCAGCATTGAGGATGGAGATGTTCTGCAAGTGAACATAAATCGTTCAATGGTCAGTTATCATATCACTCATCTCGAAGATATTCGTTCGACTATGATAAAAATATTGTTTGGAGATCACATCGTTTAAAGGATCACTCACCTTCTCAGGATCACTAGGAACTTCACCATGCAAATTCAATACTAATCCCTCTTCTTCCATAGCTTTGAAGACGGGATAATATACTCCATAATCTTCTATACCGGAATTGGAGTTTGTAGTTACACCTCGAGGATACGATTTGACACCTATCAGACATCTCCTTAGCAAGGCATATTTCACTTTATCATCCCTCTTACTCCCTCCACCCAGCGCAACATATATGTTAGGAGGAGGTACGCACCACTAATGCCAGCTTTGGCAGCTTTCCTGATTTCCTCAGGATTCACATCGGGATGGAGGTAAAGTGTCATAAGCCATTGTATTGATGGATCCAATCTTTCCAATTCAGCTTTGTAGGATAAAACAGCATCGGTAGAGGTGAGTGGAGGAACAAGATTAGGCTATGAGAAGGATATCTAAATTAATAGAGACGTTGCATAACAGAGATACCACCTCCCGTGGCTATGCTTACCATGACATAGGCAGTTCTTACACCTCCCTTGGCTACTTGCGGTGTAACAAGTTCGCACATCTTCCCTTGACGAACATGGACATGAAAGCTGTCATTAATCATAAGCACCTTCGCTCTCAACTGGCTTCCTCAGGTAAGGAAATCACTCACTCAGCTGGAGCTGGTAGCACGATTTGTTCAGACATGATGGTGGATAGCGACCGGTACTTGACTGTATCAAGCTAAGCAATCCAGGTTGTGAACGTTTGGAATCAACATGCTGCAACATCAAATCATCATTTTGCTTATCGCAAGTTAGAAAAAGAAAGTCCGCGGAGTTGACCGCACCAACATCTCAATAAGCAGAAAAAGTGGCCAGTTAAACTTGGAAATCTGGGTGCGAGGAGTAGATCGGAATACAGAGAGTCATTGCTTGCAAATAAACTACAACCATGCGGGGCAAATGTAGCGACCAGATAGGACGGAACAGGGGTGGGCGGGGAAGGAGGTGTACGCACGGCAGTGAGGGAACGCAGGGGGATAGGAAAACAGAAGCAGGTAAGAAACCGGAAAGGGATGCAGAAAGGAGGAGGCAGGACACGAGATGGAGCAGGAGAGAAGAGAGAAGAGAGAAGAGAGAAGAGAGAAGAGAGAAGAGAGAAGAGAGAAGAGAGAAGAGAGAAGAGAGAAGGAGGGGAGAGCAGGAGGCAAAGTATTCGCAAGGATATCTACAAATTATCTGCCGAAGTCGATGATGGTATCAGACTTAGATAATAGCATCAAAGTCAGCAAACTTCAACCTCTTTGCTCGCGCGATAACTGGGTCCCGAACAGGAGGGGACGAGATACAGATAATCACAATGAGAATGGGAAAGGACATGATCACATATGCTTCAAGTTCAGATCATTCACAAGGGAGCAAATAGCAGATGTCACCATCCCTTTGAGCTATTTCAATCCAGAACAATTACTTCATTCTCCAAATCAAACCATTTTCAATTTTAATCCTCTGAAGAATATCTGTAGCTAGGACGTGCTACGGGAATGAATCAAGATATTCTTTCCTCCATGTGATACTAGCGAAAAACGTGAGACGAACCCCATTGACTGGAAATGGAAAAAAAAATGGTTATCCTGCGAAAATCGACATAGACTTTGCATGATACAGGCAGAGTAGCATAACACGTGCGATTCATCAAGTGAAGGCTGCAAAGGTGTATCATGATGCATGGAACATGACTATTCAGCTCTATCGATACGTGCATTCGGAGAGTCGGGATTTTGTGTTCGACCACGTGTCGCCGTCAAAGCTCGCTCAGCGCCGGACATGAACGTATCGTCGAAACAGTTCCAAGTTCATCCCGTTGCACACTCATGCGAGATAGAGTCAATATTGTCAAGCATATATCGAGCAGTCGACTTCATTCCACCACTTCAGAAATTTTACGGGATTGTAGCTGTTCGTTGAGAGAAATCTATGCTTGGTTAAACCTTTTCCGACTATTAAGACACGTTCATCTTCCCCTCCACCAATCAATTCGCCCTTAAACCATTCATGTCTGCCAATTGTTTGCTACGAGCATCCCTTTGTCGCGGGGTGACACCTGCTTCTCTTTCATCAGCGTCATCAAGTAGAACTTTACAACATATACCGTCACCGTCGACATACTTCACTTCTTCTGCTTCATCGTCCTCGTCCTCATCAAAGTCGACGCGTCGTATAAAACGGATACATCCAGGAGCGATGTATCGAAGAAAGCATAGTTCGGATTCCAAACCCTCATGTTCGGATCCACCAAAACCACCGGCGCAAAAACAAGGCCACAGTCACGAGCTCGACCACGAGCACGGACATGACCATGATCACCATCATGGATTATTTCACACTCACGTACATGATCACTCGGACGGGGCAGAACAGATTATGCAGGCTATTTCGAGAGGTAGATTAGATAGAGGAACAAAGATAACGTTGCTGGGTGAGTGGATGTTCACGAACCAGTGTTCATCGAAGCAGCTGGGCTGCAATGTGTTGTGAAATGTTGCTGAAGTCAGGCAACTTTTTAGGATTGGGGAGTAACATCGCTTTAACGGCAACTAAAGGTTTAGCTGGAATATGGATGAACTCCGCCTCTTTACTGGCGGAAGCAGGACATAGTCTGTCAGATCTCTTAGGTGTAAGTCTCCCGAGCTAAACTCAGACTACATCTGCCGAATCCATGAGAGCTATCAGTTGACTTGTTTGTGCTATCACATAGGATTTCGTTACTTTAGCTACATGGCGTATATCGCGCCGTCCGGCGACAGACAACTATCCCTGGGGATACAGTAAATTCGAGACGTTTGGAACACTGAGTGTTAGTGTCATACTAGTAGGGGGAGCAATAGGTATAGGACTACACTCATATCATGTAAGTCTTGATAATCAGATGACCACGATATTGTTGTACTGTGTTCTCTGCGCTACATCATCTAGTGTCCCTTGGCAATGCCCACTAGATTGACACAACCTTTTAGTTACTTCTCCAAACACTCTTGCCCTATCTCGAAACTTTCCCTCCTGGTACTACACTCAACTCCTTAGGTCACTGGTTGCCATCTTCAGTACCTTCACCATTACTAGAGCTTTTCCATTCTCATGGACCATCGGCCCTTCCTCATGAACACGGAGCGGCAGACGCTGCTCTTTCCCATTCTCACTCTCATTCGCATGCTGCTGGCCACATACACGGTACAGAGTCAGGAGCAATCCTGAATCCTCATGCAGCATGGTTCGCGCTCGGAAGTGTAGTGGTCAAGGAGTGGCTATATAGAGTGACCAGCAAGGTGGCAACAGAAGAGCATAGCCCTGTGTTGAAAGCAAACGCCTTGCAGTGAGTGAAGCGAATTCAGTTGCCTTGAGCTCCACCACTTGGTATCAGCCTCAATCTGGCGAACGCACGACATCTAGGTCCTCACCTCAATAATGCCAGTATAGTCTGACCAAATCCGTTTTTGTAGTCACCGCGCAGACGCTTTGACGTCCCTCGTAGCTCTGACCTCGATTTTGGGATCATCGATAGGCGGATATCATTTCTTAGATCCACTGGGTGGATTAGCAGTATCATTTTTCATCCTTCAGCAAGGGTTGACTCTATCGAAAACTGCTTTCTTGGAGCTTTTAGATGCTGGAGTTGATGCTGGCACGAAACAAAATTACATCAGTATCGTGGATGGTCTGGTTGACGGGAAAGAGTTGCTGGGAGTGAGGAATGTCAGAGGGGTCAAATCTGGTGGTGAGTACTCGTCCGTGATACCGATTACATCCTCGGGGATTGACTCGCCATTTTAAGGTCAAACCCTTCTCGATCTCACAATTTCTGTTCCGCCAATGATGACAGTCCACGAATCTCACGCCGTAGAACAGAGAGTCCGGGAAGCAGTAATGAATGCCAGAAAAGAAGTTCGAGAGGTCAAAATTCATGTACACAGCCAGGATGATGCGGAAATATCGATCAAGCAGGATGTCAAATTCGAAAATGGTTCAGGTCCAAAATCAGATTTCGGTCGGGATGGCTGTTGAATGGATTGAATGGGGTTGTACAGATTTGATACCCAATTTTCAATGCCCAAAAAAAGCTTATTTCATGTATTATAGAAAGGAGAATAAACCCATGCATTAGAGATTCTCGGTATTGCATGCCCAGATGAATATGTGATAACGGAGACACAGAAAAGTTCGCAAACGGCTACTTCCCACGCCAAAAGAGTAAGTTGTGATCTGTCCAGTTCTCACTTCTTTCAATTCATGTCTAAATCCACAAGACATGCATGACTGGATCCGAGGAATACGTTGACCTTTGTGGAGGTGACCTATGGCCCAGGAAGCCCGATGGGCTGATTCATCAATCTCCTTTCTCCTTGGCGTCTAGTTTCGCATTCAAGAGCTTGATGTGGGTGTGTGAGGTAGAGTCATCTCCATCTGATTCGTACATTCGTATGGTGAGCGCGGTTGTCGACGGCATCAAATGGCGCCCGATAAGAAAAAAGATCCCGAGATTCTTTGTACCTCGAGTGTCGCCAAGCGTTTTTAATTTTATTTCCTATCAACCAGTGCAAATTTGGACCCTGTCAAGCTGATTAACCCGGCCGTACACCATACAACGGGCGCCGCCTCAGGGCTATCCCTTACCGCACTTTCCATGTTTGGTTCGTCAGATTATGAAATTATGACACCAGGAGACGGAGACGTGGAGTTTTGGCTGGTTTACGGATCCGAGGTGTAATGAATGCATGAAATGTTAGAGTGGATAACATAGGTCGAGATGCTGTCCCGAGGCTTGCTATGATTCTTCGCGTCGTGTATGTTTCTGACCAGACATGCTCGAAGGCTGACAAGAAGAGGCCAATCGTCTCTGTTGATTGATGCCAAAAAAGTTGGACTCACATCATCAACTGTAGAGTGGAAGTGAAGCAGGAGACGCATGCTTTCATCCCGGAAAATTCTAAATTTCTTACTAAATTTAGGTTTCTTTTTCATTTTCCTGAACTGACATCCATCCGACACGACCAAAGGCAAAGAGGAGAAAGCATATTTCAACCGCATAAACATTCCAAACTTTTTGCTTATGCAATCGGATCCGAGAGCAGACCGTCGGTCGCCATAATCGCAAACAAAGAAAATCGAATCATACTTTTGTCATTGAGAACATCTAGCCCTATTACCTCGGCGAAACGTTAAAGTCGACTCATGAAATCGGCTTCTTCTTCTTCTGTTATATTGTGTCTTTGTTTGCTTACTCTCGTTCCCTCGATCTTTTTATCTTTTTTTGTCTCTGACGTTTTTGCAGACATCTTCCGTTTTCGTCGCTATAATCCCTTTCTCTTTCCTTCGAGCCTGCTGCGATACATCAAGGCAGTGCATCCCATTCCTCTGCTTAAGTAAGCATATTACGATCGACAGTACAGTCATAATAGACCTCTACACTCGTTTCAGCACAAATCACCTTATCACAGAATCAAATCAATAACCGGCATCATCATGCCTGACACTCCAGAGGTTAGAGCCCTCAATCTGGGTGCACCGATCGGTGAACATACAGAGTCAACAACCGCTGGCGCCGCGGCAAACAACAGTACACCTACGTCCGACATCCCTTCTGCTCACAGCAATAACGGTGCTCACTCTGCTGCACTGTCCTCATCAGGCAATACCTTAGCAGAAGATGAGCATGAAAAGCATAGCGATGGACTGTATACCGAAAAGACACAGCACCATCACAGTGATTCTAATATCGCCAAAACCAAACGATCCCCCAATGATTCATCCGAGGATGTAGTCGCCGACCTCGAACCTCACCACGTAAATGTCAACAGAGGAAAAGAGGAGTTTCATGCATTAGAAAGGAGATATTCAACGCTCTCTCAGCGAAGCGGCGGAGCCGAGCTGCATCGACCTACAACCCGAAGATCCATTCAATCCACCTTTTCTCGACCTGAAAGAGCTGTCTCTCATTTCTCTGCCGCAGATGCTGAAAAAGCGAAAGCCGCCGAGGAGGAATTCAATCTCGCTGAAGTGTTAAGATCCAGAAGAGAGAATTTCGATGAAGCTGGGATCAGGAGAAAAGATGTTGGTGTGGTTTGGGACAATTTGGAAGTTATCGGTGCGGGTGGTATGAGAATCAATATCCGAAACTTCTCTTCAGCCATTATGGAGCAATTCATGATGCCTGTCATCAGCCTTTTAGGCCTTGTCGGTTATAATCCTTTCGCACCGAAACCAAAAACTATCCTGCACAAAACTTCAGGTGTCCTCAAACCTGGAGAGATGTGTCTAGTCATCGGTCGACCTGGTTCAGGTTGTTCAACTTTCCTCAAATCTATAACCAATCAACGTGACGGTTATTTGGAAGTAAATGGAGATGTAGAATATGCGGGTGTGCCATGGAAAGAAATGAAAAAGCGATATGCTGGGTGAGTTCTATTTTTCTAAGAATTCTTGATCGGAGGCTGACTCAATCTCAACAGTGAGGTTGTATACAACCAAGAAGATGACGATCATCTTCCCACCCTTACCGTTGCTCAAACAATCAGATTTGCTTTGTCCTTGAAGACACCCAAGCGAAAGATCCCCGGAGTCAGCAATGCTCAATTTAAGGAAGACATGCTCACCCTTCTTCTCTCAATGCTTAATATCAAGCACACTGCCAACACTATTGTCGGTAATGCTTTCGTCCGAGGTGTATCTGGTGGTGAGAGAAAACGAGTGTCCATCGCCGAAATGTTCTGTTCCGGCGCTACAGTCTGCTCTTGGGATAACGTGAGTCTCTGCTTATCATTCCATCTTAGCACAATGCTAACTCAGATGATAGTCTACCCGAGGTCTTGATGCCTCCACAGCTTTAGATTACGCCAAATCATTGAGAATGCTTACCGACATCATGGGACAAACCACCTTTGTATCTCTTTATCAGGCCGGTGAAGGTATCTACGAGCAATTCGACAAAGTACTCGTACTTAACGATAGTCACGTTGTATACTTTGGTCCTGCCAAGGAGGCAAGACAATATATGATGGGCTTAGGCTATCGAGATCTACCTCGACAAACCAGTGCCGATTACCTGTCCGGATGTACTGATCCTAATGAAAGACGATTTGCCGAAGGTCGAAGTGAGGAGGACGTTCCCTCTACTGCCGAGGCCATGGAGAAGGCATACATGGAAAGTGACATTTGCGCTCGAATGGCCCGTGAGAGAGAGGAATATCAAGCGTTCATGCGAGAAGATGCTACCGCGAGGGAAGATTTCGTGCACGCTGTCTCTGAGCAAAAGCACAAGGGTGTTGGCAAAAAATCCCCCTACACTGTTCCCTTCATGTCTCAAGCTCTTACCATCGCCAAACGACAAATCACCCTCAAATTCCAAGATAAGTTTGGTATCTACACTGGTTACTCAACTTCTATCATTATTGCTCTTATTGTCGGTTCAGTCTACTTCCGTCTCCCTGAAACCGCTTCAGGTGCTTTCACTCGAGGCGGTCTTCTTTTCTTAGGTCTATTGTTTAACGCTCTTACTTCTTTCTCTGAATTGCCCTCTCAAATGATGGGTCGATCTGTCCTTTATCGTCAACATGAATACAAATTTTATAGACCAGCCGCATTCGCCCTGGCAGCTGTAGGAGCAGATGTCCCATATAGTGCTTCAAACATATTCATGTTCAGTATTATTCTTTACTTTATGGGTGGATTGTATTCTTCCGCTGGCGCCTTCTTCGTGAGTATTTTTGAACCAGCACAAGCGTTTCCATAACTGATGCCGATTGTTTACAGATGTTCTTCCTCTTCGTGTTCACTACTTTCATGGTCATGAGTGCCTTCTTCCGAACTCTCGGTGTCGCAACTACTGGTGAGTTGTGACTGACCAGATCTTACCATCATCACGTGTGCTGACTTCTCAAACAGATTACAACACGGCTGCGAGACTTGCGAGTGTGCTTATCTCTTTCATGGTTACCTACACTGGGTGAGCTTGTCGCCATTACTATCGGCAAATAGTGCGTTTGCTGATCTCTAGATTAGTTATATGATTCCCGTTCAACAGATGAAACGATGGCTTTTCTGGATCTTTTACTTGAATCCTCTTTCTTATGGCTATGAGTGAGTAGTTCATTCTTTCTCATAATGCATGCACGTCCGAGGCTAAGTATATGAACAGGGCAATCTTCGCAAACGAGTTCTCGAGAGTCAATGTTAGTCGTAGAGTGAAACGAGTAGATCAGTGACTGACCTCTCACATCACAGCTTGCTTGTGACACCAATTATATCATCCCCCACAACATTCCTACGGCAGGTATCACTGGCTACCCGTGAGTCCATTTATACATCTCTGATGGTGCCACACGGGACTGCAGCTGAATTTAAATCCGTAGCGACACTGTCGGCCCCAACCAGCTTTGTTCTTTGATGGGTAGTACACCTGGATCTGGAACCGTTAGCGGAACTGCTTACATGGAGACCGGTTATTCATATTACAAATCTCACATTTGGCGAAATGTAAGCTTGATGTCTGCTTGCGAACCAAAAGAAAAATGTGTGCTGATTTTCTTCAATCGATCAGTACGGTATCCTCATTGGTTTCTTTGTATTCTTCATGCTCTTGCAGATGTTCTTCATTGAATATCTTCAACAAGGAGTAAGTCAATTGCATTTGTTATGGACTGCTTGATCTGATGAGCCTGTTCTAGGCCAAACATTTCTCTATTAACGTCTACAAGAAGGAGGATAAGGACCTCAAAGCTAAAAACGAGCGATTGGCCGAGCGAAAGGACGCTTTCAATGCCGGTAAATTGGATCAAGATTTATCTGCCTTGAAGATGCGACCTGAACCGTTCACCTGGGAGGCTCTCAATTACACGGTACCTGTTCCCGGTGGTCAACGTCAATTACTCAACAACATTTACGGCTACGTTAAACCTGGTTCTCTTACAGCTTTGATGGGTGCTTCAGGTGCTGGCAAAACTACTCTGCTTGACGTGCTCGCCGCGCGAAAAAGTGTCGGTGTCATTTCTGGTGATGTGCTTATGAATGGTCGATCCATTGGTCTTGATTTCCAACGTGGATGTGCCTACGCCGAACAACAAGACACTCACGAATGGACTACTACCGTTCGAGAAGCTTTGCAATATTCCGCTTATCTCAGACAACCCCAAGACGTACCAAAGGAAGAAAAAGACGCTTACTGTGAAGACATCATCGAGTTACTTGAATTGCAAGATCTCGCCGATGCTTTGATCGGTTTCCCTGGTTATGGTCTTTCTGTGGAGGCTCGAAAACGACTTACTATCGGTGTGGAACTAGCCGCTAAACCCGACTTGTTGCTTTTCCTTGATGAGCCTACATCTGGTCTGGACGGTCAATCAGCTTACAACATTGTCCGATTCCTTAAGAAACTCTGTGCCGCTGGTCAAAAGATCTTGTGTACCATCCATCAACCCAACGCTTTGCTCTTCCAGTCTTTCGATCGACTTCTGCTTTTACAAAGAGGCGGAGAATGTGTTTACTTTGGTGATATCGGAGAAGATTCAAACACACTCATTCAATATCTCGAAAGAAACGGTGCTCAAGTACCTCATGATGCCAACCCTGCTGAGTTCATGCTCGAAGCTATTGGTGCCGGTTCCCGAAAGAGAATTGGCGGCGACTGGGGAGAGAAATGGAGAAACTCTCCTGAATTCCAACAAGTCAAGGAGGAAATTCAACATCTCAAATCTGAGGCTTTAGCTCATCCAGGAGAAGATACCGGTAAACATACTGAATACGGTGAGTTTTGGGGAAGTACCCTTCATTTCTAGATACTTGTGCTAATGATTGCGTAATTAGCTACCACCTTCATGTTCCAACTCAAAACTATGCTTAACAGAACCAATGTCGCTTTATGGCGAAATGCGGACTATCAATGGACTCGACTTTTCGCTCATATTGCCATCGCTTTGGTCGTCACTCTTACTTTCTTACAACTTGACACCTCTCTCCAATCGTTACAATATCGAGTATTCGCCTGTTTCTTCGCTACTATCTTGCCTGCTTTGATTTTGGCTCAGATCGAACCTCAGTATATCATGAGTAGAATGACTTTCAACAGAGAAGCAAGCTCGAAGATGTATTCTTCCACCATTTTCGCACTCACTCAATTGCTCGCTGAAATGCCCTACTCTCTCGTCTGTTCCGTGGCCTTCTTCCTTATTCTCTACTTTGGTGTCGGTTTCCCAAATGCCTCTTCTAGAGCCGGTTACTTCTTCTTGATGGTAAGCAGGTCTTCTCTGGCATTCGCAAACAAAAACTGACTGTTGTTTCTTGATAGATTCTCACCACCGAAGTATACGCCGTGACTCTTGGTCAAGCTGTCGCCGCTCTTTCGCCTTCGATCCTCGTTGCAGCCTTGTTCAACCCCTTCTTACTCGTTCTCTTCTCTTTGTTCTGTGGTGTCACCGCCCCCCCAGCCACTCTCCCTTACTTCTGGCGAAGCTGGATGTACCAATTGGACCCCTTCACTCGTCTTATAAGTGGGCTTGTCACCACTGTCCTACAAGACGTTGAAGTAGTATGCAAGGATAATGAGTTCAATATCTTCTGTAAGTGATCTTAGCTGGAACGGAAAAAAATAAAAAGCATTAGCTTACATACAACACACTTAGCGCCACCATCCGGTCAGAGTTGTGTTGAATGGGCCGGTTCTTACGCCACCGCCGTCGGAGGTTACCTTAACAACCCCGATGCCACCACTGACTGTCAATTCTGTCAGTACCGAGTTGGACAAAGCTTCTTCACGCCTTTAGAGATTGAATTCCAAAATAGATGGCGAGAATGGGGTATCTTTTTGTGTTACGTGATATTCAACATCATAGTTTTGATCACCGCTGCCAGGTTCTTGAAATGGCAAAAACGATAGAAGCTTTTTCATACAAGCAAAATAGATGAAGGTCTGAGTCATTTAGTGATCTAGGGCTGCTTGACACCTCTCATGTGAGGTGTGGAAGACGCATATACATAGAAATAACAATAACAATAATTATAATATTAATCAATGATATGGATTCTGTTCTTAAAATCATTCGTGAACCGGGATTTCTCACCGCATTGCCAGGCGAAGTGCCAGACTCATCGAAGGGAGTCAAATGTCGCGATGCTCACCTTGTAACCATGCTCTTCTATCTGCTGATGCACTTAGAACGATCTGTGGATAGACTCAATCATTTCCATAGAAGAAAACAATGATGGGTACTGAATGCAGGAGTGAGTACTCGGATCCGAAAACCTCCATCTGTAAAAGGTAGATCACGTGACTGATCACCCATGCGTGTACCACGTGATATATTTCCTCCACCGGGTCAGAAAATTGGGACATAAAAAAGTTGAGATGTGTTTTGGGAAAAAGTATTATTCATCATTTTGATATGTCATCGTTGTTACTACATTAGCCGTATAATCAATTCGCATATCAAAAGAAAACCTGGAAAGATGTCAAGCCAACAGCATCACGAAGAAGACGATCACGATCACGATGACCCCAATTTGGACGAAGAGGATATCGTGGAAGTGGTAGAAGATGAAGGTGACGAGCCCATGGACGACGAGGATGACAACGAACAATACGATGGTGAGATCATCATTGGTGGTCCCGGACCAGGAGAGGACGATATGGTGATGGATGATGAAGGCGAGATGAGAGAGGATAACTCTTGGGGCGCTAGTGGTAAGCTTTACTTGTCCAACTCCCACACCTTTAGATATTCAGATTCATGCAAAGGTGACATATGCTTACCAATCATCGTTCCATCTGGATCTATAGCATTGCATTCATCTCAGCAATCTATATTCACAATCTCACTCCATCCTTCATTCCCAAATCCTCCATTGGCAGTATCAGGTGGAGAAGACGATGCTGGATTCTTGTTCTGTCCTATTCCGACTGATCCAAGCTCGTCAGGATCTGCTTTCAACTCGGATAATTTCCCTCCTACTAAATTGACTGGACATACAGATTCAGTCGTTGCAGCAGGATGGAGTTTCGATGGTGAAATGGTAGCCACGGGTGGTATGGATGGAAAAGTCAGAGTCTGGAGAAGAGTGAAAGGTAGAAATGGATCAGCGGAACCTCAAGGTGATTCACATTCTATAGATGAATGGAAACATTGGGAATTCTTGACTAGTTTGGAAACGGGAAGTGAAATCACTGTAAGTAAGACTTCGGAATCCAGTCACCAAAACTACTGGACTCATAAAACATCGACTGTAGTGGCTTCAATGGCACCCTAAAGGTAATGTTCTCGCTGCAGGTTGTGAAGATGCTACTGTATGGATGTGGAATTGTACGTCATGTTTTCGTCTCATAGCAGGAAACAATGCTAATCCTGAAATTTTGATATTCAGTACCATCCGGAAACACTCTTACCGTACTTTCATCTCATACTTTCTCCACGACCGCTGGAATCTTCCCACCACCATTAGGCCGACAGTTGTTGACAGCATCATTGGATTCCTCACTGGTTTTATGGGATCCCAAAACATCTGTACCGATTTGGAAATCATCAAAATTCATGACAGCGAATTCGCCTGAATTGGATCCTGCAGAACATGGAATCACTTCATTAGCAGTTTCACCCAATGGTCAAATTGCAGCAGTCGGAAGCAGTGCGGGCAAAGTCAAACTTGTCAGTTTACACAAAGGTGATACGTTGAACACACTTGTAGGACATGCGCAAGGTGAAAGTATTGAGGCGTTGGTTTTTGTCGATTTACTCGGTGGCGCAGCAGGTGGTGGTAAAGGTGTCGTCTGCGTTTCAGGCGGTACAGACGGAAAGGGTTTCGTATGGGATGTAAATACAGGTAGAGTACGAGCAGAATTACAACACGACGTGAGTATATCAGAATGTATCGCTATCTCATATATAAAGGCTAATCAGTCATTTTTTTTAGGAACCAATCACTTCCATCGCTGCTCATCCCTCGCCATTCCTCCATCAAGTAACTACAGCTTCAGCAGACTCGACTCTGAAAACATGGGACATCCGAACCGGTGCTCTCCTGGCTACCCACAAAGGTCACGCCGGCGTAGTCAATGGCGTGGCTGTCGCTCCCGTTGAAGGTGGTCAAGTCATAATTAGTGCAGGTGACGAAGGAGTCAGCCTGATATGGAAACTTTAGACAACCTAATTGTTCGTAGACGATACTCGTAGAACTGGGCAGCTGAACTGTCGCACGCTTGATTAGAATTTACAAACTTGTGTATGCGCGTGAATATAGCTTAGAACGGCAGATGGAGTCCGATTGTCATAATCAGATGCATTTCCATGTCTTTATTCATCAATATCATCGTTTCATCGATTCATCGTATCAAGCCAGAGCAAGTCGTAACGCCCTCCTGAGCGCGGCGAGCCGACAACCCTACTCCACATCATCGTCTTCATCAACAGCATGATTCACTAGACCTTGGTCTCCCTCATGCTTTTTATTACCAGGTCGATATAAGCCAGTAGCTAAACCACTGACTCTTCTAGGAGCACCAATAACGCTACTTGAGAAACTTCTGCCTACGTTGCCCACCGAAGAAAACATGTTTGAGGTTTTACGTATTGGGTCAAATCCATTACCGTTCCCATGTATGGAAGCAGAAGAGGGTAATCCATCAATTGACGGAGAATTGAGTGGTGAATTAACAGGTGACAAGTTCAATATTGATGATCGAGTATGTGAAGGTATAGAGACTGTTTGCAGATTGATTCCTTCCCATATGATCTTCTTAGATTTTCTATCTTCAGATTCAAGGTGAGTTTGATCCCAATGAGTCACTTCCATACCTTCCATCTCATGTATTACTCTTTTGATTTCAGCTAAATCGTTCTCGATTCTCTCCACTCTCAGCCTCAATCTATTCCAGCCATCATCATTCTCATCGTTCTTTGCATCGACGTATTCTCTGACTTCGTCCATTGTGTTTTCTTTCTTCCCTTTACCCACATTCAATAATGCTTCGAATCCTCTGTAAACACGCTCATGATCTGCTAAAGCAATCTCAACATCTACTCTAGCATCTTCAATGACTTCATGTAGACCATCAAGTATAGCAAGTAAAGTAGGATCCGATGAAGGGAATGGAGAGATTCTTGACAGATTGATATAATGTGACTTTTTACTCGATTTCGGTGAGATCGGTATTGGAGATCCAAGAGTTGGCAGAGTTGAGCGCAGAACAGTTAAAGAATGTGTCAGATCGTGAAGTGTCTTTTGAAGAGGAGTGTATCGAGCTGTCAGAGGACTAAATAATTCTTGCAATTGCCACCCCAGCGGCGAGGACTCCAGTTCTGGTGAGGTTGGTGTAAGGGGGAGCTCCGATGAAGGTGACTGAATAGATTCGTATGAAGTTGATACTGGATCTGTCGGTTTGGTTCCTTCATCTTCGGTATTCATAAGCGGGATCAACCTATCCTTTCCATTGCGATCTTGACGGTATTCATGGTCATGATCTTCCAGATCAAACACAACATGTGCATCAGCTTCTTGATCTTCCTGATGAACCTTGACACCCTCGACAGCCTCTTTGGCTAGCCATTCGACCCTTTGGCGCTCAAGTTCCATTCTTCTTTCAGATTCACTCTGCAAATCCGCCACCAGAGTAGTGACCAGTTCTTCGGCAAGCAATATTCTCGCTAAAGATTCTTCTTCGAAATTCCTTTCGGATACATTTTCCGATAGTTTCGAGTTACCTCTACTTTTTTTAGTCATAATGTTGAAGCCTCTCCATGATCTAGTTTTGTCTTTACTCAAATCACCTTCTGATCCTTCAGACGAAACAGCTTCTACACCTTCATCTAATAGACTTTCCAATATATCAGCTTCTACAACAGCACCTTCGACACCTTCTCTTGTGATTCTAACTTTATTCAACCAGTTTTCAATCTTCCTTTCTTTCTTCTCTTCGTTCGACAGCATTTTCAGTCTCAAAGCAGTCTCTCGACGTCTTCCTGCGGATTCCCTTGCTAGACCTTCGTTTATTTCGTCTAATGCAGACTTCATTTTTAGGCTTTTCTCATTTTCCATCGTTATTTCTTTTTTGAGATTCGTTGATTCTTCTCTTAGACTTGTCATCGTAGCTTGACTTCTTGTCCGAAGGTTTTTGAGATGCATATGAAGTGTTTGATGTGTCTTTTGTGTGAAAGTCATGTATCTTTCCACCACTTTCGAAGCGCTTTCATCATCTCTCAAAGCTCTATCTCTTTCCAACTCAGCTTCTACCCTTAGAGAAGTCTCAACCTTCAATTGATCTTGTGATACAAGGAAAGAATGTTCCAGTTCTTCTAATTTGGATTCGATAGAATGTATGTGTTTATCTTTCGATACTAAGAACGAAGTGAAATCCTGAAACAATTGTTGAACACCCTTTTGTCCAATCAACAGATTAGATATTACTTCTCCTGGTGACAACGGTGATACGTTGTCAGAAGTAAGTGGTAATGGCGTTGTTACCACTGTCGATGTCAAAGAAGAAATGTCATGTTCTGTATGAGCATTAGATGGTTGTCCATCAAGAGAAAGACGTTGTAGAGCTGGAGTATGGAATATTGATGACACTGATTTGGAGGGAGTCGGAGGTGGAATAGCAGTTGGGTTAAGGGATTGAACTAGAGTTGAATATTCTGCTAGAGCCAAGTCACTATACATTCCAATAACGCACTGATCAGTCATTGGATATTCGATGCATACTTGGATTGATCAACCATGATTATTGGAGGAACCAAAGGGAAGGGTTGCTCACCACAATTTCTTCTGCTCTTCGATTCTTTTCCTTTCCCCCCTTTCCCATTCTAATTCTTCCTCTCTATCATCTTCGATTCTCCTCAATTCATTGATGATAGCTCTATCACCTTCTCTCTCTTTGTTCAATCTCTGTATCTCCTGTTGAGATTTAGCCAATTCTAAATGAATCGAAGATAATTCCGATTCTGTTAAATCCAGTTTCGAGGATAGCCTCCTATGCGCAAGAGATAGCTCTGTAAGTGAATTAGATGAAGGTGCCGGTGCTGGAGGTAAGGGATTCGACCTATTTCCAGTATCAATGAGTACGGGAATCTTTTCATGTTCATTCTGTATCTCAGAGAGTATTGGCAATCCAGAACAAATCACAGATTATAAAAACGTTCCTACGAAACTTGTTTGTCCACCTTGCGGAACATGGATAGCAAAGTCAAAGGAATACACTTACCGCAAAACCTCAACTTCCCTTTTCAGTCCTTCCTTTTCTCTATGTGCTTTGTCTTCCTTTTCTCTACTCAAAGCAAGTTCCAATCTGATACCTTGAAGCTGTATTGAAGCTTGATGAGCTGCTTTCTGGTACTGACTCAGTTGTTGTCGAAGTGAAGTGAGCTCAGCTATCAGTGGATGAGAAGCTGGAAGAGGAGTAGAAAGGAGAGCAGGAGCAGGTGAGGGTACAGAGCCAGAAGAGCGAGAGAATTTTGATTTGATCTTGGGCGAAGAAGGGAGGGAGAATGACATTTTTGGTGATAGAGGAGGTCACCAGGGTGGGAAAGAGGGAAAAGGTAGAGCTGAAGATGTAGTTGAAGCCAATCAAATTCTTGACGAGTCGAGGCTGTGTCCTCAATCGTAGATAGGTGCCAAGCAGGAATGGATGCTCCTACTGCAGTGTTATTGAATGCGTGAGTATTGTTAAGACTGAATGATGTCTCGTGATTTGTGTTCCATATAATTATCAAAATGTTTACAAAGTCATGTCGACGCGGTCAACTGCGAACGAGTGAAATTCAAAACGTTTGTTTTCATTTTAATTGTTGTTTTCATTTTGTTGCTGTTAGCATCTAAGATTGCATTCAGTTTTGGGGTTATCAAATGCATATATAGTGAATCAATCCCAAGTCAGACACCCAATATTTCATCAATCAATATTCGGATGATATATATGATCACAATGCTACACGAATCTTATACACTGCAAAGCAACGAGAATTGATCATGATTTGATAACTCGGAAGCGTTGTTCTCCCTGCTTGAGCATTATCTTTTCGTCCCGGCAAACAGTCTAGTCTACAGAACTTAATCAGTGTCAACGAAGAAGTATGATCCAGATGATTTCTGTTCTTTGTCTTTGAGCGAATCCATCTTGTTGATACGTGGTCGGCTAAAATGAAGGTAGGAAACGTCATTTTAAGGTCTTTTGTTTCTTTCTGAAGCGATGAACTCACAAATTGGTGGGATCTCTTCGGAATGTGATGTCCAACGATTTCAAGAACTTGTTCATACCAGTCATCAAACCCTCAGGCCTGCAGTGAAGTAAAAAGCAATGAGCATAGGTTTGGTGGCGAAAATAGAGATATCACTCACTTGTTGGCCGTGGATTCTTTACCAGGTGTACCTTCGAACAAGATAACTCGGTCGGCAAGATAAGTTGCCATGATCTGTGAAAAATGTACTATTAGCGGAATACCCTTGCGTTGACTCGCAGTTTGAAAAACATACGAAATCGTGCTCGACGATGAAAGCAGTTCGCTTTGAACCCATAACAAACTTCTTGATGACCTTGGAAGCCAAAATACGTTGTTCGGAATCCAAGTAAGCCGAGGGTTCATCGATAAGCAGGACATCGGCGGGTACACCCAATACGAGAACAATGGCAACTCTTTGCAACTCTCCTCCGGATAAGCTGTGAAATATTTGTCAGTTCCTGTGTCTTATCAGGTCAGAACGACTCCCGAGCACTCACGTTTGTACATCTTGATCCATGATTGGTTCCAGGTTCATGGGTTTGAGAACATCACTAATGAATTGAGGGTCTGTATCGACCGTCAGCCAAAGTGCATATTAGTATATAAATAGGATCGAACTAACGCATGAACATTGCCTTGATTCTCTTCAACAATAACATTCGAACTGAACCAGGGAATTTGGGAGAGACTAACATTGACAAGGATATCAGCTGAGAACTAAACGTGAAAGCCCGAACTGGAGAACTCCATATCGACTCACTAGTTTGAGGTTTCATTGAAACTCTTAATTCGATCTTGTCTTTCACGTCATCCGGATCCATCTTGCCACCTAACAATTGGACTAATGTAGTTTTACCCATACCATTTTCACCCAAAAGTACGATAATTTCGGAATCTGAGAATGAACCTGATTTGACCTGCAGCTTGAATCCACCCAAGGTTTTGGTCATATTAGGATATTGATATGTTTTCATTTTAGGTGCAAGCATTTCATCAACAGTTTCGGCGATTTTGAATGTCAATGATTCGTCTCTGAATCGAAGATTTTCGGTCGGAATCATACCGTCGAGGAAGATGTTGATACCTTGAGGTGAACAAAAGGTCAGTACGTGTTCACGCCACATTCAAAAACGTCCACTTACCTTCTCGAACTGAGTAAGGCATAGTGACTACACCATAAGTACCGGGTACACCATACAGTACACAAATGAAATCTGATAAATAATCCAAAGTAGCCAAATCGTGCTCTACGACGATAACGTAATTTGTGGGGGTTACTAAACCTCTAATTACTCTTGCAGCAGCGATACGTTGTCTGATATCGAGATACGAAGAAGGTTCGTCGAACATGTAAATATCCGCTTTTCTAACACCTGCAATCGCAATAGCGAATCTTTGTAATTCTCCACCTGATAATTGACCAACTTCTCTTTCTTGTAAATGTGTCAATTCCAAATCTTCTTCTAATTGTTGTCTATTAGGTAATTCGGATTGTTTGTCAAACATTTTACCAACTGTCATTCCTGGGACTTTGATTGATCTTGGAATTTGATCAACATATTGTGGTTTAGTTACAGCTTTGATATCGTCTTCTAATACTTTCGTGAAGAAATTTTGTAATTCTGATCCTCTGAAATATTTCAAAATCTCAACCCATTCAGGTGGATCATCGTATCTACCTAAATTAGGCTTCAATTTGCCCGACAATACTTTCAACGCAGTAGACTTTCCAATACCATTCGTTCCTACTAATCCTAATACTTGTCCCGGACGAGGTGTAGGTAATCGATGTAGTTTGAATGCGTTGGCGTTGTATCGATGAGTGACGTGAGATTGCAAATTGGTTGGCAAGTTGAGAATCTGGATAGCTTCGAATGGACATCTAATTGATCAAACGGACGAATACTTAGTGATGCGTTCATCTGGATCAAAGGACATAGCTAGGATACTTGAAATAGTGTCTGTCGATGGAAAGCAGAACCTTGACTCACTTCTTCACACAGATACCACAACCAATACACAATTCTTCAGAGATGAAAGCTTTCTTATCGGTGGGATTCACTTCAATACACAGTTTCCCCATCTTCACTACGGGACAAGATCGTTTACATTCTTGTCGACTAGAACCAAATAAAAGGAGAGATTGGTCAGCCAAAAAGTTATACGATGGGTCAAATAACGAAAACGAGCTCACCATTTCTTAGGTTTGCACTGAATGAAGTGAATAGAAACTGATCAGTATAAATGTTTTTTTTACCTTTCAATCCGCTTTGACAGCTCACCTTATCATCAGAGACGATAGCTACACGAGTAAGTTTTTCGGACATTTTGTTGTTGTCACTCTCTGACTCTCTCTTTTCCCTATTCCCGAAGTAGTGCAGCTGGCACAAATGTCCACTGTCCTTTGTTGACTGATGTGGATGTCCTGGAGGATGTATCGGATGCCTCAGGAGTAACCTAGCGATGTGAAGGAAGTGTGATACGAAATGAGAGGTGTTGTAAGTTGATGAAATGAAATGTCAGTGACGTTTTTTTTGGGAGGCGAAAAAAATGGAATTTTGGGTTGAAAACCTCTTTTGTTTCTTTGGCGCGCATGCCTAATTCACACCAGCCAATGAGAGATCACCCAATGAAAACTGGTAAATAGGCAGGCATTTGACGATTTGGTGAGCCTATTTAACCTGACGCGTCTGTTTTTGTCATCATCGTAGACATCAGAATTAGCATTCTAATCATTTTGTCATTCACCTTCAGCTTCATCTACTTGAGTAGAACAAGGTATGTTAGATGAGATGGTTACGATATGACAACGCTGGTAGAATCACCTCTACCACTAGTATGGTCCAGTCACTCTCTGCCAGGACCACCTTTCAGTCTTGATCTCATTTGCCCACTTGTCCTTCCATCGAAACCTTTAGAAGCAGGCTCTGACTGGCCTTTCCAGATAGCGTGAGTGATTGAGGATGGAGCGAGAGGGATCAAGCTGATACTGGATGTACAGTGGCTCAAGTTCAACCTCTAGCGAGACAGTGGAAAGTTTCGTGAGAAGACGATATCTCGAAACACTATATTTGTCAGAAGTGAGTCGTTGAGATTGATACATTTAGGCTAAGCGGATAGACTTTATCCCCTTTAGCAGGATTCACAGTCGATTTACTTCGTCTGTCTCCCACCTCGCCCTCTTCTGATGCATCACCTCCCAATAACACTCTGGGAGATGTTATACGACCATTTCTACGTTCTTTGCCGCAAATAGAAACAAGACATCGCAAAGTGATATTTCCGCTATTATGTACATCATCAGGTTCTTCGGTCAGTGAACTACTCGATGAAGGGGAACTCGACGTCATCAAATTCGCTTTGGAAATAAGATTGGGGAGTAGGCAAGCTCTTGATGAAGGTATAATGCCTTCACCTAAGAAGTTGAGTGACGAGCTTGAAAAACGAGAGTATGTCATACTCATCACCTCCTGACATCATCATCAAGTGAAGCTGGAGCTAATGAGTAACTCACATAGAACGTTGCTTCAAATCATCTTGTTGTTGATGTACACTATATATGCACCATCGAAACCACAAAGCAAAAAGAGGAAACGAGTCAAGCATTCTCATAGAGCCGAACCCGATTCACCGATAAACGTGAACCCGACAGAAGATCCCGAAACCGCATTGGAGCTTTTGGTAGATAGACTCAGTGTATGGCAGGCTGTTTCAGAGCTTGGTTTATCTCTGGATCCTGTATCGAAAGATAGCAGAGCGAAAGGGAAAAGCAAAACTGACGAGAATGGAATTGCGGTGCTTTTGGGCAAATTCTGGAAATCAGTCATGGTGCCGTAGTAAGTCCAACTCCCCTCATTCAAATACTGTTTATATTATTTGGGTATGTAGACTTCAGCTGGAGCTAATTTCTGCGTATAGTTTCTTACCCAAACGACCTGAACTATGTTCCGTTTTCCATTTGAAAGTATTTGGCCATCCTTTACCTCCTAAATTACTTCCTTTACCAATAACGGCTACCAAGAAACCACGTAAACCGAAGCTTACTCGAGCGATGCCGAGTAGAGATTCACTCATACCTCCTCCACATTCTCATTTCGAGAGGCCAAGATCTGTATCGAACGATGATGGCAGATCGCTATCGCTTTCGAGGGTATCTTCGAGAGGGGGATCAAGAGCTCCTTCAGAGACCGGATCAAGGAATTCTCCCCCCAGAGAGAGTCATAGCATGAAACAGACATTGTCAAGAACAAATACTGATAATCACACATTGGCAAAGATAGGAGGATTAGAACGATCAAGATCTAGATCCATAGATCCTTTGACGAGATCGGAAAGTTTGAGCAGATCGATCTCATTTGGGGTAGATAGCAATAGCAGTAGATCAAAGAAAGGATCATTACTGAGAAATCCAAGTGGAAAAGATCTATTTAAGAGTAGAGAAGTAGGTTTAATGAGAAGAACTACTTCTTCTAGAAGACCAGATTCATTTTCAAGGGAAGATTCACAAAACCAAAGTCAAACAGGCAGATTTGGATTATTGGGTAGAAAGACGAGTGGTGGGAAAGAGAGTTCACAGAGGAGAAACTCAGAGGGTAAGTTGGTAATTCCTCCTCCTCCCAACAACAAAGCACATGACACACTCTTAATTTCGTAAAACGATCGGTCAAACAGTAGGTGCTAACTATGACGTTTTGGGGCTTCTTTAGAATCGCAAAAGCCAAATACACTTATTCTTGCTACCCCTTCCAAACCACGTCACAACAATTTCTTCCGCCCGAGTCAATCTCAGCAATTTTCGTCCTCATTCAATTCATGGATACCACCTACGCCAATACGTGAAGAACCTACTTCGACACCTAGACCAAACTTCATAGCTGAAACACCGATTGCACCTGGTCGAATTGCCACGAAAGAAAGTTTACCCTTAGGTGGCATCGATGACGACGAAGATGAAGGTGGAGAAAGTGATGATCCCTTAGGAGAATTATGGGAATTGACTGATGATGAGGATGTAGGACAAGAAAGGGAGGACAGAGTGCTGGATACTCCAATGAAGTAAGATGGTAACCAGAGGCATTGCACGAGTGTTTGTCGTCCGCTGTATGTTCATGGTGGAATACCCAGCTTGTATTTCCATATCGGCATCTATGATTATGTAGCAAGATCTCATATTTTCTACCCATGTAAAAATGACTGATTTCTACAGTCTTTTAAGGGAGGATTCTTGCGCGGTACTGTCATTGCACGACTGCCAACGTTGAACTGTTTTATCAACAGCGGTATGCACTAACGAAGAAGTTCTTAGTGAAGATATAAGGGTAGTTGTGAACAAAATCCCATGTATTGAACCGAGGCCATATTTATCTTTAATCTTATGTACATTAACGTTTCAGGCTATAGCTATATATTGTTCTTTCCTCTGGGTTGGTGATCATCATCGTCATAATCACCTAATTCGAAGACCGTATTTGTCTCTGCTCCTCTAGCAGTTTCTTGTGAGCTTCTACCGAAATCGGAATCTTCATCCCAGACTCCACTACCTTCTCTTTCTCTACGGTTTTCTCTCGGGGGCGTACCCTCTTCCCCTTGACCACCTGAAGCTGATTCTGGAACGGAAGAACTGGATGGGAACATATGCTGTCTACCTTGAGCATCACGATAAGTTGAACTTCCATGAACTGATAATGGTTGATATAAAGATGATAATTCCATTTTACGTAGGTTTCTTTGATGCAGCAGATGAGCTAGGTAGAGGAATAATGTTGAGCCGCATAAGTTCGCCTGATAGCGTTTGAAAGACAAGATAATCAGCATTGTAATTCGTCGGGGAAGCTCTTTGAAGGGATGATGATGGTCCTTGAGTATATGCGGCAAGAAAACTCACAACTATGTCACCGAATTGAAATTCCTTCCACTATTTGCACGAGAATTATATCATAGAAATCAGCTCAGCATGTCTTAGACACAAGAAGCCGAATAGGCCAAAGACGGAGCTAGCAACTGAATTGTCGTGCAATGTTGACCAGGCATTTAATGACTTACGGGTAAGAAGCTTTGAACGAATTCACTTATTATCCCGCCTACGAAGAAAGCTAATATCAGAGTGAGAAGTAAAGGCGCTCTTCTAATATACCATATCCTTCTACCTGGACCTCTACACGATAAAAATATTATGTTGGTCAGTAAATGATGCGTTCTTATCTAATTGCTGTTTGGGGCATATTTGCTCTGGTTACAAGGCGATCTCAGGCAATTTGTGAAACTCACTCTGGTACTTCCAATACGAAATATAACAAGAATGTCGCAAATCCAAGCTGTCACATTTACAGATTGCAGACATGAGCTTCTCTCATAGACATTTCGATTCCATTCTCAGAGGTATTATCTTCACTCACCCCGAAGAAATGTAATGCCTTGTCATTCACAGGTAAAGTGGGTAGAGGCGCCATACCTAAAATACCTAACAAGATTATCCAAATAGCAGTCGCAAAGACCATGCCCTTTTTTCATGAGAATGGGATCAGCTTGTATGTCTACTTCGACTGGCTCCAATCATTCGAACAACATCCTCCGTCGATGAATTCCAGGTCAAGCAAGATATCACATACCGGACGAATGTTCAGTGGGAAATCTTTCATGGGATATGAACGCATCAAGAATCCAATTAACCTGTTCCATAACTGTTGAACCATTTGAGTAGGTACAGGATATGAACTTGGCATCTTGCTCTTGCCCGTACCTCACCTCTTGAGGGCTGTGATGGGTTTGTGTTGATTGGGATATATGTAAACAGTGATGATGTATATATCGTTCGGCAACTGATTGATATGGGGTTTTGGTGCGTGCCTGAAAAGTCGACGTCAAAAGGGGTGAATGAACGTTGAGACTGAGAGCGGCGATGATGATGATGATGATGATAATGGCGACAAGCTGAACTTCATGTTACTTTTATCATATTAAATACATATTCATCTTTGTCACTTCATCATTGCTACTTGCATCATCATCAGGTCCGACAACACTGCTTGTGCATCTATATACATAACAACTGGAAAGAAACGCGAATACCATTTGACTGTCAAACCAACTATCTCTCCAACGATCCATTCCGCTTTACATATGACTTGAATCAATCTTGATTTACATATCTCCATCCTCACTTCTTCCAACCCTACATCAAGATGTCGCGCTCACTACCTACACCACCTTTGTCGTCACTCCCGTTCTCGGATCTACAAGGGATGGCAAGCTACAATGAACCGATGGAATCACGCTCACCAAAAGAATGGTTTGATCGTGCAAAACATGAAGCTGATTTAGCTGTATTGGCAGAAAGAAGTGGTAAAAAAGAAGAGATGTTTCTGGCTTATACGAGAAGTTGTCAAGCTTATTCTTATTGCAAGATGCATCCTTCGAATAAAGATCTGAGGAAAACAGATCCACATTGGACTGAAAGAGTTAAAGATTTCAAAGAGGTCAGTATCCTCACCTTCCATCCATCGCTCGTCTACGAGTATTAAACGGTCAAGCTGATCATGTCACCTTCCCGTCGTGTATCATCGTAGACATATGAGATCTTCTTGGGTAAAGCAAAAGAGATGAAAGAACAACTTAAGAAGAGGGACGTCGAACAGAATGGGTGAGTGCTCCTTTTTATTCATATTTGAGTCTATTGTAATAACATTTCATTGTCTTCAAATTTGTTCCACATATAGTTCTTTAACAACGCCTCGTCCAGGTCCTTCACGTAGTCCGTCTGGACCCGATATAAGGGGAGGTGGAAGTATAGCCGATCGGATGAAGGCATTAGGAGGTCATGGAATGGATATAGGAAATCCCAATTCTAATTCCAATCACAATCATAATCCTCCCGTCAAACGGTACGGGAAAGATTTATCTGCCCCTCCAATCGCGGCCAAACCCTCTCAATTATCTTCCATACATACACCGTCCACTTCAAGTCAAGTGCATAATAATGCTACTGGATCAAGTGCTGGAGGGAACTTGGGTTCATTGAGAGCTACAAATACTAGACAGAGAAGTGGTTCGGGATCAAGTTCCCATAATATACCTTCACCATCCAGTGCAACTTCTGTTAAACCACCTTCTATAAGGGAAGAAAAGCAAAGTCAAACTGTTCGACCATCTGCAACAGGATCATCTACACGATCAAGAAGATCCACAAACCCTATCGATGGAGATCGCCCCTTACCGACTGCACCAATAGTGACGAATTCCCCGTCACCCGTCAATCAAAATCCTCTGCCAATCATACCCTCAATCTCACCCCCTAATCGATCTTACATCAAACCTTCCATCCAACCCTCGACAGCGACTCCTTCGAGACACCCTCTTCCATTCATTCCACAATCACACACTTCACGCAGTCTTGCTGCTCAAGGTCAGGTAAATGAAGCGGATACATCTTCAGGTACTTTGAAAGATTTCGAAAAAGCTTTCCCTTCACTCAGTGAATTCGGTAAACAATTCCAAGATGATGATGACGATCTCAGTCGTGCGAACGCTCGAATCGCCCAGTGGTCATCCTCTATCAGCTCGGGCAAACAACAACCAGATAAATCTGGTTTACCAAATGGTTCCTCTAAAGTGACTCATCAACGTGACCTTGCTATAGATGAAGACGATTCATCCGAGATGAAACTACCTGATATACCGAACTTTCCTGTTTTACCGTCTGCTCCTTCAAACAGACCTGGATTACCTCTTCCACCTCGACGAGCCGATAGTATTGATGCTATGGCCAAAGATTCTTCTTCGCCGAATGATGAAAAGGCTTTATCGCCACCAGTACCTGAACCTGGAGCTGGATTGAAAAGGCCAGCAAGTGTACCCAACGTAGCTACTTTACCGGGTGACGTGGACCTGTTATCGGATGAACCAATTTTGGAAGGCGACAAAGATAAACATCCTTCCAAACCATCTGCCCCAATACCGCAATCAAGATTTGGACCTCCAAACGGAGTAGTGAAAGATTCAGCTCCGAATGGAGTGACAAGAGATACTGCTCCCACAGCTGGATTGAAGGATCTAAGATCACCACCGCTGTCATTTCCTGTCGCTGTACCTACTCCTCCACCCTCTACACAAAATCGGAATCGAGATTCGGCTCCTCCTGCTACAACAGCCAACGGTCTACATCACTCTCAAAATTTCCAGAAACCCAAGTTCCCTTTCAGTAATTCCGTTACTCCAGATGAATTGAGGTCATATTTCCTAAATCCCGCCGTAGAGATGCTGTTACTGGATGTAAGGAGTGAAGAAGAGTTTCAAAGAGGTTATGTAGGCAGAGAATATGAACCCAGAGGTGCCAAGGTCAACATCGCATGGATGGATCCTACTGTATTGATGAGAGAAGGGTAAGTCATTGCGTATGGCGTACAACATCATTTCATGTCGTACCCGTACTAATCCGGAACCTTTGAAACTAGAATGACTGCACAAAAACTTGAGGACTCATTATCACTTTCACCTACCGCTCATCAAAAGGCCTTTCAAAACCGAAACAAATTCGATCTGGTAGTTGTGTATGACTCAAAATCAACGAACTGGCCAAACAAAGAAAAAGGTTCGACCCCCACCTCAAAGTTATGGGATATGATATACGAATATGAATTCCAGAAAAAACTAGATAGAACACCTGTTCTGCTTTTAGGTGGATATGAAGCTTGGAGAGAATTCATCAAGATGCGTGCGGCAAAACATGCTGCTGCACATGCTAATTCTCAAGGACATGGTCACGGACATAGTCATTCTGTTCAAGTGAATGGTCAAGGTAGACCATTCAATCCAAAAGCTAACGGTTACAGTGCCAAGTAAGCGTTTCCTACTTGATCCAACTCAAGAAGGAGATGACGAAGGCTCGCTGATGGGTGTCGTCACAATAGTTCTCCTAGGCTCGATCACGTCATCTCACCCAGCTCTTCAGTCGACTTAACGTCAAAGAGAGCTAATAGAGAAATGCCAGTTTATCAATCTGCTCATTATGCGAAAAACATTACAGACAGCGTGAGTTAAGAATCCATCGTTCCTCCACTATATGCTGATATCGAGGGCGTACAGTTCGGTTATGCACCTCAATCAATGACAGGTGAACCTTCGTCTTACATATCTGGTCAACCATCTCGATCATATGCACCAACATCTGCCTCTCACACTCGCTCACCTTCCAATTACTCTTCGTCGACCACGACAATAGCGCCTCCACCTCAAGCGTCAATACATCCTGGACCTGGAGCTAGACGTCGAAGTGATTACTTGGATCAACATGGTCAAACATATTCTGGATCTGCTTATGCGCCCACACCTTCACCAAGACCAGCTGTAGATTACCCTCAAGCTCATGCTCTAGCTACTGTACCTCAGCCTCCTCCAGCAGCTATATCGCCTATGGATCGATATGATACAAGACCTGCTGTAGTCAGATCCGGTAGTATAAGAGGTTTAGACTTGGTAGCTAGAGAAGGTGATGAAGTCAGATATTGGAACGATGTCGTTTTGGGTCTGACAGGATTGAAGAATCTTGGAAAGTGAGTTAAAATTTGGAAACCCCTTTAACTTCATTCGTTTGGCTATACACGTCGTTCGTCGAATAGCTGACATCTTAATTAGTACATGTTACATGAATTCTACTTTGCAATGTTTATCAGCAACATTCCCATTCACGTCTTTCTTCTTAGGTAAATTTTCTACCACTGTCTTTCCATTTGGTTTCTTAGCTGATACCGCGATCGATTTAGATGGATCATATAAGCGCTCAATCAACGTTTATAATCCTTTGGGAACCAAAGGTAATCTGGCTAATGCATTTGCAGAATTGCTGAAAGCATTGTGGAAAGAAGATTACACATTCTTATCACCTGTCACATTCAGGAAAAACATCATCACTTTTGCTCAACAATTTTCAGGGACTGATCAACACGACTCACAGGAATTCCTATCTTTCGTCCTGGATGGTTTGCATGAAGACTTGAACAGAGTGAAACATAAACCACCGCCAGTGGAAATGACACCTGAAAGAGAAGCTGCTCTAGAAACTTTACCTCCCGAAGTTGCAAGTGAAAAAGAATGGCAAATATATAGAATGAGAAATGATTCATTTATCGTTGATCTGTTTCAAGGTCAATATAGAAATAGATTAGAATGCTTGACTTGTCATAAAGTGAGTGGCAGCTTTCACTTTGAGCTGGTCGGAGAAACAATTCAAGCGGTGTTAGCCTGATCGCCTTTGCCGGAATCTACACTATAATAACTAACTTTGGCTTTATCACAGACATCTACCACCTACGACACTTTCATGTATATGTCCCTTCCAGTTCCCGCAGGCAAATCAAAAGTGGTTGTACAGGAATTGATTGATGAATTTGTCAAAGCTGAAATAATGGAAAAGGAAGATGCATGGTGAGTTTGAGTCGATCATCGTTGTTCGGAACTGTCAACTCAGGTGATCGCGCGTTAATCCGTGACAAAACAGGAATTGTCCAAGATGTAAGGTTCCTAGGACCGCCTCTAAGACTTTGACGATATCTCGACTACCTCCAGTATTACTTATTCAATTGAAGAGGTTTACGACTCAAAATGGAGTATTCTGGGATAAATCGGAAACACCAGTTATCTTCCCTGTTAAATCACTTGATCTTACTCGATATGTACCAAGAAGACAATCTACAGGAAGAGAAGATTTAGATGATCCAAGATGTCAAGTTGGACCATTCAAATATGATTTGTACGGTGTCAGTAATCATATGGGAACGTTAAGTTCAGGTCATTGTGAGTGAGGTTTCCATAGAAGCGGAACTATCGGAACCGTTAGCTTGAAGAGCTATTATGTATGCTGATCACCATTCGGAATTGAATTTGTCAATCGTAGATACCGCTTATGTCAAATCAAGCAAAGGTTGGATGTATTGTGAAGATTCAAAAGTCACTAAAGCTCAAGAAAAAGATGTTGTTGTGAGTGGACTTCACGCTCTGTTAGTTGCTTCCTTTTCTCAGCTGATTAGATGTATTTGCTATCAGTCTCGTCCTGCTTATATTTTGTGAGTGCCAATTGTGATCTCCGGTATCGTATGATCAACCGAGAATATGCCATAAGCTGATTATTGTCTTCAATTGTGATGTTAGGTTCTATAAACGAATACGAGCATAAGAAATGACGAATCCACACAAGGGGAAGTCGGCTGCCTTGAATTTTGACAGAGAGTGAAATTGGTGTATAGGGTGTTCCTCATTAACGCGTTTCCATTCGGCCAGTATTTCAATATCAGTTTGTTGTATATTTTCATGACCATCGGATTACATAGATAGTCGCACAGTAGTGCTGTTGCCAAAATGAGATGTGTTTATCCATGAATAGCTTGAAGGAATCCCCATTAATTTAGTATACTTCTCGTCAGCTGTTGCTACATAATTGCGTCCGTTCAAAGTAGCAGTGCATAACAAGTCTGACTTTTTTCTCATCCTTATTACCTGACGAATGACAGTTGATTCCTGTTCCGTAACGTTTATTCGGATCTATACTCGTACTTGTCGACCGGAAAAGGAATTGGAACCTGATCTAATCTTTCGCTTGCATTTCCATTTCCCTTTTGTCAATCATTGGTGCCCTAAAATCGGATGATCACGAAATGGTAGGTAACATGTCGAACGAATCTCGTTGAGAGTGCCTAAGTTGACGTTCTCTTTAAGGATAAAAGGATAACGATTACTAAACGGGTAAAGTGATTTTTTCTTCAATAGAAGATTTCGCGAATTGAAATAATTTAGAGGAACCAAGAGATACGGCACCGAGTTTCCCTATTTTTGATCTTGTTTTAAAGCTGAATCTATGCTTGATCTCCCATTTATCACTTGAGCGAGAAAGGAGATGATGATGTGACGAATAAGAAAGAGAATTGCATCGTTCCTTACAATGACGAAGAAGAACAAGTCTGAACCTGGTTCCTCATTTTCGGCTTTCTTGCACGTAGTATTGCTTTCTGGACAGACAAATATGGACAGTCTGTCTGTAGAGCTTGATCAATGCTCTTTTTTCAATTCACGCGGATATAGAGCTAACCTGCACCTGATCTATTCTTTTGGAAGATTAGGTGCTTGTATGTCTACCACCTAACATGAATTTCCGTACTAACCGTAAGTACAGTACTACGAAGTTATGAAAGCTACCATAAAAGTGTACGAGTAGTTACTAGGCTAACCCGACCAAGCGATAGAACCAGAAAAAGGGGATCTTAAAATCTGATACCCTTTTTTTTCGTTACTCTAGATACGAATTTAGGCTAGATTATCTATTTCACCTATCTAATCCGCTTACTACGACTCGTATCTTTGTATGATTCATTCATGTTTCCCGCTTGTAACACTTTCCAAACCTGACTTAAGGATAGAATGACTTTCTTCCCGAATGTAACGGACATGCATCATTCTAATCCTTTGCAGTGGTAGCTAGTATTAGAGTGGAAAAGACGTTAAACAAGGCACATGTTCTTTTACCCTCACTCTTAAATCTGACCATCCCAATTCTACCCTTCTACATCCTCCTCATTCCTGAGTACGGTATAACGATCGATCGAACGTTCATTTCCTGTTGATATGTAGACTAATATCTGATGTTCGTACTTCAGCTGTCGTACAACAGTTACTCAGAGTACGAATAAAGGTGATTCCGTTGGTTTTTCGCACTAAAAAAAGGAACCATGTCACCACAGAGAAAAAAGTTGGAAATGTAATGTTATGTTTTTGGGGATGGGTCCGTATACAAAAAGAAACTATGGATCGTTGATGTGGTTCGATTTCCACTGTTTGGTCGATACGAGTAGATACTAAAACCATATCTGGTTTCTTGGAAAACACATCCTACTCATTCCACCCCTCCTTGTCCTCGCATTCAACTCTCTCTCAGTACTGCACCGAGATCCGTTTCAGGTTACACATCTCCCTTGCACCCTTACTGTCGACATCTTCACGACCTCATCCCTCGATTATAATTCGGCTCCTTGCTTGATGTCAAGACTTGACAGATCTTTGCTCACGATTCACGAAAAGTTGAAACCTGGACGACCCTCAACCGCTCAACCCCTATATACATATAAGGCACGGAGAAGAGCATAAAAAGCATTCGGGTAGCAACAGGAAAGATATTCCGAAACGCCTGGGTCTTGTTCTCTTGAAGATACCAGACACACGCTCGTTCCTTGTCCTTTTCGTTCACTCTCACATTCGAGGACATTCCTCACCCTTTTCGATTTTCTCTCAGCCCGGGTCCTTGGAACTGGTTCCTCTGGCCAGAAGCATCGGAATACGAAATCAAGATAGGACACGATAGCTTGGACCTCATCGATTTTCGATTTTCGATTTTCTCACAGCTGTGCTCTGTCACTGTTTGTGTCGCTGAGAGAGGGAAAAGGTCTGCGATCCCTATAATCATTGAGGGGTTTGCTCACCTCAAAATACATCATCAACGATCGAAAGGAAGGTAATTCAGCAAATTGAAGTGGGAAGGAAAAGATTAATCCACGATCAAAATCAGTGAGTCATTATTCATTTTGATCATCATTAAGTTGTGTCTTATTGTGATTGTTTTTTCTTTGCATACTCAGCTGACTGGGAAGGATCTACCTCAGTCTCAGACGATACACCCCTTCTTATTCGCTCATTTCTCTATAATCAAAAGGTTTCCACCATCAAAACATCAGTCATCGTTCAATCATCAATATTCAACGCCTCGCCTTCTGCACGGTTCGTCACTGCTGATATAAAACCTCCTTGCGCATCCGTTTCGCACCCTCTCCTCACCATTGATCACCTCGGAATCCAACGTCACACACGACATTGACCATCAGAACAAGGGTATCATTCAAACCTTAATAGAAAAAGCCAATCGTCGGGTAGTCAAGGTGAATGAGAAGAAGCCAATATCAAAGGATCCACCCTCGATTATCTCTTTTACCTGTTCTCGCCCGTTCTTCCTGAACCTGATCACACTGTCCCAACGGCCGCAACAACCTTCCTAAATTCCTGCATCTCTGTCTCGAAGCAGCAATCGGCATCTCATCGCGCATCCAGTCTCCACATATACGTCCGGACCCCGTCTCCATTCGTATCTCATTTCCATCTCACTATAATAAGCTTGCCAAGTCAATAAGAACCCTCCTTCTTGCTCTATTCTTATCAACGAATACACCTTATCAGTAACGTAAAAACAGCAACCAAGATGGACGCTGGACTCGCTCATCTCGTCAGCTGGAGCGAGGCTACGAAGGGCAATGTACCTCCTCCCCTCACCGTGAGCCTTTCACACGCTTCGATGGTGCTTCGCCTGTGCTAATTTTGCTGATCTTATAGGGACCGTCACTCACCATATCACCATTGCCCGCTCCTCATCCCCCAACAGTCTTTCTATTCGGTGGAAAATCAGTCAAGACACGTCGCCTGACATCGGAGATGTGGGCTATGAATCTGTATAGTAGAATATGGGAAAGGGTAGACGCAGGTGAAGGTCCTGGACCAAGGTACTTTCATTCAATGGATGTTTGTGAGTGAAACATTCTAACCTTCGCCATTACCACCACTAGCATACAGGAGCTGACTGGATTTGATATTATTAGGGGAGAATAAACTCGTTTGTTTTGGTGGAATGTCAGACTCAGATCCAATGTCTGTTCATAATGATATTTGGTTATTTGATTGTTTTTCACGCCGTTGGGTACCTCAACCCAATCCCTCCTCGAGTATGATAGGTTTGGGAATATCATCGCCTAACACTACTCCTACGTCATCCCAAGATCCTTCTCTCCTACCTTCGGCAAGATACGCACATCTCAGCTCGATCTCAAGAGGCAAACTCGTCATATCAGGTGGTCAACATTCAGACAACTCGTGGATATACGAGATCAACGTTTATGACCTGAAGAAGAATTTGTGGGAATCAAAAACAATCCAACCCGAATTGGGAGGTTTACATTCAAAAGGAGCGTACAGAAGCGTGGCTACCAGTTCAAAGAGGAGAGTGGTGGTTCCTCATGTAGGGGGAGACATGAAAGCTACATCATCACACAGTTATTCTATCGATGAAGAGGGGGAAGGAGGCGGTAAGTCACCTATTCACTCTCGATTGCAAAGGCATGCTAACTCTGTTGCGCAGACGTATGGTGTTATTCGAATTACGACTTTGCGAAAGTGCGACGAGAACTTGATGTTCTCTCTCCCAATTCATCTGTTTCACCCATCTCCTCCAGCAAACATGTCTCTCCGCCTTCATTCTACCTTCGCGATGACTCTGATTCAATGCGCGGTCAGCATCAACCTCCAGGATTACGGTTCCCCACCGGTGGTATCGTAGGCAATCATTTTATTCTTTGCGGACTTTATCTCGCATCATCTTCCGCCGCTTTCTCAATATGGGCTCTCAACCTGGAAAACATGGTTTGGCGACATCTCGAGCCAAACGTGTTGTCTTCTGGAAGCTGGAATCGTGCAGTAGTCTGGCCTGAAATGGCTAAGATCGTTGTATTCGGAAGCACTGAACTCGATCTCGCATCAGACTATAGTCGACGAGCGGTAAATCTCGACAATATGGCAGTCATCTGCCTTGAAGCCTTTGGCATCTATCAACCACCTAAATTAGAAGTACCTGCCAGAGTTCAGCAAGCTGGATTGACAATGCTGGAAGAGAAATTAGCATCTGACTTTGAGGTAATCTGTGACGATGGAAGAAGAGTAAAATGTTCCAGGCAAATTCTGTCAGAACGCTGGCCATGGTTCGCGGAACAAGAAAGCGCTCTGTCCCACAAGACCGCCGGCGTCCTCTCTGCTGCTGCTGCTGCTGTAGATATCAACGATACACTTCTCGGATCCTTCACACCTGCTCGACTGGCTCCTACCAATCTCACCCTTCCTGAACCTTTCCCCGTCTGCGTAGCTCTCGTACAATACTTCTACACTCTTTCGTTATCTACTGCTTTGCAGAATAAGGCTCCTGTAATTTCAGCCTTACTATTCCTTGCCAAGCAATACAACATTGATCGACTGAACAAGCTTGTCGTGCATGCTCTTCATGAGAGATTGGAGCCTAATGTCGCTGTCGGTATCTACGAAATAGCCACATTGGCTGGTGAACAATGTCTCCAAGTCAGAGCATTGAACATGATTCATGTAAGCTCTTGAAGACCTTGCTGGAAAGATGACCGTTGCTGATTATAAGTGCAGATGGCCAAAAATGCAGCTGCGCGAACTCAACGTCAAGGCCCTTCCGGTTCGCAGAACTCAGAAAGCGGTAGCTTTGCTGGCCGACCCGATGTGACACCCGTTGGGACATACCAACAACCTTCTGGCAGTTCAAACCCATCTACCGGTCCGCGAGGAAGTCTCAATGATGACACACCTTACCGACGAGCAAGAGCTGATTCTCTGACGGTCCCCGCGGACGTGCTCGAACCTAGTTCTATAGACAAGCCTGCCACAGATGTCCAGGGAGACAATCATGGTGACTCGGCTGATCAAGTCAACGCTCTGCTCGCGGCACTTGACGTGAATGCTCCTGTGTCTCACAAATTGTCTGAAACCTTTTCTCAGCATAGCCCATCTTTACAAGACTCTATGGAGCCAGCTTCGCTGTTTCCCGCTCCACCCAGGAGAAATCCCCTCAGATTACCTATGCCCCCACCACACATGCCTTCATCTCGACCTTTTACCGCACCTCAAACGCCAGATTCGTCACATCCTGCTGGAGGCTTCCATCGACCCTCCAGTCCTACCAATTCTGACGTAACTTCCAATTACCCATCCACCCCTGCCGAATCGATGAGGGAATCCTGGTTATTACCAACCCGAGACTTATCTTCCTCAATGATGGACAGTCGATCAAGTTCAGGACCAGGTATACCTCTTCCCCCTTTACCCGAAGACCACCAATCAGGTCATCACATCCTCCATGTTAGACGAAATCTATCTTTCCCTTCCAAGAATAGAGAAGCTATCATCGATCCTTATTCCGGAGCGAAGAAGTTGAATTTCACAACCTTGGAAGCGGCATCAGACATACCTCCGATCACTCCACCACCACAATCATTCTCTGCTCAGCAATCGAGAGCCATAGATTCCATGAACTCTCACAATAACGTTTCTACATATTATCTCGAAGCCTCCACGTTAAACTCTCATTCTTCTCCAGCAGGTTTGTCGAGAGCGACCTCTTCTGCATCAATCGATTATTTTCCCAAGTCAAGCAACAATCGACATTTCTCAGTCAGGACTGATAGCACAACTTCTACGACTTCAAATCTGTCCACGAGGGAGATTAGACTTACCTCGAATGGAAACAATATAGCAAACGGAAATTCATATGGGACTACTTCAACCGATCATTTCGAAGGCAACTCTCTATACCGATCAAATACTGAAAGATCGACAATTGATGCTACGAGTATAAGTTCAGGATCAACTGGAACAAGTAGTAAGAGAGCTGCCAAGATTGAAATGAAAGCGTGAGTAATTGTGTCTGATCATGAATTCCTGAGCACCTTACTGCGATTTTTGTTGTTGAAGATGAGCGTAATGTTCGCTAATGATTCTTCCGACTTGAACAGTATCAAAGCAGCAGAGAAAGACGCCAAGAAATCCGAAGCTCAAGCTCGATTCGAAGCATTACGAGCTCAACAAGCTAAGAAAATGGTTATGCTCAAAGCAGAAGCACAAAGACAGGCTGATATCAAAGCTAAAGAAAGAGAATTACAAGCTCAAATGGATGAATTGAATCAAAAGAAACAACCAAAGAGTAAATGGGCCAGAGTGGGCAAGAACTTCACGGATGCTGTGTTGTTTCCTAGTGGAGGATCAGGCTCCACGATGTTCTAGTAAATTGATAAACACAGGAATAGTGGTGATTGGCTAGGGGTTGAGACTATGTAGATCGTCAAGACTGTAAGAAAAGAAAGGTGGTACTGAGACCTGAAATATACGAAGAACGTTACAGATGGTTGACTTTACATCGATCATCAATTCGCAATTGTCATTATAACATGTGTTCGTTTGAGTCTGACGATAATTGTTCTCTTTTGGATCTTTGGTGTCTGTAAAATTAGAGTAAATGTATATGTTGCCTCATGCAATTCATTGGATGCACCTCACGGTCGTTGATCATGCTCAATACGGCCATAGCAGCTCTTTTCATCGGGAAAAGTAATCAGGATGTGGTAGGAAAAGGTAGAAAGCAAGTACGAAGAAGAATATGCGGTAGTGGAATCTCCGAATATCATCTTATTTATGAAGCGTAATCGAACAGCACCAATAGTGCTATTGCTCCAACCAACAAAGGGTAGAACGCGTTCTCTAGATTTGCCATTCCTGTTATAGCTGATGGCGGCGCTATGTGGAAACCACGCGATCAGCAAATATCAGAGAGACTGAATATGGCTTGAAAAGGTATAACATACCTGTGACAGGTAAAGCTTGAATTGGTGGTTGTGGTGGATTCGAACCGATATGCTGTGATTGAATATTAACATTTCCACCTATAGTATCATATTGCCATTGATGTATGGGTTGGGGTTGAGAGTGAGCATAAGCGAATATGTTCGGCAGAAGGTCACAATACCAAGGTTGCCAAGGTGTACATCGATCATAAAAGTATTGATTTCCATGATAGTAAGGAGGGCGATCGTAGTTATAGTGATATTGGGGAATAACTTTATGTGTAAGTGTCAACTCATCCAAAAGAGAGATGATGAATAGGTGAAAGTAGAAGACATGAGACTCACCTCCTGCTCCTCCTTGAATAGGGTAGCCACCACGAGCTTGATTGACTTGAACTTGAAGTCCTGGTCTTTGATATTGCACTGTCCTTTGTTGTGCTTGTTGTGCAGGGTAATAAGCTGTGAGATGAACAGTACCGGTGTTAGAACTGTTTTTAAAGGGCATATCTCCTCGCAAAGACTACTATACTGTCGAAATTTGTTCAAATCAACTGACCGGGTTGTTGTCTCACTACTTGACTACCAGGTTGATCACTATACCAACTCCATCCACCACCGCCACCTGGACTAGCGAATTGACCTTGACCGCCCATCTGGTTCTGGGGTTGAGGCTGGGCTATCACACCTGGGACCACACCTCCATACACGGAAGGTGGTACCTGTGGCTGCTGTTGCACGATTTGCTGTACTTGTATCTGACTTTGAGGCTGCTGCTGTTGTTGTTGTTGTTGTTGACACCAAGGTACGTAATTACTTACAACTCCAACGCAACCTGGCATCCCACCGAAACTGTTCCCAATACCATTATTCATGCCCCATCCCCAGCCACCGCCGATTCCGACTCCGCCTCCGGGAATCGTAGGTACACCACCGAAAGGTAAAGGTAAAGTAGGAACTAATGAATTACCCGTCAAACCTAATGGACCTTGAAGTATGATTAGGACTAGACAGCAAAAAAGGAAGAAGCTCATCCATGCATTGGCTGATATAGTGGGCACAGGTTGAGGTGCTGATGGCTTAGGACTTTCCTTGGATGATGACGAAGATGAAGATGAAGAAGAAGGTTTGGAAGACGATGAAGAGGATGAGGAAGGTTTGGGAGAAGAAGAAGAGGTCGAGGACGAAACTGACGGTTTAGATGAAGATGACATTCCGGGTAAATCAAACGGTAGAGTAATCAAAACAGATATAAATCCTAGTATCGAGCAGAGGATTAAGATCACCGCTAACGGATGAAGGAACGGTGATGGACCTTGCAATGCAGGTATGCCAGGATGTATGACTGGAGCTGAAGCCGGACCAGGGACGGGAACAGGAATGTAAACGTTTTGTGTATGTATGAGTGTCTGAGTGGCGGTAGGAGCAGGCGGATTGTAAGCAGGTATCGTCACTTGAGCAATAGTGATGTCTGCTTCATCAATCGTTAAGGTTTGTTGTTTGTTTGGGTGATTAATTGAATCAGCTTTAGTGTAGGTTATATTAGCTGCAAGGTGTTTTAGAGCGAGTAAAGAGGTGAGTAATTGAGACTTATGTTTGAGTTTGATACATGTGAGATGAAAATAAAACATCTACTCTGAATAGTATCGATGAATTGGCTTTTATAGCTTGTCTGCTCATATACGTATATCAAGGAGACGAGTCAACATCTGGGGGATCTCGCTTGCCTTGATATCGACTGACGGCTTTACTGCCTGTCCTTTGTCCAACATCCGGTTCAAAGGATCTCAAAGGGTCGGAGACAAAAGTAGCAAGAGTGTCAAAAACAAGTGTCGTCGTTTCGTGTTATCCCTCGTGTTGCAGCTGGTTGAGTTTCATCGATGGGTTTGTCCAGTTACTTTATCATGATGCGCATATCGCTTACTCTTTACGATGTGGATGAATTGGCGAGGAAACTCCTCTCAAGGCTCGTTCGATTTGTCCAAGGCAACAATTCTGTCAGCTCAATCGTCACTGAGCCACTCTACATCGAGAAACAACAAGGGCAAGTAATGCAATGAATGGATAAACAACCTTTATATTCATGACTCTACTATATATCATTAAAAAAATCAATCATTATCCATATCAACCGCAAATGTATGAGCTACAGATTAGAACGGAAGTTGAGTGGTTTGTTTGTTTTAAAATTCATTATTTTTCTAATTTCCCAATATAGTGTCTGATGATACTTTGACCATCACTTTAAGCATGCACTACTGGACCTTCCAATACAGGCATCTTGTGTGGTTTGAACCAAACCAAAAAGACTAGACCGGTGAACAGGATGTAAGCACCAGTGAAGAAATACGAGTTCTTTGAACCCGTCCAATCCTCGATGGTACCGTCACCTGTACTAATCAATCCTGCTTGGATGGAGATACCGATAACACCTCCGACTTGGAAGATGATATTGGCGAATGAGCCTCCTACACCTGCGAATTCAAGAGGGAATGCTTGAATGATTGAAGTGCTGAAAACAAGTAACTCGAATCAGCCTTGTAGATCAGGTATTTTGCGCAGGGTTCCGGATGTAACTCACTTCATACCAATGAAAACGATCATACCACCTGCTGTTCCGATGATTTGACCCGTGAACATGTACTTCCAGTAATCTGTTCCAGCACCACCACCGCTGAATGCGAAGAGCATACTTCCGGTGAAACACAATAACGAACCGACGGGTTGAACGTATTTGGGTTTGGTGATCAAGAATGGTAATGCTTGAGTCATGGTACCAACGACTAAAGCGGTGATACCCATTGGAAGTAATTTGACAGCTGTTAGAATGGCGGAATTGTGTAAAGCCTCTTGGAAGTAAGTCGCAATTCGAAGTTGAGCACAAGCGAACCACATGAAAATCGCTGAAGCTTGAAGAATCAATGGGAAGATATTTGGGAATTGCCACATGTCATGAGGTAATAATGAATATCCTCTAGGCATGTATCTTTCCCATATTAGGAAAGCGGCAAAGAGGAAAATGGAAACGATTAGAGGTGCAATGAAGATGGCGGTGTTCCATCCATCCACAGCGGCTTGAGTGAAACCAAGGATGAAAAGGACCAAACAAGCGATGAGGATTGCCACACCTCCAAGATCCATTCGCTTCAATTTGGCAGCTCCAGGTAAATCCTCGGCGACGGCTTCTGTTCGAGGCATTAACCACCAGGCTAAAGCAGAGAAAGGGGCAACCATAATACTGAGAAAGATCAACTCGTCAGCATCGCTCGCAAGAATGCGTGGTACAAACAGATACTCACGTGATGAATCTGAAATACCATCTCCAGTTAGCGAGTAGGAAGATACCAGCGAGGACCAAGGCAATAGTATTGGCTAAAGCACCTGCCATACCGAACAAAGCGAGTTTTTGACCTTGCTCAGCAGGTTCAGGATACATTTGGACTGAGTTGGAGGTTTATGTTGTCAATATTGTTTCTATATTCTTTATTTCGAGGTCAAGATTACTCACTGATCATGTTGATCGAACTTGGAATAGTCAACACGGCCAAAACACCAGAGAAAGCTCGAAGGACGAAGAAGGCATATTGATCTGTCATGAATGAGATGATCAAGTAGAAGATGGCAATACCAATGAACCCAATAGTATAGATCCTATGTGGCGGGTAAAGATCCGCCAATCGACCAGCGAAAAGAAGGGTAGATGCGAAGGCAAGACTATATCATGATTGTGAAATATTAGCACCATATTCCGCTAATGCCAGCTAGAGTACATTATTCTCCCCCGATACTTGGCACACGAGTTGTAGCACTTTCAGCGCGTCTGACTTGCGGGCACTCCGTACATGTTCTTAATTTTTCCGCACGAAGCATGGACAAAGAACTCACGAGTAGGTACCCAGGATCCACGCCTGATCACCAACGGACACTCCCAGGTCTTGTGAGATGGGCGCCGTCATCAAAAAGGTAGCAGACACTCCCGCTGCATCGATAAACATGCTGAGAACGACGATAATAGCGACGAAATCGTCATATTTGGTCAGCTCTGCGTCATCTCGGTGAATTTTTTGAGCGTGATTTGATTTTTTTTCGGACTCTTATTTTGGTTTTATAAATAGCCACAAAGGGCGTAATAACGTGATGGCCGCTCCACCGGAACGACTGGGCAAGGAACAGTTAACTCACGAGAGGCAGAAACAGAGTAGCAGAACACCCTTTCTTCTCGGACTCAGAGAAGCCAATACATTTGGGTGATGATGGGGATGAGCTGTACCGGCCTTTTCCAAATCGTGTTCGACTTTACCCATAGTCGACTGAGCAGGAAGATGTTCTTCTGGGCCTTCGTTGTTGCTTGAGAGTGTCTTTTCCTTGTCAACGCCAGTAGCAGTGAGGTCGGTCAATGTTGCACCAGCATCGTCAGCCCGTGGTGAGGGCGACACGTCGTCTTCCGATACAAAGGTCGGTGATCTCGAAAAACCATTTGTCTCGCCATTAGGTGCGGAGGGTGATACCCCCGACTGAGCGTTGGGAGCTGTGGTCAGAGATGACATATTGAGTATAGTAATTTTGTTTTCGACGGTGAGGGAGAGAGAGAGACAACAACTAATTTAGATAGCTATATTGTGTTGTGTTCTGAGGTACAGGATGTATGCTTTGATCGTTCCTAAGCGATTTAAACGTTTGAATGTGAGAAGCACGCTCCTGCGTTTCAGCCTGTTTGTAGAAGATACGAGATATGAGAGAAAGACAAGAAGATTATTGGTCCAGCTTTATATGTGCGCTGTGGAACGTTCCCAACTTGATGCCCGAAGGGTACCATATGGTGAAGCTCGGCGGTGGGAGCTCAATATGCTTACAAATGATACGACTTATTACAAAGCAGGGTAAAAGGAAGGAGAGTACATGTGAAAGGTTTGTTACGTCGGAGCCGAAGGTATTGCTTTCGAGTCTAAAAAGTCTTTCTGAATGGACCGCTTTCAAAGTTTTGTAATAAGAGATGTATCACTTGTAATCGATCCCTCGATCACATAACATAATTTTAACATAATAAGAATTCCTTCTCCTTTGTTTCCCTGATATGCGAGCTCGGGGGAAGGAGTGTATCGTATGATAAAAAAGTGTAATAAGACTGTACGTATACGCACTAAGAACTAATCAAAGCTTTTGACCGAAGGCCGTGCAGACCAGTACGTGAAAATGGATGAGGGGAGGACACCAATCCGCGACACCAAGCGATAAGAAATACTCGGCCATTGAAGATCACTCGCTCTCATTTTTCGTCCATTACTCGTATGGGTTAATCGATCATGGCCGGCGGTCGCATTTTTCGGTTTTGGCAAGCTTAAAATAAAATAGAGATCGAATCTAGATCAGATCCCAATTCTTTTGAATCAAGGATTATTAAGCCCGAAGGTCACGTCGACATTGAAACGATCTTATACAGATCTCACCCCATACCTTACGCACGTGGGAAGGACGGCCAATTACATCGGTCTTATTCAGCGGAACATTCAGAATTGTGTACGTAAAGAGGACCGAGTGGCCGCTGTATGCAGCATATGGTATGCTACGCGAGCCTATAAGAGTACGTGCTATAAATCCGAGATCACATCCAAGAGATAATGCAAGAAGCGGAGATGACCGTTAAAACACCTTACAGCACAGCACAGAGGTGAAACAACCAGGAAGCAGGAATGACACGGTGATAATGAGACTACAGATCAATAAAGTGAAGAGCATCAGAGACAGGGTGACAGGGTGACAGTCGTGTCGTCCCAGATTCACCACTTTTGCATCAAAGAGAGACGTGCAATCGAGTGCAAGATCGTTAACAAACAGAAGCTGGATTGGGAATGTCATGAGCTAGAATCAGTCTCGCCGTTAACGTATGTGACGTCACTACCACACTCCATAATGGAGCGATTGACCGGTCACTCCACCTGAAAACAAGCAACAATAACAAAATCATGGCACAGTATAGCCAAACATCGTCGAATGACATATATACATACGTAGAGTCCTTAACAGCAGTATACAGTGAAGCGAAATCGTGTGATCCTACTCACCTCAACTATGACTTCTGATAGCTTACCTAAACCACCCGAGCCGTTAGCGCAACCAATTCGACTGATAGTAGCGTTATCTGCGCTCAGTGCAACTGTCAATCCACCTCCTTTGACCAATACACAATGGTATAAAACATCTTCCAGTAAATGGCTTACATCGGTATGCAAACTACTTTCATTCGATCAAGGTCGGTTACCGCCTTCCATCTCTCCTGAGAATGTGAAAGCATCCGCTGCGGATCAAAGGGAAGAATGGAGCTCTGAAGAGATAAGTCGAATCGCGGGTATCTTAGTGGAAGCTAGTTTGGCTTCAGAAACAGTAGCAGAAGAGAATACTAAAAAGGAAAAGAAAGAAGAAGGCGCATTGAAATACTCGCCAATATCAAGACTACTGTCCTACCGTACACTTCAGCTATTGGGATTACAACCTAAGGAACTCATACCGCAAGCTGAAAAGAATCTATCAAATACTCTTTTCCACGCTTTGAAGGCTGCTGCCGAGAAAGAAAGTGAAGAGAAAGTGGAAAAAGCCAGGGAAGCTCAATCCCAGGGGTGGGGCGGGTCTCTAGGTCGGCACTTAGGTAAGTGATCACCAGTTCTGACTCTTGCTTGTACGCATGTACGGCAAGTAAAGCTGATCGTGGTGCGTGTAGCTACCGGAGCTGGAGTGGTGGCTGGTGGTGTACTTATTGGAGTAACAGGTGGATTAGCTGCACCTGCTATAGCAGCTGTGTTAGCTCCATTGGGAGTAGGATCCTTGCTTTCAGCTTCTGCTGCTCCGGTCGTTTTAGGAACGCTCTTTGGAGTCGGTGGAGGTGGATTGGCAGGGAAGAGAGTCAGAGAACGATGGAGGGGCGTCGAAGAATTCAGTTTCATAGAAGTTGGCGATGGAAATAAAGCTACTCAGGAGGAATTGGATGAGTTGAAAGAAGCTCGAGCCAGAACGAAAGAACGAGAGGAAAAGAAGAAAGCTGAAGAGGCCAAAGAAAAAGGTAAACCCGAAAACGAGAAGCAAGAGGGCGATGTCGAAGGACAAATATCCGAACAAGATGCGGAAGAATTGGTCAATCAAGGTAGATCGGATATAGAGGAGAGGTTACTCAAATTATCACTGGAATCAGGTACCAGGCAGTCAATCAGCTCGTCTGGAAGTAAACCTCAGATCGCATCAGATAGTCCAAGGGTCTCTCTGGATCATGCAAAGGATGAAAAAGCTTTAGTCGATGTTAAGAAACCACCAAGCTTGACGGTGAGTCCTCTTACCTTCGCTGAGCAAAACGCCGTCCTCATGACAGGGAACCTAATTAGTCCAAGCTGACATGCATAATATACGATAGGCGACCATAGTGGTCCCTGGCCTGCTGACAGTGTCGAAAACTGAGGGCATCACAGCTTGGAGAGCAATCTGTTCATCTGCCACTGGTTCGACTAACTCTACTATCGCTCCGAACCTACTCTCAGATGAGAAAACAGGCTTGACGGATCCCACAACGGGTGCAGCAAAGGCAGTAGGGTTGAAAGACGGCAGGGATGTTTATCTGTTGAGATTTGAAAGTGCGGCAATGTTGAAGACTGGAAGAGATGTTGATTTATGGGGTGAGCATGACGATGCTACCACAGCCCCCTTTTCATTTATTGATAAATTCAATGCGTGCTTGTTCATAGTGACTTCCAAGTTGAAAGGTCTGGTGAAGAAGGAAATCATCAAGCGTACGGTGCTTTCCGCGTATTTCGCTGCTGTCAGTCTACCCATGTAAGTGATACACATTCTATCCGGGCAGACTCTCCGAATGACTTTGCTAATCTTTCCTGATCGACATAGGTCCGTGTATTCTATGGCAACTATGACGCTTGACAATACTTGGATGCATGCTGTCGATCGAGCCAAGAAAGCTGGTAAATTACTGGGAGAGGTCATCGAGAAGAGGGTGCAAGGTGAAAGACCTGTTGTGCTCGTACGTTTACGTTCCTCTCATCCATTCAAATTCTGCTAATACGCGTGGGTTTAGATTGGATCATCAGTGGGAGCCTTGACAATCCTACATGCTCTGCTATATCTTTCTTCGCTTTCAGGACAAGGATCTATTCCAGCATATGTTGAATCTGTTTATCTGATCTCTTTACCCTCTGCTCCAACTGCGGACGAATGGAACAAAGTCAGAAGTGTAACTAGCAGAAGAGTAGTCAATGCTTATAGTGATGCTGATTTGGTCTTGGCTGGTGTAGTGAGGTGAGTTGTGACCTCACCATCCATTGAATCAGAGTAGTAACGCTGGGAATTGAATTGACAATGCTATGCTCGACAGGCTACACGAAGTTGTATCAAGAGCAGCTGTCATGTCTAATGGGATTCGAGTGGCTGGATTAGGTCCAGTCGAGCGTCCCGGTGTTGAAGATGTTGACATCTCCTCGGTGTTGAGAGGTCACATGGAGTTACAAGCTAAGATGCCGGAAATTCTGAAGATTATAGATATTGACGCTTAAGATGATGAAAACATTCAAGCGTTCGAAGTAGAGGCGACTGGCGGAGTCGGATAATGTAAAATAATATATAGAATAACCACGATGCACTCGCTACCTAAATGAAAAACAAAAGGAAATGGAGAATCGCTATGCATAGCAACAAGCTCGTGATATTCATCTTCAGTAGTAGATATGATCTCACTTCTCAAAGGGCTACAACATACTTGACACCTCTCTTTTCACACAACTCCATAAACACTGCGTTGGCATAATCTGTCCTTTCCTGGATGGATCTAATCGTCGAATTCAATGTTATGATATCGGTATCAAGGTTTCCGCGCCCTCTTTGACGACTCAGGAACTCCCTCTTTGATCGATCTCCTGTATATACATCTTGAGCAGTCAGTAGGAGTAGCTTCGTGCAGGCTGTTTTAAAAATTTAAAGCAATAAACGAGATGGCTCACGAGCTTGTTTGTGTATCACCGGAGAATCGCGTTTCTTACAGTAAGTGTTCTTCGCAACCTTGCAAGATACGTGGACCTCAATCAGCTATGACTGACCACTTTAATATTATTCCGCAAAACTCACGTATTGATACTTCGGTTTCGTCAATTGTATGCTCGATAGAAGGGAGTGAGCTACCTGAGATATATCCTCTGAATTGCAAAGAAGAGTTAGCGATACCATTCAGGTTAGCGTAGCCATCAAATCGTCTCTAGGGGGAAGTGCTACTAACCCAAGGACGTAGTGAGGGGTATGTCCATAGCCGTTTGCAGTTTGTGGAGGTCGTTCTGCAATTCATTCAGTTGTTGTTGTTTTTCAGTCAAGTCAGTCATCAAGGTTTTCCGCCTTCCTTCCTTGTCGCGGTCTGCTTGAAGTTGCTTCTGATATTGCCCTTGGGGTTGTGTAGGACGCGAAGTGCTACGGTATTGGTGTTGGGGAACAGTGCCTGGAGTGGACTACATGCAGGCAATATCAGATTAAACATAAAAAGGGACATTTGTAGTATTTGTGAGGACACCTTACTCACGAAAGCAGATCCAGTGCCAGATTGACTATCAGATCTACCAAAGTGAGAGTCTGAGACTAAGCCATCGATTGTGGACCTATCGTTGTGACCTACCGTACCCCAAGACGAAGCTTCGATTCGGGTCGATTAGTACATTGTAATATCATGGATGATTTGCTGTGATAGCGCTCACATGCTTTGAGAAGCTCACCTTCCGCCACAGAGCTTCCGGCAATTGCTCCAGATTTCCAATGCGAGGCGGTGGCAGCTGGCTGGACGGACGAGAAGCTTTAGCATTCTCACACATTCTGGAGGAGACCTATGGCACACGAGCCGTGAGAGGACTTACAGATGCGTTGTCACTCATTACTTGTTGCTCATACCAAGATATGGATGGAGAGTGAGCAGAAAGCTGACCCTTGCGTCTCTCGTGATCTGGGCTGATGGCGTCGCGATGAGAAGGAATATAAACCCGGTGGTCAGTTTGGTACATATGGGCGGGTGGTCTGAAAGCTGTAGCAGGATTGTGATGATAATTGTGGAGGAGATGTGGGATATGAGCAGGTAATGAGCCGGGGTATAGTTGTGTCGATGGTGGCTGAGGGCCCTCCGTGTTGCTAGTAACCGAATTCCCAACATGGTCACAGAACGTAACAGCTGAACTGCTTGATTGTGGTGCTCTCGACTGACTGCCTCGAAAGGTGTTCCCATGTCCTTTTCGGTTGCGTCCGTATGCGATGGCGTGGTTTGACATGAAAAAGGGCGGATTCATGCTGGCAAAGGTTCCTTCGACAAGTGATCTTGTATAATCATGCGACCTTTGATCGTAGGAATACTGATGGTGATCAAGTCCTTTATAGGCGAATTGATTATCAGACTTTGCTGGATCTGCCCAAGGCTCGCTATAGTCGTTATTTTCTTCATTTGAGTTGAAGCTCATAGCGGAAGCTGGATATGATGATTTCGGGAAGTCAGTACTTTGTATGACGCGATTAAGACAATGAACAGAAAACAAGAAAGCGAATAGCAATGGGAATGACCTGTTATCTACTTGCACCGAAGTCAGGTTTTTCAAGTCATACATAATGGATGTGTCCAGTATCATATATTTACATTATAAAAAGATAACAATGTTGTCACACAGAAGCATTTGCTTCAAACAACTTATCTCCTTTGATAAGTACTCCGTGTCAAGAGCGCAATTTAAAATTCCTCACCGGCTAAGAGTGATGGCTGAGGATGTCGAAATTGAAAGGGGAGGACACGTCCTCGTCGATCCGGTCTACGGGACTAGACGTCCCTGATTTCGTAGATTGATTGTCTAATAATATATGGTGGTGAGAGTTGTTATGGCTGCCAAAGGAATATTCGTTGCCTGGTCGATGACTTGTCACCATTGATTGCTGGATATCTTCCATATCGTCGAGAACTGGGAAAGGGCCATTTCGAGGGAATTTGTCCTCTGGCTGATATGTTTGGGCTGGTAACGAATGTTCTCCGGACAAGCTGTAACCACCATATAAACGGGAGTAACTTAGTTTGACAGAACAAATTGCTGATTTAGATTATCGAAGTCTGTGTACCCCCCAGAGGGGGATAGTGTGTGACCAGATTAATCATGGGTTGGTTCATAGTTTTCATTGATGTGAAAGTGGACAAATTGGCTGTAATACTCATCTAGACTGAAGGAAAAGTAATCGACTTCTTCACGGTGTTCATTATCAGGAGGAAAGGATTGGATTTTATTGGGGATCTTGACCCTTCTGTGACTTTGGGGGCAGTAGGGTCCTCGAATGCCGACTGGCCACAGTATATGGTAGCGTATTTTGAATCTCAAAGGATGACGATGTTGTCATGCAGAACTATTTGCCTCAAAACACTCAACATCCTTTGTGAGGCAATAGAAAGGATTAGACGTCAAACAAGCGGGCTGACTGATCTCATGTGCCACTAGCACTTCGTCTCAGCGAGTATTGTGCTTCGACGATGATTTCCTTTTAGCAGAATAGACTTCTTCAATGGAAGTGTTATTGACATATATGAAGTAAAAGCAAAATACAAGTTCGAATACTCTAGAACACTTTACTAGCCCATAAGTAACGGAGTGGTGCCAAGCGTGCACACTCATCTCGTACTGTGTATCCGTGTTAGACATCACGTCAACAGCGATGTGTTGTAATATTACATAATACATAATACGCTCTATAGTTCATCAAGAAGTTTTCGTACAATTCACTTCTTGTACTTCTTCCTCATATATTATAAGACGCTGAGGAAGTACAGGTAAGTTCATATTATACATGCATCGCTATATAAGACGCTGAGGAAGTACAGATTTTCACACGATGATGTATACATTTCAGAACTTTTATCTGTATTTTGCTCTTTCGAGGGCTGTGTGGATATAGATACTACTGCCTGAATGTGGGACTGTAAGTACTCCTGGACGAAGCCTGCAGAAATTGAATTTCTGAACGGACGGATTTGGCGGTTAATTTCAGTTCGTCCAAATCTCTCTGCATTTTCTGCTTCTTGAGCCGTTCTCTGTTGCGATAATTTTGTGTTTTATTGCGAGCTGAATGCATTCACCAGAACGTGAGCTCAGGACTTGGCTACTTGATTATAGTGGCAATCTCATACATACCTCTTACTTGGATCTGTGTGGACTTGTCGGCATAGTGGCTGACGTCCAGAGGTAATTCCTATACGACGAGTTCAGGCCGTCAGGACCGGCTGGTATCTGTGTATCCGGAGACTTACACGTGGAATTGTGCATGGTGTTTCAGCACTGGAAAGCGTCGATAAAGCCCGGCTCAGCAATGCGGAATACCCTGCAGAAGAAGAAGTGACAGAGCCATGATTCCAGCTTTGTTAGCGCACATTCAAGAGTGACATTCACATGCAAGACACCAACCAGTAATTCTCGTGATGGCGTGCTCTTCTGGTGGACAGCTGAAGTGAACAGCTTGTTGCAGTTCCTGAACAAGATCCTTCACCTCGCGTACCATGATGTCAAGTGAGTTCGTGAGATGAAGTTTGCGTTCCTTCTGCCGCTGCCGTCTGAATTTTTGCTTGTCTGCATCTAAGGGTAATAAGACACCATCATGTCTGTATTAGCCAATCATTACATCCTTCCCCATTCTCATTAATGGCACCTACTGCTAAGTGGTTCCCTTTCGCTAATTTGGTACACTTGGGATTCTGCTGACGAGGTTTTCCTCTTTGGGGTGGCAAAAAGTGTTTCCAAAACTTCGGTATCACCGCCGTAATCACTTGTACCATAGTTGGGATCAAAAAGTGCATTTGGTGTTGCGTTGACATTTGCTTGTGCAAGTTGACCTTGAGGATCTGCTTGGTGACTAGAATATCATCTTTCTTTCTCGAGAGTGGCGCGATTTCTATCCGCCTTGACAACGCCGGACGAGAAGACTCACCTGCTGGGAAATCCCCGTTGTCCGACCACGCATTCTCCCTTTCCCCTCCTTCTGTCATCATCGAAGCACCTGTCGGCGATTGCGTCTGACCAGGGACCAAACATCACGTTATCACCAACAAGTGGCGAAACGTTGCCAAAGTAGACTCACCAAAGGTTCACCCCTTAAATCTGTCCACCAGAATGGAGATTGTGAATCCGTGAAATTAGATTCTGCTGCCGTGAAAGGCATGGCTGACTGGCCGTCGGCGGGATTAGTCTGATACCACTGAGGTGCTGTGTATCCACCAGCAGCTTGACTCTGATGCAATAACCCACAATCAAGAATGTTTGGCCAACTAGTGGCATTTAAGCCATGGCCGATTGAACCTTGCTGATGAGCTGTATCAGCCTCATACAGGGAATTATCACGGATCGCAGGGACAGTGACTGTTGATCGAGGCGTTTGATAGGACATTAGATGGCGATCCTGTGTGGGATGATTCCAATCTTGGACACCCAAACTTCGAAAGTTTGGTGTCATCACTGCAGGCTGTTGATACATTGTGCTAATAAAAGCTTGATTGGGTGGTACACTTGAATCCCTGTTCATATCCGAGAATGTATGACTTTGAGTGCCAAGGAAGGAGTGACCTTGTGGGGTGTTCCCACGATGATTCTGAGTAAGTTCATTGCCAAAACTAAGCGGCGCGTGGTCAACAAGTTTGTCTGCTTCTTCCTTATTGTATCTGTAGCTCATGATATACGATAAAGTCTGTGCTTCAGGCGCAAGTGGTACTGTCATCCTCGCTGGAGAAACTCATATACAGTACACTTATAGCTTGACTCGAGCTCGTCTTCCCTGTCAGGTTCTTCTAAGGAGAAGGCATAGTCGTAGTTGACAGAGGGCCCAGGCTCACATCCTTTGATAGTTTTTCAGACGCTTCTGTTTTCAGAGGAGCCTCGATTTTGTTTAGTTGCTTGGAGAGAGACAGAAAGGGAAATGACATTGCATAGTATTCCAAAGGCAAATATGACGATCCATGCTGTCAGTATCCCAATTCCGCCATTCTGCTACACATCTCAAGGGAGGAAGAGATCGTGACAGGGGTAAGATAATTGCATATTCTCATTTGAACGTGTATTTGTACAGACCGCACAGTATATCTCTGGTAGCTGATAATAATATAGGTCTTGCCGCCTTACGAAGCCTACGTCATTCCGGGTGAGTGATATCGATCTAATTACTGCGGCTTCGAAAGGCTGAATGTATGTCTTCTTGAAGAAGGAACACAGAACAGAACGCTAGAAGGCTGGCGAGGTTAGGACTAAGCGGTAGAGAAAGAAATTGAGAACTTGAGAGCAGATGTCAGAACCGAATGCTTCGCTCTATTGAACGCTTAGCCATCGGTGATCCAACCATCAACCTGATTTTCCCAATCAGCTCCATCATCACCACTTATAATTTTTCCACCGAGTTGTTGAATCTTGTCCATAGCGTTCTTAGAGTCTTCGGGAGAAATCCCGCGTATACCTGGACCGAGTAGAAGGGTCTTGAAAGAGGAGGAAAGAGCGGAGAGAGCGGTTTGCAGAACACTATGAATACATGTGAATGTCAATCGGCCGTATCTTCTCTTGAAAGGTAATACACGATTGGACGCACCAGAAATCCGTTGCTAATCCGACAAGAACCACTTTATGAACGCCTCGTTCTTTGAGACAAAGACTCAACGAGGACTCTTCCGCTGATCGCAGTTCTCCAGGATGTTCATTTGATCTTTCTGGACTAGATTCCGATGGGTTTTCGAAATCAGTTATATATCCTTCGAAAGCTGAGTAAGCTTCTAATCCATCATGCGTGCCCTATTATATCCTATATATGAGCCTTTTACCAAGTTCTTATATTGTATGAAACACACAACTTACTTTCCTCACCAGCTTTACATCACCTTCCCATTTTGTTAATTTGTCTTTCAGACTATATTCGATCTCCGCTCCCCGTGTTCCTTGCACACAGTGATCAGGCCATAAAGTCTGGTTATACTCTGTACCTCTTGCATCTGTCAGAGTGAGTAACTCGAAGGGATTCTGTGGGGGATGAGACGACGCGAATGAAATGTGTTTTTTCGGGTGATAGTCCTTTTGCGCGTACGGGGCCTTAGCTATATACCGAGCGCGAAAAGAACCACTTGTGGGGTTTGTAGAAGGGACATACTTGACTTGCTACTATGACTGGCCAATCCCATTTCTCCTTGTCTATTAAATTATGTATGATAGGTAATATTTCGTCTCCATTTGGTACAGCCAGTGATCCGGATGGAGGTAAGAAATCGTATTGGACATCGATAATGAGCAGAGCCGTGTTTTGGATTGTCATTGTTCTGTTGATCTTGAGAGTCCCCTGTCTCGTCTCGCTTGCTATGTTGATTACGGCCCTACCTCAAGTCCATTTGCTCTTCATGATTGGGCCTCTACATCGATATCATTGCTAGATAATTGTTTTTGTTTTTGTTTTTGGTTTATCGCATCGAGTTATGGTGATGACGCCATGATCCCACGTGGTCTGTGCCTGGAAGATTGCGCATTTGATCTGCGATGCTGGGTTATAAAATGCTCATAATTCATCTTTCTTTTGTACTTTGTTCCAACTCTTGTTCTTCCCCTTTTCTCTCATGACATACCGCTTCAATTCCATACTCGATGACCTCCTCCTTCCCTATATCAACTATCGATATCCCGCCACCACCAGCATTGGATCCGACTCATGAACCAACCAACACGTTAGCTCTATTATTACCTCATCAAGCGTTATTCTCACCTCCAATATTACAATTACTGAAAGATCACTATGGTTTATTTGGTGAAATCATACATTGGGCTCCTGTGAAAGCATTTGGAAGAGTTCTTATCGTTTTTGCAAGTGAAGAAGATGCCGAAAACACTAAAAAAGAAGGTGATTGGTTAAAACTGGATTTACAACAACCTACTCCAACTTCGACTACATCTTCAACAGAGGAAACTAGAGTAGCCAATGATCACGATCATTCGGTTGAGAATGACAATAATAGTACAGGATCGATAGGGAAAGCAGGAGAAAAGGGCTATTTCTCTCCTGGAAGGAAATTAAGAAAATCAAAACCTTTGAAATCTGAGTAAGTCATGCGTTTATTCATGAAGTCTGAGGTGATAAACGATTCCAAGTGAAGCCGGTGGCAATCCGTCATAACTTGTCATCCATTTTAACGATGCAATTAATACTCATTTGGCTTTTTGTAGATTGATACTTCGATTACATTACTTGCCGCCTACATTGCTTCATCCCGATCCATCTACGACTCACCTTGCTCCACCTGCACTACCACATAATTTCTTGATTTCACCACCTGGTTCACCTCCCGAAGGATGGGAACCGATCCCCGAGGAAGGCCCGAATACTACCATCTTAGCTGAAGACTTACAACGTGCATTGGAATCACTACAGCTCAACGGATCATTCGGTAAGAAAGGAAACGGTGCTAAAGAGACTATACTGGACGAAGGTGGTGTGAGAGTCGAAGTTGAGGATACAACAAAACAAGATGATGTAGCAGGGGAAGAATCAACTAGATGGGATCAAGATATCGAAGAAATCATAGATACTTCTCACGGTGGTCAAAGTATTTGGAATGAACCCAATCAAATTCACGGTCATGGTCATGGTCACGGTCATTTCACTCCATCACTAAACAATTCTGGAAGTTTAAGTGGTATGGGAACTCCAAGTGGTAAGATCAAAATCGCTCCAACAGCTAGACCACCAATGTAAAGTGAAGCTCAGTTAGAAGTGAAGTGGACTCGGCACGGGCGATTGAGACACATAAAGAGGAATGTCGGCGCGGATCATAAGACGAAATCATCATGTTTTCGATTCTGTCATTGCACAAGTGTACACATTCAGACATAAATTCCCATTTTTCCCATTTTTCCCTTGTAATATAGGCTAAGAAAACACTGTATGCATAATATACGTTTCATGTATGAGTAAGATGTAAGATGTTATTATATACAACAGATAAACAGGTAAGCGACCAGTTCTGACAATATCCCTGCCGATCGTTTATATCCTTTTTGGACCCATTTCTAAAAAAGAAGTTGATATTTCACCAAGAAAACCCATTCTACTCTGCTCTCCCAGTTTTGATCTCTACAGCTACGTTTATACTCATCAGAACTATGTAAGCAACGATCAAACAACATGCCCAACGTCTATCTATAAGATATCCGTTCATGGGCACGAATATCGCTGTTGCCACTAAGATTAAGATCAATCCAGCTGCTGAAACCCAAAGTGTAGGTGAGAAATGAATTTTCACAGGAGCATGTGAAGGTTGAAATAAGATATGATAAGTTCCTGATCCACCCACTCCCAGAAGCAAGTTCAACATCCTAAAAAAGTAATGCAAAGCTTGTCAGTCAAGACTATTCTAAGCTCGAACGCAGTGATTAATTACTTACGGCCCTCCGAAACATGCACCATAAGCCATAGCAGGAGCAAATTGAGCAACAGTCACGTTTGCGACTAAATCCGCAAGACTATTGCCGACTGCAAAGACTGCGAAAGTAGGAGAACACGGTCAATGTTATTACCTGAAACGTTAATGAGGGATGATATTCCGCTTACTAGTCAATCCAATGATGGCATCACTCAAGCCTAAGATCTCTCCGACGGTCTATTCAGTAAGTCAGTGATGACACTATTGCGGTGTGATGTAAGCTAGATGTTTTACTCACATTCAGCACTCCTACTACCTCATCAGCAATAGCAGCTATCCAAACCATACTACATATGAATCCACAGAAACACCTAACCAACCTCCATGGATAGGACGATCCATCTGTTGAGATATACAACGTCGCCACCGCACCAAGAGAACCGGTGATGCACGAGGCGAGAAGTACCCAGAAGAAGTACGGTTGTTCACCTATATGCATGGCAAATTAGTTTTCATGGGATAGCACTTGAAACGAAAGTTATGTCAAACTCACTGAACATGACGAAAACACAGAAAGTAGGTCCTAGCACACATTGAGTTGCAGTCAACCATTTATTGTATTCTAAACCTCTTTCTTCATTCAGCTCCTCAATTAGGTCTTCCTTATCATCATCCACACCATCCTCGAGCTCTAAATCGCCTCCATCTTCTATGTGTGAATTCAGTCTTCTAAGTGACGAATGCGATATTCTACCTAGTGGCGAATGTAACGGTGAGAATCCATGATCGACCAAATGGTGTAATTCTCCACCAATGCCAGGATTTAAAAAATGATCATTCTCTTCATTGGCTGAACCTTCATCAGATGAACATTCAGTTTGGTCATCCCCATCTATACGATCATCCAATCCTTCCTCTGTGTCTGTAGGTAAAGCGATACCACCTTGATCACCTTGACCTCCATCGTCCACTACCGGTAAAGTCAGTGTAAGAGCTAAGATAGCAGGAACAGATGTGATAGCTAATATCATTCCGATCCAAGATTTATGTCTAAACGATTGTAATGAAGGAAATAGTGTTCTTAGAATCATACCGGACCTTCTTCGCACTGCGAATCGAGATTCGTGTTTGCCGAATATGGGTAGAGGTGGAGTAGGAAGAGGAGTGGCTTGTTCAGCTGGGATATCGGCATTTCCTGATGGATCTATGACGGAGATTGATGGTACAGAAGGTCTCGACAAGTGAACCCTTTGTTCTGAATGAGGAATAATCACTTTAGGTCGAGTAGGTTTGGGAGATGGGACAGTCAATTGACTTGGTAATTGTGGCGTGGGTGGATTGCCGGTTTGATCTTCCCACGGATTAGGTTCTGAGGTGACAACACCTATATCAGGTGATGATTGAGCAGGAACAGAAACACTCCTATTGCCTTGACCACCGGTTGGAGATGTATGTGTCGAAGCTCTTCTTCTTCCTTTGACAGATGTGGTTCTTCTAGGTAGTTGCTGCGAAGATGATAGAGCAGAATTCAAACCAAATCCATATGAGGAAGATCTTCTATGTCCAATTGATGACATCGGACCGAAATAATCAGTCTGTTCTCGATCTCTATCTCCATGACCTGAACCTGGACCTGGACTGTTGACCCTAGAATTTGATTCTTTTCTAAGTGAGTTCACCACATCTCTAAATTCAATGGCACCCAATAACGAGAAGTTGGCTCGGGGAGTATCGATTGAATCGTGATGATGTAACTGAGGATGTGAAAGGTGATGAAAATTATGAATATGTGACGTTGAGGTAGTATGTGATCTTGTTCTACCTAAATTGGGCCTTGATTCGTTTATAGGTGTTAATTCACCTGGAGTGTCTGTATGATTGAGTTCTTCGTCTTCATCTATATCGAGTGGTTCAGGTATAGGTGATAGATGAGGTGAAGAATGATTTGAACTCCTTCTACTTCTTTGAGATGATCCACCGTTCCCGTTGAGTAAAGGTGATTTTGAATTGGATTGATCATGATCGTCGTGATGATGTGCTAGATGCTCCTGCGATAATCTCTGTCTTCTTCTACGTGCCCACCAATTTCCACCGACAACAACTCCCACGTAAGCCACGTACAGTACGACCATACTTCCTGCTTCATACAATGCTAGATGACCATCACGTAATACTACGACGAGTAGTAATACAGCCGATGTGAAGAAGAGTACATCTCGTAAGAACGCATGTCGAGGAACGTGAAATGGTCGAATAAAAGCTATCGACCCTACCACAATGGAAGTGACTAATTATGATTGATCAAAGTAAGCTGAAATATAGTCAAAACAAGCAGGAAAGCAAGTGATACTCACTGAAACTGGCAGCACCTATCAATTCTCCAATTGCTAATCCAACAGTTTCATTTTTCATTGCACTAAAAGTACTAAAAACATCTGGACTTCCATTTCCAAAAGCCAAAAAGGTGACTCCAGCAGTTGACTCATTCAATCCCAGATAAGTCGCTATGGTGGATAAGTTTGGACAGAAGAAATCCGATGCTGATATACCAATGAATGAAAATAAGAAAATAAGGATTAAGAGTAAAATGAAAATGTAAAAAGGTCTTGCTGCTGGTGGTAGATTGTCATACCATTCTGAATATGGTAGTTCCAATAATGATTCCTACTCATGAGAGTATGGTTAGCTCACACTCTCATTGATAAATTCTATTATTAAATTAGTGGTAGAGTGAGAGTGGACTTACTGCAGGTATGGGTATGGAATTGTCTGTCGTCCATCTACGTAATAACCTTTTACCGGGAGATGTCGACGTCCTATCTCCTACTATTCTAGTATTGACCAATAAGAATATATGTAATGTTATTGAAGCAGCCAGAAGTAACCATACCCTTTTACTCTGCAATTGAGCCGGCATGGTGGGAGCGATCGGGAAGACTGAGGTGATCTGTAGATCCGTGTGAGAATGTTTGGTCAAATGGTCAAATAGTCAAGTGGTTCAAGTAGACTGTTAACGGCAAAGAGACAAGTAGGAATGGTGTCTCTCGCGGAGAGTCATTCTTCTCACCGACAAAGGATACACCAAGGAGATTATCTAGGGGCTTCGAGCAGTCGTCTGTGATGATGGTGTCGTATTTAGATTGAGATGAGATATTAGGGGAGAGAAGTAGAGATGTCAAAGAGATATCATTTCATCTCTCTCTTTTCTACATTCGTCATGCGTAATTGATTATAACCGTGCCTTAAAACATCCTGTATACCAATACAACAATTACATTCCTCTCCCTCTTGCTTTCCTTCTTCTCCGACAGATCAGTACAATACACGACATATCATCACCGGCAGCACCGAGCATTGAGCCTAGATTACTACCGACGAACACAAAAAGTATCCGAGATCGTTGCGAAACAGGAAGACGAGTTTGAACGGAAAGCACCAACCAACTACTTTCAAGCTCCCCTAACGACTATCACTCAGTGTAGTATGTCAAGTCCAGCCAGGAAGAAGGTAAGTCCAAGTTGAACAATCAGAAGCGAACGGTGATAAGTCCACCTTTTTGTGTTATCACAACAAAAAAAAAGATTCCAAGCTAAATATTCATATTTTCTAGGTTTTGTTGATGGGAAAGTCGGGTATGTTCAATTTCGTCGAATTGGTTTTACACTGGGTGAAATGCTGATGAATGTCCCTTCATTCATTCGTTGGATATGTAGGTAGTGGAAAGACTTCTATGCGTTCAGTCATATTGTCAGTTGAGACGCATGCGTAAGTTGCAACATTTAGCTCATACCCTGTTATATCTGTTATAGCTCGAATTACACCGCTCGAGATACAAGGAGATTGGGAGCTACGATCGATGTTGAGCAATCTGCAGTAAGGTTCTTGGGAGGATTAGTATTGGTGAGTTCACTATCACTGAATCTCTCACATTTTCGATGGCTTGAGTTAGAGGAAGTGGCGTGGACGGTATTGGCTGATGTTCATCCTTTTCGTATGTCAGAATTTATGGGATTGTGGAGGACAAAATGCGTTTGTAGATAATTACCTATCATCACAAAAAGATACCATATTCTCAAACGTAGCGGTATTAATATACGTTTTTGATATAACTTCAACTGAATGGGAAGGAGATTTGAGATATTTTGAAGATATATTATTTGCTCTGAGGGAAAATTCACCTGAAGCTGGAATTTGGGTATTGATCAATAAGATGGATCTAGTTGATAAAGAAGACCCCAAAAGGAGGAAATATGAAGAAAGGAAATCTGATTTATTGGGTGTTGATGAAAGAGTTAGGAAAGAATTGAAAGATGATGGTATCAGAGAAGTCTTAAGATGTTTTCCGACTAGTATATGGGACGAGAGTTTATACAAGGTAAGTGCCTCCCATCCTTGCCTCCTATTACAAATGCATATTGACAAATGAGGACTGATAATATCACCCGTATGTCTCTTAGGCTTGGTCTTCAATAATACATACGTTGATCCCTAATATATCATTGATAACGGCGCATTTAACATATCTTAGAGATCTATGTTTAGCGGTGGAAGCAGTTCTTTTTGAATCAGATACTTTTTTGGTTATTGCGAAATCTGGTTCACCTTTGGATTGCGATCCTACAGATTTAGATGAGATGGAAATCGAAAATGGTGGTAAAGAATTAGATCAACAAAGATTCGAAAAAATTAGTGAAATTATCAAAGGTTTCAAGAAAACTTCCTCGTTAGTCGTATATTCTTCTTCGCCGTTGGATTATATCATCGCTTGTCGCCTTGCCGATAAAAAACCATAATGAGCTAATGATGAAAGTTTTTATGTATAATAGACGGAATCACGAACAATATCATGGATTCGAAGCTAAATTTGACGATTGTACAGTCATTTTAGAACCCTTAACCAAAAGCACTTATATCATGATCATCTCTGTTGATCCTAGAGTTGGTGAGTACCCTTTTTTCCTCTCTTTTCTCAGAGAAAACCACATCGCTATATCTCACGTGTAGATGACTTCAATCAGTAATACTCAATCAGAATTCCCATGCTAACGCTCGTCTCCCGTCCTCTGTGAATTTTTAGAGACCGGCGCATTACTCTACAACGTACATCAAGCTTCGGCACATATGGTAGAATTCGCTTCTAAACTCCCACTAGAACAACAGAAATGCGGGTGAGTAACGCGTTCTCCGATATAAGCCAGAATGATTGAGAGTCATATCATTCGATTCACCTGTCCTATATGCGGGTTGATAATGGGTATAAAACTAATCTTGAATTACTTGATTGATTTCAGAATATGTCGACATAACAAAGAATTGAAATATGCTGTCGGGACTGATCAAGATGATTCCATCCTAGCGTGGGATGATCCTAGACCGGATTTGTGAAACCTGTTTTGATATACTAAGGGAGTTAGATCATCTTGTGATTGTTTATAGATGGTTCATTGTATAGGATCAAGAAATGGATAGGTAGATGTAATTGTATCATGTCAACCAGATGTTCGTCAAGCGGATATGGATCGAGTATGAATATAATCCAAACTTGAAGATGGAATTGAGAGTCTAGTTTATGGGCGAAGCAGATAGGTATCTTGATATTCAGAATGATGAATATCGCACTGTTTTTCTGATCCCTGGATTCTCGACCAGAAGATCATTTCCCCCTCAGACTGATTCATATGCTTCCCAAAATTCATTTGGTATGAAATCATGATATTGCATTAGAATAATATATGTATCGGTCACGATATCATTCGATTGGATAGGCATATGAATGACTATGATTATAGTATGATTATGATTTGATTATGATATTATTATAATGGTGATTGCGTATGTATACAATAACGGTATTGGAGGGTTGGTTATATGGCTCTAATTGCGATAAAGTCAAAGCTATGCTCACGATTATAGAGAACGAGATATGAATGATAAAAAGTCGAAAAAAGAGGCAAGAAACTACAGCAGAGAGAGCATAACAATCCAAACAAAAATCACAAATTCAATACAATCCAGAACAAAATATCCTTTCTTTTCACTATTTGATACCTCTTCATACTCTACGACCCAGATTACAACTTGCCCGTTATTCACGAAATGGATTTTTGGTTCTGCTCCATTGACCTGCCAACATAACACTTGACGATTACTCAAATTGAGCCATCAATCTTTCAAATTCATCGCCACCCATATCCATATCTTCGATCCCTGCATCTGTGAAGTTGAAATCTGCCATATCGATCGCACCCAAATCACCATATTGTTCGAAGTCTTGTGATTGTGGTTGCGCCTGAGATTGAGGTTGAGATGGAGTTTGGCTTTGGCTTTGGGTTTGATTTTGATTTTGATTTTGATTTTGATTTTGTGATGGAGGTTCAGGTTGAGATTGGAATGCAGGTTGTTTGTCGAATGTGATTTGGGACTGAGGTTGGGATGGGAATGAAGCTTGTGAATCCAATTGCGATTGAGATTGGGGTTGAATCGATTCATCTGGTTGATTTACACTAGATTGTTGTGGTTGATTCGTGGTAAGTTGCGAATCAGAGTTGATTTGGTTTTGAGAGTCTTGATTAGCTTGAGAGGATTCAGAAGGCTGGCCGAATGATAACAAAGCTGCCAAATCCTCGTTCTGATTATGACCTTGTGATTGGGTGTCCGGATTCTTGTTATTATTGTTACCAATTTGTTGACCTACACTACTTGAATCATTCATTGTAATATCACTGCGGTCGTTTCCCCCTTTGAGTATACTGTCAATCCCCTGATCCTGAGCTTGATCCTGAGCTTGATCTTGTCGTGAATCATTCAAGTTATTATTGTTGGAGTTATCAACAGCGAACAATCCAGCCAAAGCAGAGAAATCGGTTTCTCCTTCTGCTCCAGATCCATCGGTATTATTCAATACACCGTCAGATGGATTAAGAGCTTGTGAAAAATCAAATCCAATGGATTGTTGAGGTTGGTGCTGAGCTTGAGCTTGAGGTTGCGCTTGCGACTGTTGTGATTGTGGTTGTGGTTCATTCGGAATCGAGATGGAAGATTGAGGTTGTGGTTGGATACCTGTATTCAATCCTAGTGAATCGAGAATTTCGTTGTTTTGGTTTTGATCTTGATTTTGGACTTGATTCTGATTCTGCATTTGACCTTGATTCTGGTTTTGAACCTGATTAGTGTTTTGATTTTGGGTGATATTCCCATTTTGTGCATTCATTGATCCATTATTCTGTTGTATGTTAGAAGGTAGGTTCATAGCTGCCAACGATTCGAACGAATCTCCATTGATCAATGCTGTTAATTCTGCTAAACCAAGTGTTGAGTAATCAATATCGTTATTACCTTGATTCTGATTCTGATTCTGGTTTTGGTTATGACCGTTGAGAGCTTGTGTAAATTGATCCGACTGATTTAGAGTCGATAATTGTGGATTGTTTGACGATATGAACGATGAAGACGATTCATCAATTCCTTGATTATCACTGTGTATCTGCGATTGAGGTTGCATCTGCAATTGCGTTTGAATTTCTGGTTGCAATTGCGATACCATCTGCGTAGTCATCACATTTTCATTCTGAATTTGATTCTGGTTGTCCAAATTAGGCTTTTGTTCCAATCCTTCTAATATATTTGATTTGCTTAGAGAAGGAGGTGGAGAAGCTAATGGGACGTATTCGCCTCCTATCAATAAATTAACGGGAGTAGGTAAATCCATTGTTCTAGGTGGTGGGAACACTACACTTCCAATTGAAGTTGTAGTAGAGGTCGAAGCTAAATTGGCAAGCTTAGTGATAGCATCTAAAGTAGAAGATGGTTTACTTGATGCTATCGATAATGTAGATGTATTCTTGAAGGTTGCTAGTTTGGATACTTTTTCACCTGATTGTATCTGTATGTGATAGTAATTTGATATCAGTATTCAGTCGTCTCCTATAACACTGGTGGTGTCATACTGTAGGATCAGGTGTGAGAAGAAAAGAATGATTTTCACAAACTCACCATACACCATTCAGTTTGTCTTCTTAAACCTTCATAAGATCTCCAAGTAATTTCTAGTCTATGCATCATATGCGTCGGTACTTTCTGCTGATTTAACCCTCTACATACAATCAATGGTTAGTCCTATATCGTCATTTCATTCAATATCTAACAATCACTCAAAGGTAACTCACAATCGTTTGGAAAATGTTTGATGCTGGAATATCAAGGCAGCTTGTACGAGTACTTCCTAAATAACCAAAGGTCGTATCAGTCATCATCAATGTTTGAGTAACGATGACGAAGGTGAATCCATATCGAGCTAATAGTGATACGGTAGTACTATGCTACTCTAGATTAGACTCACCTTGTACAATTTCTCCATTTTACCCATTTGTTCTTTTAACCAAATTTGACCTTTTCCATTTAAACCATCCTTTTTCAAATTAACATCACCATCACCATCACCATCACCATCACCATCACCATCCAAACCTGCATCCATTCCTTCTAGCTCGCCACCATTCTTAGAGCGTTTGACATCTCGTTGATCTGCATCTGAAGGTCGAGACCTCTTCCGCCCTTCTGGAGAAGGCGACATCTCACACTAACCAAGGATGAAGCGATTTGAAGTGTTATGCTTATTAAACTGTTTTCGGCTATGTTCCAAGGTGGACAAGGTGCCGCCGATATTGCCCCTATGCTTTGCAGGACAGCAAGAATGTTTACACGAGATAAGACTTGGTTGAAATCAAAAAGGTCACCTCATTGATAATTTATCGTAAGCAGAGTATGGGGACACAGATACTACTGGTATAGATAACCTTGATACCAACCTTTATAACTTTCCTATCACATGACTTTTACGAGTATTCCCCCCCGGTCGGATCTTAACCGATAATAATGATAATAATAGGCACATGAATATAATAGTGGCACCTCGATTTGCATCACCACCTATCTCTCTTTGAATCCGTACGAGTACCATGCAGACATGCATTTGGGAGAGCAAAGCTAAGAGGGTGAATCTCGTGAATGCATGTTCTGAATGATATGTTTCCCCCAATTGATCACAGTTATATTTCGATAAAGTGAAGCTGAGCACCAAACAAGAGGAAGGGTGAATGAATGTCTCATAACGTGACAAGTCAGTTTTAATTCCACGTCATGTTAATAACGGAATCAAATGTTGGATTTCCGGATCATTCATCCAATTCCCCCCCCCTTCCTTTCCCACAAACTACAATTCATCACCTATCATTTGACATTCCTCACATTCCTCACCACTCTACTTAAACATCTCCCACAGAAGAACATACCCTATCAACAGCAAAAGCAGTATGTCAGTCATCAGAGCTACCTCCTCCGTCAGACTAATGGCCCTTCGAGCTCCTGCTGTAAGTTTGATATAGTTTCCAATCTCTCACCGATGCAAAACCGAGTGGGAACAAGGGGATCCAACCATGACATTTTCTTGCCCTATTCCCATGTCCTGCCTTTCCTTTCGCCTATAATGATTTCGCTTGTCAACATACAAAGGTATAGGCTGACGATTATAATCAACTTGATATATTCCTTCTCAATGTTTCTGTACCACTCGTTACCTATTACAATCGACTCGATTTCACCATGTTCCTCCACCACTCACACAGCCCATGTTCGTTAGAAACTACTCTCCTGACTCTCGAAGTGAAGGTGCTACCGGCTCTTCTACCTCTTTCAGGTGAGTCTGCATCTTTGTTCCGAATCACTTCATGTGGTCATGCGCTACCCCCAATGAGAATGTACTCTGTGTCCATCCCACATTCATCTTTTTATGGTTTATGCAGCCTTGTTCCATACGATCAAGCAGCTGACGCGATTTGAATACTACAGAGAACGAGAACAAGCATCCGAAACCAAGTACATCAAAGAACACGAAGCTGAGAGACTCAAGCAAGCGAAACAAAAACTTGAACAAGCTCAAGCTGAAGTTGTGAGTTTCAGTCTCTATTCCTCATTGGCTGAGCCGCCGACCGCCGGACACTCGAATTCAGATTAAACCATATCGCTATTTGCATATTCAGTGATAGCATATTGACTGATATGATTTGGATAATCTATATAGGACAAACAACAAAAGATTGTTGACAAAAGCAAATAAACGATTTTCACATTGATGGACGCATTTGGATCAGCAGAGGGAGAAGGGGTTTTCGGCCGGAAGGGAAAGTCAAAGTTGAATTTTAAGTACCAAGTAAAGGAAGAGAAGAAGAGTCATTTGTGCATTGAAATGAATGTTATACATGATTCTCTCTTGGATCTACATGTCATGCTTAGCACACATTGTCGGGTGCCAATTCTTCTCATGTATGATTTGATTTGGTAAAGATGAATCTCATCTCATGGTGGCGTAGTATGCAGTAATGTAAAGAGAGGTTTTACTTACTGTTCTCGGAATTTTAAGCATGCAGGGAAAAAGGGGGGATTGTTATATGACGCACTTGTTTAACATTGGTATCATTGATTCATCACTTTTCAACCTACCTATTTGCTGTGCTTGGCTCTTTTCATCTCCCATTTTGGACATACAGCAACAGATAATTACATAGGATACATCCAACAATCTTCACAGGGACAGCAGAAGGTCAGACGACATCGATGTACGTACATATCCGGTGAAAAGAAAAGCAGTCCGACAAATACAAAAGACAGCAAATGAAGTGTACCTCGCACCGAGTCAGGTTGGAAGATGAATACAGGTCGACCTGCTGCTGGAAGGAGGAGAGATGAACCTTCAGGTTCAAGAGATGTGAGTATCTATTTTCAGTTCGGTTACTGAAGCATTGCTATTGCTTCAATCTCCGAACCATATTGTATTCAAGACTACGAATTGTCACTGATGAATGACTCATATCTCATTAGACGCCAACGGGAGGTGAGTAACCATTTTACATCATTATCAACATTGCTTGTTTGACAACTCACTAACATCGTATGTCTCCTCTAGAACCCCGGACTAAACCTCGCAAGAAAGCTAAGACGACCACTCGAATCACACCTACATCTACGGCGACGGCGACACCACGTTCAGGACCTATTCCAACACCTTATTTAGCGTTAGCTCCTACACCGATTTCGTCACTCTCACCCTCTACAATCGATCAATTAGCTTCAACTGCCGCTTCATCAGGATTGGTTTTACCCTCATCTTACCTTCGTAACAACACCTCCAAAACTCATGATCGCAATCGGAATAAATCGACAACCACTTTAAATTCAGTTACTACCAACAATACAAATCGGATTTCAGAAAATGGGGCAGGAGCAGGACCATCATCTTCTGTGATTCCATTACAACGCCCTTCAAGTGGTGCAAGTGGAACTGCAACGAGGAACAAATATGTCACTTCGTTGTTATCACCTCCAACCATAATACCAGGAGGTACATCTTCAGTACCACGTATACAAAATATACCTTCTGCGAATCCTAGAAGGGTAGGGGGTGCGAATGGAAGTGGAGGAGGAAGAAGAAGATCCGAAGAAAGGTTGAGAGAGATCTATACTAATTCTGCAAATGGTTTTGGTAATCCAAGTTTAACTTCTCTAGGTCAATTAGGTCGTATTTTAGAATCAGGACATCTAAATCAAACCAATGAGAGAGATGAAGAAGAAGCTGCTGAAGCAGAAGAGGAAGAAAGATTAGCTCAAGCTCAATTCGAAGCTCAACATGCAAACGCATTGAGTAATAGAAGAAGAAGAAGAATAGTAAGAGGTGAAAATGCTCCTGTTAGACGATTGACCGTCTCTTCAAGAGAAGAAGGTAGAGCTTTGGGTATAGCTAGAAGTGCAAGTATGAGAAGGACAAACGTTTGGGATGGTAAGTTTATCTTGATTGATTCGTTGATCCGACTCATAACCATGTCTTCAAGTGCTAATCACTTTTTCATTCGCTCTTCCAGATATACCCGAAGCAGGTGAACCACCACCGCCTTTCCCATTTCCAACACCATCCACATCTCGATTACCTCCTACATTCTCTTCTTCCACCAATAACCTTTCTTCCCTTACTACTGATTCTGATACTCATCCAAACTCTGAACAAAGGCCAAGATCACCCCCACCTTCGTTTGAAATAGCTATTGGATTGATACCATCTCCACATCCTGATCCTGAAGCTCTGTCCATATCTACATCTACTCCATCAACACCTCGTCCTACACGTCCAGCCCTCACGCTATCTACTACTCTTCCTCCCCCTACCACTTCCGAAGTCGCTTCTGCTTCTTCGGAACAATCACCTTCTTCAACACATTACGCTTCAGCACCGTCATCGCCCACTCAAACGATAATAGGGTTCGAAGATATAAGGGAAGCTGAAAGACTAAGGAAAGAGAAGCAGGAAAAGGATGATAGAACAGCTTGGAATGAAGACCTCTTAGCTGGATACACATTAGAAGAGAGAGTCAAACGAGAAATGGAAAGACGTGGTATCAAAGGACAAGAAGAAAAGCCAATCAAGCAAGATGAAAGTGAAGAAGAAGATGATACCTCTGCATCCGATCATGAAACAGAGATTAGTATCCGTCCTGTCGAACAAGATAAGACTAAATCACCGGTAAAATCAGAATCTGTCATACCGATTGAGGAAGACAGGCAATCATCACTCGAAGCACAGACATACATTTCCGATCAGAACATTTCGACTGTTCCAAATGTCATCGCTGAGTCTAGCGCTTCGACTACTGCTCCATCTTCACCACATCTTGCTCAACAGGAATCCGAACCAGACCCAGTACCGAAGTCCGTACTAGATATCGCCCAGGCTGATGAAACATCTGTACCTGAACCGGGGCAACATGATGTTGAAGATCCCTCGTCTACCGTCGTCGATCCAAAGGTAGTCATTGGAGATGCTGTTTCATCAGACAAAACATCACCAGCCGAATCTATTCCTACATCTGGCGCTGTTAATTCGAAGGATATATCCAGTAATGGAAACTCCACATCACGCGAAGAAAGACCTGTATCACCGATCAAGCCAGACTCGATATCCGTCAAAAGCTCCCCAAAAGTCGACTCGGAAGTCCCGCCCAGTATCGCCTCACTGCCTTCTCGGAGTCTCGAAACTCAGTCTGACCTGGCTAAAACTCTGAGCAGTGGCCCGGTTGATCGAGCTTCGATAGATCGAGTATCGAGCAAACCATCAACAGCTGATCCTGTAACACCCTTGGTAGTACCCAAGCCCTCGACTGTGGAGGACAATCTTTTACCTGTATCCGGGGCCAAGATCGAAAGAATGAATCCGGCAACAGAGGCGAATCCTCCGACGGCGAAGTCTGAACATTTACACGTTCCTGGGTCCAAGCTCGAGAGACCTGTTCTGCGACGTCCGACTTCCAGCGAGCCATTATTCAGATCTCAAGTTCAGATTTCGGGAATTAAACTTAAATCATCAACTCAAGGAAATGACTCGACGCAAGGAGCCAAGACAGCAATTGGAAACGATACAACCATTCCCGTATCCGATACATTGGCGCCGGCATCAGAGCCGCAGACGAAAGCCGAAGTCAAGTCGGATCACGAGGTGACTCAAGTGATTAGCGTTTCTACGAAAGATGAAGATACAATGAACCCAAATCGAGAGGCAGCTCTTAAACGTCGAAATCTGCATTCAAGATCGCCTGTAATCCATACTCCCACTATCCTGCCTCCGGCTCCAAAAGTCAAGGTCCAGGTCATCAAGCTCAAAGAACCGAAACCTTTATCCGGTCCTTTGATAAATTTCGACACGCCTACACCTTCTCCGCCGCATACGCCGGATACCTCATCACGGAAGGAAAGAGCTCATTCTCAGGATATATCTGCTCTCGCAGCTTCCAGTGCCGAATTACTCTCTCTGCTTGAATTACAAGGCTATCTGCAAGAAGTACCGGATGAACCGATTGCTGAAAGTTCTGCACAAGGAGCTGCTAGATTGAGGCGAAAATCGTCTTCCTCTCCCCCGCCTCCATCACCACCGCCTGTGAAGCTGAGGAGGGTCCCTCCACCATTGCCGAAAATCGATCCGAAGAAAGATGCCATACCTTCCTCCTCATCCGCTGAAATAGAACCCACAAAGACGGACAAGAAAGATATAGAGCAGAAAGATAATGGCGAAGCTAATACGTCTTCTCGACCACCCCTCCCTGCCCGTCGTCCACCGCCACCGCCTCCGCCTCCGCCACCCCAACCACGATTATCGCTGATACCCAGAATACCACCTCCTTTACCACCTCGTCCGATCTCAACACGGATGAATTCTACGGATGCTCCTTCTACAAGCTCGAATGATACGACCAAAGTGTCGTCAGCCGCCGTGCTCCCGATGCCCCCTGTGCGTCCTACTGTCGTCACCCGACTAAGTTTGTCTAGACCTAAAGGACCTAGACCGCCACCGCCTCCTCCAAGACCGAGACAAACAAGTTGGTCTAGGTTGATGTCTCCGTTCACTTCTTCCTCTCCTCGTTCTACGAAAACCAATGATGTACCGCCGATTGAAGAGTCAGAAATGATAGAATCGCCTTTGAGGCCGTCAAACGAAAGAGCTAAATCTGATTATCCACAACCACCAGCTATGGTATCGGAACAAGAGGAAGAGAGAGATCGAGTGGTGGAAAGATCTTCTTCAGCTATGAATCTCAGATCGCCAAGTCCAGCTTCGAGCCCGACTTTGACTTCTGATTTGAGACCTGGAGATGAACCCTCAATATCATTAGCAGACGTTGGACAATCAACAGGTACACATCCGGATGAGCAGGAAAATATTGACGGACAAGCCGAGGGTCAAGTTGGGACAAGAAACGGAAATGGTAACCGAGAGTGGACGGATTTGGATTTATTAGTATCCAGAATTGAAAGTTCAGGTAGAGAATTTGAATCATTCAATCAAATTTCTAGTTTCTTGGGACCATCAAAATCTCAAGCTGCGACCCCTCGAGCATTAGATACTCTTTTAACTGGATTAGTCAACGTTGATAGTAGAAGAACGACGCCACAAGGGAAAGTGAAGTTGAAATTATCTTTACTAGGCGTGAGAGTATCGAAATGTGGGATCTGTCTATCACAATTCAGAGGAAATGAAAAAGGTGTAATGTTGCCTTCTTGTGGTCATTCTGGACATGAAACTTGTGCTAGAAGATGGTTTAGGGAAAGTAACAATTGTTGGGTTTGTAGAGAGGTTTTAAAGGAGGAATAAACGGATGGTACAGGCACAGAGTGAAGGACAGGGGTCTTACGCAGATTGGGACCTATAAATGTTTATATGATCAAAGTAATAATCTCTATGTTCGTATCAGGACAATTCAGGTATAATCAACGTTTTTGTAGCGATCATGTTGTCTCAAGCCACTTAATTATGGTCTTTGTCATGTATCACCTATTCTTTTCCCATCATCGAAATACGAGTGACTCATTAGGGATGTACGATCTATCGATCTTGTCAAGCCGTCCATGCTGTATTAAAATTGGAAATCGCGGTTCATGAAAATGATCAATAGCATAAAAAGGAAAAAAAAAATCGTTAAAACAGACAACTACTCTCGAGGGAATCCAAGCCATGATACTTTTTCAATAACCGCCGGATCCAGGGGGATAGGAGATTCCAAAAGTCAACTTATCATCCTGTTCCCTCGTCTCACCCAAGACCAATCATCAGATCTACTGGTTCATTGGTTCTGTATTGTAAGAGTCGAGGCGATAATCATTTGTATATTCATGTCAATGCTTATTGAGCGAGAATTGATCTGACGAAAGAATGATAATTGATTTGACCGTCTCTAATGAAGAATTGTGATTAGTCAACAACATGATTGACGAGACATGAAACATGAAACATGTAAATGGTGATGTTGAATGTTAAGCTATGGATTTCTTTGTGAATGGCATGGAGGAATTGAAGTGATTGATGGGGAATTCACGACAATCGAAGGCTGAAGAAATAAAGGAAGAAACGCCCATACTCACTGTACTGGGAAACCTTTTAATAATTCATCGACCTCTTCATCAGACATTTTTTCACCTAATTGAGTTAAAACATATCTTAATTCTCCTGCACCGATAAACCCGTTTCCTGATTTATCGAATACTTGAAATCCTTTGATGAATTCGTCTGAGTTGATTGAAAGATGGATATATATTGATCAGCATTGGATATTCGTTCAGAAGGTCGATACTCTTCTCCACGACTCTGCAGCCCCATCAATCTTCGATCCCTGCTGTACCTACCGTGATCCCATCCTCGCTTTGAATCATCAATGAGAGAAAGAAGACTCAGACTCACCAGCTGTTCCAGCAGGTTTCCAACCGTCAGGTCTATTCAAGACGTTTATAAATTCATCATAACCGAAAGATGATCCTACACCTTGTTCCAATTGAGATACTTCTGCTTGAGTCGGATTTTGTCCCAGCGATCTCAATAATTCACCTAATGATTCTCTGGGTACTTGACCTGTACCTCTTTTATCGAATAAAGCGAAAGCTTCTCTGTATTCTGTTACGTTCCAAATCAATCTTCTGTCAGCTTTGTGTGAGCAACAACCAAGTTTGGTTAATCAGCAGCAAAACAGAAGAAGAATATCGCACGGACCTGCGTTGTTACCTGACTATAATAGATCAAGATATCGTCATCAGTTCGAGTACTGTAGTATCAGAAAAACAAAGACCAGTGAGCAAAGCTTACCATTGTGATAGCTTCTATGAATGTGAACGGCACAAGGATTCGCGAGTAGTTCAAGGTGATGCTTGCTGCTGTTTTGATTTATCGATATGGTCGGATGAGAATGATGTTGTTGCCATTCAGAAAATGCGACTGACTTCCGAAACACGAAACAACACAAACTGCCACGCGACAAACAACAAAAAGATGAGACGCGTCTAGAATGTTAACTTGATTATTTTCATTGACTATTATCTCTCTAATGAGTTTATTCGCTTTTATCCCAACTGCCCATTTCCCCACTTATCGTATCTATCAGCCTGGTTTTTTTTACCTCTAAATATGATAATTTCCTCTTTTGGAATATTCGCCACTCCCCCCTCTCTCCCACTTTCAAAATTTATTATACACACTCATACTGTATTGAAAAAAGTTTTATAATCACGTCTCTTTTTCCTCCTTCCTCTTCTTCTTTTCTCTCTCCTTCTCGAAAAGTATCATCTTCCATTAACAAAAGAAACCTTTCAATACATACATCAACCTTTCTTTATTCTTCCTTCGTTCCCGTTTTCACTTTTAGATAGACAGTCGTTCTTTTCATTCTCTTCATAATACAGAGATCAGAAAAGCATCAGCAATCAAAAAAAGACGGATATCAGAGAGAAAGCTTTTCAAGTAAAAAGCCAAATTTACAACAAATCCAAAAACTTTAGCACAACCCAAAGAAAACAATCATCAATATTAATACTATGACTACTGGTCCAGTTAACGGCTTAGATGGCCTTGAAGCCAAATTCAACAGTGAGTAACTCGACATGTCGTCTTAACCAAAGTCAGGTCTGTGTCCTGTGTAACTTGCCTCGCTGACAAAAGAGCGAAAAAATCCTTTCCTTTGTGATGACAGGTGGTATGAAACTCAATCCCGAAAGACCCGCTTACATCCCTCCTCACTTGAGAAGCCGAGGACCTGGACCTGCTGCAGCTCCTGGACCCCAGTTCTCTGATGCTGTACCCGCTGGTCCGGGTTACCATCAATCTCCCACTGGACTTCCTACTCCTGCCACCACTCCACCTCAACAAGCCAGAGCTTCTTACGCTCCTCCCGCTGCCCGAGGTCCCGCTTTCCCTCCTGCTGCTGCTCCCAGAGCCGCTGAGGATGGTGGCTGGGGTGCAGCTCCTCGAAGATCAGGTCCTCCTGAACCTAGATCTTTCGGTGGCGGCGCTCCAGGCTTCGGTAGTTGGAAGAATGGCGAGCACATTGTTGGTGCTCGAAACCCTAGATTAGAGAAAGAGTTGTTCGGTGAGGCAGGTGATGGAATGCACCAAGTATGTCGAGTCGCCCGAAATCAACTTGCATGGCATGCTGACAAACTTCACTCAGGCTTCCGGTATCAACTTTGACAAATACGCCGATATTCCTGTCGAGGCTACTGGTGAAGGTGTACCCGAACCCGTTACCGAATTCACCACTCCTCCTATCGATCCTGTCCTTCTCGAGAACATTCACTACGCTCGATACACCACCCCTACTCCTGTTCAAAAGATGTCTCTCCCTATCGTCGCCGGTGGTCGAGATTTGATGGCTTGTGCTCAAACTGGTTCAGGAAAAACCGGTGGTTTCCTTTTCCCTATTCTCTCCGCCATGTTCACCTATGGTCCTGTCGCTCCTCCTCAGGACGCCAACTACGGCGGTTACAACAGTCGACGAAAGGCCTACCCCACTGCGCTCATTCTTGCTCCCACCCGAGAATTGGTCTCTCAAATTCACGATGAAGCTAGAAAATTCGCTTATCGATCATGGGCTCGACCTGCTGTTGTTTACGGAGGTGCCGATATCGGTCAACAAATCAGAGCTCTTGACAGAGGATGTGATATCCTCTCCGCTACCCCAGGTCGACTTGTCGACTTGATCGAGCGAGGCAGAATCTCACTCGCCAACGTCAAGTACCTTGTTCTCGACGAGGCTGATCGAATGCTTGATATGGGTTTCGAACCCCAAATCAGACAAATCGTCGAAGGTGAAGATATGCCCGGTGTCATGGACAGACAAACCCTCATGTTTTCAGCCACTTTCCCCAAGGAAATTCAGATGCTTGCCAGATCTTTCTTGAAGGACTACGTCTTCCTTTCCGTTGGTCGGGTTGGTTCTACCTCTGAAAACATTACTCAACGAATCGAATACGTTGATGACGCCGACAAGAAATCCTTACTCCTTGATCTATTGCTCGCCGAACAATCAGGTGGTTTAGTCCTCGTCTTTGTCGAGACCAAACGAATGGCAGACAACCTCTGTGATTTCCTTTGTGCTCAACGACACAACGCTACCTCTATTCACGGTGATCGAACTCAACGAGAAAGAGAGGCAGCCCTTCACGCTTTCAGAACCGGTAGAGCTCCCATCCTCGTTGCTACTGCTGTCGCTGCTCGAGGTCTCGATATCCCCAACGTCACTCATGTCATCCTTTATGACCTCCCTACCGATGTCGCTGAATACACTCACCGAATTGGTCGAACTGGTCGAGCCGGTAACACCGGTACATCCACTGCTTGTAAGTTCTGATATCCTGTCCTTTCTTCTGCTGCAGTTTTTCTCTGCGCTACATTTGCCAATGATTACTGATGTTTGTGCCCTTTGCTTCCAGTCTTCAACCGTGGCAACTTGAACTTGGCTAGAGACTTGATCGACCTTCTCAAGGAAGCTCATCAAGTCATCCCACAATGGCTTATTGACGTGTCTTCTGAGCGATCATTCGGCTCTTACGGCGGTGGTCGAGGTGGACGAGGCCGAGGTGGCGGTGGTGGTCAAAGATCAGGAGGACGAGATGTCAGACAAGATCGTGGTTTCGGTGCATCTCGAGGCGGCTCTGGTGCTGGAGGTGGTTACGGAGGCGGTTTCGGTGGTTATGGTGGCGGAGGTGGTGGTGGTGGATTCCCCCCTGCCGCCGCATCTGGCGGTGCCAGTTGGTGGTAAACCATCAGCTCGATTCACCTAAAGCCTCTCAAGAGGTTCATATACCCGATTTATGCTTCTTCAAGTTTTACGACTGGATGTGCATATCTCAATCACTTTGTTCCTTTTCTTCGCGACTCGTTTCCTGTTTCCACGTTTCCTAGATCGCCTCTCTACCGTCAAAGCTTTTTTTATTCAAGCCTGAAATAACCCGCGTTCAACTCGTCTCTTTCAAGTCAAACCTTGGTGTCCCTTTTTCAATCAATACATTGCATCTCGTCGCATAGCGCTGAGCGCAATTCACAAACAGAAAGGCATGGACGTCATCATCATATACACTCACAAACAACCGAATACCCTCAACTATAGATGGAGATGTAGAACGCAACACACATTTTAGACTTGTATCAATTAGATGGTCCCGAGGCATTTTTCCCCTTTCTATACCCAAGCATCTATCAGTTTCCCACATTAGAACAAACCATACGGCAATGGCACAACAATAACGAATATATTTAACGATTTCAAATGACGATAATAAGAAGATTTTATCCCAAAATCAGTAAAGCAGGAGATGAGAAGGACTCAACCAATGGACAATTTACAATATATTTTTGGGATTTTAGATTTTCTTCTTTCACATCGTCAACATTTTCCTCATCACAGCTAACAAAAAGGCTATGTAAGGAAAAGCAACAATCAAAGAGTGTGCCAATTCAACAATTCATATAATATAGAATTACAGCCGTAAATCAGAGTTTGTTTTCATGTACTTTACTATACATCTTTTTCCGTTTTGTTCTTCGTTGTATACTTTTATTTCGGGGCATCAGAATACACCCTAGCATGGTGTCGGGACTGGCCTGAATGGAGAATGAAGAGGAAACCAAAGAGAAAGAATAGAAAGTAGAATCTATCGTGATAGATGTTATATGTATGCATCAATCTATTGTGTTACAAACATCTTGTGCCTCCACCGAGTATTACTCTATATGCCTTCGATTGAATAAGCATATATGTTATATATATATACAGAGGAATGACGTCTTCATGCGATCGGATGGCTTTTGATCGTTTCGATTGTAGGAGTACTCGATTATTCAGTTACAACGGATATACTATATATACTCACTACTTATACATGTATACATCATTGTTGAGATATATATACACTTGATCTACCATCTTTGAATCAGACCATCATCAAGAAGGAAATATCCCATCAGGAAGAAAACACAAAATGTCAGCAGATCAACAAACAGCTATTCTTTTAGACGATAAAGTCTTGGTCAAAGCTATGACATCTGATTTACAATTCGTTGAAGGAAAGTGAGTATATCTGATGAAGTTTTTCATAATCGTCCTCCTTCCCTTTCGGCTCGATCTTGTCACATAGTCTTATCGTCGAGGTCAGCGTTGTGTGCCATATCGTGCTTGCACGCGCGCAAGCTGCAGCCAATATCTGCACAGAGCTGACAGTTGACACAGTTGGTATTTCAAAGAATCAGCTTTGATCGATAGAGAACGGTACGAAGAAAGTAAAACTCACACTCATTGTCCATGGAAAGGTGAGTATGGACATCTCTTGAATAACCTCCTTTCCGTACGCGCCAGATGGAAATGAGCAGAGTATAAAAGGTGTGGAGTATTGCAGTATTGCAATGTTGGTGAATTCCATACTCAGACATCCGTATAATACAATATATCATGCCGAAGTTGAGAAGGGATGGAGTGGTTTGAGCTGATACCTTTTGTGCTCTATTTAGGTGACGCAAGTTACTTTAACTACAAGAAAGATGATGGTTCAATGATCAACGATATAGCTTGGTACGTTATATCACCTGCTCCATTCAATCTTGTCATTTCCACTGGCACCTGTATCACCACAACTATAATTGCAGCCATCATATATTCCCCAATCGATCGCCCCTGGGCGAATCCAGCACGGATGATAGGTATGCTGATTTATCTCTTTTCGTCATAGGTTTTACCCCAAGCCTAAATCAGAAGCTATCGACAAGGTAGGAGGCAGAGTAGCATTTTACGTTGGTAAGATCGATGGATTGAAAGTAGGAGTACCTCCTATCTAAGCATCAAAATAAGAATAAAGTATGCAGAAACAATGAATGTCATATCAATGAACAAATCTAAAGACTCGATGAATGAGTATCAAAGAGAGCGACAGGGCAATATACCGGGCGAAGTGACAGCCGAAGCTTGTTTCACAGTTTGACATACAGTTCATGACCACAATTTTCGGACCCAAGTGTAACAATAATGCAAGTCGAATTTGAACATTATTTCACAAATATCACCTCATTAATAAACAACTTAACGATATCGTTGGGTGTACGACGATCTTGGCGTTGGATGCGTTTCACGGTGCCGAAAGAGACTTGCAGCAGAGAACCCGTTCATTCGCGATCATGTTAGCCCTATCGTTCAGTGAGAGTCCTGGCGCACTTATGTTCCCTAACCTAGCTTTGTGGTAGGGTACATATCGGATATACAGCTGTCTAGTTCAAGTTCTGCTTGGTTCTTATTCTTCAGGTCATTGCCCCAATCTACCGTGCTTGAGAGATGACCTTCCACGACAGATTCCACATGGAGCAAAGGAAGATGATTATCGCCGTCATAGCGTGGACGGTTACATAAGGTTCTCGCATCGACCGTCGGCTGCGGATTCAGATCGATGGACGGGATCAAATATGGGGTCGGCTAAACGTGGTCGTACTCGTACTCGTACTAGATAGAAATCATGACCGACGGCCTAGATTACATAGATAAGATTTCTACCTCGGCAAATGAAAACATCATTCAGCTGTAGCCTACGCGGAACCGGTCATCGGTGACATCAGTTTGAATGCTGGGTCAAGGAAAAACACATATAAGAAGGAGGTGATCCTCGTAAACTGAGAACGAGATTCTGTCTTCAACTCACTACGACAATCACAATCAACAATAAACGACAATCAATATATCACTATGTCAACTGAAGCTGTATTCAAAGGCTGGGCAGGTTTAGATGATAAAGCCTGTCAAGGTAATCTCAAATTTCAAGAATTCGAACCAAAGAAATGGGATGAAGATGATGTCGATGGTAAGTTTAATCAAATCCCATACCTCGTCGTATAGGAGTGGCGTATGATACAATCAACGACTTGACAGCTGACTATCATGGCGTGCACTATAGTAAAAATTCTATACTGTGGTATCTGTGGATCGGACGCATCTGCTCTTTCCGGCGAATGGGGTCCAGTCGACAACGTCTGCCCTCAAATCTGTGGTCACGAAATCGTTGGTGAAGTTACTAAAGTTGGAACATCACCTGATAACGGTATCAAAGTTGGACAATTAGTCGGTATTGGTGCACAATCCGATTCTTGTAGAGAGTGTGATAACTGTAAAGACCGTGAGTTATACTTTTGACTTTGTACTCTGAGGAATTCGTATAGATCACTCAATGATTCCATTTGCAGACAAGGAGAATTTCTGTCCCAAGCAAGCGATCACTTTCAACAGTCCTTATGGTCGAGGTAATGGCAAAGGATCCATATCCAGAGGTGGTTTCGCTAAATACTGGAGAGGACCTTCAAGGTTTGCCATACCACTTCCAGATGGATTAGACCCTGATATCGCAGCTCCCCTTCTTTGTGGAGGTGTAACAGTCTTTACTCCTCTTGAAAGGTATGGTGCAGGTACAAAAGCCAAGAATGTAGGTGTTATCGGTGTCGGTGGATTAGGTCATATGGCTATCCTCCTCGCAAATGGCATGGGCGCAAATGTCACCGCCATCTCTAGAAGTGATTCAAAGAAAGAAGACGCTATGAAACTTGGCGCTTCAAATTACATCGCAATGGGAGATGATCTCAAAAAAGCATTTGAACCTCATGCTCGTTCGTTAGACTTGATCATCTGTACCAGTAGTGAGTCCTTCTTTTCTCACACTCCACATTTGATATTCGCTATGAAGACAGTCATGATGAACAGAAACTAACCTGCTCGTCTCAATTAGATCCTTCTGAATTGCCAGTCGCGGATTACTTGCCCCTTCTCAAGCCAGAAGGCACTTTCTGCTTAGTCGGAATCGTTCCCAAGCCTCTCGAGATATCAACTTTCCCTTTGATCATGGGTGAGTGTCAAAATGCCCTTATCATTTGTCGCCTTATATCATTACAACACCTCATATTGACCCATGTCTTTTGTGACAAATTGATAGGTACCGCCGCTATTGCTGGTTCCAACATTGGAAACCCTGATGCTATCTCTCGAATGTTCAAATTCGTAGTTGAGAAAAACATCAAACCTTGGATCCAAAAGTGGGATATGGAGGAAATCAATAAAGCTATGCCATCATTCCAAAAAGGTGACCCAAGATACAGATTCGTCTTGGTTAATACTGATAATGGAGGAAAACTTTGATTGGACACAAGTGCACGGCGAATAGGGAGCTCATAACGTATGGTCGGACGGTGTCCTCATTTGTACCGGGTTGAAGGGGGCGAGATCATTGGTTGACTAAATGAAATGTATGTTTGGCAATTCGTTAATCATCAGGCCAGATTACAGTATATTATTGGCAGTCGCGTTTGAGCAATCAGATCAAATACTGTACTGTTAAGCAAAAGTGCCACAGGGCGAAAAACCGGGCCCCTCGTCTGCATTAGTCATTCACTTCGTCAACTTCCCAGTGTAGTGTAAATCAATAGTGCACAAGACAGCTCAATGGCACTGCAACCATAGCGAAAAACAGATATCAAAGCTTTGGGGAGACTTCTGATCAGTTGCCGCTCGGCACTGTCCAGGTCCAGGAGAAAAGCAGAGGCGTCAACCGGGCCATGACTGCCTGCGTGACTTTTTCCCATGATGACGCATCAAGAACCTCTCGACTACCGTCTCTAGCACAATTTGACTGGCCTTCAAGAGCTCGTTACATGTTATCTCCCTCATCATCCCCCTCCACTCTTGTCCATATCCTCCACCTTCTTTTCTCCACTTGAACCTCCACCCTCGACCTCCACTATCGACAACATTAATTGAGAGCTAGAATGAAAAGTGTGATTCCATAGCCGCAATTTATTGCCCATTGCCGCTGCCGCTGACAGACTCTCAAGGCATTGCCGCTTGATGAAACAGATATAAATGGACACTTCTCACTGTTTCATGTTTTCGACAATACGTTCCCCATATCATCTCTACGACTGAAGTTCCAACGAGCCCTTGTTCAAAAATCAAAAATCATGGTACAGCAATTGACATTTCAAGATATAAACATTCCAGTCCCGGGATTTGGGTGAGTATTATTTCTGGCTCTAAGAAAGAAAAGCTCCACTATATGAGTTAAGGGTTAATCGTTCTTTGTCCATTGTAGGTGTATGGGCTTTTCACAAAGTTATGGACCCGCAAACGATGACGAGTCAAAGAGAACTTTACAAACCGCTCTAGATCTTGGATGTACTTTTTGGGATTCAGCCGTGGTCTACGGTAGAGGTCACAACGAGAAACTCTTGGGAGAATTCTTTGAGGAGACCAATTCGAGAGACAAGGTATTTGTAGCTTCCAAATGTGGTTTCGCTGTAAGTGGTTTTTCATCGTAATCCCGCAGGCGTAATCAAAGTACGTGCGTGTGAGTATATGTATCTGATAGAAAACTGTGAATAGTGCTTTGAAGCGGAATCAGGTCTGGGTAATGTCATCAACAAAGCTTCTCACATAAATGAATATATTGAAGGAACGAAAGAGAGACTTGGATCATATCCTGATCTTTACTATCTTCATCGAATAGACCCTAACACCGCTCTAGAAGAATCTATCACAGCCCTTGATGGTCTCAGGAAAGCTGGAAAATGTAAATACATCGGTCTCAGTGAATGTGGTGTGGCAACGCTACGAAAGGCCTGTTCCAGTGAGTGTCGGTTTATCTCATCCCAGCGTCTTTGTCATCCAATCCTGGACTGATTAAGTGCATGTCATGTATGATGTAGTCGCCAAAATCGATGCTTTACAAATCGAGTATTCCCCTTGGTTCACGGATCATGAAGATAACGGTTTGATCGATGCTGCCAAGGAACTTGGAGTCAATATCATAGCATATTCACCTTTGGGTAAAGGTATCCTCTCTGGAAAGTGAGTCACTTTGCAATTGATTTCCGTCCAATTGGGAGAAATTTCACAGGATAGATATCTGACAATATCATAAATTGTAGATATCGAAATCCAAAAGATTTCCCAGAAGGAGATATCAGAAGAACGATTCCTCGATTCAGCGAAGAGAATATGCCTAAAAACTTGAAGATCGTAGATGAATTTGAAAAATTAGCAAAAGCCAAAGGATGTACTCCTTCTCAAATCGCCTTAGCTTGGGTAATTAGTCAAGGTGCAATCCCGATTCCAGGTACGAAAACAAGTGATAGACTCAAAGAGAATTTCTTGGCTTGTGATATCGATCTTGACGAATCGGAATTAGCAGAGATCAGAGATTTGATACAGAGGGCTAAACCTACCGGAGCAAGATATGGTGAAGCAGCTTTAAAACAAGTAGGTCATTAATATCAATAAAAAACAAGAACAGACAAAATTCAGAATGCGAGGCCATGAATGAATATAGATTTCCTCACATCGTACTTGCCAGCGCACGTTGTTGCTGAGAACCATGAATTGTGTTTGAACCTGATGCTCGGAAAGCGAGCTGCTTCTACTTGCGTAGTGTACGAATTCAACGAAAGAATCGCATATTGTCTTCTGATTTTCTCTATGATATCCTACTTGAAAGATCACTAACCCACGTGAGAGATAAGAATGTTTGGTGACACATGTTCATGTGATCTGCCCTGAGCCGCCCCACATGACAGCGCTAGCCGTGGAGTAGACCATCTTTTGTCGGTCTTTCGTTGGTGGAGCTGAGTGATTTGGAGTCCTGCTCTGTACATAATATGTGAGAGCACGACCGTATGAAGCTGAGTAAAGGTAGAAATGACGTGATACATACTCTATAAGCTCGTTTGGGACCGCCGGTCTGAGATACGCATGCGAATAAATCCCGGTGTATGAAGTCATATTCCTTACTTTATAGTTGGAATTACGCAAAGATATCTTCCTCCTCCACTTCTATGGATATAGAGGGAATGCAGCGAATATTCTTCCTATCTCAACTTTAGTTGACATCTTTCATCAAATCTGTGTAAATCTAAATTTCATTCCAGAACAGCCTCATAGTAAACACCCAAACATGACCACTCAAGCAGTATTCAAAGGATGGAAAGGCAATGACGAAAAAGCCGTCGATGGTAATTTGGTATTCGAAGAATTCGAACCAAAGCAATGGGACGAAGATGATGTAGAAAGTGAGTAAATCCATTGGCGCTTATGATTGATGGCAATGAGCTCTCGCTCACTGTCTTGAATATATATCAAAAAATAGTGAAAATCCTATATTGTGGAATATGTGGTACAGATGCAGCTGCACTTTCGGGTAATTTCCTTCCGATCGAATCACCTCAAATCTGTGGACATGAGATCGTCGGTGAGGTGGTCAGAGTTGGAAATCAAGTTGAAAACGGTGTAAAAGTTGGGTCACTCGTTGGGGTTGGTTATCAATCTGATTCATGTAGGGAATGTACTGAATGTAAATCTAGTGAGTCTATCTGACACGATTCCTTTAGATTATGCCTCGTTTTGGACTTCACAAGTTGTATCTGTCTGTGGACGATGGAAGAGGCAGGCTGATCATACTGTATTATATAGAGAATGAACATTATTGTCCCAATCAAACAGTCACTTTCAATTCTCCTTATCATCGAGGTCATGGTAAAGACAATCAATCCAAAGGTGGATTTGCCAAATACTGGAGAGGTCCATCTCGTTTCACCATCCCTTTACCTGAAGGTCTTTCACCTGAAGTTGCCGGACCATTGATGTGTGGTGGAGTGACCGTGTTCACACCTTTGGAAAGATTTGGTATCGCCGATGCTACTGAACCGAAAAACGTCGGTGTCATAGGTGTGGGTGGTCTGGGTCATATGGGTATATTATTTGCCAAAGCAATGGGAGCAAATGTTACTGCCATCTCAAGATCCAACAGCAAAAAGGATGATGCCATGAAACTCGGTGTAGATGATTACATTGCTACTGGTGAAAACCTTAAAGACGCTTTTGCATCTTACAATAGACATTTCGACTTGGTTATTGTCACCAGTAGTAAGGCATCCGGAATCTCTCTCTTAAAAAGCTCATCCATGGGATTCTAGCTGATGATAGTGGTTCAATCCAATAGATCCGCCCGAGTTCCCCATCAATGATTATGTTTCCATCCTCAAGCCCAAAGGTGCAATCTGTTTCGTCGGAATCGTACCTAAACCACTTGAATTAGGAACGATCTCACTTATCTCAAGTATGTCAAGATATCTATCTTGGCATTTATATAATCCGAGTGTTGTTATAATCACTACGGAAATAGCCGCTGATATTTTCTCTTATCTTCGTAGGTAATATTGTTGTGACAGGGTCAAATATTGGGTCACCAGAAGGAATCGCAAGAATGCTAAAATTCGCTGCTGAAAAGAAAGTGTCACCTTGGATTCAGAAATGGAACATGGATGACATCAACAAAGCCATGTTGGAATTCCAAAAAGGTAATCCTAGATACAGATATGTGCTTGTGAATACCGATAATGGTGGAAAGCTTTAGAGAGCAGGTGAGACTACGATGAAGAGAAATTGGTAATCAAAGAGTCCAGTCGTCTTGAGTTGTACGAGGAGGTTTATATAAGTGTTGAATTGAAGGACACAGTCTATGCATGTATCAATTGTTTCCATATCCTTTTGTTTATCACAGTTCATAATGGCCCGCTTGACGCTCGGGATGCTCACCGGAGACAAATCCCTCCACTACTTTTAAGGGCCTTTGCCAAGCTTTGATAGCTAGTGGGGAATGAGTCGGAACCAGCGAGTGAGCATGTGTCGACGGCGATGACGATGGACTAGTATAAAACAACAACAAATAACATAAAAAGTAACGTAATTATTTTTTTTCAACTGTTTATAGCGTGAAATCGAGTTAGTGGGTGACTTTCGGTGCTATCAACATGACCAGTCCGGATAAGAATTATATCATCATATCATAAGAAGGAATGGAGTGCTTACTGACTTGATTCTTCAACACTGGAATATCAACAGCTTATCTTATCCTGATAAGCTATGTTCAAGTCTCCCAGAATCTCAGTTCAATAACATTATGACTTCACATCGACGACCTTCCCATTCTTCTTCTCATTATCCTCCACTTTCTCCTGTTCGATCTCGTCCTTTACCTCCGACCAATCCTCCCGATCCTCCGTTAACGCTCTTACATCCAACGACATCGCCCATCACACCATACCGAAATACCTCTCGCGCGTTTGAGCTTGACGAGCGTGAAAATGGACATGGACATGAGCAAGAACATCACGTAAAGGGCAGAAAGAGGAGTTGGTGGAAAGTTAGATTAGGTTATGGAATGTATAATGATATCAAGAATAGATTACCATGGTACATTAGCGATTGGACAGATGCATGGAATTATAGAGTGATACCTGCTACATGGGTGAGTCAAACTTTCAACAAATGTATACAAGCAGTATGATTGTATGCGGAAATTCTTTCTTACCTTTCAAGTAGTTCATTTTCTTTGCAAACGTTTTACCAGGATTAGCGTTTTCTTTAGACCTGATAGTAAGTCAGCTTGTGTTGACCTCTAATGTACATATTTTGGGATCGTACTTACGATCCACACCGTACAGGAAACTACAGGACAATATGGTGTCCAAGAAGTTTTGCTGTCATCTGTGAGTGCTCCTGACTTATCCAAACTATCCTTGAATGTGTACAAAGCTGATTATTTCGAATCACAGTTTATGGCTGCATTCGTAGCTTCATTCTTAGGTGGTCAACCACTGTTGATATCTGGAGTAACCGGTGAGCAACTGACCCAGTGCATCCATACTATGTCTCCTGTTACTGATTCGCAAGGTGGGACTGTGCAAAGGGCCTATCACCGTTTTCAACAAGACCATTTACGACATCTTCGAAAATAAAGCGGACGGACCAGATTATCTGCATTTCGTTGGATGGACTTATCTGTGGGCAGCTATATTTCACTGGATCGCAGCTTCGATGAATGGTAAGTGCACTGTTCTTCCTAGCATGACCATCTGCAAAGGTGATCACGTTTCGAAGTTGGAGCAGTATATCATCCCCAAAGATACTTATCATCCCTTGACGTCTCTCACTGTCCGGCTTGCCCAGTTCATGTTCGGACGTGCCGACTGAATTGCATTCTCGTGCTGATTTGCTGTACTATAGCTGTGCAAGGACTCAAATACGTTACTCGATTTTCGTGCGACACATTCGGCTTCTACGTGGCTGCAGTATATATTCAATATGGCATACAAGTGATTACTCGTCAATTTGGACAAACTAGCACACCAAGTGCTTTCTTAGGTATAATGTAGGTTTGATCCTAGTTTTGCCAATTGGTTACATTTCAAAGTCTTCAGGCTGATGCTTTTGAACGGGATTGCAGCCTGGCGATACTCACCCTCATACTACCTCATTATTTCAACTCACTTGCAAAATCAGGATATGTGAATAAACATTTCAGGAGGTTTTGCGCGGATTATGGAATGCCAATCACCATTATTGCCATGACTGGTTTCGCTTACTGGGGAAGATTTGATCAGTATGTCTTCCCACTTCCTCTCACATCACTGATTATCACCCTTATACAACGTCATCTAACGTGATTCACGTCGATAGGTATGTCTTGGAAGATGGGATGACTCTTCCAACTACCACAAGCTCTTTCCGACCTGCCAGTGATAGACCTTGGCTTGTTAAGTTCTGGCAGCTGGAAGGAAAATGGGTTGGAACAGCTTTACCATTTGGATTAGTGTTATTTATCCTCTTCTATTTCGACGCAAATGTCTCGGTGAGTCTTGACATTTCCTAAAATCATTCGGCAAAGTTGATTACAAGCTTAATTGAGTACCCGAACACGACAGTCTTTAATTGCTCAAGGATCCGAATATCCACTTCGTAAACCACCTGGATTTCATTGGGATTTCTTCTTACTTGGTATAACTACTTTCATAGCTGGACTACTAGGTATTCCAGCTCCAAATGGTAAGTTGTCGACAAAAATGCAGTGTCACATCCAAACTCACAAACCCTGGTTCTCTATAGGTTTGATCCCTCAAGCTCCACTTCATACAGCTTCATTAGTAGTCATGGGATATGAAGATGCCTCATCTTCATCGTCTGAAACTGTTGTATCTCCAACAGGGGAACAATCTTCATTCGAAGATCGAGAGAGGGATGTACAATTAATGGGAATGGAGAACGGGAATGGAACCGAAAACGGAGGCCAGTCACGTTCAAAGGAAAATGGTATGACAAGACGATCGAGTAATACTCCCAGTGAGATCCGTCAAAGAGGTAGAAGAAGCGGTAGTACTGCGATTGAGAAAGATGATACACCAACGGACAAGAATGAGGTACCTGTCGCTGTGGTTGAGCAGAGAGTATCTAATCTTGCCCAGGGATGCTTATGTAAGTTTATTCGCTCCTATTCGTATGACATGACGTCGGAATGCTGACGACCTTGCGCTCCAGGTCTTATTTTAATGACTAAACCATTCGAGCATGTACTTGGATTAATACCGAAAGGGGTGTTAGCAGGATTATTCGTGAGTCTTTTCTCATCCATCGAACTGATAACCAGTATGAATCGAAGCTGAATTTCCGCTATCTTCTGTAGTGGTACATGGGTTCCGATGCTTTATTGACATCAGGAGTTACAGAAAAGATGTTGTATTTAATTCGAGATAAGAGAGCTATAAGCCCTTCTGAGCCGTTAAATGGTGTTAGGAAGAGCAGAATAGTATTATTCACCTTAATTGAATTGATTGGGTTTGGAGCTACATTCGCTATCACTCAGGTTAGTTCCCGTTTCCATTCATACAAAATCACGATCGTATCTCATTTAAGTAGACGATATTGATGTTTCACTTCTGTTTCCTTATACCTCACAGACTATAGCAGCAATCGGTTTCCCAGTTATCATTATGCTTCTCGTTCCGTTAAGGGTATTGATAGTACCCCATCTTGGATTCTCAGAAGAGGAATTGGGTATTCTGGATGGTGCAGTTGCCAGTCCTTTCGTGAGTCGGTTTTATCATTCGACGTGCCTATCGATAGTTGTTTTTGTGCTGATGAAAATTGGCAATACGCAGACGATGGAATCTGTTGGAGGCTCCATTTAATCGCTTGTATCAAAGCTGTACCACCAAATCAGCCGTCAGGGCTATGTTTACCGTTAACATATAATTCGGAATTGGTTAGACAATTCCAACTCTCATAATCATAAATAAGCCCTAATGTACCTCAAGCACCCCATGCATGCTTGTCAACGTTGAGCACATCCAATCGCGTTCAGTCGAACATATCCCTAGTTACCACGGTGATCTCCTTCAGGGACCAACAGGCGATTGAGTACAGTGTAAGATTGAATAGAAATAGATATTGCATCCCAAGATGATCATGCTCGACTCTCAAAGTAAACACCAATTATTGACTCTATAGTATTGCCTTGTTTGTTTATGATATGTCCCCCCTACCAAACCTTCTTTGTCTGATTCTACACGCATATCGTTTAGATTCCAACCTATAATAAGCACATGCTATCAGTAATTTGTTTCGTCATTAACGAATGGTATTTCCACTCACCTCATTTTGAAGTAAGAAGCCCACTCTTCTTTGAGATTTAGGAGCTGTTCGACCACCTGTGGTTCTCATCTCTTGACAAACGAAGGAATCAGGAGGACCTGCCCAATCTTCCAAGACGTAATTTCCAGAATTATGAGCTGGATCTTCGCCGTGTGGACCACCGAATAAATCTAATGCCAGTTGAGTGTGTGATACACCTCCATATGTGGTGATACATCTTGGATTCACTAATATCCTTGCTGGTGTAAATGCCGAGTTTGGAATCAAAAACGCTGATGCGGGTAGTTCTTGTTGTTTTAGTGGTTCAGGTGCGGGGTTCGAAGCATCTTCAGCCATTGCATCTACATCAGTTCCTGAATCTTCATCTTCTCCAACTTGTCTTTCTTTCACTTGACTATCTCCTTCTGCATCCCTCTTTTGGAATTGGACAGTAGATTCAGGTAGGAGATCATCATCGAAATGATCTGAAAGATCCCTTTTATGTGAACCCGAAAGCTTTTGATGTCCTTTCTTACCACCTTTTAATCCACCTCTGGCGGCGTCTGTCCAAAGATCACGACAGAACCACATTTGAGTGGAATCCATACATGGCATCTCGGGATCCCAATTAGGTTGTTCTTGCGTTGTTGACAAATTATGCGATAATGGGGATGCTCGATAATGTATTTCTCGATAGTATGATTGTTCAGGATCGACAACATGGGTACCAGACTCGCAACAGTATACTTGGAAAGGTAAGTGATGAGTAAATCTCTCTGTACCCATCTTATCTCGAGGTGGACCAGCTTCAGGTTTGGAATTCGATTTAGCTTGTCGGAATAAATTTCCTTCAATATCTCGGGTTCTCCATCTATCGGTACATTCCACGATCAGCTTTGTCGACTAGATGTGGTTTGAAGTCCGCTGTTCTGATGTGGGTTGACCTAGATCAACATAAAAAGGGAAGTACTCACCGATCGGAGAAGATGAAGAACCCATTGTGCTCCGCCCAATCCATTCCACAGACCATAGCGGCATTGTTGGCCTCACTAACTCTCAAACTTTCCAAAACATCATTTGGACAAGTGAAACCTTTGAGCCAGACCACACGGTGGAATTTGATTGATCTTCTGTTCCATAATTCATGTAGAGGTTCAAGAGCCAGATTTCTAGCTTCGGCCTCTTCCAATGGGTAATACGTGGCGGCTGGATCAACTGTCATGGGAGGTACTCGTCTAATCCTGAAAGCGATACCGAGAATCGTCATTACTGATTCACATAGATCGGCCAAGGTTGGTGTTGAATCGGTTGAAGCTTGATCTAACATTGAGACGAATATATTCCTTGTACCTAATCGACGAGCGAGTTGAACTATGATAGCTAATTGATCAACCAAGAAATGATCTGCTGAATGAATCACAATGGCGATATAATACAAGTGATCTTTTGCTGCTAAATCTTCATAATGATCTTCTCTACTATTTTGTCCAAACGGTCTGACTAAAGTTGGACAAGCAGAAGCTACCCATCCATTGAATTGTAATAGATCATCGATTACAGTGCGCATCACTTGCGTATCCAAATGAGCTGTATCTTTCCCTGTTATGAAAGGTTTTTGGAATCTTGTCCAGAAATCTAATAATCCCTCTGATACTTCTTGATCAAACATATCTGGTCTATCATCTCTTCCTTGTCTGCTTTGTAAGAAAGGATATTTCGATACATCCAGATATTTATCGTTCAATAATACTCTTTCGAACACACCATGTGATTGGATTTCTTCGGATTGAGGTGATGATGAAAAGAAGAATGTACGGATGAGCAAGAACGCAAAGAATGCCAACGCAGCTCGAATAGCTAACCGTTGAGTGTGAGGAGTGAAAGCGATAGGGGAAGAAGGTGATGGTGGCATATTGGGAGTATTAATTGTTGGAGAGAGAGGTCGACGTCGACGAGATTCACCGAACCCCAGATTGGGGAAGCCTGGCGATGCTATATATGAGATCAGTGTCAGCTTTCAGAAGACGCCTACGAGAATGGTGTTGTATGTATATGTATTGATTCGGAAGAAGTATAGGGAACGTACATGAAATTTTGTCAGCTGATCACGAGCTACTGCTTGGCAGCTCGATCAGATGAGTCACAAATGATCTGTCAAATCGACACCGGTCGATCTTTTTGTTCAAAGGACCGACTGTCACAGGAAGGTCGTATAGGGGATAGGGTCGTGAAAGTTCGTGGGGAAGGATGGACGTGTCGAAGGAAGATGACCTGTGAGGAGGGGAAAGAACGCTGCTCGGCAGATCCGTTCTAAGATTGTTGATGTTGATCAGTTAGGGTATCTATTGAAGGTATAATTGATTAGTGTTTTCCAAGTTCCAAGTATCTTGACAGTCTTTCTTAATTGTGCCTTTGAGATTTCAATGCTCCGCGTCGTGACAGTGGATGAAGGATTTTGAAATGTGAATGAAGCGCGTCTCTATATGCTCTTTCATCGTATATTCCCGCCTTTGTGGCACTCTCCCTTTATCAAGTGTGGCGCACTTTCGAATGGGTCTTCAGATGTTCTTCATTCCTGGCAAGAACTCTCTGGCAGAGGGACAATGGGAGAGATGTCATCGTACAGCTCGATTTGGTGAGATCTCTGACGCATATGATTGACGACTGACACGATTTTGACTGACTGACGATCGACAGTATACTGAAATGGTGACACCAAAAGGCTAAGAGAAGGGATGTCTACTCATCAGACGCACAAACGTTGCAGGGAAGATCGCAGTCCAGTAGCACGTCATGAGAAGGAGAAATCGAAGGCTTGTTACCTTTCATGATTAGTCATCCCTTGATAATGTCTCCTTTGATGCCTAAGCGACCCTTCATATTCTCTGTCGGGGAGTTGACAGGTATATATACCGGTCGATCTATCCAGTACATTCCCAATCCCCACCACATTCTGTCTTGCCCATTCCCTCCATAGAAATTTGATCGAAACACCAAGCCGCAGAACTGAATAATAGGAATGTCCACTAACAGCTCTCGAGGAGCAGCTACCGGATCCTACGTTTATACACCTCTTTGAGTTGCTCACTCATTACAATCAAGAAAGTATAGAGTCTCCTGATGTAAATTCGAATATCGTTGTTGCCAATCCCGTTCTCCTTGATCGATTTTCAAACCAGCTCAATCTGCATACCGCGTGGGCGAGGTCTGTTTCATTTTTTTTGTTCAGGCTATCTCATGATGAAAATCACTGCCAGCTGCTCATTCAGCCATCTGAGCTTTCTAATGGTAAATGTAAATTGAACTTTAAAGCAAAAGGCGGAACCGAACGAGTGGATCCTACAAGATATCCATGTCTCACTTAGACTGATGTGTGGGAATATTGGGTTTTAGGCTTTATGGGAATGAGCAATCAATCAAGACTTGATTGAGGGTTATGTACTGAAATTTATCCTACGCGAATGATTTTACCAACTAGCTGTAACACAAATCCAACCCTCATCCGGTCCCGTTTATTAGGGTACCAGTAGAAAAACGCAGCCGGTAATCCAAAAAAAAGGGGAACGCGCTAAAACTCAAACCATCCTAATACGTGGGAACGAAAATATGACAAGAATCCCACTACCAAAAGGACATATCTACCCTCGAATCCAGTCCATCAGCTATTCAACTTACTTCGGTAAGCAAGAACAAGGTTCGATTTGTTTTCTCGGAACGGATTTATAAATATCTCTAGACGTATACTCGGAGACGGAGGCAATGTGTTGGTCTTATGTGCATCGGACGAATCTCGAAGATACCCCGATTCCCGGTACTTATTTTTGTAAACGGGAGGAGATCACCCCCATCGAAGAACGAGACTAGGGAATGCTCGGAAGAGTATGTATTCAAGAGCACGCAGATGATTGCGTCTTCAAAGATTGGATCATGAGGTGATTTCTGGTAAGCAGACTGCAAGTCAAGCAAGACGTCGGTTTTTTCTCGAGATAAAGAAAGAAGAAAGAGGCCGTGAGGATGATAGGACTACTCGATGACACGTTGGCAGAAAATACCGAGATCTAACGACTTTGAAGTTTGTTTCGTCATCAGTACGAGTAACGCAAGACTGTTGCGAGACATAGCTCTGCTTACAACACGCCGGGGGCTGGGGAAATGATATATCAAGAAACACCGGAACGCGTTTCGTATATCTCCTCAAAGTGCTGATTACCTCTCAAGCATGGGAAAAAAAGATTGCGACAAACTTCTAGATCTCCTTGATACCGTAAAATCACGGCTGGAAGTTTCCAAGCCGAACGAATCATCTTAAATCACGTTGGATCGACGAGTGTGATTCCTTCTTCTCACATACAAACGCTCATTTCTCTTTCAACTCTCCCCGTTCGCGATCCCTTTCAGTCCGTCAAACTCCGTACTCAGTCTGTCTTGCATCGACACTGGCGGCCATCAGATAGTGTGCGATGCCATTCAGAGTATTTCAAAAACAGAATGGGGACGAATAACTTGTACGGGGTGTGATAACAACACGATGGTTTTAATGTGACGTGACATATCGTAATGAAGTAGATCAGGGACCAACTCTTTTTATATGATTTTATTTCTGATAACGAAAAGATGATCAATTGTCCAAAAACCTATAAACAACCCCAATTGTGCCAACAGACTCTCATCGGAGAATTACATCACCATCTACTTCCTCGAAGTAGCTATCACAAAACTCACCTCGTATCTCTCTCGATAAGTTGTACGAGTATGTAGGTCCCCAGATGAAACATGCTCGTCCAACTGACATGATAACTCACTTCAAAAGACAATGGTTTCCCCGAAAATCAAGGGGGTTGGTTTACTTAGATATGTGTAAAGTATAAATCGTTACCCAGGTCCAACTCCTTGCTTGTTTTTGATAAACAACTAAAAGAGCCGAAAAAAAAAAAGCCAAAACATCATCATCATTCGGTCATGCACATGCAAGATGATTCTTGCATTTGCGTACTTGTTCGTTACCTCTTTGTTTCACTCTAAGTAAGGGACGGGATACATGTGTTCCTTTTCCTTTATACTACTATCAACTATTAGAATAAAGTGTCTCATCGTTGGAAACTAAAAAGGTCCGATTGGCAAGAAATGGATTCTTATCGCACATCCGTTGGCTCTCTCATGATTCCCTCCATCTCATTATTATACCTAGCAGTTAGTATAGGGTTGTAACGTCCGAATAGTCCCAAATCTGTCAACGACTGACTTAGTCTGTTGGTCGTGGGAAAAATAAAAAACGGTCGAGTAAAAAAAGTTCATGAGATTCCAATTTACATTTCACGGAAAAGAAAGATTAAACTTATAAGTAAAGGAATAAAATATATATGATCAAATCCCAAGCCACTGTTCGCTTTCTACCAATATATAGCTATACTCATCATTTGTCCCTCTCATTTCATTGATCCGATATATCATAGATCCAAAAAGCTCCTTGAAGTTCAAGCTCGTCCCATTGCCAAACTCAATCAAAAGGAAAGATAAATTCAAGAAGCGGACTGTTTCAACCTATTCTGTCACCCGAGACCCCCATTCCTTTGTTTAGTCATTACCTTCACGGCCATTCAAGCTTTAGAACGGGTCTTTTCTTTACCGTTGACGTTGGTACTGGAGTCTATCAAGTTACATATTTGAAACGTTCACCCGAGCCCGTTGTTCCTTATTCAAGCCTTCTCAATTCTGAATTGTTATTCGTCATCTGACATCAGGACGAGTTGACATTTGTTGGAATCTTGACATATATCAAATTTGCCTATTTTTACAACACAAAAACTTTCTTCTTTTGGATTTCCCATCATAGTTCCCAGCACATTGAGAGATCGAAAAGCAAAGATTAGCAAATATGTCAACTACAATAACAAGATCACCTTCACCGACCTTCACCTCTTCATCATCTTCACCATCATCATATTCTCGTCGATCATATTCGTCTTCACCTGCAGCATCGCCAGCACCTTTTCTCACACCTAATCCATTCGATAACACATCTACTTTCTCAAGACCTTTACCACGTAGATTGCTTTCTTTACAACCTACTAGACCTTCACCTTACCCAATAACATCCCCCATTTCACCACTTGTCTCCCCCATTTCACCCATATCCTCTGCTACCATCCTTAACCCTACGAGCAGCGGTATTGGAAACGGTAATGGTAAAGGTCGACCTGGCCTAGGTAAAAGTTCGGGCAGACCTGGAATATCACATCGATCACATTCATTCTGTGCATCTGGAAATAATTCAACTTATGCTTTAGCTTCTGCACCCTCTAAACATCTTTCTCCGGATAAAAAAATCTTGGTAGCACCTCCATTAGAAAGAACTATAAGTTCATTAGGTTCAAGAGGTAATTGTTCACCACCGACTCAACAAATGCAAAGACCTTTTAAAGGCAGTTCAGACTTTGATGATTATCCAAACAAAATTAAAGGACGAACAACACCAACTAGACCAAGAACGCCTTTGGGTACTATCGAAGGTGTGTTAAGTGAAAAAGATATAAATCAAGTGAGTCTCGTTTCATTGTGTCATCCTATCCTGGCTTGGCTTGTTTGGACAACAGTATCTAATCATCCTGTTTTCGTTTTTAGTCAACACACAATTTCACTAAACAAAATAACAACCAAATACCTCAATCTGTGATTCCTACTATCTTCGTACACCCATCAACTACACCACCTAGACCATCACTTTCAACGATGCGTAACCCTTCCAATGATTCTTCAAGATCTTCATCTTACACGATAATGACACCTACTACACCTCATGATCTCCTATTCGGTAGCATCCAGGAAGACGAAGAGGATTTAGAGAGTGTCAAAAGCGTCGAGTTGGCAGTTAGCGATTTAGTAATTTCCTAGTTTAACATAGATATGTTCTTTTCGTGACAGGACATTATATAGGTTATCATCATTCAATTCAGCTTCCATTCTTATTACCTTTAGCTCTTTGACTATCTTTCTAGCTTGTCTTTTCGGGTCCTTTATGATTTTAACGAACTTTATACCTTGTAGCAAATAACGATTATCTCTTCTTTTCAGCTTCATTTATGATTGTATCCTCATCACGTCTTCTGTCCTTTTTGTTTATACCAGGTATTCCCATGTTTACGTGTTTTTCCAACTTTTGGGGTTTATTCGTGTTTATTTCTCTGTTGGCGGGTGAATGAAGAAAGAAGTCAAAATATATACGATTTTTAACGAATGAATCTCTATGCGTTCTCGACCGAAGTCGCACCACGCATGAAGATGAACAGTAATTACGTCGATACATTCCACCAAGCTCAGTACCGACTACATATCAAATTAAGTAGAACCTTGTAGCAATCTCAGAGCTAAAGCTTCTTCATCTTCTAAGCCACCTTGCTCCTCTATTTCGTCGTCGTCCTTGAACTTGTTCTTCCTCTTCTTCTTGTTCCTGACCTCAGGTTCTGGTGACGGCGATGCAACGCTTTCCTCTAAATCGGTCTGATCTTCATCTCCACCGCCTAGATAAGCAACAGGTTCGTCTCCTTCGTCACTCATATACTCATTACGCGCCTGTTCATGGAACAAGCGATCAGCAAGTGCACTAGGGGGACACGAGGAACGTTCATGGCTTACCTCTCTTTCTCTTTCCTTCCTCTTCCTCTTGAGTTCTCTCTTTTTCTCCCTAGCAACTTCCTTATCAAACTTGTCTTCGATCTTCATTCGTTCTCTTTCCTTCTCCAAGAATTCTTTACGTTTTTCTTCATTTCCAAATTCATTCTCAACATCTTTACCGACTTCATAAAAGTTTCTAGCCTCTCCAGTTTCTTCATCAAATATAATCTTATCTGGCATAGGTCCATTCTTCAATTTGGATTTCTTGGATGTAGCAGCTTTCAGTTTCCGCTTTGATAGATCTTCTGATGTGATCAAAGGTTCTTTCATTTCTTTTTCTAAAGCTTCGGTTCCCTTTCCTTCAGCTACTTGGAGTGTTTCTTCTCGGTCAGAATCTCCTTCGTCTCCAGACAATGCATGATCACGCCTTGCAATTGTGAATACATCTTCATCTCCTTCTTCGCCTTCTTGACCATCTTCGTGTGATACCAATGCGGTGTAATGGGGAGTGAGGATGGATTGATTCGTTCGCTCGAACATTCGATCGTATTTGGTTCGAACAGCAGGAGCAGCTTGTGGCTGAAGATAAACCGAGACGATTGTTAGTATCGCATAGCCGAAATGAAGAATGAGCCGATACTCACCTTGCCTGCAGTAGATACCTCACTACCGCTCTGACTTCCTTCATCATCATCTTCTTCATCCTCACTTGCAGTTTCTTCGACCTCTTCTTCGGATTTATCTTCGTCTTCACTACCTTCCTCATCCTCCCCTTCCGATTCCTCGTCACTCCCCACAACCCCTCTTTCTAAGACTTCCTCCTCTTCATTGTTCTTCTCGTCCTTCTTTGATCCACCCTTAACTTTTACGGCCTTCTGCTCGGCGAATTTGATCTGAGGCGCACCCGGTAGACCCATACTCTCTGCAAATGCCTCGGCGGGTAGCTCGGAGAACTTGAAGATCGATCTGTCTTTTTGGATATGAATGGATTTCATATACGATATGAACGCCTGAGAAGAGGTGATGCAATGTCAGCGTTGATCTCAAGCGTGATTAATGGACGACGTGGTATATGTAACGCACTCTTTGTCCGAGGTATTTGATCTCAGGCTCTCTAAAAGCGAAATTTTGCATTTGTTGTTTCAAATTACCCATTTTACTTTCTTTTATTTTGATTTTTTTCGGTTCAATCATTTTTTCATTCCATCTAGAAGTCATACCTTGTTCTTCACTTGGACATAAGAATGTTAAAGCATGACCACCTGCTTGATATCTTGCTGTTCTTCCAACTCGATGAATGTATGTATCTACATCATCTGGACAATCAAGTTGTATTACCCAGTCTACAGCAGGGAAATCTAATCCTCTGGCAGCAACATCTGTACAAATCAATAAAGCATGTTTTGATGTTGAAAACTTTTGGAAAATCGATAATCTAGTAGGTTGTTTCTGTTTTCCGTGTAAATGCATTAACGGTAAACCTGGATGAAGTCGACGGAAAGTCTCGAAAATAAATCGAACCTAAATATACCATAAAAAGTCAGATCCCACATATCGACATAGGGAAAAATAGATTGTTCTCGAGATCACGAGTGAAAAAAAGCTTACCTGTTTACCTGAAGTAACAAAGACGATACCTTTCATCTTCAAGTGACTTTTCACGAAACCCCATAAAGCGTCTAACTTCTTTTCTAATCCAACGACAGCATAATACTGTTCCAAATTTGAAGGGACGACTCCTTCTTCTCCTGCCTTGTTACAGTTTATGTACACTGGTTCGTGCAAAGACAGTTTCGCCAGCGCGGCCAAATCTTTAGTTTGAGTGGCCGAGAATAGCAATGTTTGACGATTAGGTTTTGAGGAGGAAGAAGAGACTACTCCAGGTGAGAAATGCCCTATGATAGCTCTTAAAGCAGGCAAGAATCCCAAGTCTAGTAACCGATCTGCTTCATCCAGCACTATACATCCAGAATTATAAGCTCATGCGAGAAAAAAATGACGAAAGGTTGTGACTCACCTAAGACTTTGACACCTGAAGATTCGAAACCAACGGTACTATCCAAATGTTGTAATAATCTTCCAGGAGTTGCTATCAGTATATTCATTCTTCCCAATCTATCTTGTTCTTCTTTCAAAGGTTTCCCACCTATTACCAATCCAGCTGAAAATTGATGATATTTTCCTATATCCCTTAACTGAGTGAAGGTCTGTACGGCTAATTCCCTCGTAGGCGAGATGACGACAGCACCCAAACCATCCATTGGTCCCCATTTATCTTGATATAACCTCTCCAACATGGGAATCAAGAAAGCGAGCGTTTTGCCCGAGCCTGTTTTAGCTGATCCAAGTAGATCTTGACCCTTCAATGCGGGAGGTATAGCAAGACATTGAATCGGGGTAGGGTTAAGGAAATGACTACTCTTTAGACCTATGACGATCTGTCAGCTGAACACTCTGCATCAACATGGAGGAGCACCAATGAGCTCACCTTTGAGAGTACGGGAAGAAAGTGGAAGTTCATTGAAAAGTGTGATTTCAGCTGGAGGACTCTATTATAGGAAGTTGTCAGATTCATGTCTACCTATTGTAGCCTCTCGTCAGCTTACCCAGTTATCAACCCTCGCTTGAAGTTCTTTCAATTCTTCATCCACCTTCAATCGCTTAGCTTGATTAGACTTCAATCTTGGTTGAGCTTGTTTTCCTTTGCCACCTTTACCTTTCCCGCCGGCGGTTGCCTGGGAGGAAGAAGCTTTGTTGTCGACAAAGGCCATTGTCACTGAGTCCTTCCAGTATTCCTATCGATTCAAGCTGTGCAATGATGACCTATGACAACGATATGAGAACAGGTTCGATCCAGGAGAAACGACAGGCAGAGATATACTCAAACTTTTTTATTACTTTTCTAAACAAAATTGGAAAAATATCTTTGATAGCCACGTGGATTGGGGTGCCTGATACGCACGCATATATAGCCCTACACCGTGGGAAAGCTGTGTTCATGTCAAACGCGTAATGTGGGGATTTTACCGATCTTGTAGAAATGAATCCCATAACTTCTTAGGATGATCCAGCTCAAAGATCAAGGAAGTGCAGCTCCGCAGGTCAGGACCACTGAACTACTGTTCTGTACTTATCACCGGGAAAGAGGGAAGCCAAGGGATCTCATCAAAAGGTCATGGCTCGACCGAGAAGCACTCCTGGGTCCGGAACGACGGCTCGATCATCCCCTCGGCTATCGTCAGCCAAATCCACACCATCTAGATCAGCCAAGAAACCATCCACTCCCTTGAAGAGTTCAGTCAGCTCGACAACCACAAGGGGTAAGTGGATTGAAAAATCAGCCAAAAGATCACCTTACTTCTCCAAAACCCAATTCAAATCCAATTCCAAGTCCAAGTCCAGTGTCAAGTCGAAACCTCCGACAAAAGGGAAAGGTAAAATTGAGAGCAAAGCTAAGAGTAAGGTGAAGCAACACGTAAATGATGACGAAGAAGAAGAAGGTCAATCACCAAGTGGATTAACTGAATCTGAACAATCTTCTACAAGCGATGATGAAGGCTCAGAAGATAATTTCGATCCTTCATCGCAAAGTGAATTGGATGAACCTATCGATGAAGAAGACGCATCAGAAAACGATTCTGTAGATTCTGATTTCATAGACGAGACAACCTCCAAGAAGAGAAAGTCAACTTCCGGGAATAGTGGCAAAAAGGGCAATAACGCGAAGAAGACTAAACTGAATAGTGGGAATGGAAAGAAATCAACTGGAAATGGAAGTGTACATATTGAGGGATATGAAGATGAGGATGACGATGATGAGGAAATTGAATTGGAAGAAGGTCAAGAAATTGCTGGTAGGATTTACCCTGCGCCTAAAACCGGTCAAGGTGAGTTCTTGAGCTTCACATTGACCAACCCCCAGCAGTACCGACCACAATTTGTATCAGGCTGGTAGAAGCTAATGGATCTGGTTGAATAAACAGTGCCAGCTGGACGTATATCACAGAACACGTTGAACTTCTTGAAGAATCTGCAAATACCAGAAAGGAATGATCGCGATTGGTTCAGATCACACGAACCAGCATTCAGACAAGCTGAGAATGTGAGCTAAATTCTAACCGCTCTCAGCGTTAAGAAGAAATAGAGTATGTAGCTGATCATCGATGTTACTCGTAGGAATGGAAAGCTTTCGTCGGAATGGTTCAAATGAAATTCCATGAAGCTGATGACGAAGTACCTATACTACCACCCAGGGATATAATCGTGAGTTGATCACTCCTCGATTCGATGATCGTTGTTCCTAGCCGGTCAAAGATCCTGGGCTATCCTTGGTCAGTTGTTTTCAAAGTGCTGATATTTCAAACTCACAATATAGCACCGCATATATCGAGATGTACGATTTTCATCTGACAAAACGCCTTACAAGCGCAATTTCTCAATGTCAACATCTAGAGGTGGACGTAAAGGGATATGGGCCGCATATCATTTATCGATATCACCTAATAACCGATCATTGATAGCTGCAGGTATTTGGCAACCTGGTAAAAATGAATTAGCAACTATACGACATCATCTCATCTCTGATCCACAACGTTTTCGAAATATAATTCAAGATGAACAATTCGTTAATCTTTTCGGAGAAGCAAAGGAGAAAAAGGGTAAAAGACAAAACGTTTTTGGTAATGATGACGCTTTAAAAGTAGCTCCTAAAGGTATTGAAAAAGATCATAAAGATATTGATTTATTGAAATTGAGAAGTATCGCTGTTGTCCATCAGTGAGTGCCTCTACCGAGCTTGAGATATTTAGACCAAAAACGACTATGACGGTAAAAGGGGCGAAACTATCCAACTGACATCTTCGCTGTACTCCACAGGTTCACTGACGAGCAAGTCATCGCTAAAGATTTCCAAGAACAGCTTTATGACGTTTTAGTGGTCATGCGTCCTCTCGTCAGAATGTAAGCTATATATAGATGGCAAGCTGGGATTGGTTGGCTGATACATTGAGACAGGTTGAACGATTTCATATCCCTACCGCCTGATGCAGGGAATAATGGTCACGATGACGATGCGAATAATGCTGTAGAAGAAGCGGACGGAGAGGGCGATGGCGACGAATGATCAGACCAGTTTATGTCAGAACTCTGTTATGAGGATACAACACAGAGGTGTTACATGTATTTTAATACATCAGGTTGTACAAACAGAAACATGTATTCTGGAACAATGTTGTTCCGGCTTGACGATCGACTTGAGTTGTACTATAGACATACTATGCTTTTACTTTGTGTCTGGGTGTCCATGGACCTAAACTGTTATCGGCGTAAAAGTCCATTGGATAATCACCTTCACCCATATCTTTCTTGCCTTTAGTTTCTTTCGATTCCAATGACAGTCCACCCCAACCTTTGATCCTACCAGAGGCTACACTAGCTTCATACGGACTTAGAAGCGGTCTCGAGAATGCGTAACCCCAATCAATCGATAATCTAGGACAAGAAGTTTGGATAAAAGTCGATATTTCTTCCGGAGGTAACAAGGATAATTTTGCAGGTGATAATTCTGATAATAACAGTAATAAAGGTGGTATTGAATCTTCTGGTAGATTAGACGTTACAGACTGAATCAATGAAATGATTAGCGTTCATGTCGAATTAGTGGAAGGTATATCCCAAAGAAAAACTCACTTTTAACACGCTTAGACTACCTTGTCTACCTAGTGTTCCCAGTAAAACGGCCCAACTTCCACTTCCCTTTTCCACTAAACCTTTCCTAGCTTCTTTAACCGCATCACCTCTTATTCCTCTCATCTCAGTATGTTCATATGTCTCTCTGGTGAACTTCTTGGAATATGGGTCATATCGGAATGCAGGTACTGTTGGATTCGCTATCATGATTGATTCAAGATGAAATCGACCGTCTCCCACATAACTGCAATTCAGAAAAAGTTTTCGGTCAGAAAAGAAAACGAGTAATGAATGGGGTGAGCAGGGACAGTAACTCACATTAATCCATCAATTTCACCCAATTTAGGTGCAGTACAGCCCAAAACTTCACCAGGCGAAAGAGGCTTCACTTGAGGTATTGTTATATCATATTTACCTCTCCAAATCCCGATTTGATTTTTCTTGACTTTCATCAAAGTACCATTGATTCCATCTTCAATTTCGTCCTTCTCGTTAGAGTCATCTTCTAAAGGAGGTAAAGATTTCACTAAATCATCACGTAGATGTTGAATCGAAGCTACGAATTGAATAGTTGAAACTAATGCCAATCTAGTAATCTTCTCATTACCGTCTTTTACCTCTACTCCTTCTCCTATTTCCGATGGTCTGCTTGATATTTGATTTTTCTGGGCAACTCGGTCTTCTTCTTCAAGTGCTATAGGAACTGGTGCACCTGGTTCAGCACCAGTTGCACCTAATATCAATCGTTGGAAAGCCTCTCGATCGGATGGGAAATTTCGTCGAACAGATAATGATAAATGTGGTGTATCAATTGCTATTTCAACGAAGATATATAATGTCTTCAATGTTGTTTGAGATACCGGTACTGAATTCAGATTCACAATCGAGTGTTAGGATTCCAATCCCTTTTACAAAAAACGCAGATATACTCACTCAGACATGAGTGTCCATAATGAACGATCATTTCTGCACCCATTTCTTTAGCTGTATAATCGTCTATACCTATTCAGTTTATTGCAATTGTGGATATCAGCTTTCATTCAACCAAGCGATATTGAGAAAAGAAAGCTGAAATAGACTCACAGCATGCTCCATACGTTACATCGGCAAGCAACATCGGTAAAGCTCCTGTAAATCTATTATGTGAACATATCAAGAATTAGCATTCTTCTGCACCTGAGACAAATCCACCTGGTTCCGGGATATCCAGACCAGACATACGTTTCTATGATATCCGCAATTGCGCAACCATACATCATCAGTCCTTCAGGCATTTGTAATGCTACAGAAGTTACTTTATCTCTTCTGATATGATGTATAGTTTTATGTATTTCAAAATTATAGTTTCCAGGTAAAGCTAATTGAGAAGATTGATGTATGAGTATACATTCTTCTCATGAGATATACTCTGTGGGAACTCACCTGCAATAGCAGCGTTCAATTGAGTGTCATTCAAAATATCATCAGGAATCAGATTCGCTACTCTCCGAATTGGTGTTCGGGAAGATGAAGAAGAAGAAGATGCTTTGGAACTTCCTACGAACCTCTTTCGAGGTTTTGTCGGTCGTGGTACCGAAGGCTTATCAATCCCTTCTACAGCTTCCATGTTCGATTATGTTTTGGCCTGGGTCAACTCGGAGGATGACAGAAGTCAGTTATCGAATATGATGTTTTTGCGATGAGAGTGTTCAATTCTTTACAACTTTTTCTGACCGACCGAGTGGCAACTTTCCCACGGTTGTCATAACTTTCGAAACATGCTCTAACCAACCTGCTTAAACATACAGTCAAAAGTTCTACTTTGCACATATCTCAAAAACGATATTTGATCAACATAGCATCCGTTCCGCATTCAGCATCATTGTGATATCACACTGGATACGATGGAGAACAATTTGGCCGCGAATGCCGCTGCGCGAAAAGAACGTCTGATAGCTCTCAGAAGGAGGAAAGAAGGTCAAGATTCAGCTAATGGGGAACCGTAAGTTCTCCTTCCTTTCCTTCTTCTTCATCCTAGTCGATTTGGAGAACCACTGGGACATGACCAAGAAATCGTCCAACTTCTTTCCCCATATCAGCCATTGTGGCCGATAGAATGTGATGACTTTGGATACTAATGAATCTTCCTATTTACCGCGTTGCGCTTAGATCACATTTCGCATTCAAACAGAGAAATTACGATCCTGAGACTCGAAATCTAAGGAAAAGAGGTGAAGAAGATGATAATGATGATACAGTAGAGAAAGCGGTGGAAGGATTGGCTGAACAGATCATAAAAGAAGATGAAGAGAAAAGGAAAGAGGAATTGGTGAGTGAATCGATTCCCTCGTACAATAACGAATAGGATCAAATGCGACATATCCCTTCCTTTCGTGTCGATCATCTTACAGGCCAGAGTCGTGCCAACGCCAACGCTTGATGTGTATAGGACTTATTCAATATCCAACCGAAAAGAGCGAATTGGGATTTGAAAAGAGATATGAATAATAGAATGTCAAAATTAGATAGAAAAACAAATGAAGCTATCGCTACCATATTTAGTGAGTCATATCACATATTCCGCATGTATACTTCCTTGTAAACTGATATCATTGTGTTAGGACAACGGCTACAATCGATGAAAAAGGACCAAAATGGTCAAGTTGACTTACTGGCTAGTATGAATGCTCAAGAACAAGAGAGGGACGAAGCTGCAGCTGAAAACACAGATAGTGATGATGAGTAAAGGGGCGACACTTCATGTAAGGTGTAGGGTGCAAGGGGGAGCGTTGAACAGCAACAGAGGGACTGAAGATAGATGTCAAGATATCAACTGGATTTACATGTACCTTTATGTATCAATAGCTACCAATCAATCTTACCACTACAGACAGTGAAGGAGTATTGCAAGTGGAAGGAGGGAAGGGGGAAGAGCGTCGAGTGACTGTGACAGTTGGGGCTGGAAAGATGATCGACTTCATTTTTTCCAACTTGTCAGGTTGCAATCGTGCCTTCATCTGCCGAGTTGGATCGGTTGCATTCGATATGCCTATATCTAACTAATATAATGATAAAAACTAGATCATACAAAAATGCTGAATATCCTTTTTCCCTAAATCAATACTACCTGAATTTCTGGTTTGCTACAAGTTGGATTGTACTTTTTATATGCTTACAAAATATAATGCTCAATCTCCCTCTTTGTCCTTTCAATTTCATGCCGTCTATACTCATCGATCATGCTCTGGAATATCTCCCCAAATCCTAATGATTACCATCTCGACCACATACCCTCTATGCTGAATGACATCTCTGCTTACTCCTGAAGCAGGAACTTCCATAATCCCTCATTGTCTTTATAATCATGATGGATCAGACTGACCAACCACCATTCGCCTGATATGCCTTCCAAAAGTTTCCTTGCAGGTGAATGTCTGGGATAAAGTAATGACCACTCTGTCCAGATATCGAATGCTTCCTCCTAGGAAATCAATTTTTGTCAGCAGGTGACATAGTTTACCGAATGAAAGTAACTCGACAGGACGGGAGATACTCACTTTCCAAGCCAAGAATGATTCACCTTCGATGATAGTAGACTGAACGATTTCTTGTCCAGGGAAAACACCCCATGTGACAGCATTGACTGTATCTTCTTCAGTATTCGTTCTGAAGTCGCCCTATTAGAGAGATGGTCAATACAAGGTTCATTGAGCAGCTGATATGAGATGAAAACTACACACTTTCTTGTTACCGGCATACATGCTAATTGCGCCGTTACCTTTCCTCTCGATTTTTTCTTCCAGTTCCTTGACCTGTTCTTCTTTAACGAAAAACTCGACGAAGGCTTTTTGGAAAACATATCCTCCTCTTGGGCCCCAACCGTGGATTGGGTCTTCCGATTTAGCTGCATCCACAGCAGGCTGTGAACCGACTGTCCAGTGTTTCAGTTTCTCAGAATTCAATTCCAGGAGATAAGGTAAGATAGTTAACGATTCAGGAGATAAAGGCAGATCACAAAATGGTGTTGTAGGTGTTTCAGGTGCCGAACGAAGATATGAGGTGAAGAATAATGATAGTTCGTTAATCGTAGTTGGTGTACCCCATTCTTTCATCGCTTGAGCGGCCTGTCAAATGTATTAGGAGCATATTCTTACCATAAAAGAAGAGAAACCTTGTTCACTTACGGTGATCTTTAAACCACTTCCCCAACCATCAATCTCACCATAAGCAGGACTTCTAACATCGGTAAATCTACCATTAGGATATTCATCCCAGCTATCTTCACCACTTGGACCATTATTTGAACCGGCCGCGCCTGAAGTACCCAAACCTTTCTTGGGTGCAGGAGGTAAAGCATGATTTGTCAAACCCCATTGAGCGAGTTGACTAGCTTCACTTGGACTGATCGATAAATCTGACATTTGATTCGGTAATGTGCCATTTGTCGAGTGTCCATTTATGGCTAAAGCTCCATTGGGCTGAGGTGAATCGTCTTCAATCAACCTATTATGTCTTGATAAAGGAGAAGATTGATTTGGTGATGAAGAGGACGTCCATTTGAGATTTTCTAATATGGTTCTAACAGATTTTTCTAAATTGAGTGTACAGAAATGTATACCAGGAACTAATTTTGAATCTAATATCCTTTGAACCATCTTAGTAGCTAATTCAGCTCCGTATTTCTTGACTGCTGAATCATCAGATGAAATGGGTAACAAATCAGACGAAATTGATTCTGGAACAGGACATTTTGTTAAATTGACTAATCTTCGGAATGAAGCGAAGTTCTGAATTGGCATAATACCAGGTATGATAGGTTGAGTAATACCTGTTAACGCAAATCCCAACCGTATCAGTATTATGCTCCTTCTTCGGCGAACCCGCATTGATAAGACATTGTATTATGCTCACCTCTTTCCCGGCATGTTTTGACCCAATCTAAGAATCCCTCTACGTCGTAAAACAGCTGAGTGACAATGAAATCCGCTCCAGCATCACATTTGACTTTCAGATATTGTAGATCACTCTCATCGGATTCACTGTCTGGATGTGGAGTTGGATATCCCGCTACACCAATACAGAAGAAATCATCGTGATTTTGTCGAATGTAGCGAACTAGATCATCGGCATGTTGGAAATAATCAGGTTGGGGATTAGGTTCAGTTGCATATTCTTCTGATCGAGGTGCGTCTCCTCTCAATGCTAAGATGTTTCGTATTCCTAATGATTTGCATTTCTGTTGTGAATGTCATCATAAGCTTCCTTTGATTCTCATTCACATTGCGAGAAACAGCCGATCAGTGGAGTGGCTATTTCTACTCACCTCTAAAGCTTGATCAACTTTTTCTTTGGGCATATTGGTACATGTGAGATGTAAGATCACTTCTAGACCTAATTTGGTGACATGTTCAGCCAGCTCCAGTGATTTGTCAGCCGTTGATCCTCCAGCTCCCCATGTCACAGATACCGCCAGAGGAGACGGCAAAGGCGCAGAAGCCAATCGTTGGATCCTATCGAGTAAATTGACCAGACCAGCTTCCGTCCGAGGTGGGAAGAACTCGAACGTATGGAATGGGCCATTTCGGTCGGTGATTAAAGAAGCAAGGGGCGCCATGACGTTTCCGATTTGATGCTGTAAACCTCTCTCAGAACAGCGATGCAAGAGTAGGAAAAGAACAAGATATTTCCATTCGAGTAGTTTCAATGAAAAAAGACAAGAGAAAAGTCAAAGAAAGACGCCATAACAGCCCCCGGGTCATTTTGATTCCGCTACCTCGCCGCTTTGATGATTACGTATTCATTTCATAATCCTGTAGCAGCATCCTTTCGCTTTAAATCGAAATTTACATATATTTTATGTTTCATCGATATGAATGTTGAGTATCGTCCAGCTATCAGCTATCTATCATCCCTGGTGAGGGGGAAGATGTCTAGTGCAAAGCACACAATGTGGGAAGCATGATAATGAGTCTGCTGGAAGTTATCTTTGTGAATAAAGCAATCTATACTGAAACGACCTCACCTTTACAATGGACTGGATTGCAAGACTCCGGCTGTTATCAATCCCGACTATTTGTGCTTTTCTAAGCTTTGTGTTTGTTGTCATAAGACCTTGGTCCAAGATAGCGGGACAGTAAGCTAGTATTCTCATCTGAGGTTTATGAAACATGAGCTGACGTTTCTGCGATATTTTAGATGGGCTTTCCTTGTCTACACTTCTAATCTCATCTTCTTCTTTCCGAGAGGTAGGATAAGTGTTCAGCTCGAATCTACAGGTAAAACCGTCTTCGCATATGACACAGACCTGAGCTGACACATACGTATATACAGTCCTCGGTACAATAGGAGGCGTGTTAGGATTGGCTTGGGCCACTGCTACTTTAGCTATTGCAGCATATTGTGGAAGGAAATACGGACCTGATTCGTCGCAAAGTCGCGCTATCCTCGGATTAGGTCTCGCCCTCTTGGCACTCACAGGTAAGTATCATCTAGCTTACTCACTACAGGAGGACTGTGACTAATCGAAGATTATAAATTCATCAATCCGATTCAGTCGGTTTCATAAGAAGTTATTCACATCGATTAAATGTCTTCTCGAAAATCGCTATATTCTTCCCTATTTTCATGTTGACAAGTCAGCAATCAATAACGCATGTGAGCCCCGTCTCTTGTAAATAGTTTGGAACGACTAGAGATACGCATATTGACATTCGAAAGCAGGCTGAAGCATCACTTTTTTTACAACAATTTTACGTTGTAATCTTCTCTGCTGTTTTCGCCTTATTACCTACTCTACTACTTGCACCACATCATTCATCCAATCAATTAGGAGAACATATCAACGAATCTATTCAAATCATATGTTCACTTCTTCCGATATCAATATCAAATTTACTGGACGTGGATCGTCCTTCAACTCAATACCACCCAAACCCTCATTCGACAGAGGCTAAATCATTAGAAGCTCAAATCGAACCTCCAAAAATCCCAACTCAAGATAGTCTTGCCAAACGACTTAAAGCGACAGTAGCAGCCTTGAAGATATCAAGTGCATCATATATCAAAGATAGTAGATTACTTGAAAACAATTCTGCTTCTTTGTTGGCAGTCATCAAATCCATCCAAAGACTTCAAAGGAATTCTTTACTTGGTCAAACAAGTCATGCACCTGGAGAAAGGATTAAATCCGCTTTACAAAAGTCTTTCCCGCCTTCTAGACCAAACAGTGCTATGGGAAGTGAAACACCCAAACGTCGTAGATCTATCAGTTTCAATAAACATAAATCAAGATCCTCTATTTCTTCTGAAGTAGACAACGATACTTGGCCAAGACATAAACTTCGTCATCTTACAAGCAACTATGGCCGTCCTACAGACTCTCACAGGACGATACCGTTATCTACAAGACCTGACCTGAAAGAAGCAAGTCAAAATCTTGTGGACACTATCGTTGATGCTTTACAAGTAGTCAACCTAACATTGGTCGAGAAATTCCATTGGCCTTCACTCGAGTTGAAGAAGAGTGAAACAATGGGAGATGAATTATATGATGCTAGAATCAGATTAGAAGATGTTCTGACCGAAGTGCAAAAAGCTCTAGGAACACTACTCAGTGGTTCTGAAAAAGGTCTTTTCCATCTTACGGACCACGAACAAGTTGGACCATCTTCATCTTCGGAGACACCGCTTTCAGCGGGTCACGAACCACATATTACATTTTCAGAGTCAACAGACGTTACGAACCTTTTGAGAAACAAAGACAGATTCAGGTTAGCTTTCTATATGACTGCTCTCCTCGATCTTGCTCGGGACGTCCATGCCATCACAAACACCGTGATCGGGATAAGTGGGCGAGAGTCGACGCCATACAGTTGGCTGGGTATCTTCAGTTTGGAATGGATGAGACACGATAAAGAAGATGAACACGATGAAAACGGAGTCCAGGCGCCGAGTAAGTACGAATGCTCCGAAAATAAGTCTTCACAGTAAGCCGATACTAACGATGTGCTCGCTTTGCTCAGATGAAACGGATCTTGTGATGGAAGAGGAACAACCCAAAGATGAGACGAAGGAATACCAAGATATGGACTTTGTCACCGCAACTCTGCACAATAGACGATCTCTTGTTGAGCATGGAGATATGAGAGACAGATTTGTTAGAGCCTGGAGAAAAGTATGGGATCAACATGGAGTTATAAGGGGTCGAATTATGCTATCGCGATTCTTTCATCAAATCAAACATTCACGACATGTGCTGTTCTCCCTCAAGATGGGTCTTGGTATATCCTTGCTATCGATTCCAGCTTTCTTACCGCCAGATTATGCAGGCAGGAAATGGTATGACAGTTCGCGTGGAGGATGGATGGTCGTTTCTTATATGTTCGTTTTGGAAGATACAACTGGAGCAATCTTGAAAGTTGGTTTTTTGAGAGGACTGGGCTGTCTCATAGGAGCTGTGATGGGATATATCGTGAGTCGATAATTTTGACCTCTAATTGCGATTTTACTGTTAGACTCAAACTAACTTTTTTTGTTGCGAAACCTTAGTGTGCCATCATAGCTCGCGAGAACCCATATGCTCTGGTGGCATTGGCAACAGCATGTACTATACCTATATCATGGCATATATTATTCAACACTTCTACACCTGGATTAGGAGTATCAACTGGTATAACTTTACCTCCTTTGCTGTTCATAACTTATCTAAACGAATCACACGGTCAATCATATTTCACTCTAGCTTGGTATAGATTTACGGATATCATGATCGGAACGGCCGCAGCGGTGTTATTTGGTACATGGGTTTGGCCAGTACATGCTCGAGTGCAATACTTTAGAGCTGTAGGAGGTACGATGGAGAGGATTACGGAGTTCTGTAAGTGGTCACATTCAGGAGCAACCGAGGGATGAGCTGACTTTTTTCACTACAATTGGGTCTTAGATTTGAGAATGAGTAGGCAGGTCGATATAATACCTAATCTCAAGGACAGCAGTGCTTATACTCTTTTATAGGGATTTGGTTCGATCCTCACTCGTGTATAGAGTGGATGACAAGCAGTATGATACATTAGAAGCGAAGATTAAAGTGAGTTTGCAGATGATATCGCTATACTTTTCATCATAGAAAGAAAATTGATATAATGGTTCCTTCACAGCGCGAATTCGCCTTATCACGAAATTTGGTATCGATTCAAAGACAAGAAATCTCGTTATTGCCTCGTCCAGTCAAATTGTATTCGGAAATCATAGATGCAAGCGAAAGGTTACTGGAGACTTTGGTTGAGATTAGATTATTGAGATTTAGCGTTCCTAGAAAAGCGACGGTCTTGGATGTTTTACCTATCAGAAGGGAATTGGTGAGTTTCGACTATATATGCAATCTGCGGAAGTGGAGCCTAGGTCACGAGACAATGATCTTTATACCATGCTCATACCGGAAGCGTAGATATCAACCATTCTGATCAATTTATGGGCATGCGCACATTCGTTCCATTCACGATCACCTTTACCTCAATTTCTTCCTTCACCCAGATCGCCGCTATCTGAGTTGATGGAAGTTACCGATCAACACGCTTTGGACATGCGTGCATTTAGGGATACTTATTTAGATGGTGATTCTAGAGGTAGAAATAGAGATCGAAGTGATTCTCCATCATCATCGTCTCAGCAACAGCAACACAATAATCAAAATAATCAAGCTTCTTACCAAGCTGAGATGGCAATCTTATATGCTATGGCTGAAAATGAAGCCTTGGGAGAAGTCTGTAGTATCCTCGAAGAGGTGAGTTCCTGTTGAAAACGGAGGTGACAGTGTGTAGGCTGATAAGCTATATTGGAATTAAAGATTGTGGCCGCTGCAAAAACCTTATTCGGTACACAGACTTTCTTAGATGCAACATGATTCTAGTCAATTTCCATAAAGATGCATCAGTTTGCATATATAACAGCTCAACGTCTTGCCATCTGAGAATATTCACAAGCACACCATGGTTGAAGACCTTCCATCACTTCTTGGATTTTCCGGACACCACTCCCGTTTCCTCCTTAAAAACCTTACTCGGCTAAGTATTGGTACTTGAGGCTGACTACCGGTGAAACTACAGCGCGTCTTTACATACGCACAAGTCCCGCAAGCTGTCACGCCAGGCAAGCACTCTTTGTTCATTCGGAAACAGCTATCACACTTGAAGGGTGATGGCATCAGAGTCTCAGATCTCTTCGGACGATCGTCTATGAGTGTTTTCGATGTCGTTTTTGCCCTGACGAAGCTACAAAACTTATTTTCCCCGCGACACCGACTGCAACTTTTGTAACCTTCTTTTCGTGCACTCAAGCTTGGGGGTATTGTCTTTTTGCAACCATTGCAGGTGATCAATGGTTGTCCGCTTGATACTGAGGCATTCTGCATCTGCTCTCCGATAAATTCTGTCTGAGAGCTCTTCACTTTGGAAGAATCACCGTACAACTGCGGAGTTGGACCTCTTCTAACGCCACGAGGAAGTCAATTCATCAACGACTGTCACAAACGACGATGGCGAAAGTTCACTACGTACGGTTGGTATGTGTTCAAACCCGTCACATGATAACCTCTTCCATCCTCGGACGATTCAGGGGAAAAGGAATTGAGAACGTCAACTGAATTGTGTATTCTCTGATTTGGAAAGAAAGGAAATCCGTGAGTTTGGTTCGTATGTCCCAGCTGTGCCAGACTTGTTGTCTGATCGTTAACGGTCGAAGGCACATTCTGTCGAGCTTTCAGTGTAGTCTGGGTGTATGTATATCAGAAAATTGCCAACGACTAGTTTTCTATCACATGGCAACGGACTCGCCGTCCGTGAAAGAAGGACGCTGCGTTCTACGGATTCATATGACGCTGATGCGAGAAGGTCTGATCGGGTTGCGAATTGCTGTAGTCGTTGTACTGTAAGCTTGGTACCTCACCTAGGTCGTGGAATCGTTGATGATCCTGTCCAACCACAAAAGCGATTTCTTGTCGAGGACCGCATACTGTGCTGGCAGAGGTTTCAGCTTGAAATTGGAAGAACGGGTTCTGAGGTTGTTGCAATACTTGCTCAGCTCGATCCTACGCACACTGCCCAAAGCCTCACTAGCACAGGCGACACTTCGCACACGGAAACCGAACTATGAAATGAAAATCATTACAACAATACGTGTATCAAACAGTGATAAAATCTCAATACAACTCTTAAGGCTCACTCGGGATCTACGGGCAAATTCATGCGAAACCAAAAGGTGTAAGTGATTGATATGAGACCGGCCGAGCTACAGTTCTAACCGCAACTAGCTTGGTTGGAAGTTTCGTTGACTTGGACTCACCTCCCTCTTCTGCTCCTGTGAGTCTCAATTTATCCGTATAAGAATCATTGTAATTCATTTCAAAGGGATAGGAGTTTTGGTCGAACGCTAAGAGAGTAAAAGATAGAAACAATAATGATATATTCTGCATCATACTGTATTGCTCGAGGAACAGCTATACAGTAACAATATATCATTCCCTTAACTGACTAATTTGAGTGAGTATGTATGGATATTCAGGTGAGATTTTTGGACACATGTCATATACCCTTCCTCTCAGAATACATGCAGCGTCTTCTGAAGAGAAGCGAAAAGAACTATGTTCTTCATACCTATTATCTACTATGACTCCACTGAACAATATGCACAGAATAACGTTAACAATCAAGTTTCGACAAACGGCAAAGTCGATGCTCTCAATTTCCTTGACCAAACCTCCATTTATCCATGAGCGTCACTATGTCTGATTCCTTAGCGAAGCTACACGCTTTCACTTTGTCTGCAAGACACTGGGTGCAGCTTCTGGTTGCAGTGTTCGTTCTCTTGTTCATTTTCCGTGAACACCGTTTTGGTGGCATGGCACTCTGACAACGAGTGCAGGTATCTAGTTGACGTCCTTCTGACATGGAGGCGATGTGCTTTTGTTCCTTGACCCATTCTTTCTGAGAGCCCTCTACCCCTTCACCCCATTCACATTTAACACTCTTTTCCATACATCTCAGGCAACGACTGCTGTTGAAATGGGCTGTGTTTAGGTTTGGCACACAATGGACCTCCCAGTTTAAACACGTTAGACAAGAGTTTACGAAAGTACCATCTGGGTTTAGTACCGGCTGACTAGCAGAGGACTCGGCTTGAATACTTGGTTGGGTATTGTCGGGTGTGTAGGCTGCGTTCATGGAAGGACGTTCGTAGAACTGTGGACTTGTACCTCTGCAATAGCCAAAAACAAACTAAATTCATCAACAAGGGTCAAAAACAGCGGTGGCAGATAATCATCACTTACGATGGGTAAGTGTCCCAATTCGGCACACTTTCATTTTGGGGGTCTTGATATAAAAAGCTTTGACCCGGTGTATATCTGTTGTTTTCGCTCAAAAGTCCACATTGAGGGTTGTTCACCTCATATTGGTTTGTTAAAGGCTGAATATGATCGGAACCGTAATGAGCATCATAAAGTGGCGAATTATGTTGGGGAAGCTGATGGTAATATGAGTTCGAAGGATTGTAATCATGAGCAAAATCAGTTGGTGTAGCATTATTTGGACCTTGATATTGAGAGGGGTTGTCAAACGATGGATTGTAAGCTGCATTCTGATCCCAGGTACCAGTATTCGAGAATTGCGGTGACATATGTGAGGTCTGATCATCTTCATAGCCTGATATTGCGTTTGTAATCCACTCGGGCTCTGGCAACATATGATCAACGTCAGTATTTTCAGTCAGGATATGTTTGAGTTATTTCGGTCACTTCCGTCCGCATGGAGGGGATAAGAGTATTATCAGTGACTTACCTTTGTCGTTCTCCATACTCAAGTATTCCGATTTTCAGTAACTTTCGAGAAACGTTTGTGTGCTGTACTGTACGGATAGGTAAGCAAAACGACTTGAAAGAAAGAAAGAAAGAAAGAAAGAATTTAACATCAAATTTGGAAAGTTGGTGGTATTTATAGATCAAGTCACATACGTGAGTCGTCTGATGACTTTGTCATAATGCGAATTCGACTGAAAAGAAAGCTAACAAAAGCTAACACACTTTTTATCCCTCAAACATCGAAATTTGCTTCTCATCAAAGGTCCGGTTCGCCTTCTTATGACGAGCATTTAGCGAGCCCAACCGAATTGAGTTGAAAGGTAAGCATGGAATTCTTACATCACTCAACGCAGTCATGTCGCAAAAGTGATTGGATGAATGTGGCAGTCAATATGAACACCATCATCATTCCAAATTCATCGAAACTTGATTACTCATGCACACGAATACACCTACAGCTCTTAATCTTGGTATAAGCTTAGCTACCGGTGTGAACTTAAGCACTCAATATACCGGAAGTCAGACTCTCTGCTAATAGTGATTCACCCAAAGAGACTCGTTCATCTTGACCAGCTTCAACCCGTTGTGAAGGATTGATTGAAAAATCATCATAACCGAGCTTTCCCTTTTATCTTATCTTATCTATGTACCTTCGTTGCAACACGTCCTTCCCTGCTTCCCTTGACACGACGCATCCATCGATTTTTTGCTTCCCAGCGGTCATGATCCGATCCGCAGATGCGTCATCCGGATCATGGCATCTCACATATCCGTACATACCACAACCGGAGTCAAGCTTCACTCTGTTTAAAACTTTGGCTTAAATGTGATGGAATGTCATATGTCGTATTAGTATTAGTATATAAGCAGATTCATTCCGGACTCCGCGCATTAAATTTTGATTCTTTAGGTCACTTCACTACGTGTAGCTGCTTATGTACGCTGATGAATCTACACGATATATAAGCGATTAGAGGAGTACTCTTATCTAGCCTTGTGGAGAAGACAGATATGAAAAACCAAGGTCAAGTTCAATAATCAGGATTTCTTCTCAAGAATGTACATCTTGCTTTCCAATATCGCTTCACACTTTGTGCACATTGTCTTGAGGATTATCGCCCTTTCGTTTTCGTTCCTTTAAACTAGCTTATCCTACAACGCACACGAAACACGCCATGCGCCACATTGAAATCATCTTGCATCAAAAACAAACCTGCTATAAATTATGGATATCACTTTATTGTCCATCGGTCGTCTATTCACTCCCCCTAAACTCCATACACATGTTCTTTTTTCACTTTTCAACATACAAGAACATGGTAGTCGAGGTAAAATGGATGATATGATCTAATTGAATGAAGAAGAAATCGAGAGAAAACAAAGAAAGTCTAAGAGAAAAAGAGAGAGGGGGATTCTACATAATCCCGCATTGTCCGATACATTCCGTTCTGTTGATTATACTATATTGACACGATCGTTCTTCAGTTGGGAATAACTGATTTGTTGGGAGCACATGCTGTGCCATTGGCATAGAATCCTTGTTTACAAGTATAAACTGATATGAACATGTTAGTAGATACCACACTCACCGCTGAGAGCTTGACTGCTCTACGATAGGATCTCATATCACATGAGGTAAGAAGGCACAGATTGAAATTGTCACTCACCCGCGCAAGCACCAAGCTCACAACCTACGGAGAGTGAGTGAGGGATCTGGGTACAATCAGCACCACCTTGATCTACACAACCACCACACGCTTCAAGTTCAGTAGCAAAGTCAACACATTCGTAGGCCCATTCACCGCCCGAAGCAGTTGAGACGGTACTGGCACCGGATAATAATGATATCAGCGATGATACCTTCCGAAAGGGCAAAAACAACCGAAACGACGACTAACCAGGCATGAAGACTACCAGGACAATACATTTTGTCTAGATCGGTTTGAGGGAATGTAAGAGCTTGTTGACCGTAATGAAGGTGACGTTTGTGGTTACCTTTATGATTTTGAAATTTGGACCACCAGTTTTCAAAGTCAGCTTGATTAAACTTGCCTCCCCAAGGGAACTTGCCGCCTTGATCATTACTTGACTGACCATGATTTCCGTGATTACCACCACCGTGCCCAGCTTGTTGAGAAGGTCCGGTTTGTCCACCACAGCAGTCTACAGATTGACGACAGATAGATCAGCTTGAATGAAGTAAAGGGAATAGAGGGATCATCAAGACTTACGGTTGTGATCGTCCCAATCTGGACAATCGGGTTCAGGTGAATGAGGACCATTGGGAAGACACTTCTTTTGATCCTTGTGCCAGAACCAACCTGGAAAGATGCCTCAGCGTTTGCTTGGATTCAGTGGTTTGATGGTCTGGTGACTTACCAGAAGGACATTTGATACCACTAGGACAGTTTCCTTTTGGTGGATTGTTTTCCCATCCATTATCACAACAAGTGTCGGATCGATCATGCCACCACTGACCACCATGGCATTTGCCGGTATTCTTCACACACTTGTGAGCGTTCTTGTCGTAAGTGTAACCTGAGTCACATCTATTTAGTGGCTTGGCAATGGCAATGTAATATATGGAGTCTACATACCTTCTCCACAATCACAAGGAGAGACTTCCTTAGGAGGGATACAACTTTAAGGGGGATTCGATCAGTTTGTTGTAAGGATAATATCTAGATACAGGAGGATAAGCTAACTTACCATCCAGCTTGGAAATGTTGACTCCAGCCTTTAGGACAAGTAATACCTGATGGACTGTGAGCGTATAAGCACACGTCAGTGATCTGTTCTCCTGTGTGACATAGGTGTCGCTGATAGAGGGCGAAGTGCTTGATATACATGAACTCACGGTTGTCGAGTGTGATCTGAGCAACAGAGGGGTCCACCTTTGAAATCGGTGAAGAAACTTCCTTTACCTGAACACCAATCTTTTTGTTGGTTCGTTGCTTTACCAGTGATTGAAGAACCACAACCAAAGTTGAATGAACCTCCAATGGAATGACCACCGAAACCTCCCGCTGAGACTGATCCAGCCAATGAAAGAAGACTGACAAAGATGGAAATGGATTTCATCGTATTAAGAGACAAGGGGGGAAAGGGTCAACAGAAATAGAGAAGAGAAGTGAAAGAGACGTGAGGTGGTGTTATTCAAGATGGTTCTGTTCAGGTCAAGAAGAAGATGGCTAATGGTGGGAATGAAAGAAAGATTGGTAAGGGGCGGTTTATATCAACGTGATGTGGTGCAGAGGGGTTGATAACAAATATGACAGACTTGATATCGAAGATCGGGATAACGAATGGTAGTGAATAAAGGAATGAACGATTTTCTATGGGAATATGAGAATGAGAAAGAGAGCGATGGCAAAGAAAAACGGAAAAGAAAGGGGGGAAAGAAGCTGATGCTTGGATATATAACAAAGGGGAACAATAAGCAAACAATGTGCGAACTGAAAGTCGTTGTTGCGATTCACATTGTCCTTTGAGATTGGGTGAAGTAGACAAGGAGAAGGAATGAGCATGAGCGTTGAGCGGAGGAGTCAGAGCGATGTCCCTTTGAAAATTTGAAGATTGGTTGTGAACGTTCATTCAACTTGGAAACCACGACATTAAACCGGTGTCTTTGTGTATATGACATCCTTTTCTCCCAGTACTTGAAGCGATCAAAACGTACGCTTTTCATGCCTTTAGTGGGAATCTAAGATATCAGAACCATGTGTTGATCAAGGGGTTAGAGGACAAGGAGAAACGAACAATCAGATAGCGCCAGTATCACACAAACAACGCCGTTTCAATGAGTGTTGTTGTCTTGTCGTTCTGTCTCACGTTTGATCTTTACCATTTGGGGCCACTGGGAGATTGCTCTGGAGATACCATTCCGATCCTTTACTACCGAGCAATTGGCGTTCGCGTTGATGCACCGCTGTCAAGGCTTGCCAATGGGCGCCGAATGCACGGTTCTTTTAGTATAACGTTTTTTAGTGGTTCAGTATTCGACATGTCTAGGTTCAACACCAAAAGGGAATCCTTCGGTTGTTATTTCCTTCCTTTGTTCTCCTTCTGATCTGTGTATTTCAATCCCCAACTTTCCCCTTTTTAGGAGATTCACATGTTTCATCCTTACGCTTTGATCATCTGTTATTCTGCATCGCCGTCTATTGAAGACTCGAGCTATTCAGTCTTCTCAATCGGCCGAGATACCGGATCGTTGTTTCGGTGGTACAGGATCCTCTCTCCAAGGATATCATAAAAAGATGAGATGATCTTTGCATATCCCACACCTGTACTCATTTCCCATGATTCTGGTACGCATTCTGAAAGGAGCGGAGATGTAGTTGGATCTGAACCTGATCCTGAAGATCGCACAATTAGTTGTTTGTATATTCATCCGAGACAAAGTCTCCAAGCTTTGAACACTTTGACATCTGTCAGCTATGTCGAAGTTGTGTGAGGTCAGAGTGGAGTGATCCGATACTTTCGGGAGAAAGATGAAACGTCACACAGGGCCTGTGCAATGTGTTCGGTCGTCTTTTGCTCAAATGGGAAAGAAGCAAGTCGAGAACAGGTTGTCGAAGACCCAGCTACTACCTGGAGATGGATGTACTTGTATCGTCTCATTGAACACGGCGAGAATGGTCTTGGTCAAGACAGAGCTATCTATAAAGTTGGGCATAAGGACTGATCTCTTCTCAACATACTCGCTAGGAATTAGATACGCAGACATTTGCTGGAAGCGAAGAGTAAGCGGAATCAAACGTATCAACTATAATGACGTGTTATTTATGAGTGGTTGAACATGATCCTTCTTCCGCCACTCTCTCCAGACGAGATATGTTTATCGTTGACCATTCTTTGTTTCGGACTATATCAAAATACATCTGCTTACTTGATTCTTTCGTCTTGTTAATTTGTAACAAGTGAATAAGCAAGATGCCAGCTAAGCACGACATCAACGTGAGTAACTAAATTGTGATCCTGAAAAGGGCCTCGAGGGGGGCGCATGTCCATTAAGACAATACAAAAGCTGACATTGATCTTGTCTGTAGAAAGTTGGTGTGGAAAGTTCTGATTTTCCTATATTGTAAGTGATCAGCTATTGGCCTGCATGGAATAGACACGAACTGATACGATGACGATTACTAGGTGCGAAACATGTATGTCTGCTGGTTCATTGACATCATAATCGTTCGTTGGACGTCTGCTGATAATTCATGAATAGGTCTAGGTCCAAATCCATATGTTCGAATGGTAAGTTATCTATTTCGTATCTGACTCTATTTGTTCATCTTTTGATTGAAATGTATGCTAATGCTCATGTGACGTTGATCTGAAAACAGACGAAACAGGAATTCGGAAACGAATGTAAGATTTGTAATCGACCTTTTACAGTATTCAGATGGAATCCAGGAGCGGGAGGTAGATATAAGAAAACCGAAATCTGTAATACGTGTGCCAAGATAAAAGGTGTTTGTCAAACCTGTCTATTAGATCTGTAAGTACTGTATTATCCTGCTGGTTATGAATACGGCGATACTACATCGTACTCCGGGTAGATAACGGTGTACTGATGAAATATCTGTCGTTTCTTCTTTTTCTTTTTTAGCGAATATGGTTTACCTGTACAAGTGAGAGATGCGGCTTTGGGACGAAAGAGTCAAGCTCCACAATCAGATATCAACAAGCGTAAGTGTGATTCAGTCAAGCTCTCCTAGCTGTAACATATGGATATTGAGTATCGTTACTGATTATGTTCTCGACATTTGCGATAACAGAATATTACATCCAAAATCTCGAAGCTCAAATGGCTGATTCACCCGATGGACAAACGTTTGATTCAGAAGTTGCAAATAGAGCAGGAAGAGAAATGTTAAAAGGTATAGCAAGATCAGATCCTTATTACAAGAGAAATAGACCACATATTTGTAGTTTCTTCGTTAAAGGTGAATGTACGAGAGGTGGTGAATGCCCTTTCAGGTGAGTCCATCCTTTTGTTTTTCTCTCTGAGAGGAGAGTCTCCTCCATGGCTCAAGGAGATGATCCTGGAGAACCGAATCAACCTGGACTTTTTTGATTGATGATCGTTATTTAGACATGAAATACCTAAAGAAGGAGAATTGGCAAAACAAAATATCGTTGACAGATATTATGGCAAGAACGATCCTGTAGCAAAGAAGATGTTGAGAGAACAAGCTGAGATCAAAGGTATGAAAGCACCGGATGATAAGTCTATCGTGAGTTATTACTTCTTTCTTGACATTTTTGGCGGGCACCACCTTGGTCAGCCCACGCACAACCTTCTTCATTGGGGGAGATAATGGGAAACATCTTACTGGGGAGATTTTGAGCTGAAGTCGTTTGCGCTGTGATAGACAACATTGTTATTCCTCGGTTTACCTCAAACCACAGAATCAGAAGTCAGAGCTTCTTTGGTTGGTGCTTGTCCATTCGTCAAACCTATAGAAATCAGATCGTTGACTATAGTAGAAGCTTCTCGTGAGTTTCCTGTCTTCCCCCTCGATCTATATACCACACTTTTATTCATATTCGCTACCCTGAAGTCGTACAATGTAGAATGTTCAACGTATACTGATCCTCTGAATCTGTTGATAGATTGTGCATTCGTGAATTTCAAATTGCGTAATTTGGCGGAGAAGGTAGCAGAAGCATTAACTGCTCAAGGTGGAATTGAAGTTTCAGGTAAAAAAGCTAAAGTAGTATGGGGAAGAGCAAGACCACAAAAAGGAAAGGCAGCCATCGCAGCTGGAGAATCAAGTGGGTCGACATCAACAGCAACTGCTGAAATGACAAGTTCATGATCAGCTTCAGGATGATGAAAGAACTGATTTATGGCGGATTCGATTGTCTGATCAATATACGAACGAGATAGATCTTGAAGTTCATATTATGTAAAAGTATAATGTACATTATAAAGTTTGAGCCCCGTTAAACGCATACCGCGACATCCTGTCTGATCCAAGTCCATTGATATCAAATCTACGTTTAACCAAGGCATCTATCCTTGTTCGCCATTTCTTCGAATCTCTTTACACACAAGATCCTCCTCATTGAATATATCAAGCTAATTGTATATATGTTGCATGTAAGCGAGATCATCTGTTTTCGACTCCGATATCTAACTTTCACGATTTATGTTGTGGGCTTGCCATTATCACCTAGAGCTTCCCAATCGATTCCACCTTGTGGTCCGTATTTAAGCTGTAACCACTCATTTGCTTTTTTGAAGTGATTGTTACCTAAGAAACCTCTACTTGCTGATAAAGGAGATGGATGAGCTGATTTCAGTATCAAGTGTTTTTTCTATATCAAATGAAAAGATTGTAAGCTATCAGATGATCGAGTCTCTGTTTGACTTCGTTGTGAGGGTATGAACATGTCAAAGATGAGGGATGGATATGGAAATTAGATACAATTCAACTCACATTATCTACTCCCGCACACATCTTAGCTGCATGTGCACCCCAAGCCATAAACACCACACCATTCCCACCCGGCACTTTTTCTCCCACGGCAGAAGCTATAGATGGTCCAGGCGATAATCTTGATGTTACCACTTTCAGTACGGCAGCAGTGAACGTGTCCCATCCTTTGTTCGCGTGAGATCCTGCCTGTGAGCAGAATTTAGAAGACCAGATCAGTCATTCGCACCAAAAGATAAATACTCGGTCATCTGCCCAAAGGAAATACGCGAGTGTAGGGCATCACTCACCTCATGAGCTCGGACGGTTAAAGAAGTATTCAACAACAGAACACCATGTTTAGCCCATTCAGTCAAATCTCTATATAGCACATCTCCAATCAGCCATTAGAGCTCCAACAGTATCATCGGTCAGCAAAGACGGACCTACTCACCCATGTTTAGGAATAACGAATCCAGGTATCTCATCGTGCATCTCTTTGTACATGTTCCGTAAAGAAGGTGGGACTCGAACACCTTTTCGGACTGAAAATGCCAGACCCTAAAATAGAGGATGATAAGCGAGATCCTGCTAAAATGTAGAAAAGGAAAGACGTGATGATAAGAAACCAGAAATGTAAGTGATTTACATGTGCTTGACCATCGTCCTGAATGACGAAAATAAACATCAGTGAATAGTAGGAAACATCAAGCTTAATGGACTAACATGATATGGATCTTGACCTGGAAGATAATCCAGGACGTAGGTAAGCTGAGTTTTACGTGTGATCTATCTCAAGGCGACTTACCAATAATGACCACTCTGATATCCTTCAAAGGACACAATCGAGACCAGGAGTATATATCCTCGGCTTTGTCGTACAAGAGAAATCAGCTTATTCGATTCCCAATCTCAGAAGTGACCGCAAGCTGATCTTACCTGGTGGAAACACTTTCTTAGTCTTTTGTTCATTGGTAATGAACTCTTTAAGCTATATGACCGTCGCAGAATGAGCTATTCACTCCTTCGGTCTTTAAGATTGGTTACCCCCACGCCACCCACTCAGTCCCTCAGACTATCAACTCACATTCAGGAAATACGATTTTGTCAGTTCATCTTGTAAAGCCAATAACCAATCTTCACCCATTGTATCGATTTCCAATGACAATTTATTAATCCAATCTGGTTTCTCTGCGATTCTAGCTCTTAAGTCTTCGCGTGTCTTTGATCTCACTATGGGCAGCTTATTCGTCGGTGAGGCAGTCAAATTCGGTTTAGTGAATATATCAGCTACCTCTAATACATAGACATAGGAAGGATCGTTTAATCTTGGTTAGCATGATTCTCGTCTGATTGGGGACGATAGGAAATGGTGCATACTTGATGTGGATGGACTGGAATCAATCCTTTGTTTCTTCTTCGATGGTTCTGGCTCCTCTTCATCTTGTTTGGCAGCTGATAAACCTTCTTCTATAGCTCTTTTGGCAGCTTCACTTAGGATACCCTTTTTCTTTTCTGGAGTGGTCAGTCCTGCACCTGCACCTGCACCTGCAGCTGTCGTTGTGCTAGAAGAAGTGGCAGCTACCACTCCTGTAGGTTTGAAGTAGGATGAGATCGATCTTGCTTGAGGAGGCATCCTGGGTTCTCAGTGCTGACTTCGATATGAACATATGAGTTGTATTTACTTGGGGTATCAGACAATCTTTTTGATGAGATTGGGACATTGGGAGAGAGACGCGACTGACATTACCGATCGATTTAAAAGGGGAATACTACCGTGGGAAAGTAATGTTTCTTGCCAAAGATGATGACATCAGACCCACGTGTTAACACAAGTTCGGTTATTTTGCTTATCTTTTGGATTATCAGCTGTTTTTGTCATTCGACCAAAGAGGTTCATTATCATCCCCATTCCTATCTATACTCCATCCGTCAGCCCCCCTTCTTCATCTTACCACTTCTTTCCTGTCCGGTCCATCTTACACAACACACACATTTAGTACGATATCTGAATCCTCAATATGCCGCCCTCTCCCACAGCAAACGCACCTACGAACATCGAAGAACTGAAAGAGTTGTTGAAGAATGATAACAAAGTCAAAGTTGCAGGTGAGTAGAGGGTTCATCCTGGATGACTACGGCTGGGTAGAAACGCCCTTCTCACTCAATCATGTACGCAAACTTGGTACTGACACCAGAAGATGTATATAGGAGTCGACGTCGATGGAGTTTTGAGAGGAAAGATCATGTCAAAAGATAAGTTCTTGAGTTCAGCAAAAGGTGATGGATTTAATTTCTGTTCCGTCATATACGGATGGGACAGTAAGTTTGGCTTAATCTTTTCATGAAAACCATTCTTCCTGACGCTCATTATCAACCTCACTTCTTCGATCATCTGTCCAATTCGAGCTGATATCATCTGTATTTCATCAGTGCACGACACAGCATATACCAAAGAACTCTTAGTCGCCAATTGGGATAATGGTTATAGAGATTTAATAGCTACTATTGATTTGTCCACGTATAGAAGATTGAAATGGGAGAAAAATATCCCTTTCTTCTTGTGTAGTTTCACTATCCCCGAGACGATGGAAAAATTACCTGTTGATCCAAGAGGTTTATTGGCCAAAGTGTTAGAAGAAGGAACGAGTTCAGGAATCAAAGCTATGGCAGGAGCCGAGTTTGAAGTGAGCAGTAATCTCTATTTATCTTTGTTGATCAGAATCCTAAGTAGTGGCGATGAAGCTGATCATTTCCCCTTTCCGTTGATTCTTTACAGTACTTCCAATTCCGAGAATCAGCTCAATCATTGGCCGATAAGAAATTCCATAATCTCAATCCTTTAACTCCAGGAAGTAAGCTTTCCAATATGCTTCCGCAAAAGATCCACCAGCTTATGTGTGTGAATGAATAGTGCATGGTTACTCCCTCTTGAGACCTACTTTAAACCAAGATTACTTCCACGACTTATATGATATGGCTGTCGAATTCGGTATCGAAGTTGAAGGTCATCGTGAGTACTATTTCTCGCATATGGATGTCAAAGCGGAATCATACCTTCCAGCCAAAGTTATATTGCTGCTGACGTATCCTCTCTGCGCATAGACACTGAGACGGGACCAGGAGTGTTCGAAAGTGCTTTAGCATATACCGACGCCCTCCGAATGGCCGATAACGCTTGTTTGTTTAAGCTGGTGGCTAAATCAGTAGGAATGAAATATGATATCATGCCTACTTTCATGGCTAAGCCATGGGGTGACGTGAGTTGCGCAACTTTAGCTAACATCATGTATCTATAAGGAGAAATAGCTGACGTGAAATCAAACATGACAGCTTCCAGGATGTTCAGGGTAAGCCTAACAGATTAGCATCTTTGGCTTGTCAAACAGCTGACAACCAATAATGTAGACATATTCACGTGTCTTTGCAGGATTCAAATGGTAAAAACATCTTTGCCATTACTGAAGAAGAAGAAAAGGCTGGTGGAAGGAAAGAAGCTGCATTTGACGACATCAAATATCTCAGTCAGGAAGGTGAATGGTTCTTGGCGGGTTTACTAGAGGGAATGCCAGATGGTAAGCATCACTTGCTGAAATCTAAATCATATGGGAGAAGGCGCTAATGAGCGTCACGTAGTCGTACCCATGTTCTGTCCCACCATAAACTCTTACAAACGTCTACAAGGTGGTCAAGTGAGCGGGACCACGCCCTGTATTATGATTGATGAAGCTGATCTCTCGGCTCAAATTAGGCAATGTGGGCTCCCGATACTGCTTCTTACGGATATGATTCACGTGCTGCGTCAGTCAGGATCTTGTCTGGTCCTGGTGTAAAAGGGTATGCTACACGGTTTGAGGTCAGAGTACCTGGAGCAGATGTGAGTTTGATTTTGCTTGGAGCAGTTATTCGAAGCTTCTCATCCACATGTGCAAGGCATGCTTGTTTGCAATCTGGGCTGATATCTGTGATATGTAGATGAACCCTTACTACGCTCTATCTGCGATTTTCGCTCTCGGTCTGTTAGGTATCAAGAACAAGACCAAATTACCTTACGGACCATTGAACTCTCCCGGAGTAACGAGGGATACGGTCAAACATCTCCCAACTTCACTAGAAGGAGCTGTAGAAGCATTCATGAAAAAAGAGAGCGTTGCTAGGAAGGTCTTCGGTGATTTCTTCGTTGATCATTATGGTGGAACTAGACAACATGAATTAGATGTCTGGAAGAAAACAGTAACGGATTGGGAGGGTGAGTAGACAAATCTTTTTGTCAGTGAGGAACTACTAAGCTAATGATGTTATGGTACCGTTTAACAGTCGCGCGGTACTTTGAGTTGGTATAGACTTTGATAACTCATCATTCTCTTTGGGATTAGTGAAATTTGGGATTGGGATTGCGTCGATATTCTTCTAAGTTTGGTGTTTGTGTCTATGCACTTTTGCTCTTTCGTAAGCATCTACTCCACAACGAGCATCCTCATTTTCTATCTCATCAGCAAGATATGTGGGTAATGCATCTGGCAGTTACATTTCGGAATGCGATCGGAAGGGTTTGATCCGGATTCGAAGGATGTTTACCACAAGTTTGGTGACGTTGAACATGTGCCAGAACGAGGCTTGAATCGGCTTTTCTCTCGCTCTGAGCGTTGCGTGTCTGTTAGCAGGATTCCTGCCTTACATTCAGTTGCATGTCCTCCCTTCGCAGCTTTATACACTCTATATCTGAGGTATTCTTCGCCTGATATATATTTACAATATCTTAATTGTCAACTCCCCCGCGGGACCCCCTTGAAAATCCCTAACTTCTCTTTTGGTTCATCTTGAATAATTAATTCAACCGTTTAGACGTGAAAAACCCTTTATCAACCATTCAATAACTACATCTGCGACTCCTTCCTTTTCTTTATCACCAAGATCTTTTCACTTCTAAGTAATCTGCCCGCTCGACTCCTTGAAAAGGTCCAATATCCTACGCAAAGATCCAACCAACATGGCGAGTTTACTGAATGCATACTCTAGATTCCTTTCTAAAAGACCTGTAGTGGGTGGTATGGCTTCTTCAGCTGTGAGTTTAGATTGTTTACCTTGACTCCTCTCTAAATCATTCTCCCTCCGGAACGGGTCAGAATCATTTTTCCTTACTCGTTCCGACGCTGTCATTGAGGGGGCTTAAGCTAATGAGAAAGGCTATGGGTCGCATGAATAGGTTCTCTTCGCTACTGGAGATGGTATGTCTGTTTCCGCTCGCTGGCTTTTCCCTTGTTCTCCTTGCATCATCTGCTTTCTACTTGACCTTCTTATCGCAAAAAATCGTCATCGTATCTCAGCATCTACTCTTCCGGTCCAGGAAGACATGGCCGTAGGACGAACCATCAAATGCTAATTCAGCTTAATCCTCATTCATAGTCGTCGCTCAACAGTTGATAGAGAAGAAAGGCAAAGATCATGATTTCGTTCGAACTGGGTAAGTAGTGACAAAGTGTCCTTTCACGTGAGATCAAATGCAAGGTATTTTTGAGCTGACATTCTGCGTATCAAATGCCAATTCTCGCTATTGTGATAATCCTGTATCTCATATCCATCACGAACCAACCTGATACTTCGCCCATCTCAATTCACTCAATCACCTCATCCCACCCTACACCATTACCCGCAAACGCGAAAACTTCACTCTGTGGATTGTATCGTACAGCCGAATCGTTGTTTGGGGAGGAGGGATCTTCGCACCAGTAGTAACAGTCTGGTTCCGTACACTCGAGAGAGTTCCTATCAAATCAAAATGGCCTGCTACTTTCGCTAGAGTAGGATTAGATCAATTCGTTTTCGCTCCTATCATCCTGACTGGTGAGTTTCGCTCTCCGTATTTCGTTGCTCTGTAATCGGGAGAATGTGAAGTCTCTCTACTTTCTGTCTGTTTGCCATGATGATTGAACTCATTTCTCGTGCTGATCTATCTACATTGGCATTGATGCTCCGATATAGGCTTCTTCCACGCTATGACCCTCATGGAAGGTAAATCTCTGGCGGACGCAAGAGCGAAATGGAGAGAGGTGAGTAAAAGCTTTTTATTTCGGATGGACCAATGGACCATAATTCCGTTTGCCATAATCCGTCACGATGTTGAAGAATTCGATTCTACCCTTTTTTCCAAAAAAGTTGCTTCTTGCTTGTGAGAACAAAGACTAATTATGTTCCCATTGAAATCCAAAAAAGGCTTTCGTGCCCACCTTGAAGGCGAATTGGATGTTGTAAGTCGCATATCTCGCATATACATAAACTCATGAATGATAGCTGTGCTGATGCCGGCGACGACTTTTATCAAAAACAGATTCATCCCTTTCCAAACACTTAACATGGTGTGTAATATCCAGTTGACTCTGGACAACGATGAATAATGCTAACCGAGAAACTGACTATCTCATCGCTTGACACTGAATAGGGTGTAAGTTGCTCTCCACTCCCTTTACTTGTCACTCAGCGCACATAGGCTTGTCGCTGATATTGGTAATCATATACAGTTCATTCCTCTTCAATACAGACTGTTAGCAGTTAACGGTGTCAATATCCCTTGGAACGCCTTCTTGTCTTTACAAAACGCTAAACCTAAACAAGTTGCAAAAGCTGAGGAAGACCTGAAGAAGGATTAGTACTCGCAAGTACTCGCAATCAAGACATACTCATAGGGACCTATGAGCAACGGCGCGACCAATGAGATGCAATAAAAGGATGCAATTGATTTGATGGTTTTAGATAAGTAGATGTACATAGACTGAATATGGAGATTTGAACCCAATACAGACGGATTGTCATGTCCTGCGCATGCTGTTTGCGACTGCATCTCTTCATCTTCCCGCTAGCATACTATCGAGATTTGATCCAAGAATATGTTCATATTGAAAAGACATTTCGAATGAAGAGCGCAATCTTCGCGGAAGCAAATTCATTACTTTTAGCTGAAAAAGAGTGGAGGAGCATGAAAGTGAATGTTGACGATTTATGAAAAAGAGGATGCTATTATTGTTGTTACTTGACCTCCTCTTGCTAGTATCGAAGTTCATCTCATCGATCATTGCGATATCTCAAAGCGGGCTCATTGATCAGCAGTCTCATGAGCACTTCGTGTACACCACTCTAGCCCGAGCGATTCACTCCGACAGCGAATATCCGCCGGAAATGGATTACGACCCTTCATCTTCTTCATCTTACCCACAAGCTGGACCTTCCAACTCGACACCTTTTTCCTCAGCACCTTTAAATGCTATAGATCATTCTTCATCTCAAATTGCGGCAGAAGGATCGATAGCGTACGATGGGATTGGATTCTCTTCCTCTACAGGAAACCATGATCCTGATTCTGATTATCGACCGCTGAGCGGACCTGGATCTCGCGGAGGAAGGGGTAGTGGACGTTTACGCGGATCAGGCTCAGGATCAGGACGTGGTCGGGGACGTGGGAGTGGTAGAGGTAGGGGTAGAGGTGGTGGAAGGGGAAGTAGAGGTGGTATGAGAGCATCAACTAGAATATCAGAGAGAATAGCTTCTGGACCAAACATAAATCCATCGTCTTCTTCCTCTTCAAAAATACAATCGTTGAAGTTATCATTCAAAACTTCTGGTGGAGGTGGAAACGGAAACGAATCTTCAGGCGGTAGAATGATGAGTTTCTTAGGTGAATATGATAGAGAACTAGATGAAAATCCAGAAGATCCATTAGCTTTTGAAGAACAGTTCATATTAAGAGTACCTAAAGAAATAGCAGAAGGTACCACTGGAAGTGGGAAAATGGAAGGTCTGAGAGAATTGGTTAAAGGTAAAGGAAAAGGGTTAGATGGGATCGAATTCAAGTTCTTTGGTAAGCTCTTTGAACATGCTTCTCAAATCTTGAATTTGATCGACAAGAAATTGATGAGCTGATAAATTGAACCTATACCTTATCTTCGTTACATCTATCCCTCTACCACCACACAGATTCAAGAAGAGCTTCATTCAAATTCAACAATCAACTGTATTCAGCAAAACTAGTTGATTTACCAAATATAATCGAATCACAAAAAACGTTTGATAACAGACACCTTTTCAAGATATCAGATATATCACAAATGTTAGTCGTCGATCCACAACCTATAAAAGATGAATCAATAATCACTTCGCAACCTTTGAAAATTGATGAATATATATGGCCTCATGGTATAACGCCTCCAATGAAATATGTAAGGAAAAGAAGGTTTCGGAAAAGATTAAGTAGAAGAGCAATTGAAGTAGTTGAAGAACAAGTTGAAGATTTATTGAAAAAAGATCAAGATGCTGAAGAACATAATTATGGTGAGTTTCGAATTTATCTCTCTCTGCTATAAGTCAGGCATCTGGCTCAGGAAATTGGCATGTTGCCTACTCGGATAAGGGAACTGTCGCTGATGATTATGATCACTATCGCGCTTGTCATGACTAAAATAGACCTCATAGACGTTCATCCAGATCCGGAAATATCGGATCAATACTATGTGGAATATGACCCGAACGCACATTGGTATAATCACGGAGCATCAGGATCAGAATTTGGTGGCTCGGAGATGTATGACGATCCAGGTTCCGTGGCGCCTTCGCAGATGGATGATTGGGGAGATGGAGAGGGCGATTATGGTGAGGATGGCGAAGGTGATGAAGGTGAGGGTGATGAAGGCGATGAAGGTGATGAAGATGGTACTCTAGATCAGTGAGTGGAAATGTTATTCACCCAAGTTGCAACACGTTACTCAAAACTTACCCGCTTGGCCAACAGGGAACTCGCTGCTGCCCTCATGGAGAAAATGGACGGCGTAGGTGTTTCCCCTTATTTGCTAAAGCTATTAAGGAAGATATCTTCTGACTCTTTGACTCTTTGTGTTTTTATATCTCCAGTCCGATGGCTCTGATGGTTCAGAAGATGAAGATCCAATCTCTGGATCAGACGATGATGACGAGGATGATGAAGGTGACAAATCAGAAGAAGACGATGAGACCATTGAAAGACGAGCAAAGATCAAACAATTCACCAACGAAATCAAAGCGCTGGAAGCTGCTATCGAAAAGAAGAGAGCCGGTTTCGTTGGTGGTAACCCTATCATGATGGTGAGTGAACATCCCTTGAACCTAGAATGTCTGGCGTATACAAGTACAAGAAAATCCATTTTTGGCACATGTCCATTACAGTATGCTGACAGTTGCGATATCTGACTTCCTTGCAGAAACGATTTGAAGAGACGATATCGGGTCTACAGGCGGATGTTCACGCTAAGATAGCTGCTAGACAATCATTACAAGATGAACTAGGCAAGGATGAAGAGGGTGTTCCACCTACTAGTAAATCAGATCGAGCCGACGAGGAAGGGACAAGACGACCCAGTGGAGACAAAGATGAAGATGTTGAGATGGAGGAAGATGCTGAAGGTGAAGAAGAAGATAACGAAGAAGGCGGAACTCCAGCTACAAGAAGAGATTCAAGAGATCGAGCTTCTTCGGCACCTTACTCTGATGAAGATGATTTATTCGGCGAAGAAGATGAAGAAGATGCAGAAGGCGACGGGGGAGAGATTGATCCAGATGCAGAACGTGATGACGACGAGGGGGACGGTGAAGGTGAAGAAGAATACGATGATCAACCTGACAATGAAGAGCAAGTCAGAGAAGGTGAAGGAGCAGAGGAAGAAGACGAAATGTCAAAATTGTTAGCTGCTGAATTAGATGGTTTAGATCAAGCTGCAATCAATGAAGTTCCAGGAACACCGGATCAACAAGATTTGAACGATGCTGCTGCTGCCGCCGCTCTAGATGACTTCGCGTTAACAGGTGATAACTCCAATATGGACACGAATGACTTTGGTCAATCAGATGACTTCTCCTCGTTCAACTTTGATCTACCGACAACGACAATAGGAGGTGGATTCGTCGAAGGTGGTGTAGGAAGAAGAAGATTGGCTACCGGTGCCGAAGGTAGTAGTGATGACAGTTCAGATGAGAGTGATGACTAGTTGCAAAGGCACATGGTTGGGGTTGTTAGAGGGTGATGATGCGCTCTAGCAAATGCTTTTTGACGAATACTTGACGAGATATAATGCATAACATGTATGTATAGTACAGAATGAACTTTTTCGAATTGAACCTCGATTTGCAAGTGAACAAGATAACTCTCCTTATGTCAAGGACAACTAAGATAGTACTCATATTTACCATCCGCCGACACCCAATCTCCAAGCATCATCACCACCACCTTGTTTCTCTTCTTGTTCAACCGCTTTTGAAGTGTCATCTTTCTTTCCGAAGACTTCTCGTAAATCGATACCACCTTTGACTTCATCACCACGTTTGATCTTAGCTTTCAATTTCTTCTTTTTCTTAGAGGTCATCTCTACTTCTTCGCCGTTCTTGACATCTATCACACCTATCACGGCAGTTTGAGTCTTACCAGATCGATCTTTTTTATTGGAAGTTGATATAGGTTCATCTTGTGTTTTGGAGGTTCTTGAATCTGTTATGTCCTTGGTTGTAGCAGTGGGTGCAGCAGACAAAGGCGGTGAAGGAGCTCGTTTACGTTTATGTAGTCTATCTTCCGTGCTTTGATTAGCGGAAAGTACGGGTTGATCATTATGTTTTCTTTTCTTCGATTTCTTAGATTTTTCCTCAGGTGATTGATCGCTCTTTTCAGCAGTGACGGCATTGCCTGTGGTATTTTCATGATTTTCTTGTTGTGTCTGTTCTTCTTCATTATTACCCCATTTCCTCATTTCTTTTTTCCCACTTATATTATTCATACCTGAACCTGAAGATTTATTTAATCTTTGTTCTCTCCTCTCTCTTATCCTTCTATCAATTCTTGATTCTTGAATTTCACCTTTACGTTTCCTTTCGACAACTCGCTTAGCATCGATGATTTGTAATTTAGGTAAAGTAGTTTCTGAATTTTGTTGTAGTAATTCAACGTAATTTGGATGAGTTGTAGTCAATGGATTTGAATGTAATGTTAATGATCTCAAATGATCCCATTTGACGACTCGATTTCCAGTCTTATCATTTTTTGGTCCATGCGTTGATGATAAATTGAACAACTTTGAAATCGATGCGAATGATAAAGAACAATTACCTAGATCTAGAACTTCTAATCCATCACCTTTATTTTTGTTACTATTATCATTATCCTTGCTCCTACTACCACTGATATCATCATGATTATTCGTTTGTTTAACTAATGATAGATCACCTTTACCCCAAGAAGGTAGATGATCAGGCAAATCAGTTAATAAAGGTAGATTATTCATCTTAACATCTCTTAATAAAGGTAATATTGATAAATCAGGTATCGATCCTGATCCTGATCCTGATTTTGATCCTGATCCACAAGTTATTTTGGGACAATGTGAAAATGTTAATTTTGATAAATGATATAACTGATTTAACGATTTTGGTAAACCAGTTAAATTAGGTGAATGCGATATGACTAATATTCATTGGGACGACCGAACAAGGTATAGATCAGCATTCTGAAAGATCATACTCAGGGATTGCTGGACCACTGCACACAATATACAATCACTCACTAAGCGAATTGAGATCTTTCCAACCTTCTATAACATCATCATCAAGTTTGATCCAATCGTTATTCATAGCTACCACAGCTTTCAATTTTGACAAGTTCTTCAATTCTACGGGCAGTGATTTCAATCCACAACCATTGATGTTCAGTACTACCCAAAACAAATGGTATCAATGAAAACGTTGGAATCGGGACATTTCCTTTTTCCCCCTTACTTGAAGTGTAACGAAGTAACTCACCCGTCAGTTCTTCTAGGCTTCCTACCGCATCCCAGCCTTTTGTAATCTTGCAACCATTCAAACTTAACCAAGTTACACCAGTACCTTCTAGCCAGCTAACGTCCGTAACATCACTTCCGCTCAGATCTACTCTGCGTACATTGGCTAATAGCTCTGATGAAGGTGGGAGACTGAATCGTTCTTGAGAATAGATCAATGCAGCGGACGTTCGAATGGCTTTGGGTTTATATAAACTTGGATCTTTAGATTGTACTTCTCTGATTTGGTTTCCGAACTTTGCTTTACGTCCTTTATGCATATTGGATTTCGATGGTCCAGCTTGAGATTCATGTTGACTGGTGATCTGTGATTTTACTGCAAGTTGTTGAGTTGGTGCGATGGTCGGTGTCACCGGTTTTGTTTGCTCTTTTGAAGGTCTCTTCTTACTCCTCGCTGCACCTCTGTCCATTTTGGTTATTTACTCACACGGGAATATGCGTTCTGGAAGATGAGAGAACTAGTACGAGAGTAAAACAAATGACAAATGATAGATGAGCTTCTGCTTTTTGTTGCGAACATTTCTTCGCCAGTACGTGGGTTTTGAAAGTCACGTGACTCACACCCTTTCCCACTGTACATGAGCTCTCGACGACCGAAATCGTTGAACTCGAACAATGTTTTTTTTTACCTGGACATATGTTGAAGAGGTGAAGACATCGCACAGTATCCTTCTCATTACACAACACGACACTGGACTAGGGTAATAGAATCAAGATGTACGCCTCAAGCTCCAGAATAGCTATCAATACAACACTAAAAGCCAGCAGGACGTTCTCAGTGAGTTTTGAAATCTCCAACAGACCTCTTCTTCTCTTGACATGTGAAGGTAAAGTCAAATAAGATGTTGTCGTTGGCCACGCTATCCATGATCCTCATGGTCACTTGAATCAGAGATGCGGCATTGAATGCTCATGCTAATCCGATGGCGCTTCTTCAGACCACATCAACACGATTGGCAAGGAGAGAAACTTTTGTTGAGCTTTTAGAAGATGTCCCTGGATTGGGTCGAACTTGTGAGCATGGTGGAAGATTACTTCTTATATGCAAACCATGTCCGATGGGCTAGTACATAATGACATGGAGAAGAATTACTACGCTCTCGACATGGTCTATGTAAATCGAATACTGATCATCTGGTTTTGCTCCCTATTAGTCGATCGATTATTCGTCGCTCCTGGAAGAGCAAGAAACGATTTAGTTCCTACACGAAAAGCTAGATTTGTACCTTTTAAAGACAATTCTCAACGTCAAGTATACCGAGCTACAGTGAGTGACCTTGTCTTCTTTCCAACAGAGATTCCTGGAACTCACACTCTATAACACTTGAAGGACGCGGATAGATCTATTCTCTCTGATTTACGTATTGAATCACCTTCCTCTTCTTCAGCATCATCGTCAAACGAAGAAAGGACATCATATCATTATTCTGAACCTGAACCTACATCTCAATCATTACTAAACTCATTACATCTAGTTCCTTCAATATTGATATTTGAGAGAAGAACAGTTTCACCTGATTATCCAACTTTGCATGGATCGTTGACATTATCTGATATCCAAGATAAATTAGATAAAGAATTCAATTTACCTTCAAGCGAAATCGAAGTTTCTTGGATAGGTAAAGAACAAGGTTCAAGAATGAAAGAATTAGATTCTTGGTCAGCTGAATTAAAGTTAAGAAAAGGTGGTAAAGAATCAATTCAAGTTACTATTCAAGTTGACAGACTTGAGGAAAGTCAATAGATGTACTTTTCCAAGGAAAGTATATACGATGCATACTCTTTTTCCATACTGTGCGAACATGTGGATATCGTGTACATCTTGATAGTAACACCTCAGGTGGGAACGAATGCACCCTGACGTGTTTGCCATGAGTTACGCTAAAGATTGACATTGCATAAAAACGTCTACGGTATATCTATTTCCACATCCTAGATGACAGCTCACAGACAATGTACATACACCTAAACGGCTTGACGCATGATCACCTGCTATGTAGCTCTTTCTGTCTCGCACCGAGGCACCCCGGTCTCTTCTACCCTCAACTTTTTAATTGCGCCGCATCTGTCATTGATCATTCTATGAGAGACAGTCCCCCACACTGTTGACATCCTCACACATGTCTTACCTCCCGATAAATTCCCTATCCCCTTCTCCAAGCGACTTCATCTTCACTACCTCGAGTGTCCTCCTCATCTAATAGCCTCACACCATCCCTCCTTCTTCCTTCTTCTACATCATCGAGATCATCTGTAGTTTCCGACGGGTCAGGATCACATCTTGGTGCTAGTGGGAGATGACATTGCTTATGAGACATTCGAGCTTTGATCAGATTCCATAAGTCAGCCGAGATCCTGCAAAGCAGAAGTGTATAATGTGGTCCGACTTCCAGTGGTGAGAGAAATATGGTGAAGGAGCTTGCTTGCCAAGGGGTTTCACTGTTGGACACTTACGGTAATATGTCCTGTAAGATACCCAAGCTATTGAGAGACCAAGTAAGGAACCAACCAACACATCTTGCCAGTGATCTATAGTTAGGCTCATCCTTGTTAGCTCGTTGATTTGGATGAAGACAAACAGCTTAAGGATCAGTCCGACACGAAGGAGTCCAGCTCGAAACGGTGGAGAAATGTGCCCATGATAGGTTAAAAGAGATCACTCACGTCTGTTATCTTCCGTTCGACTGATAGCGACCATCGTTCCTCCCAGTAAAGGAGAAAGAGCAAACCATGCTCTAGTCTACAAGCGCAATACATACATCAGCTCAGTAATAGATATCACAAACTTGAAACGAGTCCGTGACCACATCCGAATCCATTCCGCCTGGAATTTCGCGGGTCGAGCACGTTGAAGATGGGATGTTCAATAGATGGTTAAATGAAGGTACTCACTCGATGTCCTCTTACATCCGACAAATGCATCTTACCAGCCAAGTAAAGACTCAAGTAACCCAAACCTGCGAATGACACTAGATGGTATGGTGAAAAAGATTAGCTAGCCACAAGCTTTCAGATTGTAATTGAGGCGATTGCTGAAGTAGTGGTACTTACGAGAACTGTGTCCACTTGGGAAACTCTAAGGTCGTTTGAGAACCGAGTCAGCTTTTCTTTCGCTCGTTGGAGATATAAATCCAAGGAGAGCCATGTCCAGTCATGGAAGATCCGCTTTTTTCATGCGCCGGTCGCTTCTCTTCTTCACAGGATTTCCTCAATGGATTTCAACGGCCCTACTAAAAGGTATTTCACATTGAAATTGCGAATCACAACTCACCTTGAATCCATCATTGAGGATCAACAAATTGGTATTTGTGCAAATATCAATTGTGCTCAATCCAAACACAGGATGATCAGCTGCTCCTGCAGCAGGAAGACAACGAGCTATCAAATCTGGTCTTGGTCTACCAACTGACATTTTTATTACTTGAGTTACTACTCCTGTCATAGTATACGACATGACTAGGCCTATGTGAACGTCAGTATGAGATTGGACGGGCTAGTATCGACAGAGCTCTTACCTAGTACAGAATTATGGATGTCCCAGCCATTTCGTGAAATCAAGGCGCTAATGGGGATGAGGACGATAAGGGGGATACCAACTGAGATGAACGCGAGAAGTCTACCAGAGATGAGGAGAACCGTCAGATTGCTTCAGTGAGGCAAGAGCAAGACATCTACACTCACTTTGGTGGAACCCTCTCATTCACGGCGAAAGAATGTTGGATGCTCAAATCATTCAATGAGAATTCTCTCTTATGTCCACCTGATCTATTTAAAATAGCCAATACTCCCCTGATGAAATCGCATTTAGATCAGCTTCATAATGTCCCCACATATGAAACCCCTCGGTGGTGGTTGTGATACTCACCAAAGCACGAGAGCTAATATCCAATCAGGAGCATAACTAGCTAAAACAGCTTTGAAAGTAACTTTGACTCTACCATAACCTTCTTCTAGCTTGGTTCTCGTACGTGATTTCCCGGGTGTTTCATCCCGTGTGTATAATGGATAATCGGTGGTTGCGTTTCGACCAATTGGTGCTTTTGGGAAAAAGAAATGAACTGCGTCTGTGAAGACCGACATGATGTCTACTGATCTCTATGTATCTATATATGCAGACGAAAGACGGGAGTAAACCAATGAGGATGAATATATGTGACTGAATTCATCCTCATCCATTTCATCATCCCCTCAAAGTGGAAACTTATCTGTCATCATCTCATGTTTGTCTGTCGGTGACCGCCGCAAAGTGGCACCTGTGTGTCAATCTCATCTATTCTTCTTCCATTCCCATCTTCAAATCGAAACTCTGAAGTAACATTCCATAAGATGGTGACAGTCAGATGGATATAGTCGAGCGTTCTCATATGTGGTTTTATGGTAGACCCATACTTCTGGGTTTCATGACACTCTGACCAAAAAGAGCACTATTGGCGGAGGCGGAAGCGGGGATACTCTGTGGCTTCTCGAAAGGTACAAGATAGCCTACGGCCAGTTTTACGTTGTATCTTGATTACCTGTCCACATCACCATTTACCATTCCTCGGGAAGGATATCCGCTTGGACTAGGCAATAAGATCACTCCGTAACAGGCGGAGTAATGTGAACCGGTTTCATGATATGATATCCCAAATGTACATGCGATCCTTGAGGATAAGTCCGTCAAGTCCGACTGGATAGAATCGTTCCGGCTTCCGGTGATATAATCGAAATGTCATCAGATGTTTTGATCTCCAAAACGATCGCACCAATGTAGCTCTGGAATCTTCCTGTAGTAGCAGCCCATTTCGAAAGGACAACGAGGATCAATGGAGTATTAGTAGAAATTTTGAATGGGTTCTATGAAAGGTAGAATAGGCGATTTGAGGCTGTCATCTGTTACAATTTGTGGATTGAATGCAGCGGCTGTGTTTTCCGGTGATAAGGGGTTTCATGTATCCTTTGGTCAAAAATACTTGGAAATCTGATCTGTGATCTTCATTCGATCCTTTGTATTTCTCCAATCTGGACATCTGTACTTTCAAGCAACATCACAAACGACAGACGGCGGTGAACGAATCAATCGAGTCATTTAGATAACCTTCGCTTACATTATTCTCTATCATTCATTCATTTCATTATATTGGCACGTCAAACCGGCGGTAAAAAGAAACATATATAAGAAAATAAACAATTTCCGAAAAGGGAAATTTATCATTAAATTCCAAAGTTTTTTTCCTCCTCTCGGTGTTACTCACTCACTTTCTGCTCAATCTCCATCTCATCTCATCTCCACTACTTCCCCGATAGTAATATCTTAACCTCGTCTCACGACAACGAATACTCACTGGATCATCAACCTAACACGCGTCAGGTGAAGGTAAATCTTATAGGGTTTATCAAGAAGCAAAAATGGCTCTTCGTCAATTAGGTATGTCCGCGTCCAATCCTCATCATTTATAGAATGAAGTGTCTAAACCCAGCACGATTCGCGTATCTTCCTCCGGACCTGTATTGACCTCAAGCCCCTCTTTGTTATGTACAGCCCGAGCGCAACCCCTCTTTGCGCGACCTGCTCTCGCTCCTCGATCAGCTCTCCTAGCTCCTCGATTCGCAGCGTCATTCACTTCTACACCTAAGCGATCGGATGTACCTCCAGCAGCTTATCAAACCCCTCCTGGTCAAGGTCCCATCCCTCCCAAGGGCCAAAAGGTCAAGGTAAATCCAGGTTTCCTCTTAGCTCTTGCCCATTGCCCATACTGATGTTGATGTGACTGTTCATCTATAGGCCCCATTCTCTGTTCGAAGTGGTAGATTCTTCAGAAATCTTGGACGTGTAACTCTTGTCGTAGTTCTTGGTACAACTGGTGCTTTCCTTTATGGTAAGTTAAATCGCCATTACCTCTCTTTTCCTCTGTCACGATCTACAGTTCATTTGACACCATGTATTTGATCAGTCACCCAAATTCAGAACTCACCACCTGATCAACTCCCTTCTGATCCCAAGAAACCCACCCTCGTAGTCCTCGGTTCAGGTTGGGGAGCAACTTCGTTCCTGAAACAACTCGACACCGAAGAGTTCAACGTTGTTGTCATCTCACCTCGAAATTACTTCCTTTTCACCCCTCTTCTTCCTTCAGTCACCGTTGGTACCCTTGAGCCCAGATCCATCATTCAACCTACCAGATACATCACACGACACAAGAAGAGAAAGGTAGATGTGTATGAAGCTGAAGCTCAAGAAGTTGATCCTGTTAAGAAGACCGTTACTTTCCAAGGTCAGTATCGCATCTCACTCGTCCAGTAGGGCGGAGCTCCGCCTTTCTCGCTTCTTGTCCTTTCAAGAGAAATTGAAGCTCATTTTCTAACATACATGAACAGATCTATCCGACGTTCGAGGTTCAGCAGGCTCGGTCACTCTCAACTATGATTATCTTGTTTACGCCGTCGGATGTGAGAACCAAACATTCGGTATTAAAGGTGTCAACGAGCATGCCTGTTTCCTCAAAGAACTTTCCGATGCTGATAAAGTTCGAACAAAGCTTATGGACTGTGAGTTCCTTTGCATTTGCAAGTTCCAATGATGTTGGTCAACTGGCTGACACTGTGATAACAGGTATTGAAACTGCTGCTTTCAAAGATCAACCTCAAGATGAGATTGACAGACTCATGCACATGGTTGTGGTCGGTGGTGGTCCCACTGGTGTAGAGTACGCTGGTGAACTTCACGATTTCTTGATTGTGAGTGATGTCCAGTATTCCAACATTGGGGTCTCTTCCGTTCTGGCTGCACTCAGTTTGGCTGATCCATTTTCGGCCAATCTGTAGGACGATCTCAAAAAATGGTACCCAGAGGTTGCTGATCGACTCCGGATCACCCTTATCGAAGCCTTACCTAACGTCTTACCTGCTTTCTCTAAACAATTAATTCAATATACCGAATCAACTTTCGCTGAAAACAAGATTGATGTTCTCACCCGAACTATGGTCAAGGATGTCAAAGAGAACGCCGTAGTCGTCCAAGATGCTAACAAACAAATGCGAGAGATCCCTTACGGTCTCTTGGTCTGGGCTACCGGTAACACTTCAAGACAAATCACAAGAGATCTGATGACCAAACTTGCTACTACTCAAACTCAACGAAGAGGTTTAATGGTAGATGATTATCTTTCCATGTTAGGTGCCGATGGAGTCTACGCTGTCGGTGATTGTACCGCTACATCGTATGCTCCTACCGCTCAAGTAGCAAGTCAGCAAGGTATGTACTTGGCCGGAATCTTCCAAAAATTAGGTCAAAAAGCAAAATATGAAAGACAACTCTCTGAATTGAGAGCTCAAAACGCAAGTCCCGAAGAAATTGAGGCTACCGTTAAGAAACTTAACAGATCTGCTAAATTGACTCCTTTCCACTACTCTCACCAAGTAAGCCTTACCCTTTGAACGCGTTTGAGCACAGATAAGCTAACTGATTGGTTTATTGATTTAGGGATCGCTCGCATACATCGGTTCTGAGAAAGCTATCGCAGACTTACCATTATTCAACGGAAACGTAGCTTCAGGTGGTGGCGCTGCAATGCTTTTCTGGAGATCAGCTTATATCGTGAGTGGAATTCCCTGTCGCGGTCAATGTGTTCCTTTCCCGTGTGAGCTAACGGGTACTATTCAGTCTACACTGTACTCTGTCCGAAACAGAACTCTGGTTCTAGCCGATTGGTTGAAGGTTAAGATCTTCGGTCGGTGAGTGATTGTGGCAATTCAAATCCCTTTCCTATCAAGTTCTTCATGACATACAGAGACCAGCGTTGATGACATGCTCGATCTCGCAGAGACGTATCTCGAGAGTAAATTACTCGTGACAATACATCCTTCTGGGCATCGAAAAGGCTGCAAAGTTCCCTTGCTTCTTCTGCAACGCCGAAATTCATTTATTAAAACGGACTGATTTTGAACATCAGACATGATTCCATTTCTCATCAACATAGATTTTCTTATTTTCTTGATTTAGGATTGTTCGCCCAAAATGTCAAAACAATACTCAATACATATTATTCTTCTTCCCTCTTTTCCTTTGAATGAATCGGGGTTAGGTGTTAGTGCAATGGCGTCATTACGGATGAATCATATATCCAGGATGCATAACTCATATATGCTTCCATATTCTTCTCTATCATTTCTCGTTCAGCTCGACAGTCAAAAACTCAGACCGTTGCAGCATCACAGACGATGGTTTCACTCCCAATTATCCTCAGGGATACACATACACATCAACGAGAAACTCGAAGTTTGATACGTCAACAACGCCTCTGACTCTCCCATTCTTGCCTGATTCACTGTTACTGTGTTCGTAGGTGCAGCTACACTAAATACTTTGGAAATCACACCTGCAAATCGGTCGTGTTCTGAAGTCTTTACAATGAAAGCAGCTCGAATGTCGCTGTTTAGATATGGATATAGTTCAACTGGTTATCCTCATACTGTACATGGCACTTCACCTGGTGCGTTGATTGATTTACAGTCCAGAGCTGCCCCGTCTTGTGCTTTATTACATTACGCCATGTAATAAAGCACCAATAATTGACACAACTGTCAGTGTAACATCGATGACTGGCTTTGATGCTAGTAGAACGTTAATAGGCTCGAAGAATTCACTAAATAGAGTGTTAGTATGTCGCGTTGCATGTAGATATGCTGTTGAATTTGCACCTCCTTCGATCTTCGAAGCTTGGTCTTGTTCCCATCTTAGCCAACAACCAAGAACAAGTGCGCAAGCTGACTTCGATATGATAGGCCCATGAAAGAGCTGTTTAGGATGTGAGATGTATTACCTCCTACGAGCATTGATGATACTGTCATGCGACATACGTTTACCCTAGCTTTATTCCAGGAAAATTGGATTTAAAGCTGATATTGATTCTGATGGACTTTCTGATGGATGGACTGACGGATGTCAGAAGTTTTTTTGATCGCTAATGTCCTCAGTCGCATGGTCGCACAATGATTATTAATACCCTGACGATCCGGTTGCATATGTGGTCGCTTTTGATGCACCGTTGAAGGATGGATAACCCGATTGGAACTCTGACAATCTTACAGGACTCACAGAATTTGGTCCTTTTGGCACAATATCCCCTTTCTTTAATTCTATCGTTTCTCAGCTTCTTATCAATCACCTGTATATCCAACACAGAATCGTACAAGATTCTAGATAGTCTTCCGTACTTCGTGTTCCCTTCGATAAGATGGTAAGGTTGACTGAACTTCCCACACTGTTCGCGGCATCTAAGATTTCAATAGTCCTGCTAGTGAAATTCTGTTAGTCAATATAGAGTTTAGCCCATCCTCCAAGGTTCAGACTCAGCCTCAAACACGGATGTGAACTCTATTCGTACATCGTATGCCAGTGATTTCTATAGTATCCTGTGATTCTTCACGGATCATCTGCAATTCGTGCATTGACGATCTCTTCCGAGTAGATATGACATCGTGCGTGCACATCGACCAAGTTGACCGATGACTGGATTATTTGTAATTGATCGTCTTTAACCAAGTAATCTCCACGCCTACTAAAGGTTCAAGCATGGGTTCTCTTAAACCTCTTAGGTCTTTACTACAGTATGGGGGATTCTAGGGATTGCGCTTGCTCCTACATTTGTTGCTCATAAACTCAAGCTCACACACCACAGGGAAGCCACCAGTCCGACAGGGGGTTTCACGCTGTATCCCCTTGTAAATAGGGCTATCTCGTGTATATCTCAGTGGTCCCGCGCAGATCTGTTGCGGAAAGGGTATACGCAACTTAACCTTGTTGACCCTATAAACGCAAGGGCCCGCTGGCTCAAATTGCAGTGTTCTTATAGGTCAAGAACGTTTCCGTCGATCATGTGGGATTCGTACTCCAGATCACTCATTGACATATCGTTAAGATCCAGATGCGCTGATATGATCTGAATACGAAAGATAACAATAACGAATGCTTGGACAGACCTCTTTCTTTGGAGGCGTACTACTGATGTAGAAGAGATCTCGACGGGCGGCAGACAGTCCACCATAAAAGATCTGCAATCACGTAAAATGTGGATTTGAAGCGGAAAATCCTGATCTTCTCTCGAGAAATTTAGTACCCTTTTATTTCTGATGCTAGAAACCTGTCAAGTGATTCTCGCCACCAGTGTGACGGGCGAAATCGTCTAGTTCAGTAGGTAGGAAAAGGGCTTTTGACGTAGATGAAAGATCGTGACCATGACCATGAGCGGTATCGAAGTTCGGAGCTCTGTTCTCACATATGCCCGAGGCTGTCAGGATACGTTTGAGTAAAACAGGTACACAGCGAGGCTGACGGTTCCTGTCATCATCTAACGAAAGTAGCGAGAAGCGACGAGCGCCAGGAGCAGCAGACGCGGCTGTGCCGATTTCGCAAGAGCTCAGACGTTTGTGTTGACTTTCCGATGGGACCCTCACTACGATTCAGTACGTTACCCGTACGAACATACGTGATGCAGCCCAAAAAAAATAAAAAAAAAGAATACAATCTTGTCTGCCACGGAACAAGCACGGGGGTTAAAGAAGGATTACGCACCTACGTGATATGAACTAAAATGCCAAGTACAGCTAGTTCCTCGAGGACCTCACTAATTGTCAAAGGCTTCCCTTGATTCGTCAATCTGTCAATTCAAGAAATGCATACCGCGTCATCCCATATTTTTCCTATACACATGTCTTTCAAGAAGGCGTGCGGCAGTGACATTCAAGTCAATTAAGTTTTTTCCCCTAGTCATCGCCACAAAAAAAATGGAGCTGCTCACATATGACGATGTGTAAATCGGATTTTTCCCGGAGTGACCAAAGCATTCCCAAAGCATTGCGAACGTATGTGTCGATGAGAGGGTTATGTGGTCGTGTGACACCTCCTTTTTATGTGAGCAAATCCAATTATTACGTAGCTTAATTGGAATTCATGTTCCAGCCTTCAGCCTTCAGAAAGTCTTTCAGCATTTAGCATTCATCCGATCCGACGTGTCGGCCAGATCTCAAACACAAAGTCTTTGCTTCTGTTTTATGTGACCTCACTGTCGATAACATCTCAATCTCAATCTGTGACATGTATTGATATGCGCATGCAGCGCCAAGGAATGTCGGATATAGGAAGGGAGGAAGAGATGGACATCTAGGTGGAACGGAATCGCATTTTACGATATAAGGTTTATCCGAGCCGAACAAGCTGGGACAGGACACCAGTTCAATTCATTATGGCGTTTGAGCGGTTTTAGAGAATTCTGCACTAAACAGCATGAATGACGTGTTCAACGGGCGCCGAAAACACAAAATCGAGTCCGGCACGATCACGTTGAGATACCTAGCAATCTCTGGGACGATTATGCTTCGTAGTGACTAACAAGTGGGAGCAGTGGTGTTATATATAACTCAAAATAATTGATATATCAAAGCACACCTCCAAAAAAAGGCTTATACAATCTCCACAAGCACTCTCACGTGTATAGATGACAATAGCGTTCCCTTTATATGTATGCATGTAGCTCACGATGATTAGGGAAGTGGTGTAAATGACGGAATCGAACCTTACTGTTTGACCCGGAATAACCACGGAAAGCATTCTCGGTGAGATCAAAAGGGTTCTTCACATTCCAAATCAGGGTAGAGACGCCTGTAAATAAATAATAATAATAACAAAGGTGATGATGACATCTGTAAATCAGCTGAACGCTTAGCGGCTCTATAAAGATGCTTGAATGGCAACGAAGCGCACCAACGGGATCTAGAATCAGATATTTCGTTAACCTTTTCGTAAATTTATGATTTGTTTCCTATGGGATTTTCGCCAGTGGAGGCACGCTGTCATTTTTTTCCATATCAATTCGGCTTTACCGTTTCATTTGACATGCAAAGCCCTGTATTCTGACGTTTTAACGTGCATGCATATGTACACGGCTGGAAAGCTGGCAGCTGCAACACCGTCCATCTCTCTTTGCCCTGATGTGTAATAAGCAATCCTGCACTCTGAGGTGCAGGCAAAGATTTACGATCGATTGTCTTCGACACCAGATTCGGAAAAGCTTCTTGCGGACGATGCCCAATGAGACAGATGCGTGCCGCCGAATAGCTGCTAATCTGCTAAAGCAGAAGCGGCAAGATCTCATAGATCTAACGAGCGTGGCCAGATATACAAGACATAGGAGGTGGGGGCACTGTAAAATAATAACTTGTATCTCTCGATCACACATTTTGATCTCTCGTAAGAGGCAAGTTCCCATCGCTTACTACACTTACGTTACCTCTCCAAGATTCCGAAGGTCGTTCGGGCACTAGAGGGACTTAGGAAGTTTGTTTTCCTTTTTTTCCCACTATTTTTCCGTTCGCGTCGATCTTTTCATGCCGTCATGATTCGAATCGGGAATCTCTGGAAAAGAAAGAACACGGGATTGATAGCGAAATATCAACGAGCTACTTGACTGGTCGGGCTGAAAGGAAAGGTTTTCAGGAAACGATATGTGAAATCCTCATAGATTACCTGTACTCCGGCTCTATAATTCCCTTGTCTCAGCACATGCGTAAAAACGATGTCGTGACGGTTTCATGCTAACCACAGCTGAACGGACGCCCAAGGGGGGCAAGCTACTACTTACCATGTGATATGGTTATTCGCTGTTCGATAGAACGCCTCTTAATCTCCGATTGCACAGGGAATGCAAATCAATAGACATATTTTACCGCATCTGATACTTCGGGAACCATGGACAAAAGATCGCTAGCTGCCCAACGTCGTGTAAGACCAACAGGGAAGCGGAAAAAGAGGCAAGTCACAGCAATTGAAGGAAGGAAACTGTAATGAATTTAATCTTTCCTGGAAATGATGACTGGCATCAGCATGCGCTTGCCCAGGTTTAATCGGGATCGGCGCCATATCTATTTACGACTTTCTCTTAGCGAGATGCAAAACGGGATGCTAACCTTTGGTTTTGCCTGCGAATTAATGTGTAAAGGTTATTAATTTGCATGTGCGAGAATTTCTCCAACTCCAACAAGAGACGATGGTGGCGTCGAATTGCAGATCTCATTTCGGAATGTGCCCATTAATCCTATAGTGGTAGTAGTGGCATGGGACGTGAGTACGTATAAAACTAAAGCTCTCAAATTCCAACAAAGTAATCTCGTAAACAAGGTGTGTAGATCGGCTCTCGGAATAAGCATATATCATATTTTTCCATTAACTTGTTCTGTACTTTTTGTCTCACACATCACGCTTTTTTTTCCCTTCGTTTCCTTTTTTTTAATTGTTTATTTTACTCTGGGTGTTCTTGTTCTTCAGACCCGTCGTCAGATTCGGATATACGTAACACGATAAAGGGTATTGACGCATGATAACCAAAGGTTATTGCCCTTGTTCAATCCCGATGTCCAGGAAAAGGAAAAATATCATTCATATAATCAAAGATAAATGTTCTTTGTGGGTGAACGCAAATCATCAAGTTCTTGCATAACTTAAAACCTCGGACTCTTTTTATCCCATATTGATTTTCCTCTTCTTCTTCTTTTCATCATTCCTTTCCCAGATTCATGGTATATATCAATTCAAACTTAATCTCAGTTCATCATACGCCATACCTCAGCAGCCTAGCGTCTGAACTGAGTAAAAGTCTCTTCGGACTAAACTTACCGAGCTAGATCGGCATCATCCAGTAGTCTACTTTTTTTTGAAGCTAAAGAACCTCAGATCATTGACAAAAGTTTGGGTGAGTCTAGTGAAATCCTGAATGTCCTTGTACCCTGCATGAATCGTATTTTAACACTCATGACGTACACATTTACAATAAGCTTATAAGGCATGCAACATCCATAGTTCTCCCATCTCTTGCACCTCGACCACATTTACACGTTATTTCATCCTCGGAACTTTCACTTTCTACCCGGAGAGAAGTGTGAAAACAGTAGAAATAAGATTTATCAGCAATCCTCATCAGCTCGATCCAGATTCGAGGTCAAGTTGGCTGTTCACCACACACATCTTGTGCGCTGGCGTGAGTGTCCGTTCACCTGGCGACTCTGACCATCCATGCCACGTAGTGAGACTGACACCTCTGGAATTTGCGTTTAGATTTAGTGCCGAAGTTAGGGGGATATAGGAATATAAAAATATCCCGTACGACCCAAGCGTTATCAGAATCGTGAAAGTCCCTTGCCTTGTATTCCGCCTCCCTTCAGTCGGAATCGCCGAGGAATATCTGTACATAACGGAAAGGGGGGCTAGGACCATCGTTCAAGGAAAAATTTGTTGGCACCACATCAAGGGACACGATCAACTCGAGGAAAACCATTCATCAGTCATTTTCGCAAAGAAGATTGTTTGTTTGGCGAAATCGATCGACGCTTATCCCACCCGGCCCACGTCTATTCTTCCGATTGGACAATATCAGCATCAACATCCTTCATCCTAACACGATAGCCATCAAACACGGGCCGGCGGTAAATAAAGATAGCAGTGTACAAGAGAAATTCACCTAAAAGCCGAATTCGAAGCTCTTTCAACTTGAAAGTTGCCCAATCAATCAACGTCTTTCCTTTTTTTAGCTCCTTTATTCCTTCCTTCCTTGTGAGTCCTTTTGTTCAGCCGGCGGGAGAAGTTTTGACAGCTGAGAACCCTCCTTTATGGCATTTGTAATAGGCTTTGAGGGGTAAAGAAGGGAAATCTATAGTTGAACAAAGCAAACAATCTAAAAACACGCTCCCAAGGGAAGGAAGATATAATCATCATTTGTCTCCTGAAGTGAAGCTCAAGGATATAACTTTGAACAGATTTTCAATAGTACGGCACAGCCGCATTCCCTCAAGCAAGGTAAATCAACAAGAAAGGGAAAGATCAACATAACATCTGTCGTCATAGATATTGATAACTGGAAATCTTACCTTTGATCAGCCCATCTCACCGATTCCTTAACAGCGTTGTACATTCTCTGTACATTCTCGTACTTTCCTCGTTATTCCTTACTGTTTCCTGGACTTTTCTCCCCAAAGCCCGTATAGTCTAGGCTGTGAACAATCTGACTCTAATTAAGAAGCGATCCTTCTCGATTCGGATTCTACACACATCTACACGTCTTCAAGCTTGGTTTATTAGTTGCTGTTTCTTCCTTGTTTCCGATCAATCAATCAATCAATCAATCAATCAATCAATCAATCAACCAACAACTGTCTCCCCCCTAAAAAGGATTATCCGCCCAGATCTGGAAGAAGTCGACGTGTTATCCTCCGTGCGTAAGTGCAATATTTACAATAAGCACGATGATTTTGATGGAATTCTGGGGAAGCTGACGAAACCATCACTTTCCTTTCAGTTCAAGAACACGTTCGGGTGCTGATTGAACATTTGTCAAATCACACATCAGCTCCTTGTTAAGACGTAAATACGTGCTTTCTGTTTTGAAACGCCCTTTGCGCACCTCCAGGGCACCCTACACCTCTACACCAACGTGATCGAGCTGCTTGCATCTCGTACTTTCAGGATACAACAACCAGCGCGTCACAGTGGACGATCGCGAACGATACTGATTGACGATAAAACACTTTTCGAAATCAATTTAACAGATTGTATTGGCACTTATGACTTCTCCTTCAGAAACGACAACTTCCTCAAGACCGATCGCCATCTCACCGCCTAAAAAATCTAGTTCTGCCGTTGAACACTCACGGAATCGATACCGTTCTCCTAATCCGGAAAGGAACATGCCAGCTTCAATACCTATAAATATACCTAGAATGCCACCTTCGAATCCTTCTTCTTCCTCTTCTCCTTCAGCAACAACAGCAGCTGTCTCTGGGCAACATCGATATGGAGGGGACCTCCCTTTTCCTGGTCGCCCTTCTTCCGGCCCTCGAGAAAGAGGGGAATCACCTTCGTCTGGAAGATCCCCGACGATCTCTTCCTCATATTCTCACAATAGATCACATCCTTATCCGCCTCGTAGACTGTCATCCAATTCTCAACCTGAACGAGAAAGGGAAAGGGAAAGGGAAAGAGATGTCACATTACCCAGAATACATTTACCACCACCCAATTCACTTGGATCATTGAAATTTCCAGAAAGAGACAGGGAAAATAATTATCAACATCAATTATCTCCTTTAGAAAGAGAATTCCCATTATCAATTCAGAGTCAAAACGAGTCATCGTCAGCTTCTGCATCTTCTTGGAGAAATCCATCTGGATCCGACAGACCAGTAATAAATAGAATACCTTCTGAAGGATCAATAGGTAAATCAGGTGGTATTTCATTACCCCCTTTACATTCAATTTCAGGTTCACCAATACTCGCACCACCTTCTTCTTCATTATCGATGTCGATAGGTAGTAACAATCATATGCCACCACCAAACTTTGATTCATCATCCTCGTCAGGCAGAGCTAGTCCAAGAGGTTATTCCTCAACGAATATATCAAGACAAAATTATGGCCCATATGATACTCATCGTTCTTCTCAAAGAAGGTCGCCAGGTGCAAGCACAAATGCAGGTTCATCAAAACTTCGTGACCACGAGATCCGCCAGTCCCAATCTCGTCATTTACGTGAACCTTCAAGGGAGGAATTGTTTCATTCATCATCCCGGCGAGGATCACTACCTCATTCGACTGTGCCTTTACCCAATCATTCTTCTTCAGTAGCCGGGTCACAGACACCGCATCAACACCAACACCAACACCAACATCACCAATCACAAATGCAACCACACCCACAAGCACAAGCACAGAGTCAGCATCATCAGCATCGCTATCAGAACCAGAATCAACATCAGCATCAGCATCACTCACATGCATACGAAATTCCTTCACCACCGTTAAGAGCTTTACCTCCTTCTTCGATGCCGCCTGTATCTTATGTTTCGTCATACGGTCATAGATCTGCTCAAGGTAGTGGCAGCTCTTTGGCTAGATCAAGAAGTCATTCTGCCACTTCTGGGTTTTCAAGACATGGAATGGACATTGATGAGAGTGGAGCAAGTGAAATAGCTCCTACACCAGGTCAAAGTAGAAGATTAGCCCATTTGATGTCTGAACAAAAGCGAAGAGAGTGAGTTCTTACCAATCACCAATCACCACCAATGGATAGATCTATCCAAGTGTATCTATCCGATCGAGTACTAATTATTGGTTTTGATTTTTCCTGATATTGCAGATCTATTAATTCAGGATTTCAAGCTCTACGTCAAGCTTTACCGTCATCTTTACCAACTGATTCAAAGGCTATAATACTGCGCAAAGCTGTAGCTCATATCACGCATCTTGAATCTATCGTGAGAAGATCGGGTTTACCTTATAGCCAATCTCCCCCTGGACCAATGACCGATTGGGGTCCATCTGAAGAAGCTCGAGATGACGAGGATGACAATAGAGTCAAATGGGAGGAGGACAGGTGAGGTGAGAGATGTGATTCGCAATAAACGATTCTTCTCAATCCAATCGAAGACAATAACGCGACGAGAACGATACACGGCATGCGGAATAGCATAGGACAGGATCGACTGCAGGATGCAAGAGAAAGGATCTTCGGAGACAACTTCATCAATTTTAGATAAAACTTTACTAGAAACCCATATGTCGTCTTTTCATTTATTCGGAAGGTAAAAGGTATCTATCACGTTGTACATTCAATATCTCCCATGCATGTCCGAAATCATCATAGACGTCGTACTTAGTGCTCTATTCCGTTGAACAGCCTGATTGGAGCGAATTTGTGGTACACAACGTAGGTTTTTTGCATTGTATTGCACTGTATATTCTATTGAAGTAAACTAAATTGATAACGGCCAAACACCATCTTATGTACACATTTCCGCGATGCGGTTGGATACTCTTACTAGTTCTGATCCTTCTCCTTTTTCTCGGCTGCTCTATAAAGCTCTTTGTATTTACCAGATTTCTCACAGAGTGATTTGAACAATGAATCATTCTTTCGAAGGAGGTTCTAGATTTGAAGTCCCGTGTGAATCAGTTCAGTATTCTCTCTCATTCGCGTCTACTTATAGATGTAACAGCCTGCACACCGTTGGGTAAGTAAAATCCGAGACTCACAATGGGTGTATCGAATTCAGCCACTTTCCCGTCTGAGAGTACCAATAACCTATCGTAATCTATTACTGAGGAAAGTCGATGTGCTATAGTCAATAAAGTTGATGATTTGAATTCTGTTCTTATGGCAGCTTGAATGGCTTCATCAGTTGCGAAGTCGACCGAAGCAGTTGCTTCATCCATTATCTGATATAGCGTAGAAAGGAAAAGAACAGGAACATCAATTGCATGTTCGTGATCTTATAACAAGACGGAAGGAACCTTTTCCAAACGAAAGTCGACTCACAATCAAATTAGATCGCCTGAGTAAAGCTCTAGCCATAGCTACTAATTGTCTTTGACCTTGAGAGAAATTACTTCCCCCGGCGGAAACTTCTGTTGTGAGAGTTATTATTGACTTGCCACCTATTCCAGTGGATGTACTAGGGGCTGGAGATTTAGATCTTGTAGCTTCTTCAGCCACCAGACTCTCTAGACGTCTTGAAGACTGTACTCTACTGGGTACTTTACTGGAAGGAGGGGTATCCGATGGACCTAGATTTACTCTCGATAATGCGTCTAGCAATTCTTCATCTGTATGCTCGTTGAAAGGATCAAGATTCTCTCGAACAGTTCCAGAAAATAAGACAGCATCTAAGTCACTTTGTCAGCTGGAGTCTAGCGCTCGTGACAGGTATGGCTTACCCTGTGGGATGTAGGTAATGCGAGATCGCTGCAAAGAGACATCAGCCTTTTAACCCATTATATTTCATCGTTAGAAACATAACTAACCAGATCGTCAACACCGATTGTGGTGATATCTATACCATCCAACATGATTTTACCGCTATTAGGATCCGCGAATCTCAATAAACTCATGGCAAGTGTAGATTTTCCACTGCCTGTTCTACCTATCAAACCTATTTTCTCACCAGCTTTAACATCAAAGGAACCTTTGAATACAGTAGGAAGATCAGGTGCATATTTGATTTCGAGATCTTGCACGCTTAAGAATGTCGATCCACTATCTGTCGAAGGCCAATATGCTGGAGGTCGATTGGATGGGATGATAGCAGGTGCTTCCTGAGGTAACGACAAGTATTCTTGGACTCGTTCAACAGAATTGAAATCCATTTCTAATTGTCCCCAGAATCTAGATACCCAATAACAAGCGGAGACAAACGATTGTGCAGATACGATAGCCATACCTGCTGAACCGGCTGGAACAGCTCCACTAAGTGCGAAAAGTGTAGTGAGGAATACCGAGATAGCACCAAGAACATCAAATCGGAGGAGTAGCTATATATATGTTGGCCGTTAGCACCCAGTTCAAAATAGGATAAACCGCTTCAACTTACCCATCGATTCATCATCTGTTGTGAGGTACACGTCGAGGTAGACGATCAGCTAATCACCTTTGTGACGACAGTACCAGCTTACCCAGTAGTAGTAAAACGCCTGATGAGTCTTGTCAACCTGTTCGCAAAGTTGGTTCATGAATCTTGCTTCCACAGAGAAAGCTCGAACGGAAATTACACCATCAAGGAGTTCAGCAAATCCAGAGCTGAAAATGCAAGTTAGCTTGTGCGTGTGACGTACGATAAGATTGCCATTCAGCGACAAGCTCACAAGATAGGTGATTTGAGCTTTTTGATAAAATCAGCGTGAAATACAGCCTCACTGGACCGTCGAACTCACGGTAGCTTCCAATCTTCTCAAACTTCTGCCTACCCTCAGCTACGGTCAACAATATCAGTGAAAGTTCTATTTCAAACGGTCATTACTCACATATACAACAGAATACTGATAGTAAAGGTAACTTATCACGGCGGCAGGAACCAAGAACCAAGGCACAATTGCAGCAACGGTGACCTGTTGACGTCACAAAATGATCTTAGCTTGTATAGGATTGAGAGTAGCAGTAGTACTCACGATAGCACCTATCAAACTTGCTACGTAAATGATAACGGTCCTGAGCGCTCCATTGAGGGATGAATCAATCGTTTCCACATCTACACCATACAATCATTTAGCTTCTATATGGTCGAACAGAGTTTGCAAGGACTCACCCCGAGAGAAACGGTTGATTATTCTGCCAACAGGAGTCACGTTGAAAAACCTAACGGTAGCTGCAAATTGAAAGTCAGACGAGTCGGTCTTTGTCATCGAGATCACTTACACCGCATAACCTGATTCAAAAGTCGATCATGCAAAGTACTATATTTACAGTAGAACGTATTCAGCCATTACGTCAAACAGGAAGAAGTCGGATTACACTCACATAGCGGCTCGGTAAGAGCTCCAAGATCCCACAGCACTGGAAGCGATACCCAAAAACGCTGCTCCAAGAACTGCAAGCCTATCAGCCAGTGGACCTACCAATAGTCCTCGGAACTTCGCGACTTACCAATTGCAGTATAGGCAGTCAAATAGAAGCCAGGATTGGTCTGCGCGGGAGGGAAGTATGTCTTGATGCCATCGAGAGCTGTCGTCGCTATACTGCCGTTGTATACCATAGCGTTGGTAGTATGATGTAAAACGTGTTGATGCAGGTCATTGTGATGGTAGTACTGGGTCTGATCCGTCACAGCAGGTTTAAACAATGTGAATATAGTTGAATGGGAGTTGAATTCGGTGTTATAAGCTGGAACGGTCATCGGCGGAATAGTTAGGATCAATGTCATGTTATACCTCTGTTAATCCACTCACCTTCTCCCCATACTTTAAGCCACCATCTCTCAGCGATAGTCAAGACTTGATTTAGTACTGTTCGGAGCACCGGCAATCAGCCACGAGACCCAATAATGGTTGGCCGGAAGTGATCACTCACCGAGAACAATGAATGTCCAGACCCATGTGACATAAGTGGCGGCGACGATGTAGAGTTTATACGTTTCCCACTTGACGTTACCGATCGCCCTTTCCTCATCTAAACAGTTTATCAGCACGTGCTCACCGTAGACGAAGACATGAGGGCTGACATACCTTGAACAAGCTTTTTCCCAGGTCCTTTCTTCTTGGTCTTTTTCTCAGCAGTATCTACCACTTCTACCTCTTCTTCGATATCCTCTTTGGCTACTACAGCCTCAGATTTCGTGACCTCCGCTTCTTCCAATGCCACTAATCCATCTAGCTCGCCGGCCGATCTCAGCTCGTCTGGCGTACCTTGAGCGTCTATTCGGCCATCCAAGATCCGTACCAAATAGTCTGAAGATGGGAGCAGTAGCTCGACGTGATGAGAGACGAGGATCTAAGAAGGCCAATAGGTTTAGCAGGCTGGACCTGACGAGGATCTCAATAACTCACGATTGTACGTTCATCTAAGATAGGTCCATTCAAACATTTATCGGTAAGATGTTTGGCAGTATGAGAGTCAACTGCAGCAAGAGGGTCGTCAAGGAGAACATGCTGAGTGAAGGAATATACAGCTCGAGCGAGGGCTACACGAGCTTTTTGGCCACCACTGAAGATGAAAAAAGCAGTCAGCTCCAGACTCCAGACATTCATTTATCTGACAGAGGCATACCTTAGCGATACCTATCGTAACAAGCATCAGCGTGATTTTTATGAACAAGTTGCGATGAGCTTACACCTTTAGCACCGATCTCAGTTTGATCACCATCTTCCAACATATCCAAATCCGGATTCCTGTATCCCAATTCTCCGATTTCAGTGTCATTCATCTGGTTTTAGCGGGACGGCAGCTCACAATGCACAAGCATCCAAAACCATTTCATATCTTTCCTCATCAAATTTCTCTCCGAATAGGATATTATCCTTGATGCTCTTCTGTTGCAACCAAGGAGTTTGAGCAGCATAGGCTATAGAGTTTTTCAAACCTTTTTCATTGACTTGAGTAGTGTTTTTCGGTAGATATGAATGACCTTTCAGTAATTCCATTTCTCCTAAAAGGGCGGTGAGAATAGCAGTCTTTCCTGAACCTGTGGGACCTGTGATAACAGACAATTTGCCGATCGGGAAATCTACGTTAAGATCTGATAAAGCAAAAAACGCTTCCTCAGCTTCAGTAGAATCGATAGCGGTAGTGCTTGTACTTCCTTGAGGTGAAGGAGGCTGGACTGTAATGGTTGTAGAAGGTGAAGATTTCGGTTCAGATTGTTTGCCGGTGTTCCATCTAAGAGTAGCGTTTTCAAAACCAATTTTAGTAGGGGCTGCTTCTCGAGGATTCGATGATCGCTTGAGGGAACACACCCAATCCGGAACTTGAGAGCATAACCAACGTCAGCTTTCTTTACGCCTTCTATTGATCCATAACCTACCTTCATCCTCAGCCAGGAAGTCTTCAATACGCTTCACAGATACCAGCGATTGTAGGATGATTACGACCTATCGCGATGTCAGCTTGGATGTTGAGACACATCTACCATTAGCTTACAAATGTGGGTATGACGTTCAAAGGCATTCGCAACATCGAGAAAAGGGAGATCGCCGTAAATGCGACAGACACGGTCAACTCCCTCTTGGCCACAAAAATATAGCTAATGATGGGTGTCAGCGATGACTTATAGCCCATGTAAGTCCACTACAATTTACCAAGTGAAAGAGATAAGGGTAACAAAGATAGGTGCGAGTGACCAAATGAGCGAGAAACCAATTCCATTGATGAGGGCTAGTGATTCTGTCAGTTTTGATCACTTTCACTGACTCGTTCATAGACTCACATCGCACCATCTGCTTCATCTCCTCAGCTCTTGCTTTCGCAGCTCTCCCTTTCCATTGTTCGATCCAGGCAAAAAACTAAGAGGTGTCGTCAGGCAGAGATACAACACAGAGCTACAAGCTCGTCTTACCTTGATAAACTGTCAAGAACCAGTCATCAGCCGAGTTTCCAATATTTACTATCACATATGCGGTGAACTTACTTGGATTGCACCGATAAGCTCGTTCATCACTCCGATCCTCTTATCCCTAGCTTTCAGCAACTCTTGCGTAATCTATATTTCCGATCAGCAGAATCGACGTAAGGGAAACAGACTGGCTACGCACTTTCACACTCCTTTTCGAAGCAAATGAATTGAGCGGAGTTGCTATGATTAATACTACGACACCAGCGAAAGCGGACCAGCCAAGAATGCTTTATAGAAAGTCAGCTTCGAGATGAGTTTGAATAACACAGTAACTGACTTGTACAGGAAGATAGAAGCCACGATGATCTCGAAGGGTGCACCATAAATGTAATATCCACCACTGACAGTATTTCCAATGCGGTTGGTGTCGCCTGTTGTCGGTCTCAGCTGAGCTGGTTCAGGGGACGATTAGTCGGCTAACTCACCAGCCATGAGATTGACAACCTTTCCACTATCGGCATTGCTCTTCTTTTCCACTTTTGCACCTTCTTTATCCTTACTTTCGTCTTCCTTTGCGGTGATGATGCCAGAAGCATCTTTTCTTCGAAGAGCTTTATCATAAATAGCGGCCTAGATGAATAGTTAGAACATCTCAAAGGTAATCGATAAGCCAACTCTGCTAGTACATACTGTCAACTCCGCTTTGATCCTGACTGTGGCTCTTCGACCGTGCCAGAGATGCAAAAGATCGGTAAGGGCCTTCAGGGATGAAGTTGGCGTCAGCTCCTAATCGTACTCACATTAAACATTATGGTTCAGCTTACCTTCAGAGTGGAAGCCAAGAAAGCAAGGAATGCGTAGATGTAAGCTTGAGATATAGCTTCGGCGGATTTTGTGTCGAGACCATCCCTATTTCGATCCAGTCGTCAGCTGTCTGATCGGAACACTGATGCACTTCTTGATCAACTCACAAGATCTTTTTGAGGAAGTAAGGTCCGGCATAATTGAAGACGACAGCAATCAAAGTCAATCCAGCATCCAATCCAAGGTCTAATTTATTCGCTAAGAAAATCTTCCTTAATAGAGTACTGGTCTTCAATTGTCTAAATCTGTCAAATACAATAGCTGTTTGCATCGTTAAAGATAGTTTAGGTAAATCTTCAGGTTCTAATTCTTGTGAAGCACCTTTACGAATGAACGGATCTACCCAATTGAATGATAGCCATGAATACAAAGAAACGTCATCATCCATTGCTACTTCAGGCTAAGGAAACAAATGTCACAAGCAAGCGAATTATTAGCAATCTGCGGCTTTTATTGAAGGAAGAGGCAAGGGGACTTGATCTCTGAGAGGGAACTTCAGAAAAAAAAGTAGAATAACCCACCAATCTTGAAAGTACCTCTGGACTAGACAGCTTCAGTCCAAACAGAATCAATATGCTAATTGACGTTATAGCTATATTTCCTATCTCCAAGATAAATTTCCATGTTGTTGCCCAAGGGGGAAAATGAGCGGTCACGGTATGAATGTACCATGCGTTTCCGACTGAAAAGAGTGAAAGTGAAAGCAAGATGACCAGTATCTTTATCGTCGCATAAGGTGGAGTGGTTAATGGTCGAACAGTAAATTGAAGTAAGAATGAAAGCTGTTCCCATATCAGATCGAGTCACATCGAATCTCACATCAGTTTCTCGCCCATAAAGTGGGATTTGTGTATCAATTGACTTTTGACTCACCCAAACCAAGACCATTCCAGCTGAAGCTAGGATATCGGTAACTCTTCCCCCTTCCTTATGAGCTACATTGAGGATTGACCATCCTGTCACTGCTGTCCACGAGCCCACTTCGGCCAGAGAGAGGATAGCTAGTACAGCTTGTCTCCATACATTTGGTCGTCGTTGGAACTCTTCCTTTTTCTGTATTTCATTTGGAGGTTCAGGTGGAACAAGAGATCTAAGAGTTACGACGTCCGACACATGAGAGCCGCTGAACTTCCTGAGGGGTTTCAAGAATGGTAGAGAGATGAATAGCGCTAGGATGAGGATTGAGAGGGATGAGATTGTTCGGATGGAGGAGATGATTTGGGGAGGAAAGTTCTGAAAGAGCATTGCCGTTGGATTAGCATTCAGATAAATACTTCAATCTGATGATGAAAGGAGCAGAGGATATGAACATACAGAAAGACCGTCCATGATGGATATCAACTGGAGCAGATCGACTATATATATATATATAGTCGATATTGTGCAGGTATATATGTCGATAGTTGAAAGAGCAGGTCTGTGAGTTACTCTTTATCTTTTCGGGGACTGTTCGGTCAGACAAACACGCAAAGAGAAAAGAAATAAAGATGAATGTCGGACAAGTTGGATGAAACGTCGTCAGTGATAGCCTTCCTTTTCACGAAGGATGTTAGATTGGCTCCCCCAGATATGGTCTTTGCTCGATCGAGGTGCTGCTTGTCGGTGTCTCCCCTGTTTGGGTCGGGGCAACAAGGACAGTGTCGTATGAAGTAAGCAATCAACAGTCGGAAGTAGTGATCAATTGATATATGATATATGCCGATGTTCATTCATCATCCATTAATTCCACATTCACGCGTTTCAAGTCACGGCCGAAATGAAAAGGCAGTATGCGGGGCACCACTTTTTTTAGGTGTCCGCACGCCTAAAACATGGAATCGATCTTTGGTCCAAACTAGAATGCGCCTAAATATAGAATCAAAGGTTATGCAAGTAAAAGTTGAATTTCCGCTTTTTCAACCATTCCTTGTCCATTTGTTATTGATGTTAATGTTGATTTTGATTTTAATTCATCCATTCTACATCCATATATATAATCCTATCTACCAAGTAAGCAGCAAGACCAATAGCACCGACCTGACCACTTGCTCGACGACTACCTCAAAACTTATTCCTGCATAGCTTATATCGGGAACGTAAGATGTCACAAGAAGCAGATAGGGAATTAGCTAGGTTATGGCGAGTATCACGAACGGTTCATGAGATGGTACGGGATAGGGTGAGTCCATTTGTTCATCATATTGACATGTAGCAAAGAAGGACAATGTGTCATGCTGTGCTATTCGAAGAGTGGTACTGAACTTTGGAATGGATAATAGGGATATCTCGTGGCGGATTACGAAGTGGAAGTAGGGTTTGATCAATTCAAGAATGATTTCGGAGCTACAGGATCAGTGGAGTAAGTCTTATTGTTTATTTTCTGCATTATCATCGTCCTCAAATGAGATTGATAAAGCTCTTGTGCTGAGATTTGTTCATCTGAAAATAGTCGAGGACCTATGAGTTTCTCAGTGAAACATGCCGAAGATGATGGAACGCTTTATGTGTATTTCTGTGCGGAGAAGAACGTTAGTAAAGCAGCTATGAAAACGTGAGTTTACCTTCTTTCTCTTCGGTGGCGGTACTAGATTGTAGAAGAAAATCAAAGAGAGGGGTGTATAGCTCAGCTACGAGGAAAGAAGAAGGAAAGATGTGATAAACGGATGACAATTGATCAATCATCTACATTGTTGTCATTGGGGCAGTCGTTCGATAAATCAGAACCCATTCAGAGGAGACCTCGAACGAGATGGAGGGCGTCGGAAAAATAAAACAACATCCAAAGGAGAAGGATAATAGCTGACTTGAATCAACAGGTTCATCACTTCAATGGATAAGATAGGAGCTAAAAGGGGAATAATTATTTGGTCTGAAAAAATGTCACCGGCAGCCAAAAAGGTATGTGTCGAATCTATGTTTCTTCTTCATCTCAGCGGGCAGTAGTATAGTGGTATAAAATATGGCAATAAGAGAAAGCTCAAGCTGACATACAAATACGTACGATCGCAATCACGTAGACACTACAAGAATTGGCATCAGAATATCATTTGGAAGATTTCCAAGAATCAGATTTATTAGTCAATATAACTCGACATTTCTTAGTCCCAAAACATCAGATAATGAGAAAAGATGAAAAAGATCAATTGATTAAACGATAGTGAGTAATTTCTTCTCTTTACTACCACCGACCCACATGTTCAGGCTGGATCTCGTGTTCGTGTGAATCGTATATTGGCAGTCAACAGACTATACGATACTCTGTTTATATCTATAAAACAAACCCTGCTTCTGATATCCTTCCCTTCTCTGAATATTCATCTTCATCCTCAAACTGTCTTGTACTCCTGCGTAATTATACGCTAACTGTAATTCAACTCAATTAGCCGTCTTAAAGAAACTCAATTACCTAGAATAATGATCACTGATCCCGTAGCAAGATATTACGGTATGAAGCGAGGTCAAGTGATGAAAATTGAGAGAGCTTCAGAGACTGCTGGGCGGTGAGTGATCAATCAATCAACCACTTTCCTCCTTCTCTATATTTGTGTCAGATCGTACGAGATAGCAATCGGACACATGCTGATGGTTTATGACATAAATAGATATATCACTTATCGAATTTGCATGTAACCGGTCTACGTTTTGAAGACAAGATTAGGGACAAGGATCGAGGATTCAGGATTGGAGATTGAGTGTTTGTGCATTGATCGAATATGAAGAAGATACAGCAATTTCAGTGTTTTGGGTAAATAAATAATACGATTTGGGCTTTCCATCCTTTCACACACACAACCTTAGACAATAAAATGAGATTAAGAATATAATCCAATATACCATGTATGACATTTATCACTAGTCCAGTCCAGTATCACTGTCCGAGTGATAAGAGAGCGGATGATTGCTTCAAAAGTCTCATAAAATTCGATGTTGATTTCGATTGATTCAACTAATATGTCCCAATGAATGATATACTATTGAAATTCCCTATTCGATGCAATCGTGATAGCAGGACTTTATGACTGGGTGACTTTTTGTGATTGTTGGCCCTGAAAAGTATATATATATATGCAAATATATGACATGATTTCTCTATTGAATACCCAAATCTGATATGAATGATATATAGAAAATGAAGAAAAGGGATGATATACCATGATGTTTATCCCAATCGTCTATATAAGCCTCACTGATCCTAACTCCCGAGTTTCCAAATTTCCCTAAGTACAGCACAGCAGTACCATTGTCAAAACATCACTAAAGATCCAAAGATGATGGTATGAAATTCCCTTCTTAACCCTTTTCTAACTACATATCAGTTTCCTAAAGCAACTACTCGCAGTCCTCTTTTTGGAGAATGATGAACGATAATCCACCATCTTCACATAATGAATAAATTGAAAACCTCCGCACGAATTGATCTCAATTCACCCAAAATCACGACCTGAATTTCATCAATCGTTTCAACACGCTAGAAGGATTAGACCCCATCCGTCTGCTGGGAAGAAGAAGTAGTTGCTGTTTGTGGTTTTCTTCGAATCGCTTTATCATCTCGTTGTTTACGCATCCATGCGCCCTGTAAGGTTCCCCCAATGTGTTCATTGGTCAGCTTAAGGTATTTATATGATGTATTCTAGGATAGATAGAGAATTGATTCAAGCAATGGTGAATTCCAGAACTGATTCTCCAATCTCTGAAAAGGAAAAGGAGCATCACATCAAGTCTTCTTCTTCACACTGATTCTACCAGATAAAGGTGACGAGGTGAGAACGATTCCTGAGCTGCAAAGCCGTACATCCGCACGACTGCACAGATCGTTTCACCGCCAAATCACACTGACGAACTTCTGTCCCTCTCGCGATCCTCCAAACCTCTCGGCCTGGTCCTGGTCTTCCCGCTTGGTCGCTCGCTCTGTTCACGTTGGGTAAAAGGACACTCACGTCTTTAGGTCTCCTCTTCTTGGCCCAAGATTCTTCCAAAGCTCTTTGTTCCGCTATCCTCCTTTCTAATCCTTTCCTATCGTCGAACACCGGGCCTCCGACTCGGAATTCCCCTGGTCCGGGTGGGAGCGCATTGGAATTTGATGTAGAGGTTGATACGGAGTCGAGAGAAGGTTCACGATATCCTACACCTGCCAGTGCTGAGAAGAACACTATTGTGCAGCTATGGGTTAGGACAAAAATGAGCATGTGGATCGTATTGGGGTTTTTAAGGATGAGGAGAGGGAATGGGATGGCATTTAGAATAGGGCAAGGCAGTTCCCAGTCGGACCCTCAACCGTTCATGTGGGAGATTGATTTTAACTTACCTAAAGAAGACCAATAAGAAAGGTAAATTACCTCTTCTTACAGCTCTCATAAACCTTGCACCTATAGCCCTACCAACTCGTTGAGGAGTCAATTTTGACCAAGGACCATCATTGATATTATTGTTCATAGATGCTGATGACGATATTATACCTGTTCCTGACGAAGAAGCAGACAGTGATTTATCTAATGATATAGGTCCATTATTACCGATTATACTACCTTGTGAAAGAGGTGAAAGTGCTGATGAAGATGAGGATGAAGATTGTTGAGATGGTTGTAATTGATCAATAAATCCGAAAGTCGGCTTGGTCGGTGATGGACTAGGTGATCTCTGAGTTAATGAATATGACGAAGACGACGTTGCTGATGATGAAGGTCTTCCTGCCTCTGCTGATATATAAGTAGAAGCGTTTCTTGAATGTCCTGAACTGTGATTGTGGTTGTGATTGTGACTGTGGCTTGAACTGGTCTGGCCAAATTGAGTCGTCGTTGATGGTGAGAGTGGTTGTGACATGTTGATAGGATACAGACGCGTAGAAGGAAGAGTGAATTGCGACTGCGATTAGCTCGCGGAGGAAGTGTCAAGTTACTCTTGAGAGATAGTCCTTCTCAAGGGTGTGTGTATCACACTGTTCTCTGTTCCGAAGAGAATGAGTGAGCTGTCGAATTCCGTCTAAGTCTTTCGGTTTATAAGGGTGTCAAGCGTGTATAAGATGTGTTGTCATGAAGTTTTCTGCTCACTTTGTTCAAACCAGAGATAGAGTTTGGTTACAAATTAAAAGAGTGAGTGTTGGTACAAATGTTTAATTCGGCTCAGAGTACGCTGTTTCAGGGTAAAAACAAATACACCTGTAGTAGTGCATTCCCTGAAAAACACGGGTTTGAGCTTTTCTTTCGTCTCTGGATAGCGAATATACAGCTCAAGAAGTAGTGAAATGATGAATGCACCTGATGATCGATATCTTATGGGGCATCGTTGGACGGAGAACCAGCTCATAGAATGGCAGTGGGCCTTACAGCAGCACAAAGCAGGACTATGGAAGAAGCTTGATGATGACCGTCTAGTACTGACGAAGAGGTGATCAACACTGATTTCCAGTCTCCGATTCCCCCAAATGGTCAGTCAGAGTTGGACTTGCTGAAGAATGGAATGAGGCTTTACCGTTCTGCAAACCATTCATGGCGAGCTATACTTCATGGCTGTACAGTATAAGATGGATGATATCCTTTCACCTCTACCGAATGGGTACTCTGTCCTTCGGAATCTCCACGTTGAGCGTGGTACTCGATCTCATTACAAAATAAGATCAGACTTATATTTTGAACAATGTATAAATAGAGGTATGCAAGCGAAGACAAATCTACGTCTATATCCAAAACAGCATCGTTCTGCTCACTATCAATATCGAGACGACTTATCCATATCCCGGGAAAAGATGAGTTGCAATAAGGAAATACGCCCCCAAGTGAGGATATATACTTGGTCTCTCTCTTTATGACAAACACAGTTCCTCCAATGTCGTAGCTGACTCTTATGAGAATTTTGTCAGATCCTGAATGACATCGATAGATGGACTGAGGAACTTGGCCTTTCCACGACTCCTGATTCACTTCAACAACAATCCGCTCTTTCATCCTCATGCTCAAATACAATGTATACGCGTGATGTAAGTACATCCATCATTCAGTACACCTACTCCGGTTCACTGCCCACTCTACCTTACATAAGCCTACGTTATCTGACAGAAACAATCCAGTCATCGGGGCCAAATCCAAGATCTAATATTACCAATTCCAACTATCAATCCCAACTACCATCGCAGTCGAACCCAGTCACCGACGCAGAAAAATCAATTATGATATCTCATAATCTTCATATGGCATTGATAAAAATCGGTCAACTTGTCGAAGGACTTACTAATCTCACTCCCAGGGAAGAAACAGCGACGATAACAGATAAGACGGATATGGTGATCTCTATCGGAGAATCTTTGACTACCGCGAAACAAGTTGGGACTTGGATCAATATGGCGAAACAGTGGAATGATATGGATCAACCTGACCAATTCAGCAACTTCAATAATACTAATGCTAATGCTAACACACTTGCTGAGACTGGTACACTTGGGTCAAAGCTTTGTGCAGACTCTAACATCGATGATAGTACTCTCAGCTCGATCGCTCCCGACTCACTTGGTGTGATGGAACACACCACTTTTAGCCAAAATACAGATAAGAGTTCGGGACTGAGAAAAGGTGGGAAGGCTTCGAAAAGGAGGAAAACATAGACAGTGAAGATAAGCATTGTTGTAAGAAGATTTCCTGATTCGTAATCTTCGTATATATTGCTGGTTCACGTATATGTCCTGGGTCAAGGTTTTTGTAGGAGATTCCAATCTCTATAAATGAACATGTAATATGATATCCCAGCGATAGATTTAGCAGACGTAACGACTGTATCATTTCGCATAATTTCCAACGGTACGTTATGCCAATCAGATAGTTGTCAGTGGTGATTGTATCATCTACTGACTGTTTATGAGATAAGGCTTGCAAAAAGAACGCATGGACGAGTTATGATACTGCGGAGTCGACGCCTGATACTGCAATAGTTTCGGATCTGACAGTCATAATCTCGTGCCTCTACTGCTCTGAGCCAGAAATCGGGTTTTGATCAAATTCATCATGAGTTGGTGGTACATTGAACTTCTGTCACTCTGTTTTATCGTTTCATCATATTCATTCTCCTCTGCTCGCTTTCTCGAACGATCTATTCATTCGGTTCCATCGGTTTCTCCGTACTCGTCGCCGAATTCCGCTGCTTTTCCGCTCTCGCCCCTCAGTCAAATTGAGTTGTTGACCCTCGCAACTTCAGCTCCAAAATAATGAAAAGCCTATCCTAAGCCTGCACATCCCCTTCTGAACCATCCATCTCGGGATCCCATTTAACTGCTTCAACACTCTTGACACAAAGTTCATAATAACCTTCTCTCTCTTCTAGCGCGGTACCCCCCGCTGTGTCAGAGGTCGCTTCACCTGCTGTTGTAGTAGCTGGAGTAGCCTCAGTAGCACCGACTCTATGATATCCACCTGAACTAGGTCTACTAGCTACTGATTTTCTTGGAGGTTCAGCTGGTCTATTCGTTCCTGATGATGATGATGGTGATGATAATTTCTGATCTTCTTCTAGAAGAGCTTTCAACTCAGGATCATGTTCGACATCTTCGATTGAAGTTTTACCCCATCCACCTAAATTAAACGATTTCAATAAACCTTCTTGTTGTTGTTGAGAACTGGTAGATGGTAATTCAGGATCATCACCTCTATCTCTACCTAGTAGAGCAAAACCAACTGTACGGATAGATGATTTAGGTAAAGGGATAGGAGAATTTGCTATTTGACCTTTTTTGATCAAGACAAATGATGAAAGTGGTAAATGTATAGTTGAGAATTGAAGTTTAGGTGATGAGGAAGATAATGAAGATAATGGATCTAAAGGTAATCTAGATGAAGTTGATTCTGATGATGAGGGAATTTCCAATCGATGTTGAAATACGTCTGACCTTAATTGTTTCCACGATGCGTTATTAGTGCCATCAATCCCTAGTGTAGTGGATTTTCATTCATTTTAATCGTTGACTCACTTGGGTCTACCATCAATACCAATATTGACGACCCATCTATTTCTCCATCCTTCCCAACCTCTATATCCAACGACGACTTTTAGATGTGAGTATAATTCTAAATCCCATATATCTTGACCGAATAAAGTAGGTTTTGAAACATTTCTGAATCCAGCATATCCGGTTCTGATTTTACCAGCTTGCGAAGGTGGTACCCTCGTTGATAAAAATCCGTAAAATGCCATATGTGAATATGATGTCGCAGATGCAGATCTTGACGATGAACCTTCTCCCATCTTTCCTGAGGTTGGGATAGTCGAAGAAGAAGAAGACGACGAAGAAGGGATCAAGGACAAATTACATGTGGATAATCCACCTACTTCTGAATCTGATCCATGACCGAATTGACTGACTTCGTCAATCGGTGGATTTGTGGAATCAAATGAGAATACAGTTGTAGGATGAGCTTGAGGAGTAGGTTCACTCTTCACGACTGGATCATAGAGAGCATAAGAGCTATAAAGTCAGCTGAACAGGTCTTCCTTCTAGCAGCAACATATGATCCCCTCACCTCTCGCCGTGTTTCGTCGTAACAGATCAATCGATCGGCCGAGATACGATTTAAGGGGTGAAGCCATTATGGGTTACTGGCTTGTCGATATCGAGGAGTTGCGATCTGTGTTTAAGCCAAAACAGCTTGCTCTCTGACGACTACGGTGTCAGTGTGAATCTCTCTTGAGTTCAAGTCGAGCGATTTGTCTTTGGCTTTTATAAGAGAAAGAGAGAGAGAGATGGGATGGGAGAATATATTACCTGAAAGTGGAGGAGAGGTGTGACATATTTTTACCCTGAATTTGAAAAAACCACTTGTGATTTTTAGCGTCAATTTGTGATGACATTCCCATACAACTTCAATATCATCAATATCATATCACTCATCATCTCTTATCCTACAAACAGGAAAGAGAGAATACAGAGGCAGCAACAACAACAACGTATTCTCACTGGAACCTTCAGATACGATCACCGAGATATTCATACTATTCATCGGGGAGGTTGGATAAGAAGAAGTTTTTTCTTTCTCATTCATCATCTTGGCGCACATCCCCCTCTTTCCCGTCATCTGTCATCAGTCAATCTCATCTGTCACCTTCATCTAGCCAATTCATAATCATATCCGTCCATCTGCACAGGGTCAACGTATGATACAACAAGATACGCATAAAGGATTGCTTAAGTGGTAGAACACCTCTTACCCTCAATCTCTCTTATAAATCACTGAGCTCAAACTCAACACACGTTCCCGACACTCGTAATCGTATAACACCATTGCCTCAATCTTCACTCGCCTTTGTGACATTTCTCACACCTCCCTTTCATAGATAATCGGTCGTCATCAATCCATCACTCGCTTGCCTTACACCAACAGAATTATAGTTCACAACACTTCATCGTAACACCTTGTTTCAACCTTATCATCTAAAACATATCAAGTACAGACACACCTATCTACTTCACTTTCACCCACAATTCTGAACCAGCAAGAAACTCTTCTCGAGATGTCCTGGCCACCTTCACTTGATACTTTGAAGATATCGGATTCTCCTGTGATTTCACGTGATTTCTCACCCAGACCACCTTCACCATCTCCTGCCGATGGTGAAGTCGCTGAATCGGAGAAAACAAACGGAACTTCCAGTCCAAATGCCCCCACCACTGCGCATCCCCCACCCGTGCTCGATGGTCAAACAAATGGAAATTCACCCTCATCACTTCCTCGTCCACCACCTCCACCAAACACCGTATCAGCTCCTATCGTCCCAGGTGCTTCGGCTGTGCCGAGGGCTCCTGCTGTTAGACCAGGAGTAGCTCGAGGTGGTATGCCCATGCCAATGGGAATGAGAGGTGCTGCAGGTAGAGGTGGTGGTCAAATGCAAAGTAAAATGTTACCTTCGTTACAAGCTAAGATGGACAAGGTATGTCATCACACTTCCTCTTCTTTCCGTATTCTTCCCCTCATGCGTGAAGATGCTTTGACTAATCATCGTTTCAATAGATCGCGGCATCCAGACAAGGTCCACCGGGAGGTCCGGGAACTCCAACAGGAGTAGGAGTAGATCCAAATGCCACGTCAATGGGAGCATTGTTGCGATCTCAAGCTTTACGACCGCAACAGCAACAACAAACGCAAGCTCCTGCAGGACCCAATTCCGGTCCATTCGGTCTAGCAGCGAGAAGAGCTGCTGGTGGTGCTGGTCCACCAAGACCAAATTTAGGTATGATGGGTATGGGTGCTAGTTCCCCCGCTGGATTAGGACGTGGGGCTGGAGTAGCAGGAAGAAGAATGGGTCCACCAGGTGGATTAACATTGAGTGGAATGAAAGGTGCCCCCAAAGAAGAAACTAGTAGTAAATTCAGTGATTTCAAGACGATCATGTGAGTTCTTCCGTGTCTCATCCGCATAAAAATATTTCAGCAAGACATCCGATGCTGACTATTCTGAACTCTGATTATAGGGACCCATCTGGTTCATTGAGATTCTCATCCAAAGCTGTTTTAACAGCTAAAGGTGTGGACTTCGAAGATGGTGCTTCGTTCAAAATCAACATGGACGAGATTGAAGTCATAGGTGAATTGGGTAAAGGAAATTATGGATCTGTGCATAAAGTCTATCACAGACCTTCTGAAGTTGAGATGGCTATGAAGGTGAGTACAATTCCTCATAATTCGTATCGGGTGTATCTTTGACTCACGATCCTTCAAATAAATCAGGAAATTCGACTCGAGCTGGACGAATCTAAATTGAGTGGTATCATTATGGAGCTTGACATTCTACATCGAGCAGTAGCACCTGAAATCGTTGAATTTTTCGGTGCTTTCACAATCGAATCATGCGTTTACTACTGTATGGAATACATGAACGCAGGTTCATTAGACACATTGACGGGTGGAGGTGTGTTAGCTAAAGATCAAAAGGATGGAGAAGAAGAAAATGGCAGTGCTGCAGATAGAGTTCCAGAAGCTGTTCTAAGGAGAATAACAGCAAGTATGGTAAGAGGTTTGAAATATCTCAAAGATGAGTTGCAAATCATGCATCGAGGTGAGTATCAACTTTGAAGGGTGAAGTAGGACAGGCGGATAAGAGGGCGAAGGTCGGGATTCATCGCTGATACACGTTGATCATCTTCAGACGTCAAGCCAACAAACGTGTTGATCAACAAAAAAGGAGAAATCAAATTGTGTGATTTCGGTGTTTCTGGTCAACTCGAAAAGAGTTTAGCAAAGACCAATATCGGTTGTCAAAGTTACATGGCTGTGAGTGTGATGATTCAGCTTGATCTAATACCGGCAAACGTGGCTTTGCTGACCTGTATGGCTCCCAATTCTTTACCGTTGTGTGACTATCCTGTTCTGCTCTACCAATTTTTTATCTGCTTATCAGCCCGAGAGAATCAAGTCCGAAACAGTCAACCAAAATCCTACATATACCGTCTCGTCCGATGTCTGGTCCGTCGGTTTATCAATAATCGAACTTGCAAAAGGCTGCTATCCTTATCCACCTGAGACATATTCGAATGTCTTTGCACAATTACAAGCTATCGTCAACGGGCCTGCACCCCTTCTACCACCTGGCTATAGTGAAGATGCTATTGATTTCGTTGCTAAATGGTGAGTTCAGGCATCTTCAACCAGAACAATCCCAAACTGATTCACCTTGTTTCCAATGTAGTCTTGAGAAAGATCCCAACCGTCGACCTACATATGCGCAGTTACTCGAACACCCATTCTTGGTAGCTGATAAGGAAGCTGAAGTCGATATGGTAGGATGGGTAGCTGCAGCTTTAGATAGAAGAGCAGCAAGAGGTATAAATACAATAAGTCCTATACAACCATAAGAAAGAACGTTGGAACGAAGATTCAGACTGTGTTACGAATAAAAGAACAAATCACGAATTAGTCTCTGCACGCAGTATCAACAAACTCATATAGATTCAAGATATGAAAAAATAAACGATGGTCATATACGAAAAATCTGTCCTCTCCAAACTCAAATCTCAAGTCCGGTCTGCTCTCGATGATATAGTTCCATATAAACCAAATCCTCATAGCTCCGCTATATCACTCTTCTACACCTAGTCTCGCGCGATGCAAGGCATCCATCGACAACGTGGTCATCTACAGTAACCAATTTCAGATACAGTAACAAACAACAACTATAACAGCGACACAAAATCAACATCAAATATCAGGTACAATACCAATCGGAGAGATCCGACCAGTCCGAGAATTAGAATCAATATCAAGAGTGTGGGAACTGCCTTCTACCTTTCATTTCCTTTTTTTTAATCAGTATCATGTCATTAAGGGTCTTTGAGAAATGTATTTATGTCCAATTGATTTGGAGTGAATGCATCAAAATTACGATCTCGAGCAAATATCAATGAGTTGAGAACCTGTGGATCGTGTATGAGGACTATGCGACTGTCGAGATAATTTTGTACTCTTTGGACCCAAGGAGTGCGTGAACGCGCCCCTGTGAACGTCATGAAACTAGACTGTCGAGCTTTTGGGTAAGTATCACACATCTGAGCACTGAGCATAGGGAGAAGGAAGGGATCCTTTCATCGTCCATGACGAAAAAGCGTCACTATTCGAAGTCAGAAAGATACAGTGTATAGACTGTACTCTCATGATATAACCCCTATTTAGGTCTTTGCCATGCTTGATGTTCATCACTTTCTATCTTGTACTCTTTCATACTTTACAAGAACATATAACACACACTGTTTTACCTTAATTTACTAAAGAGTAGACCAAGATCCGGACCAAATACTCGAAACTAGCAAGATAAAGCATGTCTTATAATCATAACTTAGCCAAAGTCTATGATGTAGAAGAACAAGAGTTCCTCCTGGACCAATCTTTGCATGAGGTAGACAGTTCTCGCCAATGGGCCCCTGAAAGCTTCCCTGTGTCAATGGATCGAGCACATCTTCAGGCGGATAGACGATCAGATATCTCGACAGTAGGACAAGCTACCAGTTATCAACCGACTTATAGAAGGTCTCCTGAAAGCCCTTCGTCTCAATTTGACATTGATCAATTCGAACGTTGTCAGTTTGTTGAGTTCCAATTTGACCCTCTTCAACATGAAATCACTCAGATCGATGATTACAAATCCAATCTTGACCAACCTCATGCGCTCAGCCATTTCAGTAAACTTAACAGTCGTCCAGAAACGGCTATCCCAAATCGTTCAGCCAGTATGGTAGAATCAGATACATTACCTGGCAAATCCCTACCCTCTTCAGCCGGCAAGAAGAGGTCATCGAGCGGTTCAGGTGTAATCAAGTACGTGTTTCTGATTGCAGACGATTCGTACGATAGCATACTGACTAGTTATCCAAGACCAAAACGAAGAAACCGGCATGCGATTCCCAATCCTATCGAACCCTCAAGAATTGGTAGTACTAGACATCTTCCACCCGGGTGAGTACTATGATCCGTTGAGCTACGCTTGGCATGGAGAGCTGCCATTCTGATCAGTCTTCACAGAGAGAAAAATTTAGTAAACACTGCCAGCGCTATCAATGAAATTGATCAATCCTGTGACGATGCTGAAGCGAGAACGGTTGATAACAGTATGTCTGAATATTGATTTCGAATGATAGTCATCATACATCAGGTACAGAATGGATCTACCAACGCTGACCTATGCAGCCGCCTACGCCAAATACGTGTCGAAATACTCGGGAGACGCACAAAGATTGTCTGCAGCCGAGTATCTTAATGACCACCTCAGAAAAGAACTGGGTATGCAAGACAGCTTTGAACCACGGAGAGACTACTCAGAGCGATGGACTCTGAGAGACGAAGCCATCGAATACAGAGCGGTACATTTGGATAACCAACGGTTGCGATCTCTGTTGCCAGATGATGACAACAAGCTCCCAGCAGATCCGTCAGGCAACCAGAATACAGCCTCTGCTGCCGAGGAAGAATCAAGTAAGCCAAAGAAGCACGAGCGAATCAAAGCAGAGCGTACGCGACTCAAAGCAGAACGTACGCGACTCAAAGCAGAACGTGAGTTACTATTTCCTTGAACTTCAAAAGTGCAAACCACTACGTCGAATCCTATGGACATTGTCTGTCTTCGCAATGAAAGATTCATTCACAAGCAACAAGCAGGCAAGCTGACATGGCGTCGGTAGGGAATCGGATAGAATCGGAACCGGCGCGAGAGTATCGTAAACTTCTACAAGAAAACGAAGAGCTGAATCGCGCTCTGCGTAGAAATGCAAGTCCAAAGCTTTCCACTCCTTCCATTTTGAGGGAATATCAGCGCAGCTCGCAGAAATTATCGAAACGAAATTCGGAGTTGAAGAATTTGAGGGCGCGTATAGGACCCTTGGCCGACCAGACTTCGTTCGATTATCAACCAGAAAACCACCCGCGAGCGAATCCCGAGGAATATACAGAGGATAATGTCGATGTCGACATTCCGGACTTCGGTCACGACTTTCCTGATTTCACCTTTGATGAAGATTTCACATTGTAGGCAACAGACTCAATCTGGTGTTGCTGTCCTTGTGAAGTATATTGCCCGAAAGCAGTTTGACGTGTCAATGTCATCAAACATTGATCGGTACGCATGCGTGTTTAGTATATATTGTTACTTTTCAGGTAACGTAGACAGTGATTACCAGCGGTACTCTGGAGGCTGGAGGCTTCGAAGACGGTTGTGATTGTGATCTATGCTTTGTACATAGACATACATGTATAGCTTTCATAAGAAGTGTATCTGATATCAATGAGATTTTCATCTAGTTGGGAGAAGCACCAAGCGTCAAGGTTCGGACTCAAAGAGTGCCATACCTTTCGATTAAGGACTAAGATCACCCGATTGATGGTTCTCTCATCTCGCCGTATCCTCGTGATTGCGGTGATATCCCATCAAGTTTCTGATTGCATAGCAGGAACAGCTCACAGAATCGCAAAGCATTCCCTTGTGTTGTAGAGAAAATATGTATTTAAGTTCGGCTCCCCGGCTCTCTGGAGCCCCACAAAATGATCGACCGGATCACAGTGCGCCGGTCTTTCCCAGATCCTTCGGCATATCTTTAATACCGAATGGGATATTGGTGGAATATTGGTTATATATCGTTAACATATAACCAAAGTGGACTTAGACTCAACATAGTCTTTCGCTACGTGACCCATCTTTTATTAGCTGAACCAGGATCTTTCACAAAAGTCTGCTGTCCATACATCACCATCCAAGCACACTTTCAGTAAAAGCTTTCACAATGTCCCGCTATCCAAATGAAGTAGACATCATCATCTGCGGTGGTACGTTCCTGAGTCTCTCTTGTCGATGTTTGTCTCAGCTGAGACAATGCCATGGACAGGGGGAGGTGCAGGCTGTATTCTTGCATCCCGTTTAGCCGAAGAGCTGCCTCGTCTTCAGATCCTTCTTATCGAACGCGGTGGTGATGACAGGGAAGTCAAACGTCTCGAAAGTGAGCCTGGGTCAATTTTCATTCACTTTGCTCGCTCATGAGCTGAATGTAAACTCTAGGACCCCTTGATAGTCTCTTCTGGCTGTTTAGTGACAACCCTTACTGTATGCACTCCATTTTCTTGTCTTGATTACTGAATCATCGCGCTAATCCAGAGCAGTGCAATGGCTCGAATGTGAGGGTCAGGATGAGCTGAAAGGCAGAAAACCTAGGATACCTGTTGGCAATATCTTGGGGTAAGTTGTTTTGACGAGAACCTGCAAACGTGCACGACTTAACCAAGAACTGTATGCTAGTGGTGGAACCAGTATCAATACTCTTGTAGGTATATATACCCCAGACCACCTGCACTTTTCTTCAAGCTAAAACAGCCGTTAGATGTACAATACTGGCGCGGCGTCTGATTACGACGATTGGAACCAGCCAGGCTGGTCATTTGAAGACATGAAGCCATTGATAAAGAAGGTACGTTATATCTTGCGCGTCTGGAGATACTCTGTTCATATTCGACCTCACAAGCTAATGACCTGGCAGTCTGTCGACTACGATGTCCCATTGCGGGATCCGAGCAAAGATGTCCATACGCGCGGGGGTGCATTCGGAGTTTCGTTAGGCGGGTATGTAATTTCTTATCTGACTCAAAGACTTGAAATCCCGGGAAGTAAGCTAGGGTTCGGCTGACAAGCTTTCTGGTAGACACCAGATGACTTGGGGCAACGACTTCTGTGAGACTTGGAAAGAGGTTAGACCAGACATGGAGATCCTTGATTCCATCACCACATATAGGCATGGGAATGCCGGTGAGTTCTCACTGCTTCTCAAACGTTATGAACAAGACTTGCCTGACAAACACGAGATTCTAGTCGGTCGACAACCTAAAATGATCACCGGTCAAGGGAGAAGATCAACAGTTGCTGAAGCGTATCTTCATAAACGACAATCGCCTCTCAAAAATCTAGCAGTAGTGACTGGACTGACTGTATCACGAACAATTGTCGAAGGTGGACGAGCTGTAGGTGTGGAAGTCCTGGAAAGTGCTCCGTATGCAGGGAAGGAGAAATCAAGAAAGGTTATCAAGGCGAGGAAATTAGTGGTTCTTGCTTGTGGTGCTCTTGGTAGTCCTGGTATACTTGAGAGAAGCGGCCTTGGAGATCCGAATGTTTTGACCAAAGCTGGCGTAGAAGTCCTGGCCGACTTGCCTGGTGTAGGACGAGAGCTAGACGATCATCAAGTATGTTGAACTTCCCTTAGCTCATATCTGTGGAATATTCAATTCTCTTGCTTGTTCTCGCCTCGGCCTGTTCCAAAAAGATAAATAGCCAGCTGACTTCACGTTCTTAGCTGGTATGCCCAATGTATCATATTTCCGATGACATCGACTCTTTCGACGATTACGCTCGAGGTGTGGAAAGCATCAAGACAGCCGTCGATGAGGAGTGGGAGAGAACGGGAAAGGGAATTGGAGCCAGTAATGGATTTGGTGAGATTTTACTGATTTCTTCCGGATCTGGGACATTGTTCCCATCGTATATCTCTCTGTCCCATGCTGATAACGGTTCTTTTGCTTATAGATTGGGGATATAAGATCCGACCGAATGCTGAAGAAATTGATAAGATGGGTTCAACGTAAGTCGCTTGGATCCTTCTATCCAATCCATGCTGATAAAGAGGAATAGGTTCAAGGATTATTGGAAAAGAGTCGGCGCAGATAAGCCTGACAAAGCATTGTACTCCAATGGTGAGCATGAACCTACATCTTGCTTGCAAGCGTAGTGAGATTTGCTAATCCCATATTGACGACAGTCATTTTCCCTTACTTCTACTCGTACAAGCCTCGACCAAAAGAAGGGAAGTACATGTGCATCGGAGGTTTTCATAATTGTGCGTGATGCTTGATTGTGACTGACTCCAAACTCAGCAGACAAAATTATTTAAACAACTGACCTCATTTGTCTTCCCAACAACTGACCTCGTTTGCTCACTCGTCATGTAGATCCCGCTTCCCGAGGATCGATCCATATCACTTCTTCCGATCCATTCCTCTCTCCACGAGTCAATGCAGGTCTGTTAAATCACCCAGCGGATATGCCTGTTCATATATGGCATTATAAAATGTATGTTTTTCGTTCCCTTTCTACCCATCGTTATTTACTTTCACAATACTGACAGTGTCTCCTAGACAAAGAGAGGTCGTACGCCGTCTCCCCTTCTACCGAGGAGAGCTGGCTGGCTGTCACCCAAATTTTGATGAGACGTCTAATGCCCGTCTTCGATCACCTGGCGAATTCTCGGATCCTGCAGAAGTTATAGCTCAGGCGAAATCCGTTTCTAGGATCGAGTATTCAGCCGAGGACGATCAAAAGATAGATGAGTGGGTTAGGGATTCAGTTGCCACTGCTTATCACACCATGTCGACCTGCCCTATGCGCAAGAGGGAAGATGAAGGGGTGGTAGATGCGAGGCTGGATGTGTATGGCGTGAAAGGTTTGAAGGTAGCCGGTGAGTGAAGTCTCGCATTCACGCAGCAACGTCATCCGTGATCCGCAGAATCCTTTACTGACATGATACGCCACAATACAGATTTGTCTATTTGCCCTTCCAATGTCGGGTCCAATACTACTAGCGTAGTCTTGTTGATTGCAGAAAAGGCTGTCAATTTGATCGTCGAGGAAATGAATGGAGGCATTGCCCCAATTACTGAATGGGTTAAATCGAAGCTTTGATCCGCATGGTGATATTGTGGGTTAACGAATGGACCATCCAGTTTCATCAGGCGATTTTGTACCATGAGATGCATGAATGGTTGTGATCTCACCGGTTGTCTTGAATAGATTCTTCATGGTTGCTCTGCATTAAGAAGATGTAGGTGGTCATCCACAAGCTCTACCCTGATCACCACCATCAGCTGATAGTTCATCAACGTCATTTACCAACAGTTCATACGTTCGGGTCTCATGCGCCGATCACATCAGTTTCATCATCCCGAGATTGTTCCGAAACAGCGCGCGTCTGACGTCAAAAGAGAAAGAGTTTATCGTTACTAACCCTTATTCGTGATTCACAATGATAATGGCAATCCTGTATCCTGTTCTCAACATATCAGACATCGTTTGATCTAATTCTATTTGACATTGACACACTCTCTGAATCAATCCAGCCTACCTAGAACTTAGGAAGAATATGGTGTCCTTTTTCTCCTCTCTCACATCTTCATCTACCCCTTCATCCTCTTCGACCCCGGCTGAGCCCTCAGTAGCATCCTATCAGTATCCATCCGGTCAACTAGGTCATCTCACTTCAAATCAACAAGCTACTTTTGAGCAATTTAAGAAAGTAGTCTCTGATAGGGGATTATACGTTGCAATCAAAGATGGCGGAGACCGACCGAGTCATGACGACGCTACTTTATTGTAAGCTATCCATCCTTTTCATGTTCATGTTAATTGTCAGATATTCGCCTGGACATCTAACCTTGATATCCCTTCCGTAACCCGGTCTTCCTTTGTATATCGTCGAGCACAATCACTGATGTTCTCTATTCTTCCCTTTCATGAATAATTAGACGGTTCTTGCGTGCACGAAAGTTTCAGGTCGAACCTGCTTTTCAACATTTCTCGTCGACAGAAAAATGGAGAAAGCAAAATAAGCTATTGGAGCTGTTTGATGAGATAGACATTGACGAGTATGAACACGCCAGAAAATTGGTGAGTTAAGTATTCAAGGTTCAAAGTTCAAGGATGCATCCAGTTATCGGTCGACGAATACCTCTCGCTGTTCATTTCTCCAGTATCCCATTGGATATAACGAAAAGGCTGCTCTGCACACACTCGTGTTCATAATTCGCCGTACTACACAAATACCACGAAAATGAAGGTTTTCACTGATCGAATCATGCTTGTAGTACCCACAATGGATAGGGACGAGAGACAAAAACGGAGCGCCAGTCTCGATATATCAGATAAGAGGTGTCAATATGGAATCTGTCTCTGCATACGAGAACAGTGCGACCTTGAAGTGAGTGACGAACCCGTGTCTTCTTCTACCAAACGCCATTCACACACTTGTAGACCTCATGGTGATTCTCTTGTTTCACAACTTCTCAACCTCCTGTTCTATCGGCCTCGTCCCTCTCCCTGAATCAAATCGTAACTTGCGACTTGATGACTAATATTCATATCTTTACATGAAATAGAGGAGTGGATACAAACGGGTGCACTGCTCCACCTAAAATGCTTCGTCTCTTTGCTCTATACGAGTTCTTCACAAGAACTGTAACACCATGGTGCGCTTCCCAGACGGACCGACCTTATTTCCCTACTCCAATGACTCAAGGAACCAACATTATCGATATTAGCGGCATGGGCTTGAAACAGTTTTGGGATCTAAAGAGTCATTTACAGGATAGTAGTAGACTAGCTACGGAGAATTATCCGGAAACTCTGATGAATGTCATTGTAAGTAATTTCTGCGTACCGACCTTCACTCTTTTTCAGCATTCTTCGAAGTACCGGCCGCCTATAGTCATACTTAAATATCAAATTGTCTTCATCCAGGTCATCGGCGCTCCTTCTTTTTTCTCAACAATCTACTCTGGTATCAAACGATTCATCGATCCAGGAGTAATAGCCAAAATGCATATTGCCCCTTCTTCCGCCAGTGAAATCACCAAAATGCTTCATACGTTGATTGAACCCTCGGCGATACCGAAGCAATATGGCGGTACGCTCGATTGGGATTTCGGAGACATGCCAGTATTCGATCAAGCTTCATTGAAGAATCTCGAATGGGGAGAAGGGGCTGTGAAGGGTAAAGATGGTAAATTCACCATGCCAATTGGTCCAGTTAGGTGGGAAGAGGCTGAAGATGGAGGAATGAGGATGATAGCAGTTGGTAAAAGAAATGGAGTCAAAAGGAAAGTAGTCGTTGCGAAATACGCTAGAAATTATAGAGAAGTTTTCTATCCTGTAGCTTCATCCAAACAACCATCAGAGCCAAATGATAAGTCAACTGCAGCATAATGTATTTTTAAACCGAGGTTCGGAGCAGATTTTTCGCATTGTTCGACCATCCCGTTTTCACAATACAGATATGACTGAATTAATGTTGATTAACATCAACTGTTCACCGATAAGATGGAGAAATCAGGTTCGCATTCTCGCGAGCAAGACTCAAGAAGAAAAATACGTTGCATTGCGAACTCCGCAGGTTCATTCGACGATCACGGGTCATGAATGTCTAAATACTTTTTACCTACACGGCCCACGAGTCTCGATGAATCGAAATATTTCCTTTTTCTGTCCGTAAAACAGAAAAATAGATCACCTCATTCATTCCTGGAAGAAAAGCCCTATTGCTCCACCTACAAGTATCGTAACAGCTGTGTAGACGAGTAAGATTCCCTGATTCGTATAACCCACATCAGCTTTGTTCTTCCTTTCCCAAGGCTGTATTGTAGCCTTACGTAGTTATGGAACCCATAAGCTCCCGTTGCACCTTTCAGCACACCGATCTTGAGCAAAGATTCGGAGATAGGTCCTATTCACGAAGCGAAGGCATTAGTCACTATGCGGTATGATCAGATTGTGATGACGGAAACGTGATTTACCTGAACTCATATTCCCTACACCTCGCATGAAAGCGAACATCGAATATGTCAATCCGGTAACTACAGGATCATCCTCTAAAACAAGGAAGCAAAGCGAATTTCGTAAGAATTAGTTATGTCATACAATGGATAGAGATGAGGGAGTACTTACTTGACACTAGACCAACCATTTTAGTCCAAAGCGTAGTGAAACTTGGACCCAAAAGACCATAAATAATTGCGAATGTGATTAAAACACCATTGTTGGTTCCGAAACCCCATAAGAAAGCACAGGCCATTGCGCTTCCTACACAGGAAATAGATATCGTCCAGCGTAGGGATAGTTTATCAGATAAATATCCCAATAACCCATTTCCTAACACAGAGGAAGCTATTTGAGTTGGATATATAATGTATATACCGTTAGTCATCTCCATGAATCAAAGAAGGAAGGAAGAAGAATGGAAATTGTCGGGAACTGACCATTCAAAATAGCAATTAAAGCTGTTCCATCTGGATTCTTCAGTCCCAGTTCATCAACATAAGCTGTTGAGAAACACCCAATATCAACAAATAAGTACAAGCTAGCATTCTCCGGTCATCACTACTCTGAAAATGATCGTTCACTTACAAGGTAACCACAAACTAGGAATGAAATTTCCCATACTTGTCAAACCGATAGTCAAGAAACCAAGATATAAAGGTGATCTTCTGACGAATGACCAATCTATCCTCGGTCTTCTTCTTCTCATTCTTGAATTTGGTTCCGAAGAAGAAGAAGAAGAAGAAGAAATATTCTGATCATATCTAGATAAAGGTATACGTCTTTTTATAGCTAATAAAGCGATATTTCCAGTTATAGCATATCCTAGTCCTAATGAAATCATGGCTGATTTATATCCGAATTTATTGATTAAACCTTGCATTAAGAAAGGAAATATAAATCCTCCTGCTCCAGTCCCGGAATACATTACACCTGAAGCGAATCCTCTTTTTGCGTGAAACCATTCAAATACCAATGTCGCACAAGGAAAATAAGTAGCTACGTCATGTCATTAACAAAGTCAGTCGCATGGGTCCTTATCGATATTTGTGATGGACAAGCGTTGATAGAAAAATAGGACGAGGGATACTGACCACTCAACATGGGATAGAAGATACCGATAGTAATGATCAAGTGCCAAGGCTATGAGAGACGAGAGTGAGTATTCATACTTCTCACGGCCAAACAGGATAAGTCGCCTACTTTAGTAACGAAAGCACTTGCTACCATGGCAGCCGAAGCCACCAACAGGCCGACAACTTGAGAGATTTTTGTATATCTCGGAAAGGTAGTGAAGATTCTGCGAGATAAAGATAGTTCAGGAATAAGAACCGACAGGTTTGATCAGAAGTGAGAACTCACGGTCCAGAAAAGGCGACTAGCATGTATAATAAACCAGTTTGGAGGGTGGCCGCTAGAGTGATCGTGGAATCATTTTGATTATTTTTAAACAAAGTATTTGTCCAATAAACATGTAATACACCAATAGAAAATGGTAAACCCCAAATAATCATTTCGAGATATGTAGCTGCTATCAAGAATAACCATGCCTTGGATCCTCCATCTACAGGTGGTAATACTTCTGTCGGATTATGCACTTGTTCATTTCCACTTCCACTTCCACTTCCATTTTCTCCTTCTTCTTCTAAATCGAACCTTGACATCTGGTCGGCATTCCCATTTTCATCTTGGAGTCGAAGTTGACCTCGATTTTGTTGGATAGGTGACCCATGAGCAGAGCTGTTGGAAGTAGGAATGTTCACTGAAGAATCGATCTTTGTCAAATCGGAAAAAGATGGTAATGGTGTAACGAATGGATTTGTTGTTATTCCTTTAGGTGATATAGACGAGAGCTCTATGGCTGCCGAAGAGGCCATCTTAGCACTGTTTGAAAAGCGATATACACAATATAAGACAGTAGTCAGTCCAGCTGGGATATTGAAAAGGACAGTCAAGCCTCGAGCTATACCAGATACTCGAGTATCGTACCTCAAAGAATGGGAAGATCTCTACAGATTTCACGCAAAAAAAGAAAAATCAGAACTCGGGTAAACTCAATGCCGTCCAGTGCCGATCACGTGTGATGGGATCTACCGCTTTGGCTGCGATAAGCGAGACTATGTATCGAGTAGGATATAAATACATGCGAGATGAAGGTATCTCTTTTCGATGATTTTAATTATATACAAACGATTCCATTTAATGTCAAATTGGGAAGGATCAAAAGGTACTCATGACTCCTTGCACCCATTCATTACTCTCAAATCTCTCTTTGAATTCCTCTGCTGTCTTCTTTAACTCCACCAACATGTCTTCTTCACTCATTCCCATTTCCTCATCCCCATCTATTCCTCCGCCAAGCTCTGCAGAACCTGCTGTACGCGATTTCCAAGTATCAAGAAAGTCTTTGATGAGTGCTGTTCCTTCGTCTGTCTCTGTTTTACTGTATTTCATAAGAGACTCATCCGGAACGCCATCTTCAAAGCGTGACAATCATATCAGCTCAAAATTCGCATTATATAAGCCAACAATGAAGAAACCTGACTTACCTCCGAAGTCTTCCAGTTCTTCTGCTTTTCGCTTCGCGAGCTAGTTTGTGACCGGCGTTAGCTGCACCTTCTCACTCAGAGCATCATATACGATACTCACTCTAACAACACTTTCGGGGAAATTAGCCAGCTCAGCAACATGTATACCGAAACTTTGATCGCAGACACCTTGGCACAGGTCAATATTAGCGGGTACTCACGACAATCAAATACAACGGTAGACTGGCTTACCCTCTTTCACCTGGTATAGCAAGGTGATATTCCTATCTTGTCTACCATCGCCATCCCTTTTATCCGTTACTAGCGCTTCCACATGTAAATTTTTAACGTGTGAGAGTGACTGGTCTAGAGTTGTAAGCTCGTGGAAATGAGTAGCGAACAAGCAGAAACATCTGATCTTGGACGCTATATGTCTGGAAGATAATTGATATGTCAGTTTCAGTGATCGGTTAACAAGCAGGTGAAGTCGGTACAATCGACTCACTCGCTAATAGCCCAAGCTAAACCGAATCCATCATATGTCGATGTCCCTCTTCCTAATTCATCGATGATGATCAGGGAATCTTTGGTCGCGGACTATGCTTCACCTTTCAGCTTTTCAACTATTCGAGTATAGAAACTCAAGGCATATTTTCACCTACTTTGAGGATGGTAGCAGTTTCCAGCATTTCAGCCATAAAGGTCGAAACACCTTTAAGTTGACTATCTCCCGCACCCACTCGAGCCAGTATGCAATCGAATATAGGTAACTCAGCTTCATCTGCAGGGACGAAACATCCTATTTGAGCTAGTAAAGCTATGACACCAATTTGTCGGATATAAGTGGATTTACCACCCATATTCGGTCCAGTAAGAATGATGAACTCGGATGAATCTGAGGCACCGTCAGTTACGAACAAAGGTATTTTATCTTGATGATCTCACTCACTTTTACGCATATCATGATCGTTTGGGATGAATGTCACGTCAGGCTGTACCTCCAAGCATGGATGTCGAGCATTTCGAAGTACGACATCACCAGTGCCTATACTCAACCGGTCAACTCCAGTATTTCATTTCGCAACCATACTCAAAACTACTGACCTTTCTCGGTAAGTTTGGGTTTGACATACGGTATAGGTGCAAGTGCCGAAACGTGTGCAAAGCTGGATTGAACTAAAGTTATTTTCAATCGCGCTTGGTTTGCCAGCTCATGGATACTCACCTGATAACCACATCTATAGCAGCAATGATATTATCCAGTATCTCGAGAATAGGGATGTAGGTCGCTGTCATATAATGAGCGGTCTTAGCTTCGAGTGACATGATCTCAATCCGTAGAGAACTGACTTACCGGCTACTCCTACGACCTCTTTGACCAGATGTCGTTGCTTCTTTTCATAAGAGGCTTGCAACTCAAAGTAATTCTCACTTAATGCTTTAAGACGTGATGTGGTGAAGATTGTTCCTGATTTCTGAGTAGCTAAATCGATATACCCTCTTTTCCCTCTTATCGAACCAGCTTCCTAGAATGCCATCGACAAATTGTCAGCTTCGAATTAGAATGTTGTTAGCCTACTTACAGCTTTAGTGACCCTGAAGGAATACTTGTACACTTGATGTTGTTCAAGGTGTAACTTCTTTTCAATATCCAGACCTAACTCTTGCCCAACTCGGACGTGTTCTTCATCGAGCTCATCACGTATTCGCAGCAAATCGTCCTTCAATTTTTGCAGATCGTCATCGAAAGTTGGAAGAAGGACGAAATTGTGATTTCGGAGTTCTTCTAAATCGATAGTATCCTCTACCATTTGTGTATATGTCTCTAAGTCTGCCGAGCGATCCTAGGGAACCGTGTGTTTCAGCGGTATAGATCAAGGTATTTTGGCAGCCAGTACACCTACCCTAAGTGGTTTCAAATAGATTTCCTCAATGAGATCCTTGGCTACACTGTCCACAGGGTCAACGCCTTCCAGTGTTCCTATAAGCCTAGGAAGCTACAGGGTCTACCATATCAGCAATTTCATCCAAACGTATCTCGAATTCAGTACTGACATGCTGCACAGCTTGATAAACTCTGACGACATCTTCAAGTCCCGCAATTCTACGGTGGAATTTCTTGGAGATTCGATGAAAGTCGGGCATCGCCTTGAGGTATGTATCCTGATATCGAGGCGCATCAGCGTTTTCGAGTCTGCCACAGACGTGAAAGTCCTCACCTGAATGGTTCGTCTAGCATTCGAGTCGTCTACAAAAGCCTCAACAACGTTCTGACGTTGTGCTATGCGATATGATCGATATCAGCTGGCCGCGAAGACACGCGAATTGCATCGATTACGATGCTAAACTGAACTCACTGATTTCGTGTAGATTCACTAAAGGTTGTTTCAACCATCTAGCCAACAATCTTTGACCTTGACTTGTCTTGCACCTATTCAACAAACCATACAAATTCATATCTTTGCTCCCTCCCAGTTCGTTAGGCTGAGGCATGAGATTCAAAGCTTTCAATGCCGAAGCATCGAGCTTCATATACTGAGAGAGGTCATGTTTGTGTAGACGATATTGTCCATGTAACGTTGTATCGGCAAGGAGGTTGAGGTAGATGAGGAGAGCTGAAACAGACGACATTGCTATTTTTAGATCGAATTCGGCTGAACCACCACATATCTCTGTTACCCAAGCGCTACAATGTGCGAAAGATAACATGACCAACTTACGAAGCGCAACTCCAGCATGAGACTCATCTAATAATCGATTCAGATCTTGCTCAACGTTTCGAGCTTGGAAATCGGCTAGATCCAAAATCGATTCGTTATAATGAATCCCGCACACAATATCACCAAAAGCCTCTACTCACCCGCCTTGCGCTCGGTCACAATGACCCCGCATCGCTCGACCAGTGCTTTCAGCTTGGTCAACTCGTGATCCGAACGTTTATCGTCTGATTGCATGATACATTCTTTCACACCGAGCTGGATCAATAGAGACTGTGAGAAAAGTCATCAGCGAATGCCCAAAGTTCTGCATAGCTCTCAACGAAGGAAGCGAATAAGTGAATACCGGAATCTTGTCAAAATCTGATTGCTTACCTCGGTATTTCCAAACCCTTCGTCTTCCACGAATTCCCCTACACCAATCAACCTTTCGCTCGTATCGACATAAGCGATACCGACATTTCTTCCACCTTCTTTAGACTGTATTTTGATTGACATTATCACAGCATTTGCTAATAAATCTCTATCATTGAATAACAAATCATCTAATTGCATTAAATTTCCCGGTGAAGCTGATTTTGCAAGTATCCATTTCGTATGATCTTTTCTTCCTGGAACTTTCTCTTCTGGGACGTATATCTCAATTCTCATTTGTTTGACTGTTAATGCTTCTCTCAGAAATGATTTGGTGAGGGATGTATTTATATTCACTGATGTTAAGCCCTTGGAAGCTGACGAACTGGATGTGGCGGATTTACCTGATCCAAGGTATTTGATGACATTGGTAGTCTTATATACTTCATTGGCTATGAATACTGCGTCTGACCCATGAACGGTGTAATAGTCCTATAGGAACAAAGGCTGGATTAGCATCAAGAGTATTTTAGTGACAAAAGATTCGGAAGCGATCAGGTTCTATTACTCAGTTTCCAATAATCAAGAGAAGAACAGTCTGGCTTAGAAGAAACGACCTACCCCTCGATCGAAGAATCTAACCATACCATCCATTTTCTACATTCGGGTATATCAGCAAACTCGAACCTGCTTTCTCTATGGGTTGAGAAGCTTACAGGAGGCATCCTTTCGAAGAACTTGCAGAATCTGTCTTCTGTTTCTCTGTCTATAACGAGGTGAAACTGTCAGACTACGCAAACTTCAATAGAAAGGAATATTGCTAACCCATCTCGAAATGAGCTTTCGGAGCAGACGTAGACTCTGAGCTGTACATAGGCGGCTGGATGAAGATCAGCCAGAGTACTTCTACATATCACAATGGAATACATAGCTGAAGCATGACTCACCATCTTGGTGAAGTGATCCTGCGTTTGTTGGGGAACAAGACTAGAGGGATTCAATCGGTTTTCGAGATTCTGTCGCTACCCAAGACAAGCCAAATTTCTGTGATGATCGATAGGATCACCTGTACCGTATCTGATCAATTGGGACAGTACAGCTCGGGCAAGAGCTTGGGCGAGGTAGCCTGACGATGTGACGGAATCGCGAATATACCAGAGTAGGACAATGCAAGATATCAATCCAATTAATGTTCTTCTTCTGAAATCGCGTCAACCAAACTCGGTTTCATTTTCAGGGTACACTCGCGTGGTGGAGGTAGGTAAATGTCACGTGCCAGCTGAAGCACAGTATATTACATAATATACATGCTATTCACATCCTATGCAGGTTCGACGATCCTGCTCATGGCAGCTTGAGCAAGAGTCATATCCAATGCTCCTCTCAACTTCATCAACTCCCTCTGGAAACTCAACTCCCTTTCTATACGAGATTGTAATTTGGCCATCATCTCATCCAGAATCGGTGATTGACCCAATATAGGTGTATATATGTCTGGGTGGAAATGGAAGTCCCAAGGTCAGCTTCCCTTCGTATCTATCGAGTCTCGTTGACAAACACGAGAAGCGGTTCGGAAGCTCACCAATGATCACACCTGCTACTTCAGAAGCCATCTCGCCAAAACGTGGATCCGTAACGTATCTGGCCAAGAAAGATAGTATAGGTTCTAGCGTTACATCGTCTCTTCCACTAAGAGCCACTCTGAGAGCATCTCGATGTATGAGCTCTTGTATCAGCGCAAATGTGGTAGTAGGTTTAACAATCTATACAACATACAGAATATCAGCATGATAGAATCTTTTTTTTTGTGTATCGTTATCGTGGCGCCCGTTACTATGCCAGTTTCCTCATGCCGTCGCATACCCAGTACACCCCTCGTCGTTCTTGCGGAATGCCAAGACTGACAGACCCTAACTCACCTTTTTCAATCCCGCATCTAGTGCCGCTTGATATTTGAAGCCTTTTAAGAATCTGTCAAACTCCTTCAATTTCCTCTTTCGTCTCACTTCTACTTTGAATTCATCCACTGGCCCTTGTGCTTTGCCCAGATCTTGCCTCTTAGCTTTCACATAACCTTTTCCGAAGATCTGCTCCATATCTGCGAAATATTCGTAGGAACCCCCAACTATTGACAAATTGTTTTGAACAGTTTCAGTGATTTCTGAAGGTTTTGGATCTCTACGTCGAACTGATAATGTTCCATCCGTTAATCCTGCAGCTATATGTGTGTCGTCGGGCTATGAAGTGATTGACATCATCAGTTGCACGAAAAAAAAACTTCCATCTGCCTTGTTTGACAGGTATAACAAATCATACGTAAGATGATAACTCACTGAAACAGCTAAACTCATAATTGGAGCAGGATATCTCATTGTATGAACGACTTTCCATTCTTCCACATCATAAACTTTTACCATTGTATCTAATGAACCTGTTAAAACTCTATTTTTCGATCCATCAAAAGTGATTGAAGTGATTGTTTTTTGATGATTACTCAAAGCTCTTAAGCATTTTCCTGCCATTGATAGATCCCAGATTCTCAATATAGGTCCACCAACTGAAATTCCAATACCACCACTGGGAAACGCTAATATGTCTTCAACTGGTTGTCCACCATGTCTCATCGTGATTACATTCGCTTCTTCAGATGGTAATCGAACATCATGTAATCGTATCGTGGAATCATATGATCCAGATAATAATAATGAAGGATTCGTAGGATGAAATATCGCTGACCGAACATAGTCTTTATGTGAGGCTAACGTGGTTAAACATGATTGTGTTGATAGATCCCACAATTTAACCGTTGTATCATCTGATGCTGATACTATTTGAGGTAGATGGGGTGAAAAATGTGTTACTCGGACGGGTCTAAGGGGGAAGTACAGTACGTGTCAGGGCCCATATTCTGGATACATAGCCGGATGTGTACACATCCACCCCAGCTTTTTATATATACAAAGTTAACTCACTGATTATGCTCTTTCATAGTTCTCAACACAGCTCTACTATTAACGTCAAAAACTTGTATTTGGCCCTCATCATCACCTGCCACTATCAATTTTCCATCTTTCCTGAACTCTCCACTTCGAGCAGTATCCTTGAACCTCGATATGGTCTTCACGACTTTACCTGTTTTCGGTGCGTATATCAGTACTCTTGTGGAAGAGGTGATTGCATATCGATGTGGTTTGGTGGGACAGAAATGTATATGGGTGATTGCTGATGGATGTTTGATGAATAACGGGTGACGAAATGAATGGAAATGTCTCGAATGTGGATTGGTGGTCGAGACTTGACGAGGAGCGGTGGGGAGAGAGGGAAGAGGAAGGAAATCCATGATGGATTATTGAAACTAGGAGATCTTTTATGCTGTTTGAAACCGAAAGTTGTGTGACCGGAACAGTGAATATTTCCCGTTTGTTGATGATGAGCGTTGTCACCTCTCTATGATGCTGCTCTATCCTACCTTATGAGTTTCACCTTGACCTAAGTGTATTGTATGTTGATATGACCTTCAGTCTTTCTTTGTCAAAATAAACTTCTTGAACCATGAATGTCCACCTCCACACACCATGTCACTTCGTTAATCAGAAATCTTTGAGATGGGATAAAATGATCATAAATAACCCAAGAAACAATTGATAAACCCAAAAAAGAATAAAGGAAACGTGGGAGGTTGATTACATAATATATTTGTGAGATATTTCGGATTTTCCACTCAGAGTTGCGTGATTTTGATCAAAGATTTCCGAATTTCAGCGATTTCATCGTCTTTTATTTCTTGAGTCGTTTTAACTTTTTGAATTCGTCATAACATATTAGACATCTCAATTGAACATATAAAAGAGGATCAGTCATTGAATAGTACATCCGCTCTCTCAAAACTCAATTGCTGCTTAGTACCTAGACAAGTGTTCTCAAAAAGCTTTTCGATCTCCTCAACAACACACTCACCCCAACCCAATCCCACCCCGCTTTGGACTCGATCAATCCCTCCACTTTAACCATAAAAAAGATGTCATCTTCAGTCCCTGTACCAGGCCGAAGAGCCTCTGTCTCAGCTTCTGACCCTCCCAATTTGTGAGTCCTCCTTCATCAAATTACCCCCGTTATGTTGTCAGGTCAGGCGAAAGGGCGCGAGAGTAGTCGTGAAACGTGCTTGCTTGTCAATCCTTGATACAATGATTGGACCGTTACACTACCTTTCCTGATAGTACTGTAGCTCACAGAGACAATGTTGCTTACTACCGCTTCTGACACCATTAGCATTCCTATTCCAGCCAATACCAGAGGTATACCAGCATCCTCATTTGGACCTCAGTCACCTAGTGCCATTTCTGGAACCTCTCCTCGAACATATTCCACCTCCTTCTCAACTTCTCCTTCCGCGTCCAGTCATCTCAGAGGTGCTTCGATCGGTTCTGCTTTCCACGGTATGGCAAGACAATTGACCGCTTTCTTGCCTATAACTTATCCCCTAGAAGAAGAGCCTGAAAAGAGACAAGGTGCGGCAAAAGTCTTGCTGTTGGAGAATATCAACCTTGATGCTGCTGATTTCTTGAAGAAGCAAGGTTTCGAGGTGAGTTAGCAATAATCTCCGAATGAGCGTTGTCAAACATCCGGCTGATAAATGTCATTTAGGTTGAGCACGTTACTAAAGCTTGGTCAGAGGAAGAACTGATTGCCAAATTACCTAATTATCAAGCTGTTGGTATCAGATCCAAGACCAAGATTACCCAAAAGGTTATCGATGCCAACCCTCAATTACTCGTTATCGGTTGTTTCTGTATCGGTACAAATCAAGTTGATCTCGCCCACGCCGCACGAAGAGGTATCGCAGTATTTAATTCACCTTATGCCAATTCTCGATCAGTTGCAGAATTAGTAATCTCCGAAATCATCGCTTTATCCCGGCAAATTGTTGACAGGACACATGAAATGAGAGCTGGTATCTGGAACAAGATCTCTAAAAACTGTTGGGAAATAAGAGGTAAAACACTTGGTATTGTTGGATATGGACATATCGGTTCACAATTATCAGTACTTGCCGAAGCTTTCGGTATGCAAGTTATCTATTACGATGTCATTCCAATCATGCCTTTGGGAACAGCAAGACAAGTTGAAACTTTAGAAGAATTATTGAGTAGAGCAGATTTTGTCACCTTGCATGTACCTGAAATTCAAGATACAATCAACATGATTGGTGAAGCTGAATTTGCCCAAATGAAGACTGGTTCATTCTTCATAAATAATGCAAGAGGAAAAGTTGTTGATTTATCCGCATTGGCAACCGCATTAGAATCTGGACATCTTGCAGGTGCAGCAGTCGACGTATTCCCCAAAGAACCTGGATCTAACGGACCTGGATTCAACGAAACTTTAGGAGATTTCATTCCAAGATTACGAAATGTACCAAACTTGATCCTAACTCCTCATATTGGTGGTTCAACAGAAGAAGCTCAACGCGCTATCGGTTCAGAAGTTTCAAATGCCGTTTGGAGATATTTGACCTACGGTACTTCTCTCGGAGCAGTCAATTTCCCTGAAGTTGATTTGAGAGCTATCACAACGAACGATGAAAGACATATCAGAGTTTGCCATGTACATAGAAACGAACCTGGTGTCTTGAAACAAATCAACAACATCTTGGCAGATCACAATATCGAAAAACAGTTCTCAGATTCAAAAGGTGATATCGCTTATTTGATGGCAGATATTTCAGGTGTAGGTCAAGAAGAAGTTGAAGGTATTTATTCAGGTATCAAGAATACTAGAGCCAATATCTTGACGAGATTATTATGTGAGTTGAGCCTTGCTTCTCGCATATGGCCTTGAAATGTATATATCTAGTTGGAATACTGACTATTTTTCACCTTTCAGATTAAACGAGCACAGAGTCATATGTCGGGGAATGATTGATAGGCGCCGAACGGAAGAAGAAGGAAAAAAACGCACATTTAGCTCATCCTTAATCATATTTACATATTCATACGTTACTCTAAGAACTGCTGTTTTTTGGTCAGTTCATCCTGATGCATTGTCTTATTTGTTATTTACAATGAATCTATCGTTAATCATGTTCCGTTATATGTCTACTGAACACGAACATACATGCGACTCATGTGCATGGATACAAGATGATTTCTTACGATATGAAGATATGCAAAATGTTATTGGTATTCCTTCCGTCCTTGTTTCTCCACACTCCTGATGTCAACATCATCTTCCCGGTCCAGCAGCCAAGGTACCTTGACCAGCGCCATTTGCGTATTCATCGTTGCCTTCCAAGAATATTTCATCATCTTCGCCGAATTCATCGACTTCTTGACCCGTTTCATCCGTTGTTCTGAGGGGTAAACCGTTTCCGTCATATCCACCTGAAGCTGGACCACTCAGTGGGAAATCACCTTCACCATCGATATCGATATCGATATCGGCATCGCCGTTCCCTTCCCTCAATTTGTTTAGATAAGCATCATCATCTCCATCCGCATCTTCATCTTCTGCATGTCGATTGTAGTCTTCGTTATCATCGAAATCCTCTTCATCTGAATCAGTTGATTTATAAGACATAAAAGCGTTTAATCTAGCTAATCTATTCGCTCTAGAGATTTCATCTTCGCCTCCAAATGGATCGGCCCCTCCTAATCCGCTGCGGGAAGATGAGTGGGGATTTGGACGACGTGGTTTAGGTGATGAAGATCTGGTGTGATTCAATGACAGTTGTGACAGTGAGAGTGCAGTGGCATTTTGGTAATCTCTTTGACCAAGTGTGAGTGTTTGATCGATTGGTCTGTAAGAGGAGACAATAAGAATTATTTCATGTCAGCTTGACTGTGTTTGTACATCTTTGAGCCAGGTCTGGCATGGTAGTGTAATGAGCGAGTAGGATTCAGAATGAAACTTACAGTATTAAACCGTTCTTAGCTAGTCTACCTTCATCTTCCCTTATTCGTTCTATGACTCTTTCTTTCCCACTTTTCCTTCTTTCACTGTGCCCATTTTCGTTTATTTGCATGTTATTCATCATCAATTCCTGTTCTCTAGCCAAGAGTGATTCTCTTGCCAGTAACAGTTTATCTTTTACTGGATCATGATTTGGTTGAGGTGATGAAAATGATATTGTACTTGGTCCAGGACCGCTTTCACCTACACCTATTTGAGGTGAAGTCGGTGGACTAACAAGGACGTTGGCACCGTTTGGCGAAGCGAATAAAGGCGAGTTCAATAAAGCTTCATTGCGATTTAATCGATCTCTGACTTGACCTAATGTTAAGGAAGAAACGTCGTCGCCTCCTGTAGGCGATGATATTGATGGTCTAGAAGAACGGCGTGGAGGCATGTTCACCGATAACAGTAAGAGCAAGGGTGTGTGCTAGGAGTGATATAATAATTCAGAAGGTATGGCTTTGATCGAAGACGTGTATTGTATGATCAAAATGGTTGAAGGAAAGAACGACAAAGTATGCATAATAATATTGTTCTGTGTACATATATATATACCTTTCTACAACATCCCCTGTGACGAAAGCTAGGCACGTCCTCGGAAGGGCTAAAAGTATAACGTGTAGCAGTGAAATAAATGTGGCACATGAGTATACAATTGCTATCAACCACTTTCTCGTTTTCTCTTTTCGTTTAATGAAGAGTAATCTGCTAGCCCTTGATATTCGACGGGACAGAGAGAGTTCAGCATCGTAAGGCTCACGTAGAGGAGGATATTCAGTGTCCTTGAGATTGCACCTAACACACATCGCAAATTCAAATTCATCCACGGTGAAAGTTTTACGTTAAACTTTGGGGCCACGAATGATGCCTGCGTTGGTGCATGCATCATAGGATTGTAGTACCTGTGTCAACTGTTGGGCATCCGTGTTCATCTAATTTTTTGATTCGGTAAATGAGTACTCTATCTTCCCAGGAGGAGTATGGTGATGTGTTCTTGGCATGAGAACGGCGCTGACTAATTCTTATATAGGAAAATTGTTCATTGAGAAATCAAGCACCCATAATTCGAATACATGCAAATTGTGCCGTCTATTTGTGCTGTCAGCTGAAGCACTATGGATCTCGAAGGAAAGTATCGCCATCGAGTATTTAAACTCATGTATCCCATAACCAGGCCCTAAACGTTCTAGTGGTCCGAATACGTATGAAGGACATAGATGCCATTCTCAATGGTTATGGTGAATGGAGTGGATCGTCGTGATGTGTATCCTAAGGTAGCTGGCTGTGTTCACAGCAATCCGTTTTCATCAAAATGTTGTCGAAAACTGGTCACGCTGCGGTTGGATTCATGTACGAATTGACTAATTTAAAGTCATTTTCTGGACCCTTTGGCCATATCCATCTATGAATTATGGTGTGTTTTCGTCATTTTCTATCTCTGCGTTCCTTGCGGTAAGCGACTTGGTCTTTGCAGAAGATCGTTTGCGACCTTACGGTGTCAAGCAAGTTCGTAGGGGAGAATCAACTGTAAAACAAAAAAAGTGATACATCAATCGTTCATGACACGTCTGACCTTGAATCTCCAAAATGGAACGAGTCAAGAGGAGTGAAAGATCAAAGGTTGTGTCAATTGAAAACACCATCTGTCCTTTCATCTCCATCACCATGACCTTTCTGTGCTTGAAATACTCGATTAGCGTCATTGTGGGTGAGCCAAATCCAGGACGACGCACTGCATCTGCGTGTCCGACTTACTATATATACCATTCTCATTCCAAATTTTACTAATCTCCATTCTGACCTCGCATTTCACTACCCATAAAAGATAAAAACCTCATTGTCCACTAACTCACTCACTTATAACACATTTCGATTACCTCGTCGATTCACCAAAACAGTCCAATCATGACATCTGAACACACTTCTAGCAACATCTCTACTGTCACCGCATTTTCCATATCATCACCATCAATAGCAGCTGAGGGCACATTTTCATCCTCGCAGAATCAATCTTCTTCCCTATCTCTTATTCCCAATTCAAAGAGCAGGGATATCCCTTCCAAACATGATCATGCTCTCCGAGATCTCGGGCCTCGTACTTCGTATTATGCCAAACAACCTGCTGTCGGAACTTGCGTTACTAAGAGGACTAAGAGGAAACGGAAGCCCGCTAACACATACATTGCGCCATCAAAAGTGACGAAATCAGGGGATACTTCTCAAAGAACGTTAAGTAGACGTGAGGAAGTCCGAACTGCAGGTAAGGCAGAACTTTTTTCCATTCTTCTTGTGTGTACGAGCACTGTTTGTTGCTGATCATAGTAATTATTGTAACAACAGATGCTAAACGCCATGAATCAGACTTGGTGGACCCCATCTTAGACAAGTTGGAAAGTCAATTAGGTTCTAATACGGAGGGACTAGCAGCACTTGAGCGAGTGACCAACTTGCTGAATGACAAGTTCAAGGCGAGGCTACGACAAAATAAGATTTTGCATCAAACAACCACCGAACGTGACTCTGTCATGGAGGAAAACAGGAAACTCAGGGAGAATATGGAATTTTTTGGAACAAATGGTGAAACGCTACTCTCAAAAGTTGGGAAAATCATCTCGAACTTCGAAAATAACCACAGGAGACAAAGTCAATATGGAGAGCAGAGTAATGATGACTTGGGGGGAGCGTCTGCTGATTTGAAACGTCACCTTGATATAGCTGCCTCGCTAATGGAGCGAGGTCCCTCAATCGTTGAACAGCACAGGACACAGACCTTTCCACAAGATCCCGAGAGAAGAACCTTTGCACATTCCACCTTTCCGCAGGGGGCTGAATCAGACCGGAATTCTCTGTGCCCTTCATCCTCATTTAAGCACTCTCAGAGTGATTCATCACCATTTAGTGGTTATTTTGACGGAACTATTCACGATACCCAAGATGATCTGGTCAAAAAATCTTGGTCTCCTTCACAAGGATCATCGTCGAAATATCCAGATCTCATCGGCAACGAAAAAGCCGAGACCTTCGGGGATTGGCCGGACCAGAGTATCAACCTCACCGCCCCAAGCACAGGTTTTGTGCTAGGCGATGTGGACATGGATGTACAGAGTACCAAATAAGTGATTATCGTTCGCGCTAGATTCCTCTCAGTATTGATAGATGTCTTCTTTCCTCGGTGGACACTTAATTTCGCTTGACTTCCTTCTTCATTTTAGTTGGTTAGTAGGAGTGATATGTATTCTCGTCTTGTGCCAATCACGTATAGTCAAGTGTCATGCAAATAGTATTGATCGGCATGCTAACGATCCTATGTACACCTGTACATTCTCCTCGGAGAACTTCCACTTCTAACCCTAAAACCAAAACCTAAGCCCTATTCTACAGAAATGATATTGCTTAGAATCTGAGTTTGGAGAAGACTATAATGATTGAACGATTAACAGACTATCAGCTAAAATCCTCAATCTATTGCAATGAGTGCAAAATGGTGCTGTCGCATCTCCTTGAGAGAACACAACGAGACCAAGATGAGAATGGACGACTTACACCACCTGTTGTTTCCCTTGGCGTATCTCTCCTCGAAAGCCTTCTTGATGGCTTTCTTAGCATCCTCACGTTGAGTAGGTTCTTTGAAGGTCTCGGTGGAGACTGATCCTTTCAAAGACTCGAGTTCGAGTTGGTATCGGGTGGGGAGGAGATGAGCGTAGTTGACAACTTTGATGAAAGGCTTGACCTTTGATCGTCGAGCAATTCGTTTTTTACCCATGTTCTTGGTAACTTTGAGGGGGTATCTGAGAAAAGCGAAAAAAAAAATGAATAGTATAAGCGAAGTGAACCGGTGGATATCCCTATTTGCAAAGCTGATAATTCAGATGAAACAGGTTAAACTTACCGCTCAATACCAGCAACAACGGCGTGGGGGTAAGGTCGTTCCTTGGTTCCGTCATCTGATTGTTTGATGACAACAACCTTTTTACCGGCTTGTCGACCAGAGAGGACGACAGCAACTTTTCCGGGCTTGTAGACTGATCGGAAAAAGAATGATATATTAGCCTAAGACCAGGAGGAGTAAGATCCATGACAATATCTTGACAGTTCTAGGTTCTTTGTCGTCGACGCTCTTTCTCTCTTTGTTTCTCATTCATCCTTTTGACAAAACATAGTCTCCCCTTGTCGCCGTATCTAGATTTTCTTTTCTCCGAAAGCCCATCCAATATTCCTTAGGCTTTGATCAACATTTTTTCCATATCCAACAGCTCCCAAATCCTTACTTCCCAGCGTCGACAACAGATAATCATCCCACCTAGCGACCAGTTCCTTTATTTGAAGATAATTGTACTCACCTAAAAAGCAAAGGAAAGTCAGCACCATGATCAAAGATTATCACCTAATGAACGAAAATTTCCACTCACTCTTAACCATTCTGGAGGAGACAACGCAAAGCAATAATCGATTCGTCAGCTTTCGATCTTAGATATCTTCTGTTCCGTATGTATGATGACCTGTTCCACTCACTTTGATACCTGTGAAGAAACCCGTTAGTGTTGAATGAAAAGGCTGGTAGAATTGAAAGAAGCAGCTGAATTGACAAAAGTGTCGAGAGTTGCACCTGAGCAAGCAAGCGAACCGAGAGGATTTGTTGGACAACCAGGTGAAATCTGATCCCAAACTTGCTCTCTCATACATGGTTCATATCAGGAAAGCCCCTACGGTGGCATATCATACATACAAAATATTATGGGGCAAATATTGGACGGAGTTTCTCGGCGATTCTGACAGCCAAGTGTGGCACATTATGGCGCATCCGCTTAATTGATTTGATTCCGCTATTTTGGGTGGCGGTCATCTCCGCGAGGGGGATGATGGAATCTGAAGCAGCTGGTAACTGTCAGTTTGCTCGCAGGCCGATCAAGTATTAGGGCAAACAGCACCACTCTGGCAATGTTCAAAACTAACAATCATCGCACTGTGCATCGTTCGGAGGCAGAAGGATCAATCATTCGGAAGATATTCAATTACATAGCCCATGGATAAACATTTACTTGGCTTATCTTGAGACAACTACTGAAATGTAAAAAATGATAGAGACTTGCTATCTGCTGAAATATAGACCACCTATTCGCTTCCTCAAATTCAGATTCACCTATTCTAATTCCCCTACTGAAGCCTTCCAAGACTTCAACGGCACAGCTCATTTCCTACTGTGGACTGGGACTACGGTCAAATCGTCATCTGCTCTTTTCGAATCCGACGGATCCTCTTCATTGACATTGTGGCCGTCTGAGATGTCATGATCATGCTCATACATATCCTGGCCAATCTTCTGGTTACGTGGTCTATAAACAATAAACCGGTAAGTGCCTTTCACCTCATGAATATCAAGGATCCAGCAGATAGAATATGACTTACCGGACGTATTTGATGTCAATGAAATGGATTAACCAGAGCTCGAACATTACGAACAACCACATTCCAACAGTCAACTTCCAACCTATCCTGTAATGCTATATGACAACGCGCAGTCAGTTAAAGTACTGTTTACTAACTTGTTCAGGATCACTCACGGGCGCTTCTTTCGCTGGCCATATCAAAACATTCGCCCACGAGTTGACGGCGTACCATGTGGCTGTACAGCATCCAATGATGAATGCCCTCATCTCCGTATCGTGTGGAGTCATATCACTCAGCCAGGCGAAAAGAGGTGGCGAAGTGGCAATGAAAGTGAAACTCAAGAAATCTGGAACCGAGATTAGCAAAAAGGTGACTGGGCGATATTCGAGCAGTACTCACACGAAAAATACTTGGCGCCGATTGAGACATTCCATACTGACATGATGATACCCGGAATCAAGCCAATGACCTAGAATAGATTGGTTTGTTAAGCAGTTGGATCAGACGTTAACATCCCGCGAGAATTGGTAACTCACAGCTTGAGCGAAGATGATTGCCCAACGAGTTTGGAATCGATCTGATAGCCAACCCCAACCCCAGACCAAGACAATGGAGATGGCATAACCTCCCAGTGGCAAAGCGTTAATCTGGGCGACGGACCATACTGCAGTTCCGTCCGCATGTTTTAATGACTTGAGGAAAAGATTGAAATCTATCGCAACGACAGGTAGGATATCAGCATATGGTAGGGAAGACGAGAAGAAATTCATTCAACTAACAAAGATAACCTTGTTGAGCGAGTTGAGCAGTCATATAGAGTATCGGGAAAAGGTAAAACTGAGGTTGTTTCACGGCTTTCAGTATCGTAAATCGGTTGAAACTTTTGTTATCGGCCCTCCGGAACCTCAAACTTCTCTCTTGCGCCAGCTGGTAGTGTTCGGGTTTGAGCCAGAAAGCCCATGGACTGGTGATACCAATAACGCGTAAGCGGTCTTTCAATGTAGGTGACCGGGACTGAAGATTACTTACTTGGGCTTTGAAGGGTAATCAGGAATAAGGAAGAATCCAGCAAATGCAATGACAATCGTAATTATACCGTCTATCAGAAACATCCATCGCCATCCAGGGATACCGTGAAGTCCTTCCATACCTTGGTAGATAGCGGCCTGCAATCCAGAAGCGAGCATACTGCCCATCCATTGCGAACTGTGGTAGAAACTGATGCGGAATGCAAGCTCTTTTGGTGTGTAGAAAGAGGCCAAGAGAGTGATACCACCGGGATATGCTGACGCCTCAAACGCTCCGACAAAAGCTCTTAATGCATAGATCTGCTTGACTGTCTTGATCTTGAAGAAACCGATAGTAATTATACCCCAAGCAAGCTCAAGTCCGGGAAGCCATAATGAAGGTCTCACGAGAGTCATCATGATTTGTGATGGCTAGATACGATTGATGCTATCAGATTCTGTTGGCTTTGTATGTATTATTGGGAACTTACAATAACGAAGACAGCATATCCGACATTGAAATAGGTAGTGAAATAGTTGTATTCATTCGCTTGAATATCCAAGTCCTCCTTCATTCCTGACACATATGCAGCAGCAACATCTGACGGGAGAACGATATTAGCAATGGATGGCAAGATGGCATGCAGAAAAGATGATTCAAAGCAGCTCACTTTGCTGGTCTAGACCTTTAATGATTTGTGAGATGCAAATATAAACCAATAAGATTAAATCCAATCTCGCAACGAATAATTTTTCGGCTTTGTTTTTGGCTTCGATAGCCGCACCACTCAGAGGATCGACGATTTTTCCGTCACTCGCTTTGTCAATCTGGTTTGCGGGGTGATCAACTTGGTTGTCTGGTGCATAAGGAAGGATGTCTTCTTCCCTATCATGATGAGTAGCCATGGTATCGAGGGGACGAACAGACGAATAAACAATAATGTTTCGTGGACTTGGGGCTCGGATTGGACGTTTTGCTATTTCTTGCTCGGTCAGATTGTAAGATGGCCTTGATTTGGAAAGTTCTCCGCCGTGGGCAATTGGCATGTCATTTTATGCATCATCGAGCTTTGTTGTTATAGGTATACTTGGTCGGATTTCTCTTATCTTTATCGAGCTTGATTCTCATTGTTCATCGGAAATTAATCCACCAATAAGCATACCTATCATACATAAAAGTAACAACGGTAATCTAGCTCGTACTCGTATTCGTACGCAATTACTCTGACTCGGCGTTTAATACCGGTTTTTTTTATCCTGAATGAGCGGATTCCAGTCCGATAAAAGACATACGAGTATACCCCATATCGGACGAATCTCCATACTCCACTTCGAGATCAGGGCGTAACAGAAGATAAGTTTACGCCAAGCCAATTCAATCCCTTCAGCTCATCTGATTGCACCTCATTGAGAGTCCGACATGTCATACGAAATACGCCCTTTTTGAACGTCTGAATGCTATCTCGCGGAACGATGTCCGATCCCAAAGGTTTTGTTACCGAAGGCTTATCAGCATCCATGGAAATCAGTCCGATCAGCACACCTTACACACATGCGACGGAATGGAGAGAAGCAAAACAAACTTATGTCACCCGCCGCACGAGTGGACACTGCCCGTCGTCCAGTGATATATGCCTACTGCTTCCGCAATAAAAACAATAGGATAAGAAGTATGCATCGTCGAGCCTTCGAAGAAGAGTTGGACATCATAGCTATCTTGTGGCGAACAAATTGAATCTTTCACCATATCTTGAGCTTAGCTAAAGTTGACAGACCCCTCGGTCAAGGTACGTTATGACATCGAAATGATAGTTGACATGGGTTGACTGACCGGTTACCTCAGTGATCATCATTCACTATGCCTATCGCTACTCCTATTTCCAACGGCTATGTAAAGGGCGTCAAGCCCTCCGTCAAGCTCAATGGCCATGCCAACGGTACCTCTGCTAACGGTCATGGTCATCAAGGTGTTGCATTCACCGAAGCTCGACTTGCCAAACCTCCGAGTAAGCTACTTCAGCTATATGAGAATCTCCCTGCGGTCGAAAGGGAGAAGAGGCAATTCGACAATTTCCTGCAAATCGACCTGGCTCATCTGGTAATGCTCACCGAACAAAACATCATCCCTAAATCTATATCCCGCCAACTACTCCCCATCTTGCTTGATATGCGATCCGGTGGTGCCGACGCTATCACTTTAGATATGGATAAAGGTACTTTACTCTTACAAATCGAAGCTGTGTTAGCAGAAAAATTGGGTGAAGATGTCGCTGGTATGTTACATACTGCAAGAAGTAGGATTGATCAAGGTACAACTGCAAGAAGATTGTATAAACGTGACAAATTACTCGATGTTTTGTCGAAATTGGTCGAATTACAAAGTGTTTTGATCAAAGTTGCAACGAGACATGCGACTACAATTACACCAACTTATACCCATCTTCAACATTCACAACCTGGTACATTTGGTCATTATCTGTCATCATATGTTGTCAGATTTCATGATGATTTTGATAGATGTAAAGATGCTCTTCGACGAGCGAATAAAAACCCTCTAGGTGGAGTTGGATTATCGGGTACATCATGGCCTATCAATCGCGATCGAACATCTGAATTATTGGGTTTTGATGGTATAATCTATCATTCAAAGCTATCAAGAGAAGCTTATTATGCTGCAGAGATAGCTTCTTCGCTATCATTCATCATGGCAACACTCAATGATCTTGCAACGGATTTACATCTTTTCTCCTCCGTAGAGTTTGGTTTGGTTGAATTAGACGATTCGTTCTGCAGTACAAGTAGTATTTTTCCCCAGAAGAAGAATCCGGTCACACTGGAAGCCATCAAAGGGAATGCTGGACCCGCGGTGAATTGGGGCTCTTCAGCTTTGGCTACTTTTAGAGGTGAAGGCACAGGTGATCAAGGTATGAGATCAGTCCCTCAACTGGATTCGGCATTCGTCACTACTTCCAATATGCTCGAATTGATGACTGGGATTATCGATACACTCCACGTCAAGTCCGATCGGATGAAACAACTATTATCAACAAGTTGGTGTACCTCAAGTAATCTTGCTGATATATTAGTGAGAAACAACAAACTGTCTTTCAGACAAGCTCACCATGTCGTAGCTAGATTGGTGAGAATATGCGAATTGGAAAGTATACCTAGATCGCAAGTAGTTGGTGAAAACCTTGAAAGGGCAGGTCAAGAAACCTTGGGTCATCCGGTCACCATGTCAGATATCGAATTAAGGGCCTCACTTGATCCTGAAGAATTCGTGAAGACTAGAATTAGTGCAGGTAGTGTAAGTCCTGAAGAAGTCTACAAAATCTTGGCTCTCACTACCGATGAACTTGCCGAGGACAAATCATGGTTAGACGCTAAGAAGACACAAGTGGAAAATGCCGAGGTGAAAATGAGGAAGGCTATTGAGGCAATCATGATTTGATATCATGACATATACGTGGTACTGTTTCCGTCATGCATATTCCCTTTTGTATTCGAGCATAGTACATTGTGCGGCAAGTAAAATGACTGCTCGGCACTGGAGCTAATAGATCTGAGTTCATTCACATAAGCGACGCTTAGTTTCGGTATATACGTCTGTCAAATATCCCCGTTCAGTACCCCTACTAAGATATATGATCATAGCCTGCAAAATCCCTCATAATGATTTGGAGGGAGGAAGGCCAAAGCTACCCATTCGTCAAGAGGGTGAAAGGGTGCAAGGGTGATAGTACTTGGTGGATAACTTTCCGCATGTCTCCGTATAAATAGAGTTTATGTTCATAGAATTCCCACGAGTGTGCGAGTATGGAGAAATAAGATTGGGCCGAAATTGCGACTCGCCCGAAAACACGGTCCCAGACAACCAATCCAGAAGCTGACGCAGCTCCAGTATGTGTATGCACAGAATTCTACTGCTTCATAGGCAAAATCGAAACCTCGATAACGCAGGAACAGACTACCGGTATATGTGATGGGAATCATCTGAATTGAATAACGTAAAAGCAAGAACCCGAGAGAAGATCTGACGAATCAAACATGAAAAATTGACGAGGTACATTTACGTTCAGTTTACGGGAATTGCCTCGTGATGCCTTAATTATCAAGAAGTGTGGTGGGATGTTGGGATGATTGATGTTTTCGCCAGCGACTAAAAATCGGAGACAAACTATAAAATGCGGAGTGTAGGAACAGACGAGGTGTATGTAATCTCATGCTATGTGACTTGCCGAATGAGGACAGTCGTCATACTTCATGAATCACACACACAAATTAGGGTTTATGTGAAGTTGACAGTTTATGTTTTCGAGCTAGTTGGGCCTTCTTTTGGCTATTCTTGACGTTCCCGTTCGCTCTAAGATCAAGTCCGGGAGATCACGACGATATGGGGTGGGAACGTGATTCGTCATACACATTAGCGTGATCGAATCCTGAAACCCTGATAGAACCATCAATTCCAGCAATTCCTAGCGAGAACAAGATCCAGGATCTTATTTTTGGTGTTTTGCACGTTTTTGATATTTAGATAGGGCATCAACTCACTTTGAAACAAGATAGCAGTAATCTAATTTTATCTTCTCCGTACTTCTTCTATACGAGCAACAAGCCTCTTTTTCTTATTTCTAGTTTTCCCATGCAAAAAATAGGTCCAATGCAGAGGCTTAAGAAGAAAAAAGCCACACTGTATTTTATCAATTTCCATTGGAATCAGGTTAGTAACACTTCTAAGACTTTAATTTTAGTAGAGAGATCTCTTTTTTTGTATTTCTCCGACTATTCCAGGGAAACGAGAAAGGGAAAAAAATGGGAAGCTTGACAACATCAATACCCCGCCACCCACTTGGGACGTCACCTTGATCCTTTCTGATCCAGCCAAGGATGAGACACTTCTTTCCCCATAATCTGTTGGGATAGCGATTTTGCCACTTATTCAGATTTGAACGAGTTATCCAGGTTTAAGGACGTTTTTACAAGCTAGAGTAGAGTTCATTCGATCGACGCTAAATCTCGTGAGACAGCCACTAGAAAAGGAATATATATCACGCATGTTCTCATGCTTATTTCTTCTTTCTTCTGTTCGTCACTTATCACTATCACTAGATTATACTTTGTGTTTGCTTTTGCTTGGCTTTGGCTTTTGTCTCTTTCCAGTCATCTTGGGTTTCAAATCAAATCATAATAGTAAAATATCTTTAATAGGTCAGATACGTAGATCATAATTTTACGAAAGAATTACAAGAACATTTTTACGACATAGATATACGACTCCTTATCTTTTGATCCTCTAATTTCATTGCAATTACGGTATACGACCCGATTACGATCACGATCACGATCACGATCACGATCACGAGCAAAGACGAAAAAACAAAACTCCTGGTACAAGTAAAACGAAAAGGCCAAAAGAAGTAATTGAAAAATACCAAAACAAGCGGTACGAAGTAAGGACAATAGATCAAACTCAGATCTCCAATTTCAGGACCAAAGACTATAAACTTATGAGATTCCTCATCAGCTGAAGTAAAGCTGTTCCTTATCTTACGCCAACGATTGGTTTCTTCCTAGCCTCTGTAGCTCGAGTGCCTTGTAAATTAAATATAACAAATATACATACTCCCGAAGACCCCTTTAAACTCTCGGGTATAACTCACGTAGGTTCTCGCCTGTCCGTTCCTTTTTTCTTAGGAATAAGACACCTCAGGGTGATAAGGAACTGTTCACTTTCCCAAGAAGCGTTTTTTTGCAGCTTGAAGCTCCCACTCTGGATTAGTCATCGGCTTAGCGTAACATCGATAACAGATAATATATATATATATATACCACCTGCTTCCTTACGAGTCTATCGTTCGATTCCAGCAATCCAACCCCCAGCTCAATCGCTCCCGCATAAATTCAATCCAACCTCTGGCCTGTACCCGGCTCAAGAATTCTTCAAACGACTGAGTTTTATAGACACAAACTGTAATGATATCTAAAGCCAACAAAAGAGTGTACTCTTCAATCACTTCAGATGCATCATCGGTTTATGACAATTCACCTTTCGCTTACAACATCTCTCTTCCACTTGCAGACGGACATGGACGCACAAATCAAATTCCACAAGTCCTACAACAACAACAACAACAACAACAACAACAACACTCGTACCATCCTTCACCATTCACTAGTCACCCATTACCATATCCCCCACCTGGGACCATTATAGCTCCTGGACCAGTGTTTCAACAGAATCATTATGCACGCCCATTTTCGTCATCAGGAGATGGCACCGGCAACGAAAACGGAAAGGAAATTCAATTCATATATGAAACAGGTAGGAAAGAGCCTAAGATCCCGAGGAAAACCAAATCAAACAAACGAGCTGATACAGGAAGAAAAGTATTGGCTAACAAAACCACCAAAGATCTTGTGAGTGGTCACGTGAAAGGAAAGTATCCAAGCTGATCGTCCAAAAAACCCTTGACATTAGAATCTATCGACCAGAGCTCGACCTGTTCCCCTAGACCTGAAGAAGCCGACAAAACTTCCTTCTTTGGATGACTATACTTCCCATATGCCCTCACCACCACCTACCGCCCGAGCATTCACTCTTCCCATTCTGCCTAAAATATCAATCTATAACGATGAAATCAGACATCCTTCTCCATTAACAAGGGCTCATCAATTGGACACCGCGTATAATACTTCACCAAACATATCAATGGATCCTTCCGGTCCGCTTTGTCGAGCAGGAAACGATTACTGGCGATCCGAGGTTTATCGCAACTCATATGAAGCGCATACAGTGTCATCACCGTTACCTATCGATGCTCCAATCCCGAAAGCGCCACATCAAGCTTACACTCCTTTCTTCGAGGATGCCCTCATGTTCCACAATCACGATGCCGATGGTGAGTATGAGATGGACCTTGATGATTCGCTTTCGTCCAGCAACGTCGTTACTCCCACCGAAGGTTTGGGGATTGGTTTGGGCCTAGATTTGGGTGAGCGAAGAGTAGAAAGAGAAATGATGAATTTTGTTCCTATGAAACCTTCAGTAGATGTAATGATGGATCACTCTGATACCGAAGAGGTCGCCGGAAGATCGGGAAATGCACTAGGTATAGAATGGTAGAGGTAGATCAGAGAATATTCAAAGGTGAAAAGAACGATAGTGGCCAAGTTGAATAAAGCAAGAAGACGAACAAAAACCGAAATAATGAAATGTTGTATAAAGATCACATGTAACCTTTATAGCTGTATGGCAGACGATTTATGTTGTTTCTCCAGTACTATCCACGCTGAGTATATGTATATGACTGTCAATACGCTGTTGTAATGACTGAGATATTAATGAACAGCAGCTTACGCTCCTGATCCCATCCCAGATGAAATGAACGCTATAAGTGGTACCGTCTGAAGCTGTGATCACGTATCAGGCACCAAAACTGAAAGATCACGCCGCCGGTTATATCGGGAATTAAAGATAAAATATGGGGTGACACGTGGTCCTTGCGTACATATATGCATGATTGTGATAACAAACCAGTGTATTTTCATGATCTCGACAACAAACACGATGAACAATGACTACTTGCGATGAGATTAGCTGAATATACCATGGACACTCAACTCATATGGTAACCAGATAACCAAAGAGGCGTTGAAACAACGATTAGGAGGTATATAGATCAAGATTCAGATCATAGGGATTAACAGGTCGACCGTAAGCTCTGAACTATTCTCTTCTGCTCATACAGTCATCCCTTTCAAGTCAACAATGAATTCGTGACAAATGCCATGACCGACTCAACATTCACTGAAGCTGTATGCAGAGATGAGACTGACAGACATCCTCACCAAACAATCAGAATCAATGTCCGTCCAAGCAATATGACGAACGACCATCAACCAAATACAAATCCGACCGTGAACCAACCAGGTATGTTGGACGATTCTTATTGGAGCCAATTTACATCTGATTTTGGTGATTACGAATTGGGTCCTCCTATCGGTAAGTGATAGTCATGCCCCCATCTTGACGATTCTCAAATTTGATCCATGTAGGCTTACGTTGGGTGATCATCTGGGAATATTGTAGGCTTTGGGGCATCCTCCACTGTATACGAAGCCATCTTTACTCCTCCCTCTGCGCATGCGACTGAGATGAAAGCGTCTTCGCCTTTATTGAGTAGTGATTCAAGATCAAACAGAAAGCCCAATCTTTTAATAACATTACCGAACACATCGAACGAGTTTCTGAAAGAGGTCATTTGCGCTATCAAAGTGTCAACATCACATCCTGATGTCGAATCTCTGAGTAGAGAAATTAGGTTGTTGAGTTTGTGTAAGCATCCTAATGTATTGAGGTGAGTTCAAATATAGCTTTGGATGTTCATCAAATACCAATACATGTGGGGGTTTTGTGGAATTCAACGGATTATAATGTGTCCAGAATTAGACATTTAGGTCGAAATTCGATATATCAGCTAATATTCTCTTCTTCGCCTATCTGACAGGATACTATCAACATTCACCCTGCCACCAGACCATGTTCGAATATGTTTGATCACACCTAATGATCCCCGGAGGTTCATTGGCAGGTGTATTGAATTGGAGGTCAAGATTGGTAACAACACCCAAAACCCGTCATTTCCCTTCTTTCAGGTTAGGTAATCGACGTCGCGATGAGGAAGATGACGCAGATGTTGACGAAGCAGACAAAGGTAGACTGGAAGAAGAGGAGATTAAAGCCGTTACAAAGCAAGTTCTTGAAGGATTGGGATATCTACATCAGAATGGATTTTTACACGTAAGTGATATTTCGTCCACCAAGTGATTATCGCGCTAGTTTAGAAGCTGATGTACAGAATTCGATGGTGATTGTCAACAGAGAGATCTAAAAGCTGGAAATTTGTTGATAGACGAAGATGGTACTATTCTTTTGGCTGACTTTGGCGTTGGCGGTGACCTCAATGTACCACCCTCGCCTATCCGATCGCGTGAAAAACGTTTGGCAGTCAATGAGTTAAGATTTGAGAAGAAAGGTTCAGATGGATTTGGACCAGGTTCGAATGTTAACACGAAGTTCATTGGTGGAGAAGATTTGAGAAAGAAGAAAAGTTTCGTTGGCACTGTAAGTCCTGGTATCCTACTAAAGACCAGACAAAGGCGGAAATCGGCTAATAGTCAGAATTGAATGTAGCCAAACTGGATGGCACCTGAAGTCATCATAGGACAAAGATATGATCAGAAAGCTGATATCTGGAGCTTGGGAATGACACTCCTCGGTACGTTATAAATGTATATTCGACGTTATCGGGTTTATCAGTATACCGAAGATTATAGTTAACTAACGATATTTACCTTGGCTCACAGAATTAGCTCATGGGTCTGTACCAGGGGCTAAATACAAAGCCAACAAGGTCCTGTCCCACACTGTCTCTGACCCACCGCCCACTTTGGATAGATCAATCGGTGGCTACAGTAGATTAATGAAGGATTTCATTGATTCATGCTTGAATAAAGATTCCAGAGCTAGGTGCGCGTCTCTCTACTACAGATTGCTGGAAGTGTGAGAGTGGGAGGAAATCAGCAGTGCCGAGTACTGATACACTGTCCCTGTAGGCCCTCTGCCAAAGATTTGTCGGACCATACCTGGTTGAAGGGTGCAAAGAAGAAGTCATTCCTGGCTCAATCGTTATTATGTGAGCTCATCTTGTGATCTTGATATCTGTTGAGTCAAGTTCAGCTGACAGAACATCCGCTCGAAGCCGATATCCCTCCACTTGTGCAGAGGCAGGAGTTACGTGAGTATCATTTATTCAGAAGGAGCTTGTAGCGAATCCGCCCCTATGGTTGTCCAGCACTTGTGAGAATTGAAGAAGCTGATCATTATCTATTGTCAGGTCGAGTACCTACGAAATCTTCGTTGATATCCCATACTTCTTCGTGGGATTTTTCGACTCCCAACCCTTCTATGCCTTCTTCACCTATGCGGACATCGCTTTTGATACCTTCGGCGAGATCGCCATCGATTTCATCTCATTTAGAGTATTTCAATTCAATCGGTAGATCCCATTCACGCAATTCATCATTCTCCCTAAATCCAAGTAATAGTATGATTGGATTGCCGTCAAGTCCTAGAATATCACTCAAACAATGGGCAGAAGAAAGTAATCCGACTCTAGGTCTGAGAAGTGGAAGTGAAAGAGGTAAAAGCAGATCTTCGTCAACAACAGGTATGAATAGATTGAAAATCGGTAAAAGTGCCAGTTTCGATATCATCCAATCGAGTCAAGCACAGTCACAAAAATCTACTCTTAAAAGCACAGATGACATAATCAGGACCCCGAAGAAGATCGCGACGTCGAACAATACAGGAGATGATACTGAGGCTGAACCTCATGCTCCGCTTAAATCAGCTACCCTAGGATCTATGAGCCCGCTCGTCGAGGGTCAACTGAGTCACCCATCGCCTGAGATGGACAACCTGAATAGTCTGGGTATTTTGAGTCATAAACTGCACGAGAAAGAAGAACCACAAGGACTGTCCGAAAGCCCTGAAGATATAATCGACCTGAATCGGCAATCGAAGACTTCATATGGTGTGCTAAGGGGAAGTGCTTCCACTGAAATCGATCAAAAATCAGAAACAGACAGTATCAGAAATTCCGTGCCCTCAGAGAATTGCGCAGTGCAGAACGATGATGTATCACATCGAGCAGATAACGCCATATTGACAGGAAACGATAAATTCACCCAGCATGTGATAACTAGCAATACAGCCTCGAAATCACACTCGCCTCTCGCAAGTAAAGTCCCCGCATTGAATAGTCAATCTACCAGAAATGACAGATTCATTTCAAGGATGTCTTCTCGTAATGATACTCAGAATGCGGAAAAAGAAAAAGACAAGAAGAATTGGTTGAGTCGAAGAGGAAGTACAAGACAAGATCAATTGAAATCCGTTATGTCGATCAATGCAAAAGAAGGAGAGAAGGAAGTAGGAGGACATGCGATGGGCAAAACGGGTAGCTGGACAGGTGTACTAGGTAAAGTCGCCGGAAAAATACGTGAGTTTGTTTACCTGACAGTCCACGAGGTTAACAACGAGCAGCGATTGACTGATTGACTGAATAGATAAACGATGATTTCGATGATCGTTTCAGAAAAATTGCAACAATATAGAATAACAAATACTGTAGATAATGGAAGTGACGAATAAATAACGAGGGTCTACGACACAATGCTTTCATACATAAGATGCTTTTGCACTACACTTGCGAAGAGGAATGTCTGTGGAGCCATAATGATATTTCTCTTGATTATGCACAGACTAAATCAGCTATTCGACTTGAGTGATTGCATTGCCCCTCTATCAGCCGAGTTGGAATGAAAAGTGAGCTTGAGAAGACGTTTTTTCAGCGTGCTAGAGTGAGTGATGGGTATGATGTTTTGCATTGTATTGTTTCTACAGTATACGGATATATGTGCCCCATTCAGAGATCGAAAAGCGACTGATATTAGGCATTCGGTTCTTTATTTGAGCGGTTATTGTTGTGTTGGAGATATCTGCAGGCTCGTAGGTGATTAGCAAGTGTATGTACCATAGACGTGAACAGGGCAGTCTGTTTTGGCTGAGGTTCACTCGCCGACCAGGTGATTTATCTCAGGAAATTCGACTCACAAGAATTACACCATCTCCTCTCACAAACAACATCTCTACATTACGCCTTTCGACCTATTCGGAACAGAAACAATCATTCATCAGCTCTAATACGACGATCTACTTGGTTGGCGATGTCTTTCACGCAGGATTGTTTGTGGTCATCACAAATATAGATTTAGCTTGACTTACTCTAGGTGGTAGTGGTTCTCCTTGATCTGTTACATCGACAAGATGTATCGATTCTTCGACTTGCGATAAGACCACGTTCATATGTGCGTCATAAGCCTATTATCATCGTGATCATACAGATCAATTACACCTTCTCACTAAATGAAAAGTGATGTGGAGAAGACAATAGAAGATACGTACATGAAGCACTCCAGTAATCGTCCTATCTCCTCTGAGTTTGATGAATACTCGTCTAATGAGGTGAACATCTTATCAGCCATTATTTCAGAGAATCCGTACCGCTTTTGAACAGTGAAATATGTCAATGAACAGAACTTACTCTCCCAAAGAGAGTTTGACCAAATCTAATGGTTCTGAAATGCCTGCACTGGTAGCTTCATCCATCTTGTCTTGATGATCGATGATTTCAATGAGCCTTTACCGAGTATTGATGATGATGCGAAAAGGTCTCTTACAAGATAAACCAACGACCTTTCGTCTGGTTCGTCTCAAGAACACTTTCAACATAGTTACGTAAGGCCGCGTGTCACTGACGGACTATTTGTAAACTCCGCTAGGCCTCGTCCTGGTAATCATTTACGTAATTCTTAAGACGCGTCTTTGTCCACATCATCCATTGCTCATGATCGACCTTTTGAAGGTGAGCGGCAAAAAACAAAATAAATGGAAAATCAATAATAGATCGTATCAAGACATCTCAACCCATGGCTTTTTCTTGTTAATCATATAACATAAACAGGATATATCCAAAAACCATCGAGCAATACCCTCGGACACGTAAAATACCCAAACCGTCGCATTTCTCGCACTGACCATATCCAAATTACCCTTCATTCGAGATCATAGCGAGGATTTTCATGTCAAGGTACGCGTAGTTGCTCTTCGTACATACTAAGCTGATTGTATGACTTCTTAGACGAAGAGAAGCAGCAGAATTAGCATTTGCACTCTCACTTTCGACTCAGGAGGTAAATCGTATAATTGATTTATCACCTCATAAGTTGAGTTCATCACAATCGGATTCTCGGATCAACAGTCAAACACAAGATTCGAAAGATATGGAACTCAGACCATACCTACCACCTGATGAATCAAGCTCGAGGTCAGGCGTGCACTCTGGTATGGGATACAGTTATGGGAATGGTGGTCTACCTCCTAACATAGGTACTATAAGACCTGAAGATGTAATGAGACCACCTGGCTATACCTCGAATGGTATGGAGAGCGTTCAAGGTAGTTCGGACGCAAGTGGAAAAGCTACTTCCTGTGAGTGATTGTTCATGCCATGATACAAATAATGCGAATTATCTCATGAATGCCCGCACTTATATTTTGAATCTCTATTATCTCAGCCGCGTACAACACATCCATTCATTCTTTCCCTTCTCCATCACTGAATCCACCTAATATCACTCCTGCGACAAATAGTAGTTCGAATCAACCGTATTATTCTTCTGGAGGAATTAGTAGTAACCCACCTATACCAACTTCTTTCCCACACTTACGACAACCCAATTCATCCAATCCCACCCTTAATTCCCATTCTAATCCAAATTCAAATTCCATACCTAGTCCAGCATGGTCATCACCTTTACCACACAATAGACCTTCTCACGTCAGTAGTACTGAATTATCGTCGAATCGACCATTATTCTCTTCTACACAAGGATCGGGTATGCCACCTATCACACCTGACCCAAGCATGATCGCAGATGTAGATCCTCGCCAGAGGAGTGTATTCAAGACCTATGGTAAACCATCGAGAACCACCCCTTCACCTGTGAAGAAAGCTCATATGTCAAACACGAAGGAGTTGAGTCGCTATGAACCTGTAATTCTTTCTTCTTCACCTACTTCAGAACCACTCAATTCCCCATTCGGAAGAAGGAGCAAATCCCCCAACAAAAGAAGAAAAGTTATTCTTTCCGATGAGGAAGAGGAGGAGGAAGAAGAAGAAGAATCTGTCGAATTTCGTACTCCGGCCCTACCAAAATCATCTGATCCTTCTTCGACTAAATCGAGATTGGAAGTTGTCTTACCTAAATCACGACCACCTTCAGCGAATCAAGAACGAACGAGTAGTTCTGGAAATGCTGCTGACAAAACACATGGTGGAAGAAGAGGTCATTCTCCTGATCCCCTGGATAGTTTCAATGGGCAACCAACTCCAGCGAAATCTAGACATACGCAATCGACAGCCGGCCCTTCTTCATCCGCAATCTCCAACACTTCCCGGGGACAATCCGTTGTTTCCGGACAACTTGCAGAGCCGTCTTCTTCTTCTTCCAGGCGATCATCGAGTAGAGTGGCCGATCACAAAGTCAAAGAAGCTGCAGAAAAAGAAGAGAGAAGACGTAGGAGACGAGAAGAAAAAGAGAGGAAGAAATTGGAATACGAACAAACAACGAAAATAGCGGAGAAAACCAAAATCAAATTGACAGTCAAGCCAATCAGAGATGTTGCAGAGGAAAACCAAGATACCTTTGTAGCCAACGGCAACATCCAGAGCTTGAAACAATCAGAGAAAGGTACGATTGTGGAACCTATCGAAATCGAAGAATCCGTTGTTGAGGTACCACCACCTCAGGTTGTGAATCAAGGGAAGAAGAGGAAGTCCGATGTTGCCCAAATTATAGATCGTGAAGATATTGACGGCGATTTTGATCCGTCTGTGGCGAAAGGTAAAGCTAAAAAGGCAAAGAAAGCGAAAAAAGAACCAGTCAAGAAAGGTAAGGCGGCAAGTAAGAAGGTTGTTCAGCCGGAACCGGAGCTTGAGATGGAGATTGGAAAAGACATCCTCGTAGAGCAAGCGGAAGAAGTCAATGAGCCCCAGGAAGTGGGACCTGCTGTTCAAGAGAATGAAGAGGAAGTTGCAGAAGTGAGTTGCTTTGATCGAGTTCACCTTCTGTCCTTTAAGATCTAGCTGATCAAATGTATTGGCTATTCCCGTAGCCAACGAAGTCGCCGACTCCATCGCCAGTTAAAGCTCCATCTCCTATTCGACCTCCTCTCCGCACAACGTCAAGTAACATATCCATTCCATCTACTTCACGTCCTTCTCCTGGGCCGGTTAAACCGAACGGCACTCCATCCGTACCTGGAGGCATCAAATGGAAAGCTCGTGAGTAGTGTTTCTCTTCAGGATTCTACCCCATTTTCATATAGCTAAAACAATCGGTATCGATAGCTCGTAATGATCTGATATCGGTTTTGGCTAAATTTGGAGGAGCTAAACGATCCGGACTGACAAAAAAACATAAGATAATACCACTACATCAGAAAATTGGTCCTCCAGCGAAATCATTACCTCCCGTACCTAAAAAGCCTGAAAAGAAGAAAGTTAACGATGACGACGACGACGACGATGATGATGCCAGTGAAGACGAATTTGGAATTAAAAAAGTAAAAAACGGTAAAAAAGGTTTGGAGTGGTTCATGGTAGAAGATTAACTGTATGATCTCAAGTCACCAGTTGAGAGAAAATCTGGGTATTCAGATGGTGACTGAATATGAATCGCTATTGGGTATGAGTCAGAGGACGGTTTTTTGTTGGTGATCCTTTCTTGAGAAGATGTGAGGTGTCTTGGAACAAAAAATCAGTTGTATTTTCACCGATCATGCGTTATGTATCGATAACATAGGACAACTTCAATCAGTATAAGCGCTCTGCTGTCAGTTAGCAGTCCACAAAGTGAATGTCTTCAGCATGCAAGCATACATGCTATGATCTCTATATATACTGTATAACACCAATGGAACGAATAAAATCAGTACGACACCAAAAAAATACTAAGTATATGACACGATTGTATACAATATCTGAAGAGCAAATAGAGGGACGAAGGTGACTTTAGGAAGCGATTGTACTATATTGCAACCAGTGTATCGTATTTTCGCTGTACCACAACGATATTGAACAGAATGGATAGAAGGAATTCCCTCACTTGTCTCGTCCCGATAGATCTATTCCACTCATCTTTCCTTCTAAATCATCTTCACTCAATCTACCTATACCAGCTTCGCTACCTGATCTGAATGTCCTGCCTCTGAGCAAACCGGGATTAACATTGTTTCCGGTCTGCATCCCTACGCCGATTGGAACTTCTTCTCTACCTAATGAGGAAGGAGCAGTTCTCTGCTCTTTCAACGATCTAGATGAAGGAGTTGGCAGACCTGGATATCCTGATATCCCTCCGGCTCCTCCGCCTCCAGATTCAACTGTTAGTGCGGTAGCTGCATTCGAAGAATTTGGTCCGGGTGTGATAGATGATGATGAGACAGCTGATAACCTTCGCGAGTAAGGTGATTTGAATCCACCAATGACATATCCGCCTATATTGTTGGACGAAGTTGTCTCATCTCCTTCTATGGTAGTCATACCTCTCGAAATCTGTCCTCCTTGTGATTGACCCTGATTTTCTCGTATACCCAATCCTACACCTGTTGCTTTATGGGTTATGTCTCTTACTGGACTGTGAGACGGACTGGAGGTTGCCGTTGTAGGTCTACCGGAGACATTTGAGTCACCAAATCCACCTCTAAGTAAAACTGGACCTCTTCTAGATCTAATGGAATCGTTGTTGGCGGTACCACCAGTATTTTGCGGAGACAAGATTCCCATTCCAGGTACACCAATCGGATTCACGCTTGATGCTCCGGTCCCAGCTCTCGAAGATAGGTGTTCTTCATCCAAGACAGTGATCGAATCACTCGCTCTTCCTCTCCCAGGTAAACTTCTAGCGGCGATATTACTTTGAGCATTCAAGGAGTGCTTATTTACTCCATCAGCGGATTTTAGAGGTTGCATTGGACTTGCTCTAACTGGCGATTTAATTGAACCAGGTCCCAAAGGCGATTTCTCACCTGAAGTTTGACGTCTGTACATCGGTCTTGAAGATGAAGGTGGTTCGCGATTAATTTCCAAATTCGATACTCTTCTGTTAGCTGAACTGGGTCTACTAGCACTGAGGAGCCCGATGGAAGAAGGATTTGTCGAGTTGGAACTTGATGCTCTGATTGATGATGGTTCAGATTCAATTGTGGGACCGAAAGAGAGAGTGTTGTTCGAAAACGAGCCGGCCATACGTTTGAGTTCATCGTCCACCTGTTGTCGAGTCATGGGTATTCTACCACCATACATATTGGCCGTTGCCGTTCCTCCATTCCCTGGTGAACCAGATGCTGAAGTGAGTAATGGGGAAGGAGTAAGTGGGACAGAAGGAGCTGAAAGTGATGAAGAAGTCGAAGGAAGATGGGATCGCGATGACTGAATAGCTTGAGCAACAAGCGAAGGTGGTTGAGGTAAGGCTTCGAGGGTTTTTAGGAAAGCCTGGATATCATCCTCATCAGGTACAGGCATTCTGCCAACGCTTGGTCCTTCAAGGCTATGACGTAGTCCACTTTCTCTTGTACTCGTACGTCGAAGTAGTCCTTGTCCGACACTTCCAGGTAAACTACCTTCTCCACCACTACCTCCTTGAGATCCACTTGTTGCAGCCATCGTCATGCTACCACCTGCCGGTCCGCTGACAGCTCGACCTGATCGCTGAGACAGTGAAGACGAGTAACGCTTGATGATGCCCGGTGCACCTGAAGCTGAAGACAAGGGTGATTCTCTCTCTAGTGATTCAGGTATGAAAGGTGAAGAGGCACTAGGGGTCATATATAATGGTCTCCCTGAAATACTTCTGGGTACAGGCTGTTTTGTAAAGCTAAGTGAAGAGGGTGAGACAGGCGATTGACCTGGAGCAGGGGAAGAGGTGGGTATCTGAACGCCCATACCTGACATGGCACCAGTCACTGGTGGAGAGGCAGAGCCTGCGTACATATTTGCTAATTGGGCATGGGTAAACGATCTTCCAGATTGCGATAGAAAAGAGCTAGTCCTGCCTACAGATGATGGTCGAGATGATCCCATGACTGGTCGAGCAGAGGATACGGGAATAGGCGATCCCACATAAGCTTGAGGCGGTGTCGACCTCAATAGCGAAGTCGAAGGTGACGCAGAAGCAAAAGGTTGAATGGAATGTCCAGACAATCTTCGAGCTGCTACTATCGCAGCCGGTGTAGCCATATTGGGCGAAGGCGGCTCTTGACCTTGACTTGTAAGTGATGTCTGCCCAGCGAACGGTAGACCTTCTGCAAAAGAACTCCATCTATCTGTTCCAATACTTCCAACATTTCCCCTCTTTTCATGACTAGACGGTACTCTACTTCCGCCAGGTCTTGTGGTAGCCGAGAATGATCCTCCCCCTGCAGATACTAATGATCCAACAGCTAGAGCAGGCTGCCTTTGAGGTATAGGAGAGTTGTTGGAGATAATGGGTGTAGGTAAGGATGACTTTCTATTTGTTTCAGGCTTGATTCTGCTCGGATTGGAGGCAGACCTAGTGGTTGTGTTTGATTCATCTTCCGTGTTTCGACGGGAAACAGTGGGTGTGAACCAATCTTCATCCATATCAACGAATTTTTCACTCAGAACAGCCTCCATGTCTTCGATGTGAAAATCCACCTCTGGTCTATATTCTGCAGTTAATGTATATTCGTTCCCAAACAGATCCAGTTTTGGAAAATCGTATTGTTCGATCTCTTCAGGTGGGACTGCTTCGCTGGACACTAAATTGTCTAGCCCTGTATCTAGTCCCACAAGTCCGCGCTCCATTATTTCCCACGCTTCCACAAGCCCTTCTGGAGTATTGGGAAATCCTTCCGGACCCCACAACTTCAACCCCATGCGAAGACCGTTATTCGACCGGCGCAAACGACGAAACAGACGATAAGCAGGCAGAAGTCGAATAAGGGAGAAGAGCGCTCGGAAATGGATGATACCAATTCTATAAGCTGTATGAGGCGCTAGTTGAGAGGAATAAGGTATATCGGAGAGGGGTAATCTAACAAGGTACACCAAGAAATTCAGTGACAATCCCCTTAGCAGTGCTTGATATACTTTCTCAACTTACTGCGCTCTGAATGTCCATCGTTCCAAGACAATCCCGGTCTTCTTCTCCTTCTCTTTGCCTTTGCCCTTTCCTGCTAACCCAACGTCAAGAGGTATCTTCCCACCGCCTCTATTCCACAATAACGCCTGACCATTCGGTATATCACTCGTATCCAGAGTGAAGGCGATGAGAAGTGGAGGGATAGTACATGATTCTGGAGAGGGACTCGATCCTGACTCTGAATATGGGTGATAAGAAGATATAGATCGATATAGTTGTAAATCGGATTTATACAAGTCGACCTCAGGAAGAATGAGATTGAACTATATCAATCAACGAGAAACACGTCAGCTTGTATCGGAGTCGATATTGAGGATTTCCGCAAAGATAATACGATATCATACATACCCATTTATCTTTCTTCTTCTCGCCTGTCTTCTTCCCTACAGCTCCTCCATAATGGGTCAGTCTTCCATCTACCAGGACCCCCACAGTCTTGAGATAAAACCGATAGAGTACTTGATCAGATCTATTCGTTTGACTCGGTCCTATCTGAGATGATGAAGTTGAGGAAGAAGCAAGGTTCCTTTCGCCAGTAGTTTGAGCCAAGAGCACGTTAGGATTAGGCGATCGAGTGGATGAGGAAGAGGAAGGAGCGGTGGTGAGATGTGGTTTTGTAGGTGTGAACGACATCTTTTGTATCAAATGTCCTCTATATTTGTTTTCGATCTAAGAACATTGTTGTAAGAAACAAAAAATCGTGATAAAGAGGTCGAACGAGGAGGATATGGTGAGATGCGATGAGCTGTGATATATCGCTATGAACTATGGTGGATTCGAACGGAGAACTTGGTTGATGGGAAAATACCGCTGGTACAAGTACAAATGACAGTGAGGGGAAATAAGCGGGATCTGCGAATTGGATATGCAGTTGACAAGTGCAAATGATTGTGTACGTATACGATGGAGCCCGGATTCTTGATATATGATACGGGATGATCAGCACGAGACAAAGTGTTCAACTTGAATGATAAGGATCTGTTGAGATGATTGAGACGATTGAGATATGCATACGAAATGACGATTCAGATAGAATAAGTTACGAGTATAACCGAGTCTAATCACGAGCAAATGAAAGAGATGAAGCGCGCATCGCCGAAGGAAAACAAGACATCATCTACATAACATCGTCTACAACACATGCATGAGAATTGAAATAACGATAGTGTACAGCCTTAAGTAGTGTTGCAGCCCACTTGCTCCATTAGGACAGACACATCTGTCAGCGAAGCATTCCTTTCTGATCGACCCATCATATCATCACCGAGTTCATCGATTCTAGAGAACCAGGAGAATACTCCCAAGCAGGCACCATTGAGTTGAACAATTGTTCCGAAGAATTCATCTCGGAATTCGTTTCCATCATTGGGAAATTACCAAATAAGTCGAATAGTGATACTTCGGTTTGTATTGATTGTTGTTGTCGTTGTTGATCGTCATCTTCTTGATTCTGTGGATTCGAAGATAACATTTGTGTGATCTGCGATAATTGTCGTTGATCCTCGTTCGGTGGCCCATTGGATATATCTGAAGATTGATGATGACCAAAGACGATGTTATTAACATTAACTCTCTCACTAGCGACTGCGCTTGTGGACCCTGTTATGATTTGCGCCTTGAAAGATCGAACGAGATTATCGAACATTGTCCTGTACCTCGAAGATTCGGGCCAAGCTGTACCGAATCTAGCTAATAAATCTTTACACTGCTCAATCCTCCATTCAACTTCGTCTTTAGGTACTTCAACCAGATCAGGACGCGAAAGATGTTCGGCAAAACAGAATATGAGTGTCGTACAGGACATGAATATCTGATAAAGGTGCGTCCAGATGATCAATACTTTCTTGCTTTTGCAGTAATGACGATAAAGCTCGATAGAAAGCGTTGCGGAGTATTTCAATGTCGTCACGAATGAAGAAGGGATTTCGGGTATAAGAGGTGAAGGTCGATGTGCGGCCATTATCATTTGATGATACGATATATCATCGACGACCTGTGACCACGCATGTTCGTATATCAGCTCGTATTATCGGTCTGCTACCTTGACCGGAAACTGGCCTCACCTGCCGCGAGATAGTAGCCTCTGTCATTGGGGCGAAAGCCGCTTTCAGGGGGCTTTGATTATACCATCCTTGAGCTTGACAGACAAAATCTGCTACAATAGCTTCTTTCTCCTCTTGCGGCCGATTGGGATTGACGGCGGACGAATAAAATGTTTCTCTGACTATACCATATAATCGGCGTAGATGAATTTGATGACAGCGCAACGCGACCCCAGATACCTCAACTGACATATTAGACGATGGTTGAGCGGGATCTGCGGGAAGCTGTTCGTATGACATTGATCAGCCATATGATTCTTACGCGTGAATTCGATCCATTAAAATGTGATTTGCTGCTAGACTCACTTCTACATCCACATCACTATCTCTTATCGATACCGGTTGACCTAAAGTGAACGCTGCTAAGCGATCCAAACAATATATAGCCCAGAAAATGTTTTTCCTCAATTCATTATGTTCCTTGAAATCACTCTTATCTTGTGATGGTCCCAGAAGGGGAGCAAGGTAGATGTCATCCTTTCGATGAATATTTATAGCCATAGCTGCACGAGCGGCGAAGCCGACTATTTGACTTAAACTTGGTCCGCCAGGTATATCGACGCCATAGACGCATAGTAACGCAAGAGCTTGTACAGTTGTCTGTTTGTGCAAAGCAAAGTATATGAGCACTCGAAATCCCTGCAAATGGGATAGAAAAAGTAATTGAATACATGACACTCACTAAGTCTTCTTTAGAAATGACATTTGGTATTTCCTTTAAAGCTAGATTTCTACACAATGATCCGAATTCCTTCTCAAACGTCTGATCTCCTCCATGATATGCTGGACTAGTTTCAAGAAAAATCACTGAAAAAGAACGAAATCTACTTCCGGCCAAATCACGAGCTACCATTCCGTTCTCTCCATAAACAAGTCTTATATCTTCTTCAATACCTTTTTTAGTTATCGAGTGATGACTCTGAAGATGTCTTGCCAAGAATGAGTTCATGATATCCAATGCTCTATCCATCGAAGGCAATACAGGATGTTGAGAGGCTGAAGTCATGGAGAGATCCAATTCAAGCTCTACTGACCTAGATCCTGATCCGAAAGCAGCAGAAGAAGGAATCGATTCCACATATCCTTGATCAGGCATATTCTCTGCCCTTTGCATTGATAGACTTGCCGAAACCAGTGTGGCAAGTGTGAAATCATTCTGGGACAGTTGCGAGTTATTGCTTCTCATTGGCAACCTCTGAGCAGGGTTTAAAGAACCCGTGGCCAATGAGCTGATATTGCCTAAAGGCGGTTGACCGTGTTGTAGCAAACTCTCTAGCCACTCTATACGTTTCTGTAATTCTTGTGTCTGCCTATGCGGATATGTCAGCCGCTATGATGAACGGATTCTAGTCCACAACACTGAGAGAACCAGGACTTCGCACTTACATGACAAGACTTCTTTCCACTGCCTTAATCCCAGCTTCGCACTCTACATCAGCTTCTACACAAGCCGTACAGCGAGGCTGTAGCTTATCGCACTGATTAAACGTTGTCACTTCATTCAGCCTCTGAGTCTTATCTGTGATTATATATGTACAGTGCTCACCTTCCTTTTGCGCATAAAACATCTCTTGCAAGCTACTCTGCCTTGCGAAGGACCAGAAGAAGTTATTAGTGGTGAGGGTCTTACCCTCTCGTCCAAGCGAGGGCTTGCGCTGACTGGCATTTCGTGGAGGAGCAGGTATGACGACGATGTTGCGATGCAACTCGGCTGTCCGACGTATGATTGGGATAATTGAGGAATTCAAGATACAGTTTGAGATCACAATTGTAGATTGTCGTCGGATCTCAGCTTCAACACTTCGGGTCTAGCCGGCTAGGTGCCGGGGTAAGGCTTTACGTAACAGAAAACAACCGTATATGGATTAAGCTTCATTTGGGTCAGTGGTTTCGAATGCTCTTAAAAGACTATGAACAATGATGAAATCGGCAAGGATGCAAGCAGATGGCCCGAAGCTCAAAGGTTCAAAGGCAGCCAAGGTATATGCATGATACTACAATCATATGACGTCTTCCATCCTTACACCAAGATTTCTAGAGACATCCAGACCCATTTGACGCCTTTTAGCCACTTCTGTACGCTCAGCCTCAACTCGACGCAATTCTGCTATTTTCTCCTTGGAAAGGTATGATTCCTGCTCCTTTGGTGCGGTCTGATATCCCGTAATAGAGTCAATACTTGTGCTAGATAGAGGGGGAAATTTCATAAGAAAGAGAAACACATACCCCTCTCAAGCTAGTTGTATGGGCTTTCATATCTGCCATAGGATCATATTCTCCATTATCTTCAACTATAGTTTGACCAGAACGTATCATGTTCATCTTGAACTCATACTTTGACATATCATAGTACTATAATCGTGGAGTCAGCAATTTGACATGCGCGAAGCTAGCATTCGGAAGACAAATAACCTTTTCGTGAGGCAAAGTAGCTATGTTATGCGGTCGTTAGCTGAACTGTTCGGCCGTTCTTTCGCCCAAAAGCTGTTGTATTACTCACCAGTATTATAGTCTTCCACATAAACCGCAAATTCTTTCCTCGTACGGTCTTTAGATACAGTCTCGGGATTTATCTTCCTTTCTTCAACTAGCCAAGCTCGAAATTCCTATATATCTATGCGTCAGGTGATTTTCCGTACAACTCGATAAAACGATATAGTAACATACCGAATCCTTTTTGGGTAGACTATCAGGTAGCATCGACGTAAGTCAAAAGGGCCCGATATTAGTATTTACTGAGGCACTTACTCAATTTCTGATATAATACCATATTGTCCCCATTGAGCCGTAGATGAGGCTGTACCTCTCTTCTTCTGGTCATACACATCAGATACCTCTGTTACGTCTCTGCTTTCTGGAGTGATTACATCTGACTCACTTTGTCTTTCTTAGCTTTTTTCTCCCTTTTCTTCTCTTTTCTCCTCTTTCTGTCCTACCAGGTTACTGCATATCAGACCTATCTCGGCGCTAGCATAAACAGGATTGCACTTACCTCTTTATCCTCCTTGTCTCTCCTTCTCGCCTTTTCTTTCCTTTTTCTGCGCCGCCTTTCGTCTTCGCTGTCACTTTCACTCTCACTCTCGGAATCGGAGCTTGAATTGGACGAGCGAGATCGTCTTCTATGATGCTTGGATTTTCTACGGGTATCTTCGACTTCGCGTTCATGTTTATCTTTGAGGTGTCGATGATGAGGTGAACGAGATCGAGAGTAAGAACGACTTAATCATATCAGCGCAAACAATCGAATAGTCTGCAGCAACAAGGGGACGGGAAGAGATCATTATTATCAAGACGAGATTCTGTACAGGATAACGACCACATAGTGACATCCACTTCTGACTCACCTGTCTTTATTATGTCGTCGTCTCTCTTGATCCCTATCCCTACCTCCATCTCTGCTTCTGCTTCGAGCTCTATCCCTATCTCTGTCCCTGTCGCGTCGATCACGTTCACTTCTCTCGGGACGAGAGTGATATCTCTCTTTATCCCTATCACTTCCTTCTTCCCTTCTATCTCGATGCCGTGCTATGTCGCGGCCCTCATGAATGTCAGAGTCTGAATCGCGGTCTCTTCTGTCAGCCATACTATAAGATGTATCGAGCTGGTTGAGGTGCTGTGATAACAGCAAAGTATTGGAACGGTTGCAAAGGATTTTTTTGTATATCGGAATGAAGTGTCACAATTTGCGAGTGCGCGGTGGAGGAGTATTGTGACAGAAACAGAGATAAGTTAGTAGAGTGAGTGGCAGTCCGACTGTACCAGCGAGCACATGCTTTCTGTTTTGCTCCACCGTCACCTCGGAAAGCTCAGAACGCCTCTCAGTGCCCCACATGTCGTTGATATACAGTACTACATCTCGAGTATCTCGACTTTTGCAGCTGGATCAAAGTGGGGACAGAGTCTTTTACACTTTTGTACCTTTTCTGTAAAAGCTCGGATACATGTATGGATTTGATGCAGTATGTACACTTACGCGTCGCCTTTCATTGTCTGATGAGGAGCCTATATACAGCCTACGGATTCTTCGGGTTATGCAACCAAAACCATCTGCATGTCTCCTTACTATCTTGATACGATACCTGCTCACACTGGTACCGGGAGACGAACAATCGATCAATCTCTATGAGCTATCGCATACCCATTCCTGTCGCTGCTCATCCCAAAAGAGGTTCAAGTCGCCGGCAATTCCCGTAGAGGAATGACTGGCAGGCACTTCTTCGCTGACCAAATCATCAGCCCAACGCTGTTCTTGATCGATGAGCACTTCAGGATTTTGGCTGGGATCGCAAGTCTGAAACGGAGAAAATGCACCAAAATCGAAAGATTGCTGATCGTCCAGGACTGGCTCTTGCAGAGATGCCTGCGTTATGTTGTGACCGAATGAAACCTCAGTGCCAAATGGGTGGTCTGGGAGGAATATTGGAAGCGAGAAACGGTAGTCTTGAGTGTTAAGGGCACCTTCTGCCTGCCCCTTTGTCTGCCCAGAGAAAGCTTCGTTTGTTTCGATGTCAAAGGAAGGAGCTGGGGCAGCGAAGCTCTCAAAATTAGACTTAAAATCAACACTGTCGGACAGATCGTCCTGACCATCATCTGATCGGGAACGAGTGACAGGCTTTGTATTGGATGTGTGGCCCAAAGCTAGCTCAGAAAGTGTGGGGAGACTTGGGGGAGTCTCTGGAAACGTTGATGGCAAAGTTGGCATTGACTCCAAGCTGAGAAGTTTGAAGGCGGGGCGTCGATGCCAGTGTTTTCTGGATCCTGCCAATCGATCTATATTCACAACGTGCATATCGACTCGAGTTAGCTTACTCTTGTTTGCTGATATCATATGTAATTGATGACGATTGGCTTTATAACCTATCGTAACTTACTTTGCACGATACATCGCCATCTTCTCTCTGACTCACTCCATGATTGCACATTTCCGTATTCAGCCGAAACAATCTCTGTCAGAGACCTTGTGCTATCATTCATCCGCAAATCCTCTAAAGCGTCTTGATGTTTCACGTCAAGAACCGTGAGATTGCTATACACGATCAACTGAGGAATCTCGTTCGGTTTGCAGATCGACGAGGGCACGGGGCTGTAATCATAGGGGTAAGGTTCAAGAAGAGTGCCGGGATGTTTTCCCTAAGAAGCGCTTCATCGGTCAGCGTCTTACTCTTTGGTTTCATAACGCGCTCGTAAAATGCTTCACCTTTGATCGAGTGCTTGAAGACCAGAGGAGCGGCGGTTCATTACCCGTCTTCGGTTTCTTATAAGATTGCAAAGTGGACTTCTCTGCAGAGCTGGGACTGTCACCCGTCTGAGCGGCTCTATTCCGCTTGAAATCTCTTTTGAGAATCGAGTCGAGCATGCCTGCACGATAACGATAAACCAGGCAGCAAACGTCAGTGATTCTCTACCTCAAGAGGTCTAGGAAGGCTGTATTCAGTGATGTATCGACAGCCTTGCTCGGTAGTGAGGATATCTAAAGTGGCGAAGCTACATCGTAGAGACGAAGCTCACCCTTGATGATTAGTCGACTAGATTTCTGATCATCCGGAAGTTTTTTGACAGTTCCATTGTTAGTGATGTTCACAAGATAAGTTAGCGAGGGTTCATCATGGCCTGCTAAAGATATTTTCCCTTTCAGCATCTCCTCAGTGATGCACAATCCCTCATATCTACCGGCAAGCTTCTCTCCTTCTTCATTGATGATAGTGCCATCCTTGAGCACTCGTTTCAGGGTAGAGTATTCGTATAGTGAAGATGATGTTCTTTGGTTATAATAACTTCGATTTCAGATTTGTATTGTACTTGCTAAGTCACGGTAGATGACTGGAAGGACAATAAGATGTTCTTGCAGACTTCAGTCGTGAATCCAAGACTTATATGGATGCCTCCAAGGAAAGCACCCTCCCTTGATTGACGGCGTCTTCTCGTCAAGCTAAAGGAGAGTGAAGTGTCTTGGCTTCCTCCTTGTATCTGATATGACGCCAAGGGTAAATCCTGCACGTATATCGTATTGCCTGATTTCAGCGCCCGTCGAGCAGTCTCTTTCCATTATCTTATATGTACAAGCAAGGAATAAAAGGAGAATGAATATACAGGAGACGTTTTCAAGTCAGTCGGTCTCACAGCCGCACTAGAGATCCCATGTATATGGCAAATGATTGTTGTGAAATACAATTCGGAAAAAATGCCCTATACAATACAAATCGATCCTTTCGCAACATCAAATCCTTCAGAATTCACTCGAACAGTGTCAGATATCCCCAAGAATACAATGAATGGGAATGAATTGCAATTATGACCTTTATGTCCTTCCCAAGCTTTCGCCACCATGTCGTAGTCAATCGTCACCATGATTTTCACTTCAGAGAAAAGAGAAAGAATTCTCCTTTTCTTTCAAATTACTGCTACAATGGAAGAGCGCACATCAGTGAGGTAGTGCAGCACTTTTGCCTCGTCCTGATCCCCAAGTATATATAGCTGGAATATTGAACTACTTTAATCCGTTCCATGTACACAACCACGTTTCTTTCCCATCAATCTACACATGCTCACATCAACCTACAGTGTTCATCATTCAGAGTTTGTCATCCAATTATACGCAGCACTCATACAACCCAGGAGAGCGACTCACCTGGCATAATAAGCCAGGCTCATGGACTTCACAATACGACTCATCGAAGCGACACACCTGCCACAATATGCCTAATTCATTGACTTCTGGCTATAAGGGCGTGAGCATTGTAGCGTTTTATCATACATGATCGAGAAGTGACTATGATTGACTATACATTTACAGCCGGACGAACACCCCTGCACCGAATGGGGTTACCTCTCCGACCAGGGAACGAGACAAGCCATTAAAGATTCCCAAAAGAAATAGTGAACCAAGTGGAATCGGCTTCGATTACCAATTAGTGAGCATTGCAACCTTTGAACTACCGATGATCAATAACTGACTATCTAGTTACCGTACAGCCAGATAATCAGCCTGCATCAAGTGGAGCTATTTATCCAACCTTGTGTGCCTATACGGGAGATGATGTGTCCGAATTCGACTTCAAGGCTTCTCCATCTTGTTCGATCCATCCTGATGGTACCAAATCTAGTGGTTACCCCAATGCGGGAATGTACTCCGGAAGGAAGGTCTTCCTTACGAAACTCCCATGACATGAGAATATCCTCGATGGGAACTTGCGATTGGGAGTGGCTCGTCTCGTTGACGACTTAGGGTGTGGGGAGGGAGGTGAAGCTGTGATCTCAGCGTGAACCTTCACCAAGTGTCAATGTGTAAGAGCTGAGTTGAAGTCTAGTTCCTTCACACGCTGGACAAAAAAGTCTCATAACGTCTCTACAGCAGACAAACGAGAATCTGAGCGCAGCTTTGAAGAGGGTGGCCGAGTCTGATCCAGAGTCTCCGCATAAGTCGCTATATAAACGCATCTCAGAACTCGAAAAGCAGAATGCGTTACTTCAGCAAGAGAACGCAATGCTTCAGCAGCACAAGGGCAGATCGACCGCAAACAATGTTTTTTCCCCTTGCGTTCCGATCACCGAGAACAATTGTTGGTGATATGCTAATTCACTAAATCCGTGTGGATGGTAGATGACCAGAATAAGCTGTGTTGAGATCAGAACAGCGAAATCGAGGCGGATACGTTTTTTGGCATCACTGAGTCGAATGGCCATGTCGGATTCATATGTATACATGTTCACACTCCGGATCCGTAGTCCAGTAGTCATGATCCCCTAGCTCATGCATGATACAAGATAAATAACCTCCAGAGTGATGATGATCCGAACCTGTGTCCTTTCTCTTCGGATATTGTTCCACTATCTGACCGAATAACTCCCTTGTACACCTAGTCCCATTTCTTCTCCGATCAGCTCCAAGCATCTTCTAGCCAATTCTCCAGCATTTACTTCGATCAAATCACCCCCATCTCCCGCACTTACTTGATCTTCTTCTCCTTGTGTATCTACTGCGCCAGCTTCTTGTGAGTTGTTCCCGACGTCTTCGTCATTTCCTTGTCCCACATGTGGTGAGGCGAATAGCTGAGCATGTTCAGATGGGAATATCCACATTGAGGGGGTATGAGGTAAGAAGCTAAATTGGAGTAAGAGTGGATAGAAGTGGAATAGATGAGATCGGGGAGACGTCTTATATATTCCAGATAGGGTTTCCGATCCTATAATTCAAATGACACGCGCTCAATCTTTGCTTCTACATGAACGGTCAATGACAAAGAGAAAAGAAGAACTCACCTTGGTCATCTGCTGAGAGACTTCCTTCCCATATTTTCATGGTAACAAGATGTCTAAGTACGAATAATATCTCTTCTTCTCTTGTCCTAGTTTACCCATAAACAGTCAGCTCACTCATCCATCTCTTCGTATCACTTGGTACAAAACAGATGACTAAACTCACCTTCCAAACGGTAAATGACCTCTGAGTTTCTTATCTTCCAACCATCTACTTAAAGTACTTCCAAACCTTGTCATCAAAGAAGGTACAGACAAGTTTTTCACTCTTTTCTCCTTACTCCCATCGGTTTCTTTCTTGGTTGACAGAGACACTAGCAATTCCAATGCCCAATATCTCAGTTCCTCCTGAGACTCCGGTATTCCAGGTGCGGTCGTTCCTCCGTCGATCCTGGTGTCGTAATGGCACAGACTAGATGCTTTTCGTAGAGCCTCTGATAATTGTATGATAACTCGATCCGGTATTCGAGCGTCGCCCATGTGAGGGATAATGACGGATCGTAAATGCGTCAGATGAGCAATAACGAATCTTTCATCGTCGGACGATACTTCCTCGGAGCTGGTCGTTGTTTGTCATTTTAGCAGTGTTGACCGAGATCATCTGGCAGAGAGGCACATACCTATCAGCTAGTAAAATTCCACTGAAAATCTCCATTATTTGACTCCAAATCGCTTCGAAGCGTTCCGACGTTATGTCTATAGGTTGATCAGCGCTATGATATACGGACAAGACACAGCTTCAGTGGTAGCTGTCTCACCTTCCACTTCAAGTGTCGACATCACTATATCTAGTATAGCCACGAAGGTTGTCATAGCCTACGGTATCAGATCAGTTATCAGTCAAATCACATTGCTGGACATAGCCTAAGAAGAAACTTACCGTTTTCCATAAAGGTGGATCTTCTCCAAATTTGTTGGGCGACGGACAATCATACTTCAATTTAATGGGTATTGAATACGCCTATGTACGTACCACATCATGATGTGTTAGCTTGTATCAGATAGGTTCCATAAGATTTCACTTACTCCCAGAACAGTTTCGATAGTGCCATCCTCAAATACCTCTTTCTCTTTCTCTTTTCCTTTGCCTTTTCCTCTCGATGGGGTTTTGATAATATCAGCCAATCTTGGCATAGACCATTTGCTCAATCCTACATAAGTCAACTTTACTCCACTTCCAGAAGCCACACCTTCTCCTACACCAATATATGCTAATGATGTGGATTCCGCTAGATCATGTAGTTTTTGACTTTTTGAAAACTTCTTTGAATTCGCTATTAACGTTGATATAGAAGATTGTAAAGGCGACAAAGTATCTATATCAGGTCGATAATCCGTTGACTTTGTGTAAGTCATTATCGATCTCAAGATTACTGATAAATCATTCAGCTTGTTGGTATCATCTGAAGATATTTGATCATGTAATAATGAAGCTATCTTGACTAGATTGATCAAATTATCTTGTGTATACATATCGCCTTCAGTGAATCTTTGACCTAAAATTGACAAGGTTTTCCAAGTGTCTTCCACTATCACAAATTTGTTGTGCTCGATATTTTGCGAATGACCTTTCAAAGATATCAAGATCTTCTCAAGAGCCTTCAGTCCTGCTGTCCCACAATTCCGAGGTTCATCGGTCCAAGCTTTACGCATCCTTTCTAAAAACTTTCGATATATCTCTTCGAACGAACTGAGTTTCGTGATATCCATCAAGAAGTTCCCAAAGATCGATCCAAGTGATGTCAAAGCCAGTACAGATGATTCATCCCCTTCTGTCGAATCAAGTAAAGGATAAATCACTTTCGAGAACACGTCTTGCCATAGTGCTGGGGATAGTCCTGATCCATATAATTCTATACATCTGAAAAGAGTCTGCATTGCACTATTCCTAACTTCCAACCTTGAATCTCTACCCAATTCCAGTAATTCAGCTAAGAGATATAACCATAGCTCTTTTGAATCACCTTGAACAGCATCCGATACAGTCCATAATAATCCAATAGCAGCAAGTGTGATATTGACATCTTCTTTTTGTTGACCGAAATGACCAAGGCAGGTTATACAACTTCTCATAGCGTCTAAATCAAGGGAGGAAAGGAAATCGGTACATATGAGTTGCAAGGACGGGAAAGCTATTCTCACTAAATTGGCATTTCCCTTGGAAAGCATCATTGACGGTCTTCGATATTCTGATATAGGTGTAAGGGGCATCTCAGGTGTATGCTTGAGTGACGTCGATAGTAATTCTTTGTCTTTATCTTGACAGACAGAATCTAGCATCCTAAATATTGTTGACCATCCTACAGATAATGAATGTCCCGAAGATTCTAATATTTGATTAAGAGTTTGATACCCAGCCGACCGCACTTCATAATCTGCTGAAATCGTATAACTGATAGGATGTATATCAACTTGTCGAACGAGAACGTCGAATACTTGATGTTGGATTCGATCATCTTTACCTATTCTGATTGCAGCCAAAAGTAGTTCACCGAGGGTATCCGAAGCTTGCGTTCGTGTGGTTGATGGAGCAGTCAAATGTCTTGCCACGGCTAAAAGATGTTGGGTGACCACTGACCATCCCACTTCAGGTTCTTGAGTCACTATCCGATTTAGATTCAGTGTTGAAACTACTCTAAGTTTGGTGAGACTGAAAGATCTTTCACCAGATTTGATACTATGTGATATGTTAATACCACTTGTCCTCCTTCGCTGATTATCTTGAGAAGGTGATAATGCCATGTTTGGCGTAGATGGCACTGACGGGTATTCACTGCCATCACTTAACAGTACATTTGGTGCATTCATTCCGATCATTTCTGAGCTAAGTTGACACAACGCTGTAATGAAAATGGTGAATGCGTTGTCCGGAAGATCTCTTGAGGAGTCAAACAAGGAATTGATCAAAAGCTGTATCGATTCCGTATCCAGATCTTGTAGAATATCAGGTTTATCTCCAGTATCTTCTGCTCCAGGTCGGGGAGTACCAGGTGATAAGGGAAAACCAGGAGATCCGATGCCAGGTGCAGTGGGTCTTCTACCTGTAGAAATTTTTCGAGCAGCAAGCATGAAATTCGCATTTTGGAGAATTTCTAGAACATCATGCCATGCTTTACCTAATGATGGTCCAAGTACCCGGGCAGTATTGACCGTGCTTCTGAGACATGCCAAATTTCGTTCTGAAAGACTTGGAGGACCAGTTGGACCACCTACTCCCAAAGCTGAGAACCCAAGAGCGTCTGCAGATGCGGAAACCACGCTTGGATTCCGGTGTGGATTTGGAGTTTCCATATATGATTGCATAGCTGAGACCACGGGCGGAGGAACAGCATATTTGCCCAAGGTACTGAGAAAGGCATCTCGTGGAGTCTTGAGTTGCAATAGTCCACACGCAATGGTGAAATCTTGCAATGCCGTGAGGACTTCCGCGAAGATGAGGTCGGAAAGATTCGTTCCAATGCAATAGGACAAAGCCGCTAGAAGGGCTGGCCATGAAGAGGATGCCATAGCTTTGACTGAGTCTTGAGATGCCGCTGATCCGGCTACCGAAGTATATATCCCGTTGGCGATTGCGTCCAGGGATTGAAGAGCTAGAAGGTATATGTATGTTTCGGGTACAAGAGGAGCTTCAGCTTTGTCGTGTTGCTCGATTCTATGACAATCGATATGAGGTTCAGCGCATTCTATGACTTTGTCGAAAAATGGGAACGTACAATCTCAATTTCACACCCGATGCACTACTTAGTCCTCCACCTTGACCACCCATCATAGCGTTGACCGTGTTTACACCCACACTGGCCGCGGAACTGACCATTCCTATTCCTAGATCTAAGTAACTGGCATGAGGGTTTGTTCCTGGACTTGTTGGATCCGTGTGCGGTATCCCCAAGCCGTGCATTTGATTTCCTATGCCGAGTAAAGCAGGCTTTTCATTGATCAAACGAGAAAGCGATGAGACGACTCTACTGAACAATTTAGGAGTATTTTCAACGGAATCATAATGTGAATAAATGTTCTGAAGGAGAGAAGCATCTCCACATATGCTATAATCACACTGTCAGCTGTGTTTCCTTTTACGACCTCTTACACCACAGCTTACCCTCGTAATATCTCCAAAGCCAAAACTCTCAACCAACTTGGAGAAGGCTCTTTCTTTCCTGTTTCTTCATTACCTTCATTATCTCCCATTCCCATCCTGATGAGCGTTAAAAGGTACATCTCAACTTGTTTCGGTAGTTGGTCTGTGAATGATCGAATCAAAAGGAAGATCAAACGACAGACCCTTAAGGCAATGGGGAAGGATGGTTTTTCGGAGAGCAGTTTGAGTAGTAAAGGGTCCAAAGAGTGTTGAAGGAGAAATAACAATTCAGGTCGCTGTCGAAGCCAAATCAATGAGATATTCTATCCCGGTCATTTTCTGAGCAATTCAGAAAGAGGACATACCTTTTTGACACTCTCTTCATATCCACTCAAGATACTTTCAATCAGTTCCAGTCCGAAAGTTCTATGTAAATTTTGAAGTTTGAGCAGATTGGGCTTTTCTTTTTCACCTCCACCCCAAAGATGAAATCCACTTGCACCACTTCCCGCAGAAGCAGTCAGCAAACATAGATCCGAGAAGATGTAATATGCGTCTAAAGCTGATGGTGAAACTTCTGTCTTTGTCACCGGATCGGTAGGTAAAGATAAGGATACTGTTTCTGTTGAGTTTGGTGTAGGTAATCGATCAAATATCAACATTACAGCTTGACGTAAAGTAGCTGCTGCCGTTGAAGATACCACTGATACACGTGAATCCTGAAGTTTGAAGCATAACAGGAGAGCCTAAGCAAGTCATTACGTTAGTCGACCGTTGTGACTTTACGAATTGAAATACGGGATATCTAATGGGGAACAGCACTCCCGTAGATGGAAAAAGAGGTCAAAACTTACATCTCCCAGTATATCTCCGTGAATATCATGGTTGAAAGTCAAAATTGATAACAGAGTCTGTAATATCCTCAATTGTATATCCACAGCCTGATTGGCTACACTCGAAAGGGTCTGTAGCACTTCAGGTAGCTTTTCCTATACATAGTCAACAAAGAGGATCAGCAAATACCCATATCTGATTTGTTCATTCTACTGCCTAGCTATATGTCTGGCTCGTTAGGTCCATTATCTCGGAACTTACAGTAGGTACACCTCCTAAAGCTACCAATCTTTGTAAAGCACCTATACTGATTGCTATTACTTTTGCTATACGTGTTTTACATCCTTTCGTTATTGGTTCAAGTAACGTATCTGCGTTTTCTATAAATGAGTTCAACGCCATCAGCTATTATAAGCTCGAACGATTATTTCAGCTGAGCGACTTCTTAGGGTTGACCTACTCACGATGTAAGACCTCTCTAGGTAGTGCACCACCTTTCAATAACTCCAAAGCAGCTTCACTGGCCTATGAATGTATATCAGACGTTCCTTTCCTTGTAGTTCACAGTGAAGACAAGACAAGGAAACAACCTTCCCAGTGAAGTATATGCCGGACATGACTTACATCCTTCACATCTGGATTCCTGCGCTTAGTCTCTACTATGAGAGCTTGAAGCTCCGATATCAGGAGGTTATGGTCCTACAAGAGACGTGAGACTGTCAGCTCTGCTTCAGAAGACACAAAATGATAAACAGTGGAGGAACATACCATCTGAACCTAATTAGACGTTCCAAAGCACCATGCGACGATATCTCAGTATTTGTCGGAGCTTTAGAGATATTCTTTGACAGCAGGTATGTCAGTACTAAGACCCCGTCTTCAAGCAGTGATTCTTCGCTATCCTGTCTGTATATGTTGATACACTTGATATCCCTGTCATCAGTGATGACAGTCAATGTCTCATACTGTCGCGTCAGTGTTCTCTCTCTCTGTTCAATAATGTCGTTGTCTCGAAATGTTGTGACGTGACGTGGTATGTTGGGATGACAAAGGGCGGAGATCGCCGAGATAATATACCAGTTTTCATGAAAAGAAGGAATGTCAATGCATGGACAGAGCATGAACAAGGAAATGCTACGATTGGATTGATACAGTATGAAATGATCCACTCGGGAGATTATCTCAATGGCATTATAAAGGAAAAACGGTATCATTCTAATCCCCCTCTTCTTCTCCATTCTTTCCTATGAGCTTCACAAGCCTCTACCACACCTTTACCTATATCTTCACCTTGTTCCCACCTATCCACTTCTTCGTAACCTACTGCAGTCTTGCCCCATCTAGATGACATGACCGCGAATCTCTGAGCTGGGTTCTTTTCCGCTGGTAAGATGTACTCATCCGATATTAGCGCGGCGTAAATCATAGGTAAAGCACCTTGATCTGCATAAACTGGATGATGGGGTGATCCGAGCAATCGACACTGAATTGGTAACAGCATGTTAGTGTCTGATTTGATGATCGAAGAGATTTGATATATAGATAAACTTACTAGATAGAATGATAGCCAGTAAAAGAAGAATTTGACATTTGCCCACCACATGATCACACCCATTCCTGAGCTAAAGAAATTTGTACAAACACATCCTGGATCTACCGTGAAGAATCTTATGGGTCTGTCTTTTTCTTGGACAGTGACCTTTGGCGATAATATCGCTGTCGTCGTCGATGTTGGTGTTGTGCCATATGCACGGTCAAATTCGGTCATGACTAAATCTCCCATGTATTTGCTGGGGGAATAAGAGTTCGGGTAATCTATCAATTGGTAGTCATTCAACGGGCTTGAATGTAACGTGGAATATCGTGAGGTCAACGATGAGGTGTATATCACTCTCGGTTGGAATGGTAATGATGGAGGTGATCGTTTCAGTAACGGTATCAGCTCCTTGACCTATGTGAGAAAAAAGACACAGTCAGTACCTGTCTAATGAGGATTATCATTAGACTAGAATAGATAAAATTCAACATACAATGATATAAGGAGCTAAAACGTTTGTTCCCCATACTAGACCCCTTTCACCATCAGAACTCATAGCCCCTTTTTCTTCCATTTGGTATTTAGGTAGACTCTGGGCACGTATCATTCCTTCTAACATAGTTTGTTTGAAGAACATCCACCAATCGAGTCCTGTGAACGCACCCATTCCTGCATTTAGGTAAAGCGTTGTCACATGTGGATATCTGAGATGATTGATGCATTATTTAGCCTTATGTCGAGTCTGATGTACATTGAAGAACGAACTCGATCTGATAAATAGGCAGATTGAATACTCACTTTTCTTTCAACCTTTCGCAAAATCCTAAAACACCATTTCCACCACCTGGATTATCTAGATCTAAACCTTGCCATTCTATCCTTAGACCTTCTTTCCAGCCGGTTCTTACTTTCTCTCCACGATCTATTCTATTCTTCAGATCTTTCTCATGTATGGTCAATAAGATCTGCTTCGCTTCTTCGGCTTTGGATTGTGATCTACAAGCTAAGATTAATGTTAAGGTAGCTGGCGGATCTGCTATTTCCTCTTTTGCTTTGGCCTTCTCCTTTGACGATGAAGTCTTGAATGAGGATCGCAGTGAAGGTGGCATAGCTGTTGACTGAGGAGTTGATGCTGGAATCGATGAACCAACGGGTAATGAAAGGTTGGATAGCAGTTGTTGGCATATACCAAGACCGAATCCGCTATAATACGCATGTATCAGAACATATCCAGGAAAGAACTAAAAGATAGCAGTGTCTCTAGGTCATTATGTACTACCACAACGCTCACCTGTTAGCACCTGTCACGACGGCTATGATCCTATTATCATCTCTCTCTACTCCTTCAGGCACTTTAGTTGAGCCTGAACGCGTTGAAACCATATCCAGGTTTCGCTGTATAGGCCTTCCCGCCTAATTTGTCTATTGAAGAGTTTCTAATTGTGGATCTTGAGTCAATATACAGTGTGTCTTACCACCTCCTTAATCCAGATATCTCAAGTGATGAGATGTATATCTTATTTCGTACGATTGAAACTACCAAATACGAAATCCAGAAAGAAGCAAGTCAAAATCACTGAAATCAGTCATCAACAATAAGTTCATCCGGTGGTGACCGCCGCACGAGCCTTTTCGTTGGGCATATGATCGATCACGTGACTCTGTGTGTATCCTTGTACGTAAGCTTAGAAATATAATCTCGGCGAAGATCGTTAATCATAGATTGAATATTCATTATTTAGATGATTCTATCGCGCATTCCATACTTACACTTTGACTAAATCCTTAAACTACGGAAAGAGTGAGCAGATATCAAGATGGGAGGTCCTAATCGTATGTTCTTCCTGGTTTAGGCTGGTTTTTTGCGTTCGCAAGGAAAACAAATGATTAATGCCCAATATGTCTCGTGTTCAGTCGAAATATTCAGATTCGGGTTTTACATGTTTTTCCCCATTTATGCAATGGTGAAGTTTGGTGATCCAGAATGGTGAGTGAAGAGACCTGATCACCTTCAAGATATGGACTGTAGTTAGAATTGTACATGATGTGAGATGCTGACCTGTATATCTCAACCATGATAGGTATGAAAGTTATGTTCAGCCTGTAAGTCTTTTTTCACTAATCATATGACTACTCCGTATAAAGTCAGGCAAAAGAGGTGCACTGGTTTACTAATTATTGCTGAACCCTTTCGATGCCATCTATGTATATAGTATAAGGAGATTCTATGGCCGCCATATGAATCGACATATGTGAGTTCTCCCTTTTCATTCTCATATGAGTGATCGTTTCAAGCTGACTAAGACTAAATAAATCCTTGTCACTCTCAAAATTCGTCAAATAGCAACCACCTCGTACGCAGACAGGTATTAAGGAAGAATTAGCACGTATGAAAGCGGAAAGAATAGCTAAAAAAACAGGTAGACCAATCGAAAGTATAAGTCAAGATGAAATAGATTCTGAAGGTGGTGTAAATCTAAATCTCAATCGTCCTAAGCCTGCTTTGACAAGTTCGATCCCAAGTTCAAGTCCAAGTTCAACAGGGACAAATCACCAATATTCATCGGAAAACAACAATAATGCCTCTACGACTAAAATGACAGGGACAGGAACCGCTTGGAATTGGCCAAATTCACAGAATGGGAATGTAGAAGGAGAAAGATTAGTATAATCTTATCAGGGCATTTCTACATAAAATTCATAATCATATCATTTGCATATCTTCTCATGTATACCAAAACACACCCTTCTCCATGCTCTGATATTCGTCGTTCGAAGATACTGAGGAATACTGAATATGGAATCGTTTGAAATTGATTGGCTGTTTTCAAGCATCGTAACACCCATTCGTCTCGTGGCCGAAGTGTGCAGCCAATTTGAGCTCAGTCTCACCGTTGATCAACCACTGCTATCACATACCAGTCTCGCTATACCATGCACTATCTGATAATGATCAAAAGTCACAATGCAAACATGCACCTTGCACAAAGCACACTCCATATATATCAGAATAAGAGTTTTCATGCAGCATGACCAAACGAATACGAGACCAAAAAATAAACTGAGGAATCACGATTATCTTGTAAATCAGATAATCTAGTTTCTTCAACCAAAGCTAATCTACCTCCACATAATCGTTTAGGTCTTTTACCCCTACGACGATTCGACCACGACGAAGTAAACATTGTTAGAAAGTAAGATTTGAAAAGATGCTATAGAAGGCTTTAACAGTCAGAGAAAGGATTTCTATAATTTCGTAAAGAATAAGATGAGGCGGGGATTAAGAGATTAAATGAGGTCGGCAACGTTGAGAGGCATCTCATCAACTTGGGTGTTGTAGTAGGTCTCAATTTCTCGGAGCATCTTAACGTCGTCTTGAGTAACGAAGTTGATGGCTACACCTTTTCGTCCGAATCGACCACCTCGACCGATTCTGTGAATGTAGTTCTCCTTGGAGGCGGGGAGATCGTACTATAAGCATGATGACGGCTTAGCGACTCATCTTACTCGGGGTTTTCAAGATCATTACTCACGTTGATAACCAAAGAAACTTGTTGAACATCGATACCTCGAGCAAGCAAGTCAGTGGCAATTAAGACTCGGGAAGAACCAGATCGGAACTCCTTCATGATGACTTCTCGTTGAGTTTGGTCCATGTCACCGTGCATGGCGGAGACGGTGAATTCTCGCTCGTGGAGTTTTTGGGTGAGCCAGTCGACCTTTCTTCGGGTAGAACAGAAGATAACGGCTTGGGTGATGGTGACGGTCTCGTAAAGATCACAAAGAGTGTCAAGTTTCCACTCCTCCTTCTCAACGGCGATGTAGAATTGTCGAATACCTTCAAGAGTAAGTTCATCCTTCTTGACGAGAATTCGGATGGGGTCTCTCATGAATTTCTTGGTAACTTCCAAGACCTCAGGGGGCATGGTGGCGGAAAGGAGGACTACTTGAGTCTCGGCGGGGAGAAGTTGGAAGATGTCGTAAATGGAGTCTTTGAATCCGGTGGAAAGCATCTCATCGGCTTCGTCGAGACAGAACATCTTGACGGCATCGGATTTGAGAGCACCTCGGTTGATCATGTCGAATACTCGACCGGGGGTACCGACGACAACGTGGGGACCTTCAGCGAGCTTGGCCATGTCCTCTCGGACGGCAGTACCACCGACACAAGCGTGACAGTCGACATTGAGGTAGTCACCAAGGGCGATGACAACCTTTTGGATTTGTTGAGCAAGCTCTCGGGTAGGGGCAAGGATAAGAGCTTGAGTCTTTTTGACGGTGGTGTCGATCTATACGGAAGCAACAAAGATCGCAAAGTCAGCAAATATCGACGGAACGAAACGATCTGCCACGGCTGAGTGACAAGTCAAACAGCGCAAGATATGATTTATCTGCGTACTCACTCTTTGGAGAATGGAGATGGAGAAAGTGGCAGTCTTTCCGGTACCGGATTGAGCTTGAGCGATACAGTCTCGGCCGGTGATGATGGGCATGATAGCTCTTTGTTGAATGGCGGAAGGTCTCTCGAAACCGTAAGCGTATACACCTCGGAGAAGGTCACCCTTGAGTTCCATGTTGTCGAAGCTGTTGAAGGAAGAAAGATATTCGTAAGCCTCCGTTTTTACCATATGATTATAACATAATGATAAGACTCACTTGTCAACAACTTGGTTCCAGTTGGATTCGATCAAATCTCCGTCCATTTGAAGACCACCTTCGGCCTCGGGTTTAGCGCTGTAGAGGTAAATGATAATACATTGTCAGCCTTATAGACATACGAGATGATTTATCTGATTTTGCCGCTTTCGATTCTCGTAAGAGACAGCTTTGCCACCTTTCCGCTTGCGCTTTCGTTTATGCTCCTTTCTCGATCTGACATCCAATCTGACTTTAAAATACATCTTGGTTCTACCGTGACATCGTCTATGTGTGTTCTCCTCTCCGATGTGAGCTATATCCAGCCTTTTTTCCATCCAAACCAGAACACCTTTCCATATTCTCATAACGCGGTGATGACTTTTAGCATGAAAAAGATCTTTTCACTCACTCTGACATGATGTTTTAGTTTTTTTTCTTCTGGTGATACTTCGTCTAGCTGTTTGCTGACAAAGTTATCTTTTGATGATTTTGAGTGGTGGTGTTGTTGTTGTTTTTAAGTTATGAACCCGGAGGTGATATTGATTGAAAAAGAGAGAAAGAGAAAAGGAAAATATTGACTGGAACCCAGAATTGAAAAAAAAAATCTTCAATTGCAGGGTAAAATAGAGTGAAATGACGGGCGCGTTTAATAAAATGTAAGCCAGGGAGAGCACAAAGGAGTCACGTGGTCATTATAACAATATATATTGAAACACCGCCAAAATACCCCCTATTTTTAATACCGGTCAGCCTGAATATAACACCGAGAATGAGGCACATTGCTTGGCTTCCCCTGCTCGAGTACTTTGTTTTTGTATACAGTCATATCTTATCTTTGCTATAATCATGACCATCATCATATAACGTCCCAAACACAGTAATATGCAGAGAAAGAGGTATACACACGAATGCCTCTTAACAATCACTTGGATATAAGCCCAAATGATATAAACATATATCAAAACCAACATGCTTCAATAAGGAAAAGATGGATTCAAAATATCATCGATTTATTGCACTCTTGTCTGTTGAAAGGTGATATCGAAAGAGCTAAAAGAGCTTGGGCAATCTTGGTGAGCCTGCCTGCCCTTCCCTTCCGTCTCTCAGGTCCCACCTTCTCCCCCGTATATTGCAGTCAATCTACGGACGTCTCCCACATTACTCAATGAGTGGCAGCTGACAGTCATTCATGTCGATATCGTTCTGATTTAGGTAAGATGCCGTGAAGTCAACTGGAAATCAAGATGGTATTGGGGATTACTGATTCTTTCGTCTACGAACGATGATTCATCGTATCGCAATGAGACTGGGTCCGGATCTAGATTTGACCAAAGTCAACGGTCAACCTTTTCTCACGGATACCAAGGGAAAGAAGTTGAGAGATGGTTGAATGCTTTAAGAGTATCAGCAAGAGAAGAGGATGTAAGCTGCATTACCAAACATAATTAGAAAACTTCAGCTAAAGGGTTCACTGCATAAAACAGAAACCATCACTTCTGCATGCTCTGGTATTGCATCTGATCAAGTACGGTCAATATCGACACGCCTACGATCACCTTGAGACGTGAGCTTTTTCGAAGAATATGTTCGTATAAGCTGACGACGTCAAGATATCAGTTATCTCCCTTCATATCCCTATTTGCTTTCAGGACCACTCCATACCTACGCCGGTTTATTGGCGTTCTATCTCGCTCAACCTATTTCATCAAGAGCCGAATCAAGTCAACAAAAGGCCAATGACAATGATCAGTCTTCTTCAAGAGGAAGTTCACCTTCTCAATCGCTCGATTCACGACCTCCAGATGTAGCTGGTATCAGACAAGCAAGAGGTTGGTTTTCTAAAGCTTTAGCTATAGATGAGAATGATGAAGTCGCTAAACAGTTCATCAATCTGGTAAGTCAAGCTGAGTTCCAATTCGTATTGATCAGATCAATGGTTTTGATGGATGCAGCTGATCAAGTTTGAAATGTTGTCAATAGATTGATAATCCCCATGACAAGGATGGCGTCTCAGATGACTCTGATGAAGAACTGGAGAAAATTGATGAAAACAGTATGGAAGAAATCAGCGAAGAAGACGAAGAAAAGTCAACTTCAGAAGATGAGGAAGAAAAAGGTAGCATGTCTGGTAGTGAAGGAGATTGGTATCAATGAGATTATAATGCATTTGCATTTCATGAGGAAAAAGAATGACAGAAACAATCTACGGAGATGACTTGTAATGACGTGAAAAGGTCGGATTTATCTTGTTTTCGAATAATATATCATACTAATGCATTGATTCGATCATCAACTTTGGAATTAAGAGTATTTCTATTCTACTAGGTATGAATATCCTGTACATTGCAAACAACATCAGATAACCTGTACTGGCCCTTGTGCTAATACGATTCAATACGAGTACTGCCTACTGCCACAAGCAGCCAATGTTTCGCAAAGTAGTTAAACCATCACATCATGTTATTGACAATGACAAATAAACATGGAATGGCGATACTGAAATCACTGTTCTTGTTCGATATCAATATTGACCTAGACTGCCATCACGTTATTCTTGGATGTCCCCGGGCCGCATTCCCCAATTGCTCGGACAAGGCTGAAGACTAGAGATCAGGCCGTTCAAATGAACATGACAATGGCAGCAGAAAAGTCTTTGTGGGATCGCACAATGTAGGACCAGCTATGTGAAGTATTCCAATAAAACCCGAGTTGGAGAATTCGATTAATCTGTCGACGTTGGATACCAACGTTCCATGTATCAGTATCTGTACTGCTTATTGACATTGATGATGCTTGTCGTAGTGGTTTTATTTTCTGACATTCTCAGTTAGCCGGTCAACAAGAGATCAAGCTTATTCCTATACGCTCGTTCCTGTTTCCTGTATGTTTCAATCCTTCGTCCTCAAAGTTGCACAGTCGATCGGTGATTGAGCAATGTCACAACTAGATGGATTCTCTAGCCACCGCACCTGAGCGTCAGTATCACCCGTCTCTATCACTGACTATACATCCGATCCGAGGATAGTAGAACAGGCAATTGATGAACATGTCTCATCATGATACATTAAAAGGGGAAAATCTTTCTTCCTTTACGAACTCTCTTCTTTTATAACAATCTCCACGGTCTCCCTCTTCTTGTCTTCTTACAAGGCCTGCGAAAATTAACGTTGGGTATATATCTTATTCTCTAATCATCTTCTCCTTGTTCGAATAAGAAATTAGCAGCGAGTTCTTCGTTCTTATCACAAAGCATATACGCTTGAAGGACCATTTGTCTGTCAAACCCTAGACCTTCGAGCTATTTCAAATTTCGCAATCAGCATATCTGGACGATCTTATATTTTATGCCTCATTATCAGGTTTATAAAAATCGAGATGAATGTTTTGGGAATCAAAATAAGATCCAATATCACTTACTCTCTCAACAGCTGCTGCTTCTTCTTGAGTCAAATTAACTTGCATCACTTGAGGTCCCCCAAAACCATCATCTTCCTCATCACCTTCTCCACCCGCTCCAAGTAACTCATAAAGAGCTTGAGGGTTTTCATTGATTAATTGTGCGAGTTGTGGATTTGATGCTGCGATTTGTTGAAGCAGGGGTTGGATCAAAGCTGGATTTTGTTGTACCATCTGTATGTAAATTCCTCATCATCAGCTGATTATCAAACAAGCGATGAGTTGGTTCGCAGCTAAGACCTAGACATACCTCTCGGATTTGTTGCAAATGAGGTGCGTTGGCTAATCCACCTGCAGCCCCTGCACCGGCACCTGCACCAGCACCAGGAGCGCCTCCAAGTCCACCGAGTCCACCGGCTGCAGGACCGGCAGGAGCACCTCGATCACGGTTCACTGGAAAAGGGATAAGAATTAGGTTTCATATTCATACGAAGGATACGTAAGAAAAGCAAGCTCACTAGCAGCTTCGGCAGCCTATATTTGTTTTTAACAAATCAGCCAGAGAACACCGTTGAGACCGGTATGCGACTCACAGCGAACAGGTTCTCAGCACTTCCAGCAGGACCTGACGGTTGAGCCGGTTGAGCTGCGGGAGCAGAAGGAGCCGGTTGAGCAGGCTGGGCAATGGGAGTAGCGGCGGAAGGAGCAGGAGCAGATGGGGCAGCAGGCTATGAGGAACAATATCAGCTCAACGTCCATGCCATAGCCCACTCAATGTACATACAGAAGGAGCTTGAGCTTGAGCCTAGATATTCTGCATCAGCATATATACCATACATGAAGGATGCTAGGCGATCTTACAGCTGGTGCAGGTTGACCCATTCCTTCTACTTGAGGTATATCTCCCTATATTGAATGAGCTAAATCAGTTTCATTGCCCCTCTCTATTTCCATGTCTGTTTTAATGATGAACTCACACTCATAAGGTATTCTACTGCTCTATCAGGATTATTGAAACTTGCTCTTAACGCTCTGACCACCAAATCACGCTCGAAACCCATTTCTACCATGCCTTCAATTGCAGCTTGGAGTGCTGATCCGGTGACTAATTGGGATACATCAGCCACCGTGACACTAAGCGATACGCGAGACGAGCGACGTACCGAATGATCCGCCTAAACCTGATTCTACAGCTGACGATGACTCGGTAGATGCAGGAGCGGAAGGGGCTTCCGTTGGTACAGGAGCAGACTCGGTAGATGCAGGAGCAGCCGCAGGGGTTTCAGCGACAGGCGCAGGAGCGGAAGTGGAGGGAGCAGGGGCAGGGGCAGGAGTTGATGTTGATGCGACAGCGGCAGGTGCAGCTTTAGGCTAATGAAGTTTTTAGATCATCAGCACGTGGTTCGAAATCAACCTTTGAGTTAGAGGAATACCAACCTTTGATACCATAACCACTAAGAAATCCTTTTCTTTGATCTTTAATGATTCAACAGTAGCAGCATCATTGAGGATTTTACCTATCGTCAATCGACTATAAGCTGTGAAGGTAAAAATGGCTTGGACATGGTCATGTCAACTTACCTGAGTAAATAAGCTTCTGATTTTCAGTAGGGAAGGTCTGTGTTTCTTGAATCTTCTTTTTAAGATCTCCGACCTATAATAGCAAGGTTTGATCAATATCTATACGTGTGCAGACGGTATGAGGTAGAAAATCTATGCGATGATATCCAAATTGGAAGACTTACAGTCTCTGAACCCTCAGCTTCTACGGTGAACAGCTACCCCGACGAATGAAGAGTCAACGTCAGTTAGGTGGCAAAGGCGTCAAATACGGTCTGCAATTGATTGCTACGAAGCAGTAAGTGGGATAGAGACTGACCTTGTTTTGTACGGTCTTGAAAGTGATCTTAACCATTGCGAAGGATATGCACTGGGCTTTGTTGTATAGCTACAGATGAAAGGTAAAGATACAGTATGTAGCTGAAGGAATATATAAACTTAATGATGAATTCGATCACTCACTCCGCTGTTCAACGATTAGCAAAGACGACGCGGGGGCGCTCTCCACCTTGTTCATATGTCATCGCCTTGTATCCGAAGAGAGTTATCAGGCTGAGGCGAGCTGCAGAAGAGATCAGGCTCAGCGGAAGCTTATGTATCACGTCTGGGTTACCGGAAAGAGCCACATCAGAGAAAAGAACGAGCGAAACTATCGGAGCAGCCGAAAGTCTTAACGCCGACACGCTTTTTGGCAGGTGCCACATTCAAGTCTGTTGTAGGAGCTTCTGGGGCTATGGTGGCAGCTGTCGATTTTCACCGTAGCATACAATCTACCTGTCAGACCCTGTCCTCTCTCCGTACTGTCCACTGTCTGGGTTGTTGGTCGCTTGCTTGCCCTTGCCCGCTTGCCTCTGTTGGTGATTGAAGGTTTATTCAAGATCACTCAAATCTGATATTCTCCTTTTACCATCCTTCAAGTCTTACCAAAACTCGTACGTCTACAATCACCACAAATCACCTCGTATCTCATCGACCCGAAGATCTAACGCTTTTTGTTGATTGTTTAGGTTTCAAAATGGCTTCCTCTTCTTCGAAGATCCGAGCCTTCGAGCTCCAATCCAAGTGCGTATCAAAAATCAACTTAAAAGGAAAGAACAATGTAGAAGCGGAACAAGATATGGGAATGCTGATGAAGGTTCTTGTTATGATTATAGGAGCAAACAAGATCTCTTGACTCAACTCAACGAGCTCAAGACTGAACTTGCCTCTTTGAGAGTACAAAAGATCGCTGGTGGTTCCGCTTCCAAATTGACCAAGATGTGGGTATGATTTCTTAGATTTGTCAACAGCCATAGTTACATAAGGGATGCAGATGGATTAGGCCATGGGAGATAAACGAAGACACGGGATGAGGGTCAGTGGAGGATGTCGGAAGATGGGAGGTCAGAGATGAATGAGTCAACCCCGGGATAGACGGAAGAATAGGGTACACAAGTTGGGCTTTGGATGCTTCGGGGCATAACAGATCATGTTGAAAAACGGATGGAGATAAGGAAAGGGATAGCTGGAAGAAGAAAGGGGATATGGGTGGAATAGTAGCAAGGATAACTCATGCTGATTTTTTTTTGGGTCTTTCTCAGCAACACCGTCCGAAAATCCATCGCTCGAGTTCTTACCGTCATCAACCACAAGCAAAGAGATAACCTCAGAGAGTTCTACAAGAAGTCCAAGTGTGAGTTCGATAACTCTGATTATGAATTCATGGTGGACTGATTGCTGATCGAGTCTTCTTCCTTCTCTATTTACTCTGCGTATATCATAATTGCTTTATCGTATCTTCAACGTTCCACAAATTATCTATATCAAAAACAGACCTCCCCCTTGACCTCAGATACAAGAAGACCAGAGCTATCAGACGACGACTCACCCACAAGGAGACTTCTGCTATCACTGAGAAGCAACACAAGAAGAACATCCACTTCCCCCAAAGGAGTGAGTCATGCTTTCCTTTTCCACATCATCGTCATACATTCCACGCTTTGTTCCATCTTTTCTCCCTTCTGTCTATCTCAATCAAATGATCACGGTTCTAATCTTTTAATTTTTTCGCAGAATACGCTTTAAAGGCATGAGCCAGTCCATATTAGTCATATAGGCTTTATTAGGGATTTGGATGCATGGAGTGTATTATGCTGTTTTGGACCTGTTTCCTGTGCCACGCTTCTGGGACAGAAGACCGCATAAGCATCAGAGACTGATGAGGACGGGTTTGATTACTGAATTTTCGACCCGTTGTTTGTCAAAACACCAAATCACCTTCTCAGGCGGCCTACGAGCTGGACCAGTGTGAACAATTTGTGCGGTCTACTGACATGTAAACGAGATCAACCAAAAAATTATCTTCCAGGCCAAACCAAGCAATCGATGAATGTCTTCAACGTCTCTGACAGATTCAATGACTGAATTCGCATTTGGCGCAACAGGGGACGTGTAAACAATAAAACGCATACCTCCCTTGAGGACATTCTCAATTCCTCGATTCAGGTGGACGCCTTCCATTGCGAGCCTTCTTTGTCAAACCGAGTGCTGATTTTACTTCTGTGACTGATGACGCATATTGAATATCTTATACTCAAACCGAAGACCGATGTAAAACCTTTGTATGTCAAATTGAAATTACTGAGCCTAGACTCGAAAATCTGCTGGTTAGATACGACATATATCCTTTGATGTCTATTACGAATACTCGTCACTCCTTAGATAATCTGAAGTTGAAGTTGAATGGGGGATAGGTATAATGGTTGTTCGCGTGTATGCGCTGAGAACGAAGGCTCACTGATGCAGTGCGAACAAGGTATAAATAGTGTGCTGATCTGCTCGAGAATATGTTGCCACTTCGTTTATCATTCTCATTCCATCAATTGTCTTTCTATCACACAATCATCCTCTACTACAACCATCACTCTATCCTCTATCACGTTATCCCCTATCGTAACTCAAAGCCCGTGCCAATATCTACACCATCATGAGCCAACAACTTCCTTCTATCACTTCCTCGTCGGTGGTGACCCAACCATCCCAATCACCATCTTCTATCCTGGAGTCCACAGCGGACGACCCCCCTTTCGACTGGAATACTGTATCAGAAGCTGAAAAGAAATTCTTTTCTAACGATCGCAGAGCAGTCCCAAAATGGCATGCTGCGCCGAAAGGTCATCATGTGGCGAGTAGCAACAATTCTTTTGTTCATCGATACTGGGATGGAACGCACACTCCCACTCAGCTTTTGGTGTCCGGTAATGAGTTATCGACCCAGAAAGGAAGTGACCATGTCGGCTCTAAGATGTACAGAATTGTGGATGAAAGTTTAAGGTTAACTGGCGTCGTCAGGGAATACGAGGCTAGAGCGGACAAGGAATGGGATGTGTCCTTTTCAGCTAACGGCGACGAATGACATTCACTTTCAATCCCTCTAGAGGTTCTCATTACCTTGTTGAAAAGGCTTGTAGCGCTCACGCTGGTCGCCGACTGCTACAGATCGTGGTTGAGCGATCAGGATTTCCTGGCTATCTGGGAACTGATGATCACGTCTTGTACCCAAAAACCGGTAGTGATAATGAACATACAGTAGAAGGTGGAACATTGTATCAAATTTGGCAAGATACAGGTGACCGAACCGACTTCATGAAAGGAGCTTATGATCCTGACCGATTTCACGCAGAATCTGTAGAACCATTTGATCCTCAGCAGTTTTTCAAAGACTTTTACAAACGATGGGGGAATGGACCGCAAGCTAAACAAAATTCACTGTTGGAACAGAGCAAACAGCCCGAGCAGAATCCACAATCTGAACAAGGATCACAATCTGAACAAAGCTTGTAGCTCGGACAGGGATCACACCCTGGGTTATACACGAATGAGTAGTGTCAATACGTTTATTTGGAGTAAGATGATCTGTCTTGAATATCATGTAAATAGGGTAAATAGACCTTTGAATAAGGATTGCACTTCAAAATACAAGCGGGACCATAATTTTCTTGATGATACAGTGCAGTCATGGTAGAAAAAGAACATCTATGTTGTTTCACAGGGTGATATACTCAGGTGAAACGAGGTGTTTGCTTTTACAGTGAAGGGAGGTAGCTAATTCCAGACCCAATACCAAATACTACTACGACTATATAAATAGTTTTGATCGGTTCGAGGTCGTCCGAACAAAAGGGTTCTTTCACTATGACCTCTGTCCTGGTTTTAGTTTAAAGTAGTCTAGGTTGTAAAAATAGCTTTAATGGTTTATTCTGTCTCGGTTAATCCTATGACTTTACTTTTGACGTGTTTCATCTCTCTGGACACCTCACCATACTTACCACCCCAACCAGCTCAGTTTCGTGCTTTGTGCTTGTGAATGTGCATTCATATGCTGCATGCAAAGATTTCCCATGAACGTGTTCGTTATATGAAAGAGTGATCGACGAGGTAGAGAGGACGCGGGGTACCGTAAAGTCATTAGGCTTGTTTATGATTCTGCCTGCGCACTGAGGGAATACTTTCAATGCCCGTATATCATCAGCATTGGTTGTTTGTGAAATATCTTCCTTCTCCCCGCAGTATGGTTGGATGGTTGGAATGACAATAAAAATATATACTCTATTATCATCTTCAGGGTAAAAAGCACAAATGGGAAGGAAAGCTGAGAGAGATGAATCCCGTCCCTGAGATGAAAGAGGATGAAAAGTGTTTATTTTTGGACTGAAAGGCAAACTTGGCACAGCCCCTTAAAGATCATTTACATGGTGGTACACATTTAACATGCCTGGTTTATGACAAGCTCGGTCCCCCTTGTTTGTTATATTGGCACACGCGTCAGAGAGAGAGTTGTTTTACTTTTGTTGGCATACTTTTGACTTTTACTCTGCTACGCACCGGCATCGGATTACTACATAACCAAGTGAACCCATCCTTCCATCACCAGATCTTCCCTTCCCCCTTCTCTTTTCCCCCCAAAAATCAAATCAAATTCATTTCTTTTCACCTTTTCATTGCTGCACCGCATCTCACTTTTTCATCGATTATTACTACATAGCAACCAACCAACACTCTTTACGTTTTATATCTCTTTTGCCCATTTGCATATCGAAGAATCAGCTTTATCCATTTCTCTAACATTCTTCTTTCACCAGTAACGACAAACCTACATCGTAAGTTCGCATCTCAATCTCAATCCTCGGTGTTTGGCCTATGTTACGAGAATGATTCGTCGTCCCGTTCAAAGCAAAAGAAAACCAACGAGAATATCGATCATCTGCCCCCTTAGAAATCTATCCATCCATTCATCCTTCCTTTGTTCGTATTTCATCTGTAAAACACATAAGAACACGGGACAAAAGGGCAATTTCCATTTTGACATAAACATATATAAAATATATATAAAATATATATAATAATCAAGCTAATATATCTTTTTTTCCCCTTTGATTTCTTTTCTGTCTCTTTTTGCCGCCTGGTTCATCAATCCATAATATAGTAGTAAGTTTACACTTCCTTGTGTGTACATCTCTCTTGCCACTCTGCACGATCTGACTCGAGTTTCTTTATTCGCATTGCAGAAAGTTCAATTACGATGATCGCCCCTATCGCTTTCGGTGCTGCTGCTCTCATGGCTGGTGTGGCCCAAGCTCAAGTTACCGCCACTGGTACTATGGGTGTCACCAACCCCGCTGAACCTTCTTTGGGAACAGCTGTAAACCAAACATCCATGGCTCGACTTGTTTCCCTTAACGCCATCGACGATTTGTGAGTTCAGTCAGAGTTTACGGATGATATAGTACTTGATCTGACAAATTCGCAACAACAGCTGTCTTTTCGCTCCTCCTGAAGCCAACTCCGTAATCGGTAACACCGAGGCTGAAGAAGTCGCTTGGTGTGTCCGTGAGTCTGATTCCATCATTGAACTTCGACGTTGAACGATACTGACGTGCTTTCATTTTGCAGAGGCCCGAAACAACGCCCGACAAATCCCAGATGGTACTTTCACCGCTGTCCACTTTGTCAAGACTCCTCTTTACTGGCAAATCCAAGGGTAAACATGTTCTCTCACCCTCGCGCGTGCTCAAGGCTGACCTGATGATCATAGTCTTGGTGACTTGACCAAACTTAACATTGCAAGCGGTGATGAGGGTGGTGAGCTTGATCCTCACGGTGCTACCGGTCTCGGTAACCCCGTCGGTGGTAACGTTACCACCAACGCCACTGGTTCCGATGTTCACTACGAGGAATGGATGAAGTAAGTGTCAATTTAAAACGGGAAGGGAGAATCAGCGTTTTTGGGCTGACCTTTGTCTTTAGCTATATGTCATACCAACAATTCTGTCTCCGAATCTGTATCGCCGAAAACTCCACCTACTCCGCCGCATTGATGTGTCAACACACTCTTGATGAGATGGGTTGTAACTGGGTCATGCCCGGTGACTACACCGACAACTCTTACACCGAATGTGATGGTGATTCCGCCTACCCCCCTGGTCTTTACCCTCTCACCAATGGTTCAACCTCTACTTTCCAACAACGATACACCGGTACTTACACCGATGGTGCTGGATCCGTAGGAATGTGGACTCAAGGTCAAACCGTTACTCCTCAAACCGCTTACTCTACCCCCGCCACATCAAACTGTATTACTTACCAAACAATCGCAAACGGTATCGCTACACTCGCCGCTGGTTCAAGCAACTCTAGCTCTTCAGCTTCATCTGGTTCAGGTTCAGCTTCCGCTTCCATGACTGGATCTGCTTCCGCTTCCTCCAAAACCTCAGGAGCCGCCGCTGCTGTTTCCGCCGCTTCTGGTTCAGCAGCCTCCAAAGCAGCCTCAGGTGCAAGCGCTGCTGCTTCTGCTACTTCATCCGGATCAAGCTCAGGCGCTCTCCCCGCTGCAGTCGGAAACACCTACAGTCCCGCCGTAGCTGGTGCCTTCAGCATTGTAGCTGTTCTCGCTGGTGCCGGTGCTTTCCTTCTTTAAGTGTAGAAAGTCAACCAAGGAAAGATGGATGACGAATAGTGTATCAGGACATTTCGGATGTCATTTGTTTAAACTCTAAAAAGAAAACAACCCTGTTTCCTATACTTCTATCTGTCTGTTCTTGACTGTTTAATTACGATCTGCGTTTTTCAGTTTTCAGTACTTGTTTTTCATCTCTTTTTAACGTTAGTAATTTATCATACATAACGCACCGAATGACGCATTTAACTTGATGGACAATATATAACTCTTCATTATCACTTTCTGTTGAGCATTCGCTGGGATGGCAAGCACATATTCATTCACGAGAAAGGCTTTTTGCATTGACTTGTGAAATGATGGGATGAGATGCTATTATCGGGCAAATGCGCCACTTTTGAAGCTTTTGTTGTTGAACAATACGATGATATCATTCAACCAGCGTATGGGAAGCACCGCCTTTATCATGCTACCCCGTGCCTTGATTTTCCTCCAATGTCCAAGAGATACTTTGCTTTACTTCATGAACTTCTGATCACCTATCGGCACATACATCCATACCGTAGCCATAACGTTTCCAGATCAGACTGAGATTGGGATTTCGATCGTATATCATTGACTTATTTTATAGCTCAAACGGTCATCAATTGGTCTTAACATCCTCGATAGATCGGTCCTTCACACTCTGATCAATTTCAAACGTGATTTATATACTTCCTTTGATCACTCTGCCTCATTTCACAAGATTAACAGCATCGCCTCATACCATTCTTCATCTTCCTTGTTCCGGCTCAATTCGCGATCAACGCATCTTCACATTCATCTTCAGCTTCGATCAGAACTCCAGGCTCTCATGTATCTCTAATCCGTAAATGAAGAACAAGTGAACTCAAGATGTTCAAAAGGAAATCATCTACACATACAGTTTCACCACTTGAGCCACCTCCACTCTCACCTGCCAGTACGGACGTGTCGTCTTTTAGAGGACAGCTGGGACATCCTCAAGGACAAGGACAAGGACAAGGGCAAGGACAGGGACATAATATAGGTCACGGATCTCTAGATTCGCCTCGACATCCCTATGGTCAAGGTCATGGAGGGCAAGTCGAAAGGACTGTAACGAGGGGATCAACAGGTACTGCTGGAACTGGAAAAGAGAAAAGACGAAGTGGATTTTTCGGTTTAGGTGGTGGGAAGAAAGATAAAGAAAAGAGTAAAGAAAAGGAAAAGGAAAAGGATTTAGAAGAGGTAAGTCGAACAACATACCTGTCCCGTGTGGTATCATGTGCACGGTCGAATACAACAGTAATAAAAGGGATCGATTGGATGGGATGGTCATAATGCGCTGCAGTAACGTTGAATAAGAAAAACCACATCAATGATACCTTTCTGTCTGTACGAATGAAAGAGCTGACAATTCATTCTCACTCTTCCATTCTAAATCGAAAACGTGCTTTCACAAATAACCTTTCGCATATCACCTCTTCTTGTCTCACTCTCACTCTTCACTCTCCAATCTCCATTACCTAGGCTCGATCTCATCAATCATTCTCAGTTGATAGATCTAGACCTCCACCTCAGTCTCGTGGAAGCGCAAGTGGTAGTGGTAGTATTACTAGTTCTTTCAATTCTGGTTCTGGTGCCAATAGCATGACGGAACGAAATAACACCCAAACCCAACCTAACCCTCAATCAATGAGACAATATCCACAATCCCAAGCTCACGCTCAAGCTCAAGCTCGTCATACTCCTCCACCATCACAACAGCAATCGCTCAATCCTCAGACCCAACAACAAAGAGCAGTATCTCAACCTAGACCAGAAACAGATTTCGGTCCTCAGACCACACCCGTCAATGGTAACGGTCATATTGGTGGAGTACCCAAATCACAATCAATGGGATTCACTAGACCTCAATCGCAATCACAATCACAACCTCAAACACAATCACTCTCACAAAATCGACGCACATTCCCCAATCAACCTGAACAGAATCAAACAATGCCAAGATCGTCCTCAATGCCATTGAACCAGCACACACCTCCTCCGCCAGCGGTGCCCGGTAAAACCAACTCTCCAAGACAGTCAATGCAGAATGGAGGTGATAGCCCAAATCAGCGAATGGGTGGTGGAGATCTCAAAAGATTCGAAAGGATAGTAGAATTAATAGGTCATCAACCTCAAAAGACATATGTCACAAGTCCTCCAGAATTGGAAATGATTTTAGCTAGGACCAGCGCAGGTGGTCAACCCAAGTATGTTTTCTCTTCGCCATTGATCGTGCATAATGATTCGCTACTGGTAGAGCTGACATTACGCATCGGTAACAGACAAGGTCAACCTGGTACTGCTGCCAACGATTGGGATGCTGTGTGGTTGCAACTCTCTGGAATATCCCTTTGTAAGTAGTTGTACACACACCTCTGCACAATGCTTGGACACAACTGACAAGGAGCCGTAGCAATGTGGTCAATGAAAGAAACTCGTTTAGCAGCCGCAAAAGGTGATAAAGTTCCACCTACGTATTTCAATATTACCGACTCCTCTCTTGAACTCCTTGCACCACTTCCACCACCTCCTCATCGGCCTAATTCTCATCCCCACCATTATGTTTTTTCTCTCAATACAGCAGGATCAAACCGATTACTCTTCTCATGTCCGTCTGAAAAAGATCTTGCGAGATGGGCTATCGGACTCCGATTAGCAGCCTGGGAGAGATCAAGATTGGAAGAGATTTATACGGGTCATTTGATCCAATCAGGAGGTAGAGAACCTAAGTCTGAATTGGTTAAAGGTCGTATGGAAGGTTGGGTTAGAGTAAGAGTGATGGGAGGTACCGAATGGAAGAGACTTTACGTTGTCCTCAGTCTACCTGGATCTGACGAAGTCTCTAAAGATGACGAAAAGAAAGGTCGTAGAAGAAGTTTCTTTGGTATAGGTGAAAAAGAAAAAGAACAACATGTTCAAGAACCAAACACAGGTGTAGCTATGGCAACATTCTACAACGAACCCAGAACAGTGAAGAACAAAACTTTCGTCACACCTGTACTGACCGTAACAAACGTCTCGCAAGCGTAAGTTTTCCCCGTTGACCGGGTTATCTGACCTGACGATACAGTGACTGACGATACTGTACCAATAATAGCTACGCTGTCTTCCCAGAACGACTCGAAGTAATGTCCCAGTCTAACCTGCTCAAAGTAGTTGGGCGAGTATCAGGAGAGATGGTCACTATTGAGGGAAGACTCCGTGATTCAGGTTGGGCTTTGATGATGCCTGAAGCTCCAGGTGAAGGATCAGGGACTGAGAAATCTCATCCGGCGGCGAACATGACACCTCTGATTAACATGATGAGATGGGTCACTGGTGAGTCTACATTCTCATTGACTCCAGGCGAAAAACAAACGCTCACCACTATTTACAAATCAGGTTTTCACGACGTTTTCGGATTGTATGGTAGACCGGAGAAATATAATTGGGATCCACGAAATCCGAAAAGTCTGTTCTTTGCTTATCCTCAAGGCGAAGACAAGACGGTAAGTGTTATTGCTTCAAGCAGTCGAACGATACTGACCATTTTTGCTAAATTAGCACCTATTCTTATCCATCGATGAGGCATTGTTGTCTGATTTCCGCGTTCCCCAACTCCCGTCCGTTCGAGCCAATTTTGCAGGTCTTGCACAACGCCGAATGGATGGGCAGCTGCGGTTGACCAATGGCCCTATCGAGGAAGGAGGGGAAGATGACGATGAAGATGGTACTACACCCCGACCAGACGGTGATTATCGATTACCCCCACTAGCGTTTGGCGACAGTGCGCCGCAAAGTTCGGATCAACATGTACCTCGATCACTCACTCCTATAACAGAGCGAACAACTCGCGAAAATTCTATGCGTACCACTAAAAGTCAATTCACCGCTGCTGGTATTGGAGCACCATCCGCTTCCAGTGTAGGAGATCATCGAAAAGTCAGTGGAAGCAGCTCTAAGCAAGGTTCTCAAGGATCAACCAAACAAACCGCTTCTCTCATAGGAAGTGATTTGGCACCTATAGTAGACGCTCCTGCCGAAGGCTATGGTCAAATGACTGAAGAACCGGAGAAGACTGAAGTTCTAGGGGACTCAGTAACGGGTACCACTCCAGTGACTGCTAATACAGAAACAGCTTCGACAGTATGGTCACAAGATACAGGAGCTACTCCTACACGTCGAAGTACGGCCGAGCTTCCATCTGCAACTTTCCATCAAATGGCTCAACCTCAGTCTCTTAGTACGAACACTTCCACGCCTTCTCAACCTTCTGATGAAACAGAAAGAGATATCCGTCCTTTACCTAAACCAACTTCACCTCCACCCGCTCTAGCTCAACCTATCGGAGGTGAAACGCATGTCCTTTCTCCTACACCTCGACGAGTATCCACAGGAGATAAAATGGATGTCAACGGTGGTGGATTACATGAAGAACCAGCTGCTCTTTACCTCATGAACATGGTGGAAGACCAACCTTCAAAACAACAGACTCAGTCCAAGTCCATACCAGGTATCGCCAAATCTCACTCCCCAGAAAGGGTGCGACCGACCATCAACACTGATCTTGATCCTACAACGAAACAACCACGACCCGAAGTAGGACGAAAACCTTCTGGAGCTCGAGCTGTACCCCCAAGAAGGAATAGTAGCTCTAAAATACTCGAGCCTGTGCACGACGATGATCCTGTTGCTGTCGTAGGGGGACAACAACAACGTACAGCAGATCAAGAAGGACACGGCAGATTCCCTACTTCTTCCACTCAAGCTGATCTAGGAGAAGATGTATCAGCATTCATGAATTACGCTGAGGCTCCCTCTCCCGTCAAGACAAAAGCACCGACAATCCCAAATGCACCAGCTCAACCTAAAGACGAATTCAGATCATCTTTCGCTCCTTCCAGAGCTGCGGCTGACAGAAGAGCGAAAGCTGAGCAAGCCGTCGTGGATCAACAGAATGCAAGAAGCCTGCCGGGTGGTGGTAGACGTAGAGCTGCTGTTGAATCCCAATCAAGCGAAAGTGAATCTGAAGAGGAGGAAGAAGAATACTCCCCTGTACAGGAATTATCACATGCTCACGGACTTCCTAAGCCACCTGTATCGCCTTCAACTCAAAGGACAAGACAATCTGATCCGCCTGTACAACGATCCACTTCGAGAGCTTTACCACCTGTTCCTAGACCTGCAGAAGTCAGGGAACCGAATGGATATCAAGAGTCAGCACCTCGAGATAATAGGGAAAGGGAGAGTTACTTTCCCTCACAGTCTCAAGGCTTTGATCAACCTAGACCGGTAACAAGATCACCTGGTGGTCAAGGCTCAGTGTACAGTAGTATACCTGCACCGATCCCTTCCGGTATCGGGAATGATAGGAATAGAAACATCAGTCAACCACCTCCTCCTGCAATTAGACAAACGGTTTGGAATGCTAACTTCTCTGCTGAACATGGTATGCCTCAAGACAACAATAAATCAGGAAAATTCGTTGAATTAGAAGAACCTTCTGTGCAGTTAACGAAAGCTTTCGCACCTCATGGCTTATTGCAAGCCGGAATGCAAGATAAAGAAGATAGAAGCGCTAAGAAGCAAGAAGAAACAGCGAGAGAGACTGGAAGTTCACTGATCAACGTTCCTTCCAAACCACCTCCGCCACAAATGGGTCTTCTAGGTGCAGTGGCTGCTCACGAGAAAGAAAGGAAAAACGCTGGTGGTATTGGCGCTACTTTGACTGATAGAGAAAGAGAAAAGAGATTGGCTGTAAGTGATATCATTAATAGCAACTCCTTTGCAATTGGTACTCGTGCTTATACTCGTTACCATTACAGGAGGATCGACAGCGTGAAATCGATAAACTGCAGAGACAGCAAATGGAACACATGCGTCAATTCCAGGGCGGTGACATGTACGGACAACAGCAACAGCAATATCCGTATGGAATGCCTTCGCCAATGGGCATGGGTATGATGGGAATGCCACCAATGGGATATCCGGTGAGTGATATAGTGAACAGGACCTCACCGAAGTATGCTAACTGAGATTGCTGAATACAGTCATATCAAGGAGGATTCAATCCCTATGCCCAACAACAAGCTATGATGGCTGCTCAAATGGCGTATCAACAAGCTATGATGTCAATGTCAGCTGCTGGCTCCCAGGCAGGTGATCATCAGGATTATTCACAGCATCAACCACCTTCTATGTCCGGTACACCTGGACCACCTGGACCCATGCATGATCACCGAACTTCTTCACCGGCAGGAAGTAACCGAAGTCAAAATTATTCTCCGCCACCAATCCCACAATTCTACCCTGGTCAAGGTAGTTTCTATGGATCACCAATGATGGGCGCTGGTTCGCCTATGATGCCTCCTTGGATGATGCAACAACCTCAGATGTGGGGAGGATCACCTTCCCCGGCCCCGGGCCCAAGTGGAGGTGGGGGATTGGGTCCAATGGGTCAAAACAGCTGGTTGTCACCAGCTCAATCGGGTCAAGCTTATAACCAAGGTGGAAGTGATGGCGATAGGAGATCAAGACATTCAAGTAATGCTGGCGATGAAGGGAGATATAGTAACGCTTCGTAATTAAGCAGAGAGACGGTCGGCTGAAGGGTGCATGCGGAATGTAGGATGTGTTGGATCGATATGGACATTGGTATATACAGTATATGAATGCTACTTATAGTATCTATTGTATAACATGTGTTTTGGCAGTGGCAGCTGACACCTCAGCTGGCACCTCGAGTCGAAGCATGACGGGACAGTCAGAAAATAACAGTAAAAACATCCTGCTTCAGAATTTCAGAGGCCGAGATGTGAATTTGAGGTGGCGCAATCAGGGTATGACTGATCCCCCGGCCACGAAGTGGGATTTTGTTCTGTCAGCGACAAAAAATCGAAAGATTGGCTTCTACCAAGGACATCTTCGGCAGTCAAGAGTTCTCTAATTAATTCTTGCTGAGAACGTGATTGAGCTTCAAGATTTCTACATGTCGCTTCTGACGCAGCCAAAGCCTCTTCCAAATCTTCGATTTTCTAAGCTTATTTTCTGATTCGATAGTTACCGCTTTGGCTGACTGAAATTTGGCTCTAAATCTTCGGCTAGCCAATCGATCTATTGTAGATAGATTGGTAAAGATTTAGTAAAACCCTTTTTTGTGAACAGTGAAAATAAAATGAAACTTGTGGTATGTCCTGTACTTACTTCCCAGAGTTTCAACGTCTTTATTCTGTTGGGATGTACGTGACCGCTTGGGGATACCAAGTAGGTCCTTATAACGTTGCCCATCTTGGTTGGTATTTACATGGGAAGCGGACCTTTCATTGATTGATCTTGTGGCGGAGGGCTTTTCTATCCTACTTGTTGGAGCTGTCCCACAACTGGAAGAACGGGAGATCTCCGGTGGGTCTGATCTGAGCGTTGTGGTCGGCGATACGGCGAAAGTGTCGCTCAATGTGTTGGCTGTTGATAGCGTTGTAGTGCTGCTTGGCCCATCTGTATCGTGTGCGGAAGTCGGTGAAAACGGGGAAGATCCAGTCGAAGGAGAAACTGAGCTATCATCCATATATCCTGGTGAGTGTTGTTTGATGAATGTCTCGGCCCCATTATCCTTAACCGCTGGATCCAGGTCATCCCACGGTAAATCTTTGCCAGGAGATGGTATGGAGTACCGGGACATGCTGATCCAAGTGAAAGTGAGAGGTTTGGAAATATAAATGCAGGATCGAGAATACTGAAAAATAATCATTCTCAGCAGATCTAAACAGGATTGATGACTTTCCGATTTACACTTTGCCATATACTGGACTCAAAGGGTTGGCAGGATGGTAAAATCAAAGGAAGTAGGGATGACACGATGAACGCATGCTTGACATTGTATCGTGATGCAGTTTCAAAACAAAGGGTCTACGATATGAGTGAATTGGTATTAGGCAAAGAAGCGACGTTGATGATGGTTGGCTCATCTTGGTAGTCAAGATGTACGATAGTGTACCTGAAGGCTCATCACTGAGGCTCACTCAATGTACATAGTCAGTCTGGACGACTGTCATATAAATTGCATGAGTCTGTGGGAAGGTCATGTACAATAGGAAATCTCTCTCTATACCTACTATTTCACCAAAGTGATTCAACTGTTGGCGACCGTGAGAACTACTTCTGTGTGCAGTTTCTCCTCGAGATCCTTGAGCAAAGATAGATTAGAAGAAAGCTGAGCACGCTCGCAATTTACAGCCCTGTACTCTTGCCATAGATCGTCTTGACATTTCGCTTTCCTCTTTCGAGCATTCCTCGCCGTTTGGGCGTTTAGAGTAAAATTACGTCAATACTCACCCATGGCGAAGTAGTTGAGGAAAGCATAGTAGTCAGGAAGAGTAGCTTACTATAAGCTGCTCTGTTCTCCGCTGAATACGCAATCGGCTCAGGTTCGGTGGACGGCATCCCCTCCATAGATGATTTTCTGTTCGGCCCGCCAATTCTGAGAGCGCTAGGAATAGTAGCATCTGCGTCTTCAAGTGAAAAGTTTGGCTGAGTGATACAGAGGTAAGGAGATTCTAGTAAGCTGATAGCTTCCGTGCGTTTTTAAGCTCGCATGCTTACCAGATATGGTGTCCTGTATTGCAAAGATTGCCCAACCGTCAGCTTGGAGCGCAACCCCTGAATGGATTTTTCAACCTCGTCCAATTGAGCTCGCAACGTTTGGCAAGTTTCAATCGATGTGCTGGTTTCTTCCTTAAGGTATCTTTCCCACTCAAGTATTCTGCCTCTAGCCTTCTCTGAGTTGATGCGGTCTACGATATTGTAATGGTCAGGTCATGCTGTGAAACATCGATGCTTCTCTAGATAGATCGTGCTTGTATTCAAGGAATGCTTACCGCGGTTGCGTTTCGCCTCACTTTGCTCCTCTGTCAGCTCCCTGCTCTTCCTCAATTTCTTGCTCTGGTGATCTCTCACAGCGTCATCTACGGGAGCTTGAAGCTCTGATGCTCTTGACCTCAGAATCTCATTCCTCACGTGCTCCGGCATATCTGCCGTGCTCTTAATCGATCTGAACGGTGGATTGTTCAACGATGGGGCGCTTTGATTGAAGCGAGTTACGGGGACATCACCATCAGTGTCAGTGTTAGTAACGCTGCTTGAAGTGACTGTTCTATTCACTGGGTTCCCGAATGAAGAGTATGGCGCAGAGTGGCTGTGAACATTCGGTTTCTCAGTTTCTCCTTGGTCCACACTGGTAGTAACAGAAGGGGTCGGTAAGATGAGAGTGGAATCATGTTCGCTTTGTCGACGATAGCTGGGATCATTGTCGGCCATATTGAATTTATCGCACTCTACTGTATATATTGAACTTCTCGTTCCTTCGATTTATTGGTGAAATACAAACGAGTCGATTAGCGAAACCGCTCATTTATATGTGGAAATCGGATGGGTTACATTGGTCCGATTTCTGATTCGAAGACCTGTACCGTGGAAAGGTTCTCGCTCCTCTCCTTGGTACGAATGCGTGATCGAACTTCCTTTCAAGCTATCGTGGCTGTGTACAGTATGTCAGTACTATAGCGAGGTGTCTGGTCTTCGAGGGGCCATAGCCATGAGGTATATGATACTGTTCGCTTACAAACCTCTGTATGCACTGTAGCGATGCTTCACCTATGATATCAGGTCACACTGTGAATACAGGCTGGATTTGGCTAAAGTGGCAGCTCCGAATGCGGTTAAGCCAAAGCCCTACTCTTTTTTTCACATCGTGTCGCACCGCTCTCTGGACGTCATACAAACTTGCGGTAGAGGAGACGAGTGGTTATAATCTAGTATAATTAATCAACTGTGTGCTCTGAACGCAATACCAAGCGACTTCAAAGAAATGTATGAGGAACACGTAGTTGGTGTCACAAGATATACCTGTTTTCTGGGATATCTACATCGAAACGATATGTCCACATATGTACATTGAGCAATTAGGGGCAGATTGATGACTGACGCTCGATCATTGATCTTTACAGGATTCATTGGACTCCGTCAATACATAGGGGACGTGTTCACAGCGGCACTCAGATTTTTTTCCAATTCAGCTAGGGAGGCTAGGTAGGTAGACATTTGCTCGTGCCTGCTACGTAACGTTGAAAGATCCCTTGTCATTTGCTCAAGTCGGGCTTTCTGTCTGTCCTTTGAAATCTTGGCACTTTTTTGATCTATGCAGTTTCACATCAGTACGTCATCAGGGCGAGGCTAATCTACTTTATGACCGACTCACTGCATGCTTTTCTACTTTCAGCCGCTGTCGTCTCCGAGTCGATGGTCCTCCTCGAATCTTGATACTCCAATTGATCAACCTGTGTCGGCGAGGCTTCTGTGCTTATCAGTTCAGTACAATTTGACGCCTGTGTTTCAGTGTGGTCTTGCCAGTACGTGTACTGTAAGGAGTGGGGCTTTAGCAAGCTTGTTCTTAGTGATCTCGAACATGCTCACCTGATCTGGCAATGGAAATTGTGACTGTATGTCAAAAGGTAATCTAGAGCGCACAGTCGCCACCGAAAATTCAGCTTGTGCGACATTGCTTTCAAGGCTAACACATTTTTCCTTCATTTGTCTAATTGCTTCAATAAGCTCGATCTGTCTATTCTTTGCCTTCTTCCTATGATCGGCTGCTCTACAACGATCTATTGCAAGTCAATGAGTAAGAACAGCTTTTATTCACTGAAGATAGCAAGTGCGACGGTGACGCGATACTGAAACAAACACTCACTTAGTATACGCTTTTCCTCTGTCATTGTCGTTTTCGGCTTCCTGGGCGTTTGGGACCAAGTAGAGCTCAGTGGCGTCAACTCAGACTGAGCACTGCCCTCTGCCGTCTGGAATTCTGCAGCTGGAAAATCATTATTAGGACTTTTTGTAGCTGGAAGGATAACCGGCCGCTGTCCAAACTCGATAAATGCAAGGTCAGGGGAATCAGTCGAAACTCTGAAATCCTCAGTTGGAACGTTTGTCCTCTGCCTCGAGAAATTCCAGTGTCCAGCCCCAAGGATCATGTTATCAGTAGACACATTAGCTTCGTCTCCCTCCGCAACCTGATTATGAACTGGATGAGTCGGGAAGAGGCCTTCGGGGTTCTCACTGAAAGAGAGTTCGGTCGCAGGATATTGGCCGAATGTATAATCGGGGTCTTGACCTATTCTTGTTTCGTAGGGAGTCTCTTTCCAATAACTCTCAGCAGAAGGGGGGGCGAGAGAAGTGGAGTTCCAAGTATTATCGGGGTCTTGAAAGAAATAGGCTGAGTCTTCTTCGCCCATACCGTCTGAAGTATTTGGCAGATCCATCAGAACGTAAAATTGCTCTTACAAGTCGATTTCACGATGCATGACATTAGCGCAGGAGCCAGATTATATAGGTCAGATATGGCCCCCAAAAGCTGGTCTTTTATCGAAGGCGTTTACTTCCTTCCTTAGTCCGAAGCATTTATACATAGTATGGTCAAGTTCAACTACGTATGAAATCCTTTCAAGAAGTTCTTTCCTTTCTTACTGCGACTTGTTGGAAAAGAGTCGAAAGGGAACGCTGTGTCTGGAATGGTAGTGTCGACTGTGAGGAAGAACTAATTTACAAAGCGATTTTCTGCTGACAGTGTTACACATGCGAAGCCCAATCCGTGCAAGCCGGCCGAAAAGTGCACAAGTGGTTCATGGACCTTGGTTGCAATGGTTAATTACTCAAAACAAAGTTCAAGAAGCAGAAGAGGTTCATGAGCACCAGGAGGTGTGGTTACGTCTGAGTGTCGCAGTCCGGCGCTTACAGCATTTTAAGATGACCGGTCGTCAAGATTCAGTGATCCCCAATTTCCGGTTACAAAATGGGGCATCAGACCAAAACGAGTCAGGTCCGTTCGTTCTGTATACACCAACAAGTCCATCATGCATAAAGATATTTTGTGCTTACCCAGACAGTGCTTCTACTTCACACCATAACCACACCCCAGGCAGATGACTACCACTCAGGCCCAGACCCAGGCATGGTCTTGTTCGTTATTTTGATGGGACACTCCAGTCAAGCCCTTCTTATACAACACGAAAAGCCAATCCAATGGCAGGTCAGTATCGATTTTCGCAGAGTTGTTAGACTCCGTCAATAGTGGACGAATTCTCTGACAAGGTCAATCTCTCCTGTAATTTATTCAAGGAGGCTAGGTGGGCAGACATTCTCTTGTGCTGGCTATCCAATGTCGCGAGATCCATTGTTATTTGCTCGCGACGGGCTTTCTGTCTCTCTCGCGACTCCCGAGCACGTCTTGCATCTGCGCCAGTCCGGATCAGCGCTGAATCCAGCGAGTAATGGTGGACCACTTACTATTTGCTCTTCTTTTCTGCTTGCGCTGCTGGTCGGGATCCTCAATTAATCTCCAATCTGGAAACTCCATGGGGACTCGCTTTTTGCGCTCGGGCTTTGTACTTGCAGGTTCAGTATTAAACGAGTTATTTTTATCTCGCGATTTGGTCTCGTCTGCCCAGTCGCTATACTAAGAGAGAGCGACGATTCAGCAAAAGCATCTTTGTGAGCATTCTGGCAGCTGCTTACCTCGTATGGCAGCTGATACTGTGGTTGTACGGCTAGAGGTAGTCTACTGCACATTTCCTTAACTGAAATGCTAAGTTTTGTTATATCAGTCTGAAGATATCCACATTCCTGTCTCAATTGGCTGATCCTCTGACTATCTTCAAGCTCTTCACACTTTACGCTCTCTCTCTTTTGGAACGAGTGCGCGCGATCTGAATTGGACCGACAATCAGTATAATCCAGCTTCGCCCAATGACAGTAGCGATCCCACTACCAAATGCCCGACTCACCTCGCTTCTGTTGGTCTGTCGATTTCTTCCTCGCTGTGTTTTCCGACCGGGAATGCTCACCTTCTTTGCCGACGGGCCAATAGTACTTAAGCGGTGATAGCCCTGATGGGAAGCTGCCATCTACCGACTGATCACTAGCCGTAGGGCCTTCACCGTTGGAGGTTCTCGGTTCTGTGATTATCTCCGAGTCCGCTCCAGCGGCAGTCAATACGTTGTTAGGGTGATCAGGCGGGACATTGGAATTATCGGTGGAAGACTTCGTTACCTTTGTTGAGCCATTCCAATCATCCACCAAAGCAAGCGCACTCGGAGGAGGTGCGACATCGAATCGCCCAACTAATGTCCTTGGAGTATTAGGAGTAAAAAGTTCAGCGAGATCTTCACTGGGCGAACGCAATGGCCCTAAGTATTGGTAGATTGATCCACCGGATTCTGGACTTGTGATAGGGTCTAATGGCGAGTCATCCGACATACTTTCGAAATAAGGGGATGGTAGTACAGTAGAACTCGGATCACCTCCGTCGGTTTCGAATTGGCAGGTTGCGTTTCCTTTGCTCATCGTTTGCTGGCGTTCTTGATTGTATCTGGTGAGTCAGTCGAAGCGCAATAGTACTCAGATATTACGCTTTTTTGCAACGTTTCAAGCGGATGGGCAAGGTATATATAGATATGTATCTGAGTCACATCCACGAAGGCCATTTTGTTATTCGCGGAGTCTGGTCTTTCCTTAGATCGAACCTCTTGTAAAATAGCAAATCCTTTCAAGCCCCTCTTTCCTTTTTCCAACGCGACTTAGGTGGAGCTCAAGAAAGGTGGGTTGTGTCTCGATTCACTATGTGAAGAATGAGATAGACCTCATAGGCATACTGGGCTTTGGTGCATTTCTTCCTGTCGATTTCAAACGAGGTTTCCGCATGATTATGTAACTATTTAACTATTCATCTTCTCGTGGAAAGCTCGGGTATGGATTTCCCAAACCAAAAATACCCGGTTCCTACGCCGGTTTCATTGCGGATGATACAACACGGTAAAGCTAGATGATATCTAATTTAGGTCCCAAAGTGGAGCATGTGACCAACAAAACGCAGCCGGTTTACATATAAGATTGCATCGTACAGGAGAGCATTTCTTAAGGATTTTGCTCTTGCGATTGCAGCCATCTGGTCTCACCAACAAAATACGGCCTCAATGTCTACCACACATCTCCAGCAAACTCGAACGCAGTCTTCGTCAAATGTCGCTGGAACACTCAGATTGAACCCTTCTCACACATTACAAAACACCAATTGGAAGGAAGACCTACACCAGCAAGGCAAGTAAATAAGTGTATATAGTCTATCTAGAGATCTCGTACTTATGCGATCACTTCAGGATGGGTGGTGATCAAGGGAGTCATTCCTCGGGAGAAAGCCTTATCTTACGCGGATGAAGCATATCAATACCTTGAATCATTTGGTTTAGGTTTTGATGCGAAAGATAGAACGACTTGGATTCCCGAAAACATGCCATTCTTCTTCAAGGGGGGCCTGTTTCATCGTTATGGAGCTTCCCACGAGCAGTTCGTTTGGGATATCAAGTGGGTCCTCTTTCCGATGATTCTAAACAAACGTAGTGAATGTAGTAACGGAATATTAGGCAAGAACCGGAACTGGTCAAACAATTTGCAGAATTATGGGGTACGGAGGAATTGGTTTGTTCTTTCGGTGAGCTCAAGCGAAGTTTTGATTGCCGGTGTGAAGTATAGAATACTGATGAAGAGCAGATGGTTTGAACATATCCCTTCCAATTCACGGTAGAACACCCGATGATGACGCATATGTACCATGGCCTCATGTCGATCAATCGCCTCTTGTCACGGATTTTCATTGCGTCCAAGGGGCCATGAATCTATTACCAAACGGACCGAAAGACGGAGGTCTCATGGTGAGCTTATACTAAAATTTGTGAGGAACAACTTGTAATGCTGCAATGTCTTTATAGGTATTGAAAGGATCGAAAGAGCTATACTCCCAAGCGTGGAAAGCTTTTGATAAAGATAAGCCCGAAGGGGGTTGGAACGAGAGACATTTACATGATTTCACTCCCGAGCAAATTCAATGGTTCCTTGATAACGGTGCTGAATGGCACAAAATATGTGCTGATCCAGGAGATCTCTTCCTGTGGGATAGTGTAAGCCTCGTCTGTGGAAGTACGGTAATGTTTCGCTTTGCTGACTTCATTCAAACCAGCGTACGGTCCATTATGGAGCCACTCCGGAAAGCAACAATCCTCGTATCGCGACTTGTACGTCCAATTCATTATGGTCATGATAATACAGCATAAATTAATGATTTGTTGGTGGATAGATGTTTGTTATAAACCTGCTTTTTTGTTAACACCTGAGATCAAACAACAGCGAAAAGAAGCATGGGACAAGAAATATATAACGAGCCATGATCCTATAACATTCACCATTGAGGATAGAGCTCCGCCCGCGTCGCACATCACCAGAGATCATTGGAAGATATCAACTCTTCAAGAACCAGTACTGACAGTACTTGGTCGGAAGCTTGTCGGGGTAGAAGACTGGTAGACAAGATTGATGATAGAACTCGATTATCGGAATTGCCAAATACTTAAACAAGAACGCTCAGATGCGAATTGTACTTTTTCGAGAAAGATCGGAGCTTCGATGTCTGAGCTATACGTTCGAATTAGTAACAGAGACTGGAAATTATTCCTCGGAGCAAGGCTGAACTGATATGCGGGCTCACACGGAACTTCAACTTAGTCGTCAAGGCGGAAGCACGTATTCATGCAGGTGAGAATTTGAATAGATGAACTGGCTATCGAACACGAGAAACTACGAGGCGCACCACCATAACACATTATCTATCGACATCTCCAATCATCTGGAAGTACGAGACAACCTGTAATACCATTAGTCCTGCAAGCTAGTACGGTCGGGCAATATGCTTCGATCTGCAGTCGCTTTATCAGTCGCCTGAGAACTGCGTTTTTCGATCCGTCTTCGCATATAGGCCTGGCGATCTAACTCTTCAATCTCTCTAGTATTTTTTGCTAATGAATCGTCGGTTGCGACATGTGTGCCACTGCTTCGTCGATGGTGTAGAGAGGGTCTCTCTGCTTGAGGGACATTCAGTTGAGAGGCGATAGTCCCACTTCCTTCCGTGGTGGCGGGGCATGTATCGGGGCTATTCATATATATCACAAAGCGCTTGCCGCTGTTCGTGGTTGCATTATATGGGTCCGTCAATTTTAGAAAACCTGCTCTTGTGGGAAACAGCTCGGAAGGGTACCAAGGCGCTCTGTCCGATGGATTCTGATAGGCAGAGGCACTCAGCGACTACTTCATGCGCGAGAATCAGTGCTGTGACATACCATATGCTTGATCGCCTCGAACGTCAACTCCTCCTCTTTCGAAAGAGCGTCTTCCTGGGAGGAATCATCTTCGGTATGTGGTGTATGGATGGCAGAGACTTGGGAGGTTGACATGATGAAATTGGCTTATTGTCTGAAATATTGTTGGGTTGAAAAAGAAATGGGTAAGAATCTGTTGAGGGATAAACAATGTTTTCTAGGTACCACATGAGCGTATTTATATCGTTCTTCATGGCTAGCCGGATATCCTCTCACAGAAAATCAAGTTGAGTCGAGTCAACGTTCACTGGCGGGGTATAGGGAATAAAAAGTGGACCTCTCAAAGGATGTCAATAGATGAGACACCGTATTCGAGTTCTGCAGTCGAGTCCGCCTAAAAGGAGATTGATTGACGTTGTTTCTCACCAAAATCCTGGCAAGGAATGGATATAAATTCTCGCTGTCGCATATGCAGAGATATATTACGTGTATGGTCTAGGCTTTTTCTCCTTTCAAGTTAGGACATTGCGAAATGCAGGACCGAGCATACTGCAACTTCTTTTAGTCGTCAGAGTAATCGCATCTTGAGAAGCGATGCGAATGAATGTACAACACTGATTTGCAAGATGCGCCATGACGCCCAATGACCAAAGGTCGGACATCATTCAATAATTGATACAATACTGACAACAATAAAGAAGAACCTTCGCCCGGCCTTCCAACCATACCTTGGGACACTATCCGTCCCCGTGTATACACGTATTCGGGAGTCTCTGCCTACACACCGGTCGCACGTTGTTTCTTGATAGCGTCCATTTCCTGTTTTCGTTTTTTAAAGAGATTATGTTGATCTTTGCCATTTCCACCGACTCTATCCCTTTTGTTTTGTCTTTCATCTCTTGCCAATTCCTTACTGTTTTCCCGAAATCGATATATTAGCAAAGTCCAGCACCGGAGGGAGGAACAGCTGTGACTTACTTTATCGACTTATTTTGTTCTCTATATGACAGGTTTTGACCACCTGAAAGGTGCTCCAAAGGAGCTGTGAATCTTTGTACAGCAGGCATAGACCCAGCTGTCGATAAAGTCGGTTGAGTTCCAGCAGGCCTTTTCATAAGTTTCCCGTTATTTAACCTCATATAATGATCGGCTGTTTCTGCTTTATCATCGCTGGTATTTAACACATCCTCAAGTAGGGAGATCTGCTCGGAGATTGTCTTGAAAACGAGATTTGGCATAGATTCGAGTCCATGTAATTCAGTAATGACTTTGAATGCGTAACCCTGATTGCGCCGTGTAAGCAGACTGCTGCCCTGAGAACGGTGATAACAAGCTCACCTGATCAATCAAAAAACCTTGACGTTTAGATGAATAATACATTTCCTGGGTGTCCTTGGAGACAAGTGAGTAGAAGAAGGCATTGAACCCTTCGTCGTTTCTTCGTTTCGCCCGGAGGATTCGACCTAATAACATGATCAGCCACTGTCAATGAAATGAGAGTTACGGAGCTCACCCAGACGCTGTGCTTCTTGTCTACGGGATCCGAAATGTGATGAAATTTGAATCAAACAAGTGGCTTCAGGCAAATCGATCGATGTGTCTCCAACCTGATGATGCCATGTCGTAAGCTGCGTTCAATTCGATCGAATAAAAATCGCCACCTTACCTTAGACAAGAAGATTGTATTCAGTTGAGGGTCATGTTGGAATCTCGACAAAATCCTCAATCTCTCTCCTTCGGGGGTACCACCATGAATGAATGATTTACCCAGCTTCTTTGCATATGCCTGTACGACAGTCAGCCGATCCTCTGAGTGGTCCTGGAGAATCAGCTTACCTCAAGTGCATAGACATTATCCGAGAACACGATGACTTTATCTCCTCTACTTTCATGGTAGTTAATCAAGAACTGAGCTGCCTGTACCTTGTTAGGGTTCATAGCGTGGAGTAGGATTCGTTTTCGAGACGACTTCCGTAGATATTCTCGATAAAACTGGGGTGTCATAGGACACCATACTTCAGCACACTATAGTCAGGTTAGCTGGTGTCTAGTGTCTTTGGGCACGTCAAAAAACAGGTATACTCACTTGAACCGTGGCGATATGACCGTTTTTAGCTAAATCCATCCAATTCGCCTCATATAGCTTTGGTCCGATCAAATACCCTAAATCTCCAATCCTGTCATCCTCTCGAACAAGCGTCGCTGCGCAATACCATCAGCTACGCCCACTCGATGTATGTTGACTCCCAACTTACCCGTCAAGCCCAGCTTGGCATGCACTTTGAAGTTGTTGATACACTTTCGAAACATATCTGCGGGAGCAACATGCACTTCATCAAGAAGCAAGAAACCCCATTCTCGTGACCGTAAGAATTGCATCATCTTCTCGGCGTCGTGAGCTCTTTTACCAGTTTTCGCAATCATCGAATATGTTGAGATAACGATACCAGCTGGAGTAGTGAACTGTGTAATGGTAACGTTACATGATTTGGATACTGGGAGGGCAGGCAATTGACTTACCATCTCTTTCTCACCCTGAGTGAACGCACATATCTGCCTCTCTGAGATATTGGAGAAATGCAAGAATTGTTGCTTCCATTGTGCAACGGACACTCTGTTGTATCCAGCCATGTAGTTAGCTAGGTGAGTGGTCTCACTTATTACAGTCTTTCAACGCAACTTACGCGGAAGTACACAATACTAGAGCACTCTTCTTGATAGTACAAGCGGCGGTAATTCCTACTAACGTTTTACCCGCACCACAAGGCAATACGATCACTCCCGATCTAGCACGACCATTACCAAACATCTTCGCCAGGGACATCTCCTGATACGGTCGAATGACTGTCATGGGTTTCAACTGAATATCGAGATTAGGATTTTGGACATCATTTCGGAAATCATATTCCTCCAGTGCGGGTAGATCTATATCTTTACATCGTCTTCTTACGTCCTACGGTAAGATGGATCAGAGGGACTCATACGCGTTTCTGACACGTTACTCACTTCCATGCGTTCTCCAGCAACTTCGAATGAGTGTACCGCATCATCCTCGTCGTCCATCTCGTCAGCTAGAGTGGCAAGACATTAGCATCAACACGATGGGATGTGATTAGGTACACTGACCTTCCCCTATTCCAATGACCGCTCCTATCAAATCGTCATTATCTCTATTCCGCTGACCGATAGCACCCGCTTCGATTTCTCCCCTTTCCGCTCTTCTAGCTTCTTCAGTTCCAGGAATAGCATAATCTCTTCTTGGTCTAGCGGTTTGTTCTGCCCCAAACACAGTCGGCCCAGCCTCGGCTTCTGCTGTCACTCGACAATCCCGAATCACTTCATCCGTCATCAATGTTTGAAGAAATTCCGGTACAGATGTTTCCAGAAAATATCGATTATTCTTCAACACAAGTCTGACTTTTCCAAATGAGGCAGTCCATTCTTCTATACGACCCGTCAATCGTGGTGATAGCGGTGTTTTGGATAATCGGGAGAGAACCTCTATGATTACTTTGGTTTCAAGACCGATGGACATAGCAGAATGAAGTGAAGGTTTAGTAATTCGATATTCGTGAATAAGCGATGGACTATAGCAGACGTCAGCAAATGTGCGATGCTCGCAATGGTTATGTAGCTGACCGTGATACAGGTTCAGCTATGGCCACTAAGAAGTCTTGAGCTTGCTTTGCGAAAGGAGCGAAAGCTTCAACGATACTGCAAAGTAAATAAGTAGATGTTTCAGTCAGAGTGGAGTGTGTGATATTGACGAGTATATGTACATACATGTTCCCCGTGTCATCAACCCATAATGGTCTTAAAGCATGATCCGATTTTAACGATTGATTCGACAAGTCGACACCACGTTTACCAATCATTCCATCGAAATAACCTTCATCATCGTCGTCTCCAACGCCGTAGTCCTCCTCTTCTACCGGCCCATCAGCAGGATGTGCTCCAGCGACGTCTTGAGCACGTCTTATTGCCGCGAGGTTGATCTTGATCTTCGGTCCACCAGCATTGGGTCCTCCAGATACCTTTTTAGATCCACCTGCTGCAGCTCCAACTTTACGTTGACGTCTTCTTGGCACATATTCTTCTTCTCCGGACGATGGGTCGGATTCGAAAAAGTCCAATGAAGACGCGGGAGAAGGTGATCTACTCATCGTGGCGAGCAGAGAGGGTGACAGGACTCTCCTGTTCTACCGGATGAATGTGAACACAAATGAAAGATGATGAAGAGATTGATGGAGAATATGGTGGTTTATCAACTACTAGATCTGTATGTTGTGTGAATTAAAGTGAGTGGCAAAATACTTGAATTTTGATCCCGTCTTGCCAGGCACACACCACGTGGACCCCCGAAGTGTAAATTGAAAATATTGGAATATATTTCATGTCCGTCTGTCTGGAAGACCTCTTCTAACGGATTGAAAACAGATATCGACAACAAAAATTGTTATACAAACATCTAGGCAATATGTCAGCACCTGGACCTGCACCGAAAGCGAACCGACGATCGAGGAAGAGAAGGAGGAGGCAAGCATCTGAGTCTTCGTCTTCTTCGGATGACTCATCAAGTTCAGATGAAGAGGTCGCTCCTCCAAAACCTGTTGTCCAAGCGATGCATGTAGATGGCTCTTCCTCCGCATCATCTTCTTCATCATCATCATCCTCGTCTTCGTCATCATCCTCTTCTTCTTCTTCAGAGTCCGAGTCAGATAGCGAATCCGACTCAGACCATGAAGCCCAAATACCAAAAGCTGGACCTTCGACATTGATAAAACCCCCAAAAGAACGAATCAGATATCCTACGAATTCACCTTCTCCTCCTCCAGTAGATATACCTTCCTTCCTCACTTCCAAGATGAAAGGTAAATCATCGAATGAAGAATATGAAGAGAGAAGAAATAAGTTTAGGACTGTTTATATGGATAAATTAGTTGAGGGTTTCGGAGGTGATTTGGAAAAGATGCGCGAGGTCGGTCTTCTTCTCACTTCTAAACCTGAAGATATAAAGTCAAGGTGAACTGACAGTCATGTAACGGAGTGTAGGCAGATCCTACGATGGGACCGAAAAGATTACAGCTTCTTATCGATTCTTTAGCATCTGGTGAGCTTATATGCGGCCCCCAAGAGGGGTAAACATGAATTAACACATGACGATTCAGGCATCGATATATATAGCGATCCGCAAAACCCAAAGAATGGGAATAACAAGGATTCAGTGGACGAAGTGGGGTTACTGATAGGGAAATGAGAAGTCCTGCGTTGGACAAGGGGACGATTAGGCTTGGTAGGATATAACCACCATATATCCTTGTCATTGTTTCTTTCATCTGTATATGCATGGTATATCTATCTAGTCGCGGACAGTTCAATTGATGCTTTGCAAGTACGTTCTTTGGCGATGCCATTGTGTCTTTCAATGGATCGTTATGATCAGGTTTACTAAAACCTTCACTAGCCACCTGAACAACAATTTATTTTACTTTTAGAATACGCGTCAGTTATTTTGAACTAACTCAGAGAAAAGCAATGTTCTCATTCTTCCGCTTTGTCTAATATTTACTCTACATGCTTTATCATATCAAGTCTCTCTGTTCCTACTAGCTCATCGAGCAAGCGTTCGTTAACGGCCTGCGATCACTGCATGGCCCAGGGTGACTAGTCATGCCTTTGTTACGATCGTCAAATCGTCCGACACCTGTACAATGTTTCTTTTGCCTTTCACCTTCCTTACTCCCTCCACATCCATCAGCTTCATCGCCAATACGAGACATCAAGGGGAAGAGTAGGATAGCAGAGATAGGCACCAAATGGAACTGGCAATGTGATAGGTGTGGATGCTGGAATATCAGAGATGAGGTAAGCTCATTTACCTCTGTTAACCTTCTCACGGATCCGAAGCATTGCTTAGGCTGATCTTGTTGTAGAGAGGAGAAATGATCTCTGATCTACCTGCTATGCATGATACGGCATATAATGATCGGTCGTTCTCGTTAAGAGGTCAGCTACTTGTCCCATACACAAAGGTAGATCGCTGACATCTGCGTACGAACAGCTAAACCATCTTCATCACATTTACCGTCATCTTCCTCAACGTCACCATTCTGTCATAGCTGCTTGGCAAACCAGACTTTGATCATGAACATGTTGGCTAATTATCTTCCGGATGACGAGGTATGTTCTCCGTTTGTCTTTAGCTTGTTCGATGCACCCTTTGGCTTTGCTTCGACCATGCGTGACATGATCAGCTAACGCGGAGTGGATCTGGTGTACTGTAGGACCATTCATATCCAATGCTATACGCCGAACTACCTAATTACTTGACTAAACTCCATTCTCGTTACCCTCCAGTATGCAGGAGTTGTCAACCTGCCGTTGACGAGATTCTCAAGAAAAGTGATCATAGGGCTCAAGTAGAAGCTTGGGGTTCTGCCCTAAACAGAGGTTTCCGAACATCTGATACCCATGCCGACTCGAGCAAAAGGGATATGAATACTGTGGGAAAGGGTGACATCATTACTTGGAGTCTGAGAGGAGCTTTATGGTGGACTGGATTAGGATTAAACTGGGGTCATGGGTTATTGGGTAAGATCAACATATCTGGGCGTCCAAGTCATAGCTGACAATCTTAATCAGCGACAATGAAGCCTGCTCGTTTGGAAAGGATGTTCCACTCAGATATACCTCTACTCCCGTCTACATCGATATTATTGCTTGGCTTCAACATTTCATCCATATTGTGGATAGCGTGGGATCCATATTGGTTGAAACGAGCCAGAGGTAGAAGTAAAGTCAAGGTTGAAGGAAGAGACATTTGGGTTGTAAGTTGTCTTTAATCTCAATACTTTCTTTGATGAACAGATGTGCTGACGCAGTCAATATCCATCATAGAGGAATATGGTCCTGATCATGATACTGAGAATTGCGCAGAACTCATTGATCTGTTACGATTCATTTGGAAAACTGAGCCGAAGCTGGATCATCACGATGATACAGATGGGGTTCGCTTTGGAAGTGACTGTCAGTTGAGAGACTACCCTAATGGGCTCAGCTGATCATCTGCATTCCAGCTTCTCCTCCACTCATTAATGAGTATACGAATATCGCAACCTGTCCCCATATCACTAGTACGACCCGTATCCATCTCTTCTTCCCCAGCCCCTCATCATCCCACATATGTGATACCACCTCATCCTTCTTCACCGGCTGCTTTCTCTTCCTCATCACTATCTCATCCATCCTGTCAAGCCACGCGTCCTATGCAGGTCAATCCAATCTTCGGTCAAGCTTCACTACATCAACCCTTACCCATATCTTCAATTGACGGGGAGCCGATGGACTGGGAACCATCCCTATCTACTCGACAACCCTTACTATCTCCCGAATACGAAGATGATTATTTCTTTCGAGAAAACGGTAAAGAGAACTGGGATAAATTCGGCATGGGTAAACAGAGAATGTTTCATAATCAGGATGAAACTGGATTGGAGAATCTACTGGCGGGTTGGGATATTGGTGAAAACAAGAACATCAATAGTCAATCTAATCAATCAAGAAATGTCACTGTCAAACACCAGACCGATTCACAAGGGATGAGGATACTTATAAGGAGACTTGGAATTGGATTCGTAATCATCAGAGTTTTGGGCTTGGCGTTCACTTTGGTAACTTTGAAACCGAATTATGATTTACCTTCAGCTTCACCTTTGACTGGAAGTGGTAAGTATGTGAAAGTCATCAGTCAGTATATATCAATTCTGGAGATTGTGCTTTCTGTCGTTCGACTACCAACGATAATCAATCTAAATGGCGGCATCTTAAGTGCCCTTATTCTCCAATCTGCATGGTCGGCGATAGATATCGTGGCGAGATCGGCGATGGTATTTCCGTCTAGCAAAGGCTCGAACGTATCTTTGACGAAATCGTTCCTGCACGATACGGACAGCTTAGAATGGTTACTTTGGGGAACAATGGATGCTATAGGTGTAGCTGTACAATCGTGATACTCAGTGGATTAGCACAGTACTGTAGTATATGTATTTTGTTTATTTCATAGCGTATACTAATCTTTTCACTGAATATTGAATCGCAGTGGACGACGTTGCGTATCATTGTCAGAATCACTGCCCAAGCACAGATGTAGGGAATCTATCTTGGAACGGAGTGCTTCGGTGGACGATTTGTCCTCGACTATTCTTGACACACATAATGACATCCTTTCTACTAACTTCTTTTCTAGTGCTTTTCGAAAACCTTGTCATGTTGTTAAAAGGAGACCAAACCCTGCTAAACGCGTACCATCATCCATTAATCCTTTCTTCATGGACTTCTTTTGGGTTTTGTTATTTCATGAAAAGATCGTTTGTTCGAGTCGACTTGAGACGAGGACTCGATGGAAGAAAGGTTGAAATTTCTATTTGGTGAGCTAGGGCAACAAGAAGCGAACAATCTTGTATATATAAACCCCTCTTCAGGCCATTGATCTCGTACAACTTGTTAAGAATACAACTAAAATTCAAAAGAGCATAAGTGGGAAAAAAAGCTCATATTGTTAAAATCACTCAAACATTGAAATAAATCGTATATACTTATCACTTACTAACAAATCGTGATGTCAAGTCCCACTTTAAGTGAGATGGAATTCCCTTCGTCCCCTCCTCCCCCTCCTCCTCCGCCACCTCCATCAGTCCCTGCTGGGCGAGAAGATACATACAAGTCAATTACACCATCAGAACATAACAAATCAATCACCAAACCCACCCCTTCAATCTCCGAGCAAATCCTGAAGAAGGATAAGAAGAAATCAATCTCAAGTAAGAAAGCTCAAATTGCTAAACAAAACGATTTCAAGCCTAGCTTAACGAGATATCTACCTCCTTGTACTGAAGAAGCTTTCATTGGACCTCTCCTCTCTACTACTGAGGTGAGTTGCATGATCCCACGAATGAATGCCCCCACGGCCAGGAACAATGAGCTGATCATCCTTTCGTGTATGATTATAGGATACGATCAGATTGATCCAATCTCAATGTCCAAGTCTTGCTGGTCTACCGTCAAGAGCAATTTCTTTGAGACTTCGATTCGATGGAAATACTACTTTGGCATGTAACAACGTGTTCTTCAGGGTGTTGGACGAATGTTGGCCTACAGCGTTACACGAAGTACTTCATCTTGTCCATGTAGATGTCGATCCATCGGCCTCTAGCAAAGAAAAGGAAGGTATTGTTGGCAACGAGCCAAAGACTATTGTTAATAGGTTGATCAATCAGAGTCAAGATTTGGTTGATATCGGAAATGGAATTGGAAACGAAAACCACCATTATTCATTTGGAGTCAGAAATGAGAAGGTGATCCATCCAATTGCGGCTGATGATGCTCTGAGGGAACTGACTTGGGATGACCTGAAGAAGAATGGGGAACTTTTAGGTGTACAAAGTTGGACTGATAATCCTTCCTCATCCAAGCGAAGTGAGAAATCAAATGGGGCTAATCTCGATATTGGGAGTTTGTATACTTGATTTGGCCAAATGATTCCAAGAAAAGCAAGCCTGAACAGTCCTTTTGTACACCATTATCAAGCTAATACGATACAGTAGGAAGCGTTATATGATATGAAGGTATATAGCGAATGAAATTTAGGCGAGGGTTGGATGTATAATGATTGAAAAATGATTTCAAAGGTTTATCCTCATGCCTGAGATTCGGGAGTCTGATATGTGGTAGAGATCATTCCTGTTGGTGCTACTCTCGATTTCGCCCAGATCACTGTCGTCGAGAAATAATCCGAAGGAATCAAAGGGTTGATGTTAAACGTTTGAGAGAGTCAAATTTGCTTTTTTTTTCCCTTTTAATTTTGGAGATCGCCACTGGTTTGACGATCCCTTCTTCCTTTATCTCAGGTTAATCAATCTCCTTTGGGTACAACCATCTGTCGAAGACATCCAATCACGGAGATTCAACATCTCAAATCATATAAAGCCACTTATCATATCTGTCAATCCTCGCGATCATCACATATTTCGTATCGTCGTCTAACCAGTCGAAAGTAAACAGGCAGATAAATACGCAATATAAATCGGTATGCCATTCGAATCGACGGAATTCCTGTACCCAGACGTCCAAAGTAAGCCCCGATCATCAAAGACCATTTTTGTATCATCGAATTTGACCGATAACCACAAAGAAACAAAAGAGTTAACGTGGGATGACTTGAAGGATGATAATACCCTTTTAGGTGAACATTGAGCTCACGTCTCTATCCACAGTAAGCCTATCTGATCCCGTCTTCAACCTAAAGCGACGGTTGTGACATGATGACCTCGCTGATAATCTCTTTGCGATGCAGTAGAAGCCGATTGCACGCGAGGAAGGGAAGCTAGATCTAAGAGAACGATATAATCTGGGGATGACCTGGGGAGGACAGCCCACTCCTGCACCATGACCGAAACCGTGAATGGATGTAGCAAATGCCCAATGTATTAATTAGGACCGTGTTGTCAGCGATTATGATCAGTGCTTAACAGTTCCATCAGGCCGTTAGTATGTTTTTGTTACTGAAAGACGCGAAGACGGAAAACCAACTTGAATCGATCGTGGATTGGGTTACATGCAAAAAGAGTAAAAGAAATAAGTTCTCATCACGCTAATATCCTATCCCTATAGATATAAAATTAACTTTGTTTTACCCTTTATAAAAACAAAGTATCTTAATCTAGACTTTTGAACTCATCCTCCTCTAAAAAAAGACCAAACATACAAGAAAGCTAAAATGATCTAAACAAACGTTTATACCATTTGGTGAACGAGTGTGGACATAGCTTTTTCTCTGTTTCCGGTATCACCACCTTCGATGTAAGTGGTGAACTTTCGAGGTCTCCATCCACCGTTAGGGTTTGAGAGTTTGAATGGCCAAAGAGATGAAGTGACTTGCTTGAAGTTGGGTCCACAGGTAGCGATTTCGTGAACCAAATCTTCGATACAGATGATACCGAATTTACCGAGTTGTTTTTCGATGATGGAGTTGTCAGTGATGGGGAGTCGTTGACCGTCAACTTTAGCGTAACCTCTCTTGTAAACGAGTTCTCGGATAGCTTTGAGGTTGACTTCACCGTAGGTGATGTAAGGTCCAACAAGGTTAAGCATTTGAGTGGTAGCTTTGGTTACTCTGATGAAAACACCGTTGTTGATTTGGAGAAGTCGGAGAAGTTGAAGAATCTTCTTGGGTTTGGGGGCGATCTTGGAGATACTATATTGAGACCAAAACAGAATCAGCAAGATATTCTACAGATGCTATATCAATATTCGTCGATCAAACTTACCCCTTGATTCGGACGACAAAGTAGACTTTAGGTTGAGCCTCAACGTAGAAGTCACCAGTCTTTCTTGCCTCTCGCTTGAGTCTGATCTCCTCTTTCTCTTGAGAAACGTACTCCTTTACGTACTCATCGGCTCTCTTGAAGATGACCTTTCTCTTGGCTTTTTGAGCCTACACAATGATCAAACGATAATCAGCATTAACGTTTCGTCAAAAAGTTATCGCATGACAATAATGTAGAAGTAGGTGATAATTGTTTCAGCCCCGAAAGATGGTTAATTAACGAGCAGCATTGTCGAAGCTAGCCGTGTTGCCGACGTGCGTCGGTGGTGTTCATCATAGTAGAAAGTGTGGTGTAGAGTGAAGTAAAAAGTGGACCCGTTCCGTCCCCGTATCTCCATCGGTATGATCCTCTCTCAGTCCTTTGCCCAGACGTCCCCTTGGTCTATGTCCTACATTCCCTCTTGACTTCTCGTACGATAAGGCTGAGGCAGAAAAAAAGTAGCTCACCTTCTTGGCCTCAACAGCGGCAGCCAACTTAGCCTCTCGAGTGGCCTCGTTGGTTCTTCGCTTTTTGAGCAAAGTCTCAGGGACAGCGATTTGCTATTGGATATCGATTCAAGGATATGTCAGTGATCCTGTTCTTCCTATTCTTCATTTCCAACAACTACGCAACACAGAGGATGTCGAGGATATGATAATGCAGTGATTCCTGGTTTGACCACTCTTTTCGCTGATATCCTCGCCATCCTCTATATCTCCATCCTGTCCAAGATCTTCAACTCACCTCGTGGGTAGGCACACTATCACGAAAACAAACAGGTCAGCATATTTGCGTTGCTGTTTAGGACTAATATGACCAAGCTTACCTGGTTGAAGGAGCCATTTTGACGATGATGTACTTGATGGATGAGGAGAAAGAGATATCAAGAATGAAAGTTTTGATGAAGTTTTTGGATGAATGTGCAAAGCAAAGCAGAACCGAGAGGAGCAAGAGGGTAGCTGGCAGCAGTCGAATATTTCCTCACCGTACAAACCCACACACCATACAGGCGGGGCTATAACCAACACGATTGGGATGTACTCCCAGGGGTTTAAACAGTGAGAATTATTCTGAATTTTTCGTCAATACCAAACTCCGAGAGATAACGCCGATGTATACATGGCTTATCACTTCTATTGCTGTTTTCGCTGAAACTGCGAATTACACGTCATGAAAGTGCCACATTTGATCATACGCACCAGCGAAACTCAACCAAATTGACTCTCCTAAGTCCTGTATATGGTGCACCCACCACCAACCCCATACAAACTGATTTTGGGTGAGAGGAAGGAGAATATCGTCTGTCGCTGGTGCATGGTTCAAAGTCATCACTTCCAACTCTCTTTCCATCACTCCTTCTTCTCATCCACAAAATCAATAAACGTAATTCCTGCCTTAGTTGTGCTTAAACTGGTATACGTATAAAGATGGTGAGTGACTCAATCTTCAGCTCGCCATGGAACGTGTAGAGAGTGGAGAGCTAATAGGTGTAAATCTGATCAGTCTTCCGAACTCGCTGCTACCTACGCCGCTCTTATCCTCGCTGACGAGGGTATTGAGATTACCGTGGGTTTATCTTCTTCTTCAGCTCATTAAACACATCGACCTGTGTATAATTTGGAGACATGGATGAGCTGGATACTCGGGATCAATCGAGGAACATCGCTGAAAGATCTGTTTTTATTAGGGTGACAAAATCGTCTCTCTCGCTACTGCCGCCAAGGTCGAGGTTGAACCCATCTGGGCCACCCTCCTCGCCAAGGCTCTTGACGGCAAAGACGTCAAAGACCTCCTCACCAACGTTGGAGGTGGTGGTGCCCCTGCTGCCGCTGCTCCCGGTGCTGGTGCTGCCGCCGGTGGTGCCGCTGCCGCCGAGGATGCCCCCGCTGAGGAGAAGAAGGAGGAGGCTAAGGAGGAATCCGATGACGACATGGTAAGTCAGCGTTTCACATTGAAGCTTTCATCTCATAGCTGCAAGAACTGTCATACAAGAATTGTGTAAGCTGACGACGATTTTTGTGACCATGATAGGGTTTCGGTCTTTTCGACTAAACTACTCAATTCGATCCCTCATACAACCTTCCTTCCGACCTTGGTCCAATCATAATCTGTATACATTTCATGCATTGGTACCATCTCCTCACAATTTTTTGTTGCATGTCTCGGTACCGTGTCTGCATTGTTGACTTGAATACCGGATTTCTAGGAGATCTAGGGAATTGAAGTGTAGGCGGTATCTAGCTTTGTTGTGTAGGCGGTATCTATGCTTTATTGTGTCTACGGTAGAGTTGGAAACGGTTATCAGAGCACTGCTCGCTGTTTTGCTTCCACGACCTGTCAATCTCAACGGCTTCTTTCGAAATCTCTGTTTCCGATTGCTTGACTGGTGGGACTCCCCATCTTCCGTTCAGCGGTGATACATGAAATGTGAACCAGAACAACCTGTTTTTGTTTCGATCTGCGAAAGCTGAATACAACGTCTGCCGCTTTCTTCTCTATTAATAATACTTGAAACTCAGGCTTTCCCTCTTACAATTGAAGCTGAAATTGCATGTTGTTGACCTTTGCATCGAAGTGTCATTACAACCCATATCTCATTGTACAATAAATGCAGTGCTCGCCGGATGGTTCGTCTACCTTCCCATCTATATCTCTATGTGTTTCTATGTCCTATATCATCCGAGTGGTCCTCACACGACCATAGTCTCAGTTCAATTCCAGTCGTCTTTCCTAGAGGTATGTGGTATGAGTTTTTAACCGCTTGCTATTATAGTCATTTCTAAAAAGGTGAACCGGCACCTAAGTAAACCCTCATTTGTTTAGCTGGAACTTCTATAATTCTTGCTCTTATAGTCTCCCAGCCTAGTCTCTTTGTAGCTTCAAATCTATGACATCCTCCCATAGCGAAATAGAAAGCTTCCTTGGGTCCCGTGGGATTCACTTTGAGAGCGGATTTAACTTTGATTATCTCTATTGGAGTGAACGAATCTCCTCGCTGTTGAGTAATATCAATCAATACGAGTCATTATGAGAGTGTCAAATGCCAAGACATGTTAAGAGAGGAACGAAATGAGAAAAGTTGGGGAGTGAGTGAAGCAAGTCAAGACTTACCTTCATCTCCTCCATAAAAGTCAGTACCTTGTTCTCATCTAATTCGCTTGGGAGCGGTCTCTGTATGACTCTCATAGGTACATTATGTACAGGGGCTTCTTCATTTCTCGAAAACACCGAGGATGATGGACGGTCATCCTGTGTCTGCGAGGCCGTCACAGTGGCTGTATCTGAAGGTGATTGGTGAGGCTGGAGCTCTTGAGGCAGACATGAAGTTGCTGGATCTTCTATTACTGCCGAAGATAGTTCTTGAGCTGCTACTGATGTCATTTTAGTACGTGGAAGTTGTTCTGGGAAGATGCTGTTCACACTGTTTGTTAAACAACATAGAGCTTGATTGATACATATATGTATATATACATGCTTTGCAGGATGGATTTCAGTGTACTCGTATTTCAGTCACCGTACATTGATGACGCAAACCCCACTGTGACTAGTCGGCCGAATGTACTTTCCTCCACTTTCTGTAGGTTGAGCGTTTGAATCCGAAAGATCGCAATTCCATCGAATGACTGCATTCTGATATTGCATGAATGATCATTTAATAATTATAAGATGACTACTCAATAAGATATGAAACCCCCCAAAGACCCAAAGATGGAGAGAAATGAAAAGGATAATAGTAGAAACGACATCTACTATTTTATTGGATATCGAAGATACAGTAAGGGTATTTTACGTTTCCAGCCTCAGTGTATCTGTTATATAGATCCAGATTTTGTAACAGATCCATCGCCATTGGTGACTAGTGTCGTTCCGGGTCCAACACTATTGGCGGCTCTGTAGTCGTATTGAACGTATTTTGCTTTTGACGAGTATGGAAATCGATATGGATGATCGTGATTTCAATAATCGAGAGAGAAAAAAAAACATAGAGGGGAAAGAAAAGGAAAAAAAAAAAAAACATCAGAATCATGCTGAATATGGATGAGAGAAATCTAAGATTATACTCACGCTTACCTTGGGCACCAATAGTCGCTTCAGATCCAGTAGCTGTATTATCCGAGTTGTAGTAAGTATAGAATATACCAGGGTTTGAAGTAGTGTAATATACCTGACATTGGATAAGAATATCCACATAAATATTAGCTTTTGACCTCGTATCAAGTAGAAGAGATGATGTTCCCCTTTTTTCAGGAGTGAACAAATGAGTCACACTCACGTTGATATCAACCACTCCATCTTCGTTTAAACTGGTGCCATAATATCTCAAGTTGAAGGAAGTGTCGTCGGAACGGAAAGACACTCCGCCGCCGCTGGTTTCGTAATAATATCTGGTCAAAAAAGAGCAAAAGTTCAGTACATACAGTATCCATGATTTTGAGTCATTTAGACTGAAATTAGGCGGTATCACTTACAAATCTTCCCCTACAGGAGAGAACGAACAGATCACGCAGGTTCATTAGATCATTGAACTGAATGGTATAGTAAATCTTGCGAAAAGAGGGAACAGAATGAGTACTCACAGAAAGGCATTACAGCGTAAGAGGGTATATTAGTGTCGGTAGTGGGTAAAGCTGAGTTGGAGAGACTGCTTGTTCCAGCGTTAATGGATAAAAGCTATTGATTGAAGGCAAAGGCCATGTTGATATCAGCGAAATGTCTTTGAATCGTACATGATATGGAGAGATGGATGGAAAGGTGTTCGAGAGTAGACCTGAGGTATAAGGTTGACAAAATACGTACACCGTTGGTACTTATGTATAGTGTTGAACTGGATCGATCAAATATCTGTACAGGAAAAGCCAATGCTCTTGAAAACACATTATCATCGTCCGTTGAGGCGAGATCTGTAGCAGTTAACTGCGCAGGTTCAGTAGGTGGTGTCGTTGAACCACCTGAAGGAGCTGGATCTTGACGTTTGGAATTTCTCTCTGTCCACATCAAGGCAGAAAAAGGTCAGATAGATTGATCATCAGCGTGATATCCTTTTCAAATTAGTGAACAAACATATCAAGGTATATGTACTATGTACACTCATATCCTATTGTGGAGGAAACTGAATTGCTTTGACTGAAGAAAAAGATATGAGCAACTTACTATATTGTTTTCTTGTTCTGAGAGGCACTGTACGTTCCAGTACTTTTGGAAATGCAGGAAGCATTCCAGCAGACATACGTTCCGCATTTGTCAGAGGTTTCGCATGTCGTTTTTGTACTTTGGTAGGAGAAGTAATGATTATAGATTCTTCTGAGGAATGGGCTACTTGATGGGATATAGCTGTGGTGTTGGGTAGAATAGCGGCCGTCACTTGTATCAAGGTGAATATAACACCAACAAGCTTGATTCCGAACATCATGTCGAGTGAAAAAAAATCAATTAGTAACTGAAAACAGTGAGATCGTTGATTAACTAAATGAAGAATGTCAGAAAAGAAAAGAAAAGTAAGTGTGCTCCAACAGTGGATATCAGTCTGCTTTATATACCACTGACCAGTAGGTGAAAGTGAAACGAACAAATAAACAAACAAACAAACAGACAGATTAGACAGGTTATTGGCTTGGGGGCAGTAGGAATCAGCGCACTACCGCATACTTTGCAGGCCGATATTGTCGCCCTTGTACGTGATTGTACAAGAGGTTACCATGATGAACTAAGCCTACAATACTTTACATTACTGGTATCATGGAATCCCACACGATAAATAGACTTATGTCAAAACTGACTTGTCTCGATGCAAAGTGAGTAACCTATCACGATCGTGCCGAGGTCAATCTTTACGTGTATAGATAAGGTTTAAAAGCGATTGGTGTGTTTACAGGGGTTTTTGCGTTTACGGTATGGTACGTTTAGGGACTTTGTTTATCGTAATTGGAAGCTAACAAGGTTACTGGAATCCTTGAAACCGTACATGTTCTCTAACATAATCGACAGGACCCTCCTCTGATTTTCCAAGATACGATAAATAAGGCATCTGCGTACTCTCTGTACATCTCACATTACCAGTATAACGTCCGGATATAAACAGACTCGTTTACACAAAAGATCAAGGTCCCGTAATCTTATTCTTACTCCGGACCATTCTTTTTTCCCTTTTTGACATTGCCTCCGTCGGAAATCGGAAATCGACGTTGTTTGTCATGGACATGGACACGGACATGGACCTGGCTGAGCATGTGGGGTGGTAAGATATATCAACATGAACAAAAACGCCCTCTCGGCAGAATCCAGATACTTGATAATTCTGGACGTAAGCTACTGTATTTGTCGTGGCGTTCAGGCCTTTCTATAGTGAAATTGATATCACTCAATCTCGGCTCATATATTCCCCCAGACCTTTCTGTGAGGCGCTATAACACCCTCGTTCGCACTGCTGATGATTCTGAGCGAGACTCGAAGCGAGACCACATACAAGTACGACTATACAACTGATTTCATAATTCCGCTATATATCATATCAAATGATGTAAACAATATATTGTTCCTATACAAATATCTAATTTGACGCAATGTGATTCGTATGATATCTCAATATGAGCTTATCATTATTCCTTCTAATCTATCTCTATTTCACCGCCGTACCTAAATCTAACGAAACGATACACACACACACACTAGTCCTCAGGCATCTCTTCATCCATCAAACTCCTTTCACCTTCCGCATCCATCCACATTTCCGGACTATCGCATCTCTCCTTGTATTGCTTCGTAGGAGTGAGATCTTCACCTCCGAGCGATAACACAAGAGTTGACTTTCTATCGTATGTGTTCTCTGGAATGCTGATATCACTCTTCATGCTTAGGCTCGAAACTGATCCTCTCAACGAATTGTACCTTGATCCACATTCGTCATTATCATCGGTGAGGAGAAACTCGGACTCTTGACTATCATGTTGATCAATCAAGATTTCTGGTTCTCCCCAACCGTTTTCTATTCTGGTAGGTTCAGGTAATTCTTTTCCACTTCTTTGTGTAGAGTTGGATTTGCTTTTACTCTTAGTTCTGAAAGATGTGAGGAATTCTTTTGACGGTAGAGGATTATTCATGAATAAACCTCTTATAGGTGAATTAGGTGGAGATGATAGTCCCCAAGGGAAATTACCAGGTTGAGAAGAACCATTACTGGATGTATTCGAGTTCTTACGACTTAGGGAAATGATAGTCGACGGAGTCAATATCTCCAACGTCAATGGAGTTAAAGGTAAATGTGATTCAACAGTTGATATTTCCGATAATTGTGAGAATCTTTTCAATGATTCTCTTCTACTGCCACTTTTATTGGAACAAGTGGTGGTGATAGAGGATATCGACAATCGCTTCGTAGTTGTTGGCACCACATCTTCCTCTTCATCGTCGTTTGATTGAATTTGGATGGTCAATCCATTCGGATTTTGTTTCTTTTCACCAAATGGTATTGACGATGAGACACTTGTACCTCTAGATGCCTTACGCAGTTTGATGCTTCTAACAGTATTTATCCAATCTTCTTCTTCTGATTCACTACCACTCCAACCTTTTCCCGATGTTAGACTAACACCACTTCTAAGGGAAGTTGTGGAAGTGGCACTATTTGCACTTATCGACCTCATGTAAGCTGGTCTAATGACTTTGGGAGAAGGCGAAGCTGACACGAGTCGAGATCGAGGGGTCAAGATTCGTGAGTCCAGAGCGACTTTCACGAGAGGAGAAGAGATGTCTGATCGTACAGCCCTTCTTAGCTACAATCCGGATCCTGAGGTACGCAACAAAGATAAGATGCTCACCAAGGTCACTTTCTTCGGTGTCTAGGTCCAGGTCCGCCAAGTAACTCCTGTTTCGCCTAGGGCGAGGAACGGATGAAAGATGTTGACCAATCTCCGGACTAGAAGGATATGGAACCCTCTCTTCAGAGCCATCGAGGACTTTAATGCCTTGCATTTCGGGAGAAATGATCTCGATAGGCTGGGGTATGATTGTGCATGGAACAGAATCGGTAAATGGTGAATTGAGCGAGACGACTGGATCATGATGTTGGAAAAACACATCGACCTCTTCGTTATGAGGTATCCTGATAGCTGTTTCAAGAGGAAGGTGGATGATCTGCTCGTTGACGGTGTCTTCTTCTTCTTGCGGGTGTTCTTCTTTTGTCAACATTGGAAGAGTCTCTTCCTCGTTATTGACGATACGATCAAAGCCAGATTCGGATTCGGATCCGGATTCGGGAGTAGAGGCTTCTGTATCTATGATCCTGTTGGGTGGGATAGGGAAGAACATTATTGAGCTCAATGTTGACTCAGATCTGTTATGACTTTTCTTTGGAGTATCATGTTCTTCGTCTTGTGGAGGAAGAGGCAATGAATCGATATCATCTAGACTCTTATTTCGCTGCAGCACATCTTCTTGATTTTGCTCTTTCTGTTCTACTTCAGGTGATGAACAATATTGTGTGATTTCTTCAGATAATTTAGTACTTCTTCTTGAACCAGAAACAGAAACACTTAGACTACCTAATCTAACTGGACCTGATCTGGGGCTTAATCCTAGTTCCGGATCATCCCATTCGCCTCTATTTAGATTAGGTAAATGATCCATTGTGTGAGCTTGAGTTTGAGATAGAAGTGAACTTCTTCTCCTTGGTAGTAAACTTGAATAGGCAATAGTTTGAGCTCTCGGTAACAGATGGAATGAGATTGATGAGTTGGTCGAGCCTATTCCACCTGACGAAGGGGTTATGCTTATATTTTGATTTAGTTCATGTTCTGATGAAGAAGAGTTTAATGATGATGAAATCAATGATGAAGGCGTATAAGATGATTTCCTGGAATTTCCATCATGACCAACATCACTATCACAGGATTCGATTTTAGCTTCTAATGCAAATGGATTTGATGGTTGTCTTGTTTGATCATACTTATTAGTCATATTGATTGATAAAGAAGAACGTAATGACGATCTTCCAAGGGTATCTTGTAAAGTTTGATCGTCCAAATGATATGAATCTGATTCAGACCAGATCGAAGAAGCTGTGGTATCGATACTCAATCTTGATAATCCAGGTGGAGTTTTAGGATAAGGTAATAATTGAGGTTCGAATCCTGCTCTTTCCGTACATTCTGTGATCTCTAAATCCCCTTCCGATCCTGTAAGGGGGAAGGAGACACTTGGTCTTGAACCAACTGAAGATGTAGCCCAATCAAACGGATCCGACTCTAATGAATTGATCGAACTTGCAAATGAGTTCCTTCCGATCGATGCCAATGACACCCTTCTACTTAATGAATCTTTTGATGGTATTCTATTCAACGTAAATGAAGTAGAAGCTTGATCTAAATCAGCTCTTAATCCATCTATCGAAGATTCCCTTCTTAACCCTTTGAGCGAAGTTGATCGACTCATACTTATTGGTGGTACGAAATTAGGTTGTAATTGTTGATCTGAGAATCTGACCCTACTACTACGTCTACTTATCGTATTTGTTGTCAATGCAGTTGAGAAAGGTGAATCGAGTGAAGGACCGAAATCTGTATTGGACGAGACGATGGGCGCAGGAGGTAAAGGTAATGACGGTGCGGGTGAAGATGGAATCGAAGGTTTTCGAATTGAAGTAGGTGATATAGGTTCTCGACTATAGGTTTTCGGCGTCAATTGTTGTTGCTGTGTTTTACGAAGGATAGAAGATGGTCTAGCTAAAGAACCCGACCTGGACGGCGTATATGTCGAAGTGGAAGCCTGCCAAGTTTACAGATATCAATTAGTGCTGATCTAAAATACAGTAAAACCTGAGTGTTTAACTTACGACGGGTTCTTCTCTTATTGAGTTTTCACTGTTCAAAGAATTTGCTAAACTCAATTTCCTCTCAAGTCTTTTTGAAGCTTTCTTATTCCTTCTCTCTTCTTTCTCAGCTTCTAATAAAGCCATTTTAGCTAACATCATCCTCTCCATAGGAGATAAATCGTATTGAGTTGACATATTGGGATCGAAGTGACTTGGAAAAGCAAGCGTTTCGATGTGGTCTTGAAAGTCGATTGGGACAGATAAAGATGATGAAAGAGGAGTCGAGGGTCGAAGTTTCGATAAACTCTTTGATTTGCTACTATACTGTTTGAGCTTGAATTTCGTATGACTTCGGTTGATTTCTGAGCAAAGCCAAGACAGATTTCAAACATTAGCGGTTCCTCAAGATCCTCCAAAAAAAGCCATAAAACTCACGATAATCTGATGGATATCTTTGACCTCCCGAGGCGTGATCTAATTGTCACTAGTCGAAGTTACCGACCGAGGTAGCAGAGGAGCAAGCGCCCTGTTTGCTGGGCGCGGGGGAAAAGGTCGAAGCTAATTTCGGGCTTTGGAGTTTGAGTAGGTTGATAAAGTAGATCTGATGTATGCTAAATATAACGCTTGGGTCGTATAGCTTGTTTCTCTATCAAAGAGCTAGCTAAAGCGAAGAATGTGAAGAGTACTCGTATGGTATATGTTGTTGTCGGAAACGTATGTACAATGCTTGAGTTTTACAATTTTGTGGTGATAGAAGTTGGAGAAAACGGAGCTAGATATCTACAGAAACTACGTGACAGAAAGCGGGTCATCAGTTAAACGAAAAAAAAACAACATCATGAGAATATCAAGAGAGATGAGATGGTGAGGAATAATCGATATGACCTGAAACAATCCCTAATCACATTATTGGAAAAGGCACGATCAATGCATTCCGCACAGATCACTTCTTACTAATCAATCAGAGCCTAATCACAGGCTTTGGCCCCTTTTTGATCCGAGAATGCACGTCCCTCTCAAATGGGAGTTATAAGGGCATGGCAATTGTACTCACAATGTCCCTTGTATGATCACTCTTTACTTGCTCGGTCTGATTTCGTTTCTGAAATGTATCCATATATGTAATTGATTTTATCCACTGTACTGTTGTGGGTTCTTCGCTCTACCAAGCTTCTTTCCATATGATTTCCTACTTTATTGAGAGTTCGTAATTGTTGTTGTTGTTGTTGTTACTCAGGTCCGGAAAGTCGCGATGAAACAAGGGGGTTCTCGTTGGGGAGCAGAAAGAGTGGTAATACCGTCCAGCGGGAAGACTAAAGTAACAATCAAGCGGAAAAAGCAATGTAGAGAAAGACGAAAGTAACGAACGTTGGATGAATGTTCATGATACATTGACAAGATACACATACGTCCATCATTCTTTTTTTACACTAAGATCTAGCACGAAAGTAAGTAGGCGTTACTGTAAAAAAACTACGGTATGTGGAGGAGGCGTTACAATTGGTGAACCACGTTATTAAGCCTCTCTCTCTCTTCCTCTCTTTGCTCTCGACATCTTCCAAACCCATTTTTCAATGACATTCCTTACTTGCTAAGATCTGACTCCACTCAAGAACTGCAAGACTGATGTGGAAGCTTCCCATACCTGCCGTAGAAGGTGGGGGTGGTAGAGGCGAAGATCATTTTTTTCCGAACATGGTAACAATCGATCTTTGTTTGGTACTTGTTTTCGAATTTTAACCAAAAAATAACGTTACGATCCATAAAAATAATGATGAAACCCGGACTCGGATCGTGCCTTGAGCAACCATACAAGAGAAGAGGTATTTTCAGGGTAAAAAGTCTCAAACAGCCGGAAGAAGATTCTGAGAAAAACAAAGGGAAACCCCGAATGAGGTAATTAACAGATTCACACAGTCAAGAAAAACGTGGCCTGAGATCGGAGCTTCCACGTGGTAGAAGGTATCGTACATGTCGAATTTGTGGAAGTTGCGTAGTAGATAGAAGAGATACAATCGCTATCAAGCCAGAAGAAGAGCTGAAATGGTCATCGGCAGCAATGTACAGACAATCAAGGTGGAACAAAAAGGCAGTCATCGAGATACTGCTTTGCTCAGTCAGCTATGACGGTACCAAGCTATCTCAAAAGAGATAATCAACAAACTATCCCGCTTAGAGCTATATATCATTCACTTCCCTCCTGCCTATCAACGATTGTCAAGACCATTTAATGTTGACCTCGGATCTGACTCTTCGGTATCCTGTGCAATATATGCTGTACTGTAATATGAGATACTACATTTTCTTTCTACTTGTCTAGCTTCTGACTCACTCTCCCTTGACGAAAGATCATCTTCCACTCCTCCACCTCCACCTCCATTCCTCACCCACCCTCCACAGCTTTAATTTGCTGTACAGAAAACAAGCGCCCAAATAAAAACCAGATCTCGTTAAAGACCGGCGATGTACAAGTTAATTTACCGATTTTATTTTTCTTGGATGAATTCATCAGCTTGATATCCTATGCATGGCTTCTTGTTATTTCTATAATCAATAAGCTACATATACATATATATATACATCATCTGGATATACTACTCAGAATTACACTCCCTCTGATCTTCTTTATCCATACAACGGGTAATAGATAACGTACGAGAACAACTTAGTAAAACAAGCTCAACGACGATCCTGTCATTTGCCTCCACTTCGATCCATCACTTTTGACCTACCTTGTATATCATCTCGAAAGGGGGAAGTCCTTTGAATCTCGCTTAACGACCTACATGAACATTCACCCAATCATTCAACACAGAGGATAAGCATAATACAGTGAATTCAGGTGGAGCTCCTTCGCAAGCGAGGTGGGGGAGGAATCAGTTAAGATAAATGGAGATATATTAAACAAATATATATAACGATTATCCAACAAGTTGAATGAGAAGTATTATCGTCATCTTCTCAACGTCGTTCTTCAAAGTTGTTAACAGGTGTCTGCCATTTGTGCTACGAGAGAGCAGCAGGATACGAGTAGCACGATGTTACCTCTGTCGACGACTATCAGCTCAGACGAACAATACCTAGAGCAAGTATTTAGGGAGTTTGAAGATTATAAATTTACGGAAGATCCTACATTCAATGTGAGTGATTGCCACTTCGAATAAGTGGACAAGAAAACGGGATGGTATTACATCAAGATTATACTGATACTTCAGATGGTGATGATGGTGTGAATAGGCTGGTCTACCTACTGTGTTCGAAGCTATAAAAGGAAAGAAAATGACTCCTGGATTAATCGATAAAACAATCGCAGAAGCACAATGGTTTTACTGGACCAAGTGAGTGAACTATCCGCATCATTTCTGATGATCTGTGATGCTATTTACTGACCTCAAGCTGATTGGCTTTTGTGAATCAATCAGAATCAACAATCTTTCTATCCCATTTTCAGTCTACACGGCCCATGTGGAGCGTCAACGTACATCTCCATCTACGTCCAATCAAGAAGGAAATCCTTCAGATCCACTATCGCGGATGAGAAACTTGAGTGAAGCTATGAGGATGATGGAGGTTGAGGGTAAAGGTGAAACCAATCTCACTTTTGATAAATTGTGTGAATTGATTAGAGAAGGAAGAGCAGATGAATTGAAAGGGAATGATATACCTGACGAGTTAAACGTGAGTTGGGCTTTTCACCACAGCTTCTACAATCGATCGATACCCTATACCACTTCAATCACGAAATCCTTATAAAAGCTGAAATTCATGAATGTGATAACTTAGACTGCAACTCCATCACAATCGACTCTATCCGCTCGACCTAAACCTTGGCAAAGCAACTCTGCTTTCGATCAAACATCGCAAGGTATTGCTGTAGACCCTATCCAACAAGCGACAGGATCATCACCATTTCAGCCATGGTCATCGCCATTACAATCCCTACCTGGAGCATTATCTTCTACTAGTCCTGATGATCTATTCTCATACCCTGCCATTCCTGATACATTCCAAGGCATTAACCCATCATCGTCTGAAAACTTGTCAAATGCGTTCCCGAACGTTCCTACCATACAACATCCATACTCCGCATATGGCTCATTCATACCCACTCCAAACGAAAATCTCTCTTCATTAATGCAAAACTCTGTGTCTCCTGGAGACGGAGGATTCGAATATATAAATTGGTCAGCTGGTGATGAATCTTCCCAGCCCACTCCTCGTCCCAGATCAGTAGTGAACCCTATAATCGAGGACAAACAGGAAATCCAACGACCATATATTCCGTCCGACCAGCCATAGTCACCCCTCAAGACAATCAAGTTCAAAGCGCCTTGTTTTTCCCTCACAAAGTCATCTGTTATACCTGGTGTATTCACTAGCCTCCAATCATATTTCATGTCACCACTGTAGAATACGCGTAGCATCCTGTCCCATGTTGTACATAAGCTAGAAAGATATGCATGTTCTTTGTTCCATGATGAAATGGGCCGTACTCTGGTTTACCTTTTGAGGGGAATGAACTCTATTTGATCCACCCATATTGGATTTCTCCAACCGCCGGACCGAGGAAATGACTCGATTTGATATGTAGTTAGACATCGACGATTGAATCCCAGAAAAAGTTGAAATTACATATATTCATACATACAGTTTCTTCATCTTTGAAAAATACTCATTCCCTATAAACAAGATAACAATAATAGAAAATCATGTCAGAGGGGATTAAGAAAGTCTTTGCTGAGAAGAAGGAGGCTGTGAGTCATTCCTTGGGATCTTGAAGCTAGATGAAGTTAATCGAGCGAGAAAACTGACGTTTGATGATTTTGGGATCGAATGAAAATAGGATCAACCGTATGTTCTCAATCGTTTCTCTAACAAGGAGACAGAGAATTGCCAATAGCTGACTTGCTGTAACATCCCTTTGTTCTTTTACTTCTATATCCTAAATTCTCATCGACATGACCCATTCCTTACTCCAACATAACACATTACTTGAAATAGTGCATTCGTCACCTTCTTAACAGCCGGATTCCCAACTCGCGATGCTACAGTACCATTGATGTTGTCCCTAGAAGCTGGAGGAGCAGATATCATAGAATTGGGTGTACCTTTCAGTGATCCCATTGCCGATGGTCCTACTATTCAAAAAGCCAATACCGTGAGTTTTAACGTAACTTGCATTTTGATCTTGGCCGCAGAAGCTGACTCAAGGTGGGTGAGATAGGTTGCCATTGAGAATAACGTACATTACTCGGACTGTTTAGAGTATGTCAGACAAGCTAGAGCTCAAGGTTTGAAAGCTCCTGTAATGTTAATGGGTGAGCCATCGTTTTTTGAGATGTTATCCCAAATGTTTCTTTTCAATATCCTTGTTAATGATCACTATATTAGGCTATTACAACCCTTTGATCGCTTACGGAGAAGAGAAGGCTGTGCAAGACGCCAGAGAAGCTGGAGCAAACGGTTATATCATTGTTGATTTACCACCAGAGGAAGCTATCAAGTTCAGAGATATATGTCAACAGTTTGGGTAGGTCAATATGTAAACGAGATCTGCAACGATCAGTAGCTGATCCTTATTCGATGTCAACTTTAGCATGTCATACGTTCCCCTCATCGCCCCTTCAACCAGTATCGATCGAGTCAAGTTCTTGACAGGTATTGCTGATTCCTTCATCTACGTTGTCTCTAAGGTATGTTCATCCGTTCTTCCTTCTTTGTACAACGTGTGCTTTGCCTGACACCAATCCCGTGTGTAGATGGGTGTCACCGGTTCATCTGCAGGTGTCGCTATCTCAGCTTCCCTCCCTGAATTAGTCGCTAGAATTCGAGCTTTCACCCCTGTACCATTAGCAGTCGGCTTCGGAGTCGACAATCGAACACACTTTGAATTCGTCACTTCCGCGGGTGCCGATGGTGTTGTAGTAGGATCCAAAATCATTCAACTTGTAGCTAGCAACGCAACAACCGGCAAAGGTCCAGCTGAGGTTGAGAAATTCTGTCGTGAAATAACTTTACACGGTCAAAATCCACCACCATTAGGTAGGAAAAACGGTACTTCACCAAATGAACCGAATGGACACACACCAAATGGAATAAATGGAACGAAAGAAGAACCTGTGTTACCTATCCCACCCGCTGAAGGAGCATCAGAAGATGAGTTACATGTTACCGCACCTGGAAAACTTCCATCAAGATTTGGTCTTTTCGGTGGTGCTTATGTACCTGAATCATTGGTTGATTGCCTTAATGAAATTGAGGCTGCTCATGCTGAAGCTATTCAAGATCCAGCATTTTGGAAAGAATTCGAAGATATGTTCGGTTATATGAATAGACCAAGTCAATTGTATTTGGCTGAAAGACTGACTGAAGAAATGGGTGGAGCGAAGATCTGGCTCAAGTGAGTGATGTTACTGCTTCACGTTTAAAAAAAAGAAGATACTGATATCATACTCGTAGGCGAGAAGATCTTAACCACACTGGTTCTCACAAAATCAACAATGCTGTTGGACAAGTGAGTCCGCACATTAAAAGGCTTTTCCAGCTTTGACGCTGATGTTCTCGTTTGACGTCTCATAGATCCTTCTCGCCAAAAGACTAGGTAAAAAGAGAATTATAGCTGAGACCGGCGCAGGACAACACGGTGTTGCCACTGCTACCGTCTGCGCAAAATTCGGTCTACAATGTGATATCTACATGGGAGCGGAAGATGTTAGAAGACAGGAATTGAACGTTTTCAGAATCAAGATGCTGGGTGGTAATGTAAGTTCTTGAGTTCTTGGCTTGCTTTATGAGCTACTTCAGCTAGAAAGTGCGCAAGATGACGAGGCTAATGATCAAATGCGTTCTTAGGTCATTCCCGTCACATCTGGATCACAAACACTCAAAGATGCAGTGAACGAAGCTATGAGAGAATGGGTTACTCGACTTGAAGATACACATTACCTCATCGGTTCAGCAATTGGACCTCATCCATTCCCCACCATCGTACGGGATTTCCAACGGGTCATCGGAAGAGAAATCAAATCACAATTACAAGAAAAGGCAGGTAAACTCCCCGACGCCGTAGTAGCATGTGTTGGTGGTGGAAGTAATGCCATCGGAACATTCTACGATTTCATCGGTGATGAGAGTGTAAGATTAATAGGTGTTGAAGCTGGTGGTCATGGTGGGTTCAAGCATCCTCAAAGAGAAAAGGAATACGTCGACCATTGGCCTAAGCGAGATCAGACGCTAACGCTGTCAAAACTTTCTGTAGGTGTCGATACCGATTTACATTCCGCTACACTTACAAAAGGTGTGATCGGTGTTGTCCACGGTGCATCATCATATATCATCCAGAGTAAAGAAGGTCAATTGGTACCCACACACAGTATCAGTGCAGGTGAGTCATACTATACGCCGTCAGCTTATACTTCATTGGCTGATCATGGGTTTGTATTTAGGTCTCGATTACAACTCTGTTGGACCTGAACATTCACACTTGAAGTACACTGGCCGAGCTGAATACATCGTCGCTGATGATACACAAGCATTGAAAGCATTCAAGATGGTCACTCAATTGGAAGGTATCATCCCTGCCCTAGAATCGAGTCACGGTCTTTGGGGTGGAATGCAATTAGCTAAAACTTTACCCAAAGATAAAGATATTGTAATGTGAGTTTGAACAACCACAGATCATTAGGGATTAACTCGCTGACGATCGGGTTGCAATGTGTTTAGTTGTTTGAGTGGAAATGGTGCTAAAGACGTTTCTGAAGTATTGTTAACATTGAAGAAGAAGGAATGGGCCGATAAGTTAGATTGGCACGTCGCGCAATAAGCTGGTTCGGTAGCTTTCGCACTTCATCAATTCACGCACTTGGCAGAATTCAGATGTCGGTATCTGAGAATGAATGATCATTATCTTGATACAACACGAGAGATATGTTTACATGTATGCATTGACAATAGACCCGGAATGTAACCTATCTATATTACGATATATGCTGAGCTGCTGCTGCCTCACGTGGTGGCGTTTTTTTAGTTTGATTATTTGATCAATTCGATTGTTTATATTGTTGCTCGATGGTAGTAGTGGAAGAAAAATACACGTATCTTCTCATTTCTCATTGTACCTTCGAGATGACATAAGTTCATTCTCTACATTCTCATTGCAAGCTGTCATTGATCACTGTCGCCGTGATTGTCATTTCACCACCTTTTGCTCTGACTGTCTTGATATTGATCTGCGAGATAGAAAAGAAAGGTAAATTAGGCTCCGGATCGGATAGACCGGGAAAGAGGGAGAGGCACTGAACTTTATTATACACTTTGACAACACCCCCTTCTCAAAAACATTTAAGCAAAAGTGATCAACTTTGCAATATCATCCAACACGCACAGGTCGTGTCTTGTCACTCATATCATATCATACCCTATCTTTCTATCTCTTGGTCATCAGCCCCTAGAGGTCGTCGAGTAATTTATTCCTCTTGGTATACTTGCTCTGCTTGGTGGATCAAGATCATTCATGAGATAAAAGATGTCAACTGCATATCAACTATCTCCTCCAATATCAACCTTACCACCTTCGTACAATTCCATTCCCTTACCCTCCTCGACAAATCCAAAACCACATTCAAACTCAATTATCAATCGTCAAGATGAGAAACAAGCTTTGCGTGACGCTCAAGTTAAGCTGCAAGAGGAAGCTGATTACAATAGAGGACATCTATCTCCTGGTAGAGTAGGTCCAATCAGTCTTTCACCTAGCTCGGGCAGCGGAAGCGGACCCGCCAGTGGAAGTGGAAGCAGTTCTGGTAAGGGACAGGGAGAGAGTCGCAATGGATCTGCGATTCCTTCAAAAGGTATCACTGATCGAAGAAACCCTACAAACGTTTTCACTGAAGATGTGTTCTCGAATACTGCATCTCAAATGCCATCACAAACACAAACACAATCAGAATCACAATCACAATCACACTGGCAGTCGCAGTCGCAATCAATTGATCACGATAAGGAAGCAAGTCAACTTGAATTAGGAGATAGAGGTTATCTACCCACTGGAATGGACGTAAGAGACGCTCTGGCAAAATGTGAAGATCCAACTTTAGGTTGGAGTTTACAGTTCTGGGTGACTATTGCTGATCCATTAGTGAGTCCCCATCATCTACCCTTCTTCACCTCTCCTGCTTCTCCCCTTCTCTCTTTTCACTTCCTGTTAGATCTGTTCATCAAGTAAGAGGTCAAAGCTCATAATGATAATCATCGTCTACAGACGCAACATGTCTTCTTCGCTTGTCCTGCTTCAGGTCAATGTAGCTGGGATCCGCCAGTCGGTGCATTTGTGTAAGTCAAATCGCACTTAATAGACTGTATAACTCAATCGCCCTGAGCTGATCTAAATTGTACGTAGAGTACCAAGATCACCAGATGGAGAATGGTGGGAGCTTGCGGATCCAACTAGAGGTAATAGAAGTTATTATTACAGTAAGTTCACTTCACAGTCTCTCACAGCGCTGCTGAAGTCAAAGGAGGCTACATGGAACCAAATTGTTGTTTCAGCGAACGCCGACTTGAAAAGGAGTATGAGAAAGCTGATCTAATTACTTTTCCCTCTTACATCGCTTTCTTGATATAATAGATACTTTGACTGGGAAAACACAATGGACGAGACCTGGTGGTAACGCTTTCGTCATTCCACTTGGACTGATTCAGGTGAGTTGTCGTACATCATGCCTCGCTGCGCGGGTATGGCTGGCTCCTTTGTGATCTGCTCTCGTCCACGGTTGGGCGGTCGAAGCAATCAATGTCGAGCAAGATTCTCGTAACTGATGAGAGTGATTAAACAGCGAGCTGCTCTTCCTAGTCGTTCGACAGAAGCTTCCTCATCTCGAATAATTCCAACAACACCTTCAAGATCTAATCGACCCCGTCAATCGATAAATCTGGCTTCTCCCAACTCGCTTCAGACTCCTGTATCATCTGGACAAGCATACCCTAGACCACCTCATTCGCCCTTGAATAGTATACCTCGTCCTATATATTCGCCTTCCAAATCGGACAGATCGTCATCACTCTCTCCAAGCTCATCCTATAATGATCCACAAACTCAAACTCTCGAAGCTATAGTTCTAGGTCATTTCACTTCTCCAACTTCCTACATACCGAACGGTAGTGCTCAACAATCAAGCGAACCTCTTAAATCTGGACCAAAAAACCGCACTTCACCTTCGCCATCAGCTTCAAGATCTCATTTGTCTATCGTAGAAGAAGGATCAGGTAATGAGACTGATATGTCTGATAATACGGTCGTATCGAGTTCGAGACCTGAAGGATGGTGGGAGAAAAGGAAAAGTCAAGTCTTAACTGTCAAAACGGGATTCAAGAGTCCCAATAGAAAATTCAAAGGTTTGAGCATGGGTGATGGGAATAGTCCGCTTGATGGTATGAATAGTAAGTACAAATGAAAGATAACTGTTGTCTTTGTCGCAATAGGTCCCTCTCTCGGATTTAGGCGCTGATTGTGCATTTACTTAGACTCGATAGCTAGAGGATCGCCGTTGAGAAAATCTAGAACAACGATTACTGGTCCCATATTGGAATTCACCGAATCTGCCAACGACGATTCAGCAGATACACCTATAGAAACGACAGTGCTCAATGGTATCAATGGAACAAGTGGTAGCACTACGCCTGGCTTACCGAAAGCCATGCCCGCCGAACCTATTTATGTGGAACACAATAGTACTGTCAAGACCAAAAGATTGTCAACAGGGTGAGTAAAAGCATGTCTGAGCTTGATCAACGTTATAGACAAGTAGTCTCATAAATAACAAGCTGATGATCCTACTTCCGGCCAGCCTGCACCATATTCTACCTTCTGAGATCAGTGGTGATATACTGGCATTCCAGACTGATGATTTTGCTCGAAAGTATTTCGCAACCAAACGATCTGGATTGATGAGACAGAAAGTATCCATAGAAAGAATCGTACAATGGCAAAAATCACCTATAACGTCGCCCCTATTAGTATTATCCAAACACCTCAACAGAGATGCTTTAACGACGTTTAAAGTGATTCAACATGTAATGGGAGAACGTGATCGGTCTGTAGAAGGTGCAAGACCAATGATGTCCTCAAGCAGTCATTTGAATCTAGCTTCTTTGGCTCTAGGGGGAAGAAAGAATGACTTTGGTCATCCTGATAGAGGTGGTAGATTGGCCAATGGTTTTAACGAAAATAACAATTCTAACAATTCTTCAAGTGTCAATCTCAATGTGAATGGGAAATCGGAGAAAATGCAAGTTTTGGAAGAAATCAGGTGGTTGATTCAACTTTGCGTTTCTTCCAGTGAAATGAGAGATGAGGTCTATTGCCAGCTCATAAAACAGCTGAGTAGTAATCCTAATCAGTGAGTATCAAGATTTGCCATGCCCCATTGCATTTTTATCTTTTGATGTGTCTGTTTTCGTAAATTGGCTTAAATCCCACCTTACTGACATGTGACGTTTCATCTTTAGCGACGCTGTCGTTCTTGGATTTCAACTATTCTGCGTCCTAGTGAACGCTTTTGGACCAAGTAAGAACTTTGAGCCATTCGTTCAGAATTTCCTGAGATCCAACAAGGATGAACAAGCGGATGGAATTGGGATCATGTCGAATTGTGAGTAAATCATACCATTCGTCGTGTCCTATCTTCAAACGAAGACATGAACATTAAGCTAAATCAAACTTCCAGATGCGATTGCGAAGCTGGAAGTGCTGGTCGCCAAAGGAGGTAGAGGGAAAGCATTAACAGTGGGAGAGATTGAGCATGCCAGTGTAAGTACAGCTTCGTATCTCTACTGGACCAGAAGTAATTTTCAAGCTAAGGCAGGGGCTGTCACTGCTACAATAAGACTTGACTTATCTCGATCTCAGAGGTTTAAATAACGGTACTGACATTATATTAATGCTTTGTAGGACGCTGCATTTTACCCTTCGGTATATGGCGAATCTCTCGACCGAATCATGGACTTGCAAAAGAGAGCTTATCCAACTCTGAAAGTACCTGTCATTCTTCCTTTTTTGGCTGATGGTATACTAGCTCTTGGGGGTTTGACATCTGAAGGTATATTTAGAGTACCGGGTGACGGTGATAGTGTGAATGAATTGAAATCTAGAATGGATAGGGGACATTATCAACTCGTGAGTGTTGTTCGTGATCTATACACCATGGCCTGTGGTTCCACTCTTTCCTCGCTCAAACCTGTGCTCAATCGAAAATCAAGTACGATGCCTCAGTGTCGATGCTGACATGTTTAACCTTGTCACCCTACAGAAAGGTATAGACGATCCTCATGTGGCAGCATCATTGTTCAAATTATGGCTACGAGAACTAGAAGATCCAATCATACCTTCCTCATTATATAATGACGCTCTAACAGCTTCAAGATCATCTAAGGAATGTATAGAATTCGTTTCTTCAAGATTACCAACATATAATAGAAGAGTATTATTGTTTGTCATCAGCTTTGTGCAGATCTTCATGCAACCGGAAGTCGTGGGTAAAACGAAGATGACTCCTGGTAATTTGGGTGAGCAATTTTCTTTTGTCCAGATTTACCACAAGTGTACTTAACTGAAAGCGTCGATCGCGGAACGATGACAAAGAGCGCAATGATAAGCTGACCACTGATCCCATTTCATACCCAGCACTGGTAATGGCACCGAATATCTTGAGAACAACATCAAATTCACTAGTGACAGTATTTACAAATTCCTCGTTTGAATCGAAATTCATCTTACAATTACTGGAAAATATGAACCCTGCGGCGATTGATGATGATTACATGCCTAGTCATGGTCAACCTATAGGACGGTTCTGATATAATCGACTTGGATATTATTCATCCGGAAGAAGTAAAACGGGATGGGATCGAGGATATGTTGTTTAATTTGATTTGGAGTTTGGACAATAATGGATGATAGGCAGTTTCATTTGTATATACATCTTGGAATGTAAATTACATACTACATATCGCATATTTCATATTTCTATAGCTCTTGACTACGTATTGAAAGTGTATATAGTCGCCGTTGATCTAACTGCAGACAGATAGTATCATAACGGTCATACCATCGCTGCTTGTTGAGTGCAATGTTGGGTGAGCCTGTACTCATGGGGATATTACAGCGATTTAGACTGCAAGAATCGGAGCAGAAGTTCTCTTGAAGGGAGTAGACCTTATAGATTCTGAGTATCATGCCTGACGTCCTATATTTCTATCATTCTTTGGAACAGATCATCACAGCGTCTTTACCCATTATCTCAGTATGTATATATTTCAATTTGGGTAAACCGATATCTTCTCCCTAAAATCAAACCCAATTCATTTCGTCAGTTTCTGGTCAATACTCTCGAGATGTCCTTTTGAGCTGTGAACACGATTAGTGGAGTCAGTTTAAAATGGATAGACTTACCTGTGGTACTACACCTATGCCATCACCTATAAACATAGGAGCGACGGTGATGACCACACTATCAACCAGATTACTTCCGTCATGACGTTTAGGACAATGTAGGAATGTTGATAATACTTTTGAACCTCCTTCTATCATGACAGATTTCAAACCCAAGTTCGATATGATGGAAGGAAGTGACGAGGGTGATATATGACCTGTTCTCACTGAATGAATATCACGAACTGTTCGGTATACGGATGAGAAAGTAATGACATACCTCGTTCATCTAATGGAACAGGTATAACTCTTCCACCGGCAATTTCAACTTGTTCTTTCCTTTTCAGAGAAACATCTTCACCGCATATTATCCAAGGTTGACGAACCGTTCTCCCACGTTCAGATACCTTCGTATTCCACTCGCCCAATATTCGAGCTGTAACTGGGAAACGTAATTTTGGATCTAAGATCAGTGGCTGAGGTGGAGGGATGTTCAATGATGGTGGAAGGAGGTTTGCTATTTGATGATGAGATCAAAGTCAGCTGAGTCACAATGAGATTCGGCATTGGCATGAGCCGACCGTTTGCTCGTATCTGTTCTACTATCCATACAAAAAAAAAACAAGATACATACCTTGTAATCTTGGATCATCCAATATCAGAGTATTGACCCCTATCAATATCGCATCATGCATAGACCTCATCCTGCAAAAGACAGAATTTCCAAGCAGATGTTAGCTAGCTATTCAACTCTTTCAAATAGAGAACGAAAGTCCGACTTACCAATGAGTCATTAGCATACTTTCCTTTCCACTCAGAATGACCCTTTGACCACCAGGACCAGCAATCTTGCTGTCGAGCGATTGAGCCCATGTTAGCGTTATATGAGGTCTTCCGATGCTTGCTGAAGACGTAGGGAGATTGTTCTTCAAGAACTCTGGCGGGGACGTCATTCTGGTAGCTGAGATATAGCTGCTGTGAGCGTGAGCATTCAGAAAGATCTAGTGGATATACTACTTATATATGCAGCTACAATAATAATCACTTGAATGCATGAACATCTCTCGAAGGCTAGGTGATGTTGAATTCACTTCCGTCGGAAAGAAGATGGGTGTGATGGGATCGGAGGTGGTCGCACCGCATGTAACACAAAAATCAATGCTCGGCGCAGTGGTTCCATCATCTCATTCTATTCTTCCACCTTGACATCTTCATCCATCCAAGGATAACATCTCATCCTTCACCTCTCCCTCGATCCATCAGACTTTCCATTCCTACTCTTCCTTTCACTCAGGCATAACGAAAAGTTCGCGAAAAGCCACGCGATAACACGTTCCTTTCAGCAACTTCTGTACCAGCTCCACAACTTCTCGACATCCCGAAAAAAACTCTTCGCGACCCCTCTACACCTCCCAGTTGTATTCCTACAATCGCGTTGAAATGGCTGTCGAGATACTCTCACCAACCACACCAATGGCGTTCCCCTCTCAGGTCAAACCTAACCACACGAAAGGAAATTCGACCGATACACCTTCAACGACTTCTTCCCCCACGCTGAGCTCATACGAATCATCCGAAGTTGAAATTAGTGATGTTCACTCAGATATCGATAATGTAATATCAGCTGAAAAATTGAAAGAAATCGAAAGGATGGAAAGTAATCCTGATTTCTTGTGGATGACAACTGAAGAACCGCATAGAAGTAGAAGAATGGCTATTTTGAAAGCTCATCCCGAGGTGAGTGAGGAGCGGTTTATTATGCGCGATACTCTCTCCAGGTTCAGTCACTGCTTGTCGGAACCAGAGCACCAGGTAGCTGACTCGATTGTATCGTAATAGGTTCGGAAACTCATGGGACCTACTTCACTCACTATTCCTATAGTCTTTCTCGTCTTGACTATTCAATTCACCGCCGCTTACCTCTTACGTTCTCATCATCCTTTCTCACTTCCATTCCTGCTTACAGCCTATGTGGTAGGAGGGACAGCGAACCAAAATATTTTCTTGTCAATCCACGAAATCACTCACAACTTGGCATTTAAATCAATAAGGGCTAATAAGATCTTAGCTATCATAGCGAATTTATCAATTGGCGTACCATACGCCATGGCATTCAAAGGGTATCACATTGAACATCATAAATTCTTAGGTGAAGATGGAATTGACACTGATTTACCAAGTAAATTAGAAGCTATCATACTAGACAACGTATTTGGGAAAACATTTTTCGCTACTTTTCAAATCCTATTCTACGCTCTCAGACCTGGTTTTATCAGATCACAAAAACCTACAATCTGGCACGGGATAAATCTTATCTCAATCTTATTTTTTGATGCTCTTTTAGTCAAAACTTTGGGTTGGAAACCTTTGATCTATTTGATAATGAGTAGTTTCTTCGCTGGATCATTACACCCTTGCGCGGCTCATTTCATAGCTGAACATTATCTAATGAATGGTCCTCTACCCACTAAAGAAGATCAAAATAAAACTGGTTTGATCAATGGCGATGAGCATCAAGATTGGTTAATCAAAGGATTAGCTCAAGAAACTACAAGCTATTACGGGTGGTTGAATATCTTATGTTACAATGTAAGTCATGTTTTCGGAACCCAGTCGTTGACCTGGATGCTGATTGAGGTCTTGATATATCTGTATTAGGTGGGATATCACAATGAACATCACGACTTCCCTTCTGTCCCATGGACTAAACTACCTCAATTACGTGAAATGGCTAGAGAGTACTATGATCCGTTACCTCAACATAAATCATGGCCTTATGTGACTTGGAAATTCATCACAGATCCAAGTATCGGAATGTGGTGTAGAGCTAAAAGGACAAGTAAAGGTGAAAAGATCGATCATTCCACTTGGTCATCTGCCATTATCCGAGAGGACCAAGCTACTCAGGTTATGGAAGAACTGGTAGAAGAAGAAGAGGAGGAAATCGCTTACATGAGCGATTCGGGTGATTGTAAAAAGAAAAACAAACTAGAATAACTATTGTTAGGACCCGTCAAACGCCGGACGTTATTACACTCTTTATGTGACAATGATACATGTATGCTATGATCATCTTGTTTTTGATCATGATTGCAGAACACGAGTGACATGAGATGCGGTGCATTGAGTAGTATATATAAGTGTATTACAAGTGTATCTATCGAATGCAGGGTATTGAATCCGCCCGTCTCATACTCCTCCCCTGCCGCATCCTCCCCCCTCCGCATGCTCCCCCCTCCGCATCCTCTAGTCAACCTCATCAATATCTACGTGCCTGCCCTGTCCACTCTCAATCGCTTTTTTGCCATCATGATTATCGAGTCTCTTCCTTTCTCTCTGCTCATACATGTTTTTCCAAATTTCTCTACCTTGGCCAACGCCCTTGAATCTCCAATCTCTTCTTTTCTTCAAGTAACCTTGATAACTTTTCATGATGAATGTAACTTTATTCACTTCTTTCCATTTTTCTTCTTTTACCAATCTTTGATGTAGTAATCTTATATCATCAAATAACATATAAGGAGGAACATCAGCTTCTATCATTGATGACGGAGTTGATAATTTGATCTTTAATCCTAATTCAGGTAATGGTTTATAGGCTTTCGTGATGTCTTCTGGTGGGTATAGCGAGTAGAACTCTTCCAAAAGTGACAATGATTTTGACGTTTGCCCATGTAAAGCAAATAATCGTATAGCAGATCTCCAAGTTCTTTCAATTTGTCTATCACCTAATCCAGCTAGCCATTTCTTTCTTGATTTTATTGAAGGTTCTCCTATCCTCTCGATTTCCGCTTTATAGGATCCAACCCATTCGATATATTCCTTCCATATCTCTTGTCCCCATTCAAAGCCTACTGCTCTATCAGATTCGGCTATTCCAGATCGACCACCATGCGCACACTTCTCCAAGATTTGGAGGTATGTCCATCCATTGGGTTTGACACTGCCTTTGGTAAGCTGTATAACGGAAGACCAAGCTTCTTCGTATGCCTTTTTGGTTGCAGACAGGGAAGGTGAATGGACGAGATGAACAGAGATGTACGAGTTGATCAATTTTGGACCTATTACGACATCTTGGAAAGGGAGATAGTCATCAGTATTGGGTTGAGCTGATATGTCGTCGATTATACGGTGAAATAACGCGGTCGCTTCGCGTAGAGCATCCGCAGACGATTGCGGAGTAAGAGCAGAGTCTGATTCAGAAGTAGAAGGATTTTGGATTGATTCTGACTGAGTAGATGAAGGCGATTCAACCAATTCTTCGAGGACATTCATATCCAACCATTTTTCTTCTAGTTTTGCAGCCGCTTCTTCCGTCTCCGCGGTGAGATTTGCTTCTTCCTTCTTGATGTCGTGATTTGATGGCTGAATCTCGTTTTCGCCTTCCTTCAGTTTTACGATATTCCTTCTGACGAGAGGTTTCCACGAGGCATAGGTCATGAATACACCACTTAACAAATCTGCATCTATACCTTTTCTCCATTCTTCTGAACCTAACAGATATCCCGTTCTAGCAAGTTTGACAGTTTCGGTCAATACCCATCTTGCTCTGTTGAGATCACCCGCTCTTTTCGTTCCTTCCAATAAAGCAGTGAATGTATCTAACGTCGGGACGTATTCAGAGAATTTAGGTAACTGGTCATTGTCCTCTGAGAAAGGAGTGTAGACGGCATCGTGATGTTTAGCTAACATTTGTCTTAACAAATCGAACGCTTCTAGATAATCTTTTTTGGTCGAACCTAATGCTCTTATGATTGCACTATACTCTTCTCTTGTAGGCTGTATTTTTTCGGATTCGATCATTTCGATCCAGAGATCACGAGCTCTTTCAGGTTCAGGTTGACTCGCTTCGGAGCATGTCCTAATCATTGCCGTATACACTTCCCTTGTCGGTGTCGGATGAGCTGATAATCGCATATTGGTGAATAAATCCCATGCTAGTGATCTTGTGTTTGCATTTGGATGAGAGTTAGGTGATGGTTGTGTTAAATGCTGTAACACTACATGATAGGATGATTGAGGATATGGTTGACCAGCTGTCTCAGCTGATATGAGATGCGATATTGCATTTTGTGGCAGCGAAGGGGACTGCTGTATCAGCGAACGTATGTAAAGATCTTTGTGTGAATTCGTGATCTCCAATCCACCTAGTTCATTGTTTCAATTAGCAGATTCCATACAATGACGCACACTGGTAACTCACTGTTGGCCAACTCTGCTGTCAATCGACTAATTTCCTCAACGCTTCCGGCAGCAGCATCAACTTTCATTATATCGTTGATCTTATCCTGATCAATAGGTACTCCATGTAGCTTCGAATACGCGCAAGTTAGCTTCTTGATGGGTGATAATAGGTGCCAACCGCAACGAGGAACTCACGGTCATAACATCCAAAAGGGCTTCAGCACCTCTAGCATCTCCTCTTACAATCTATTGGGTTATACGTTAGAACGTACCCCTTCAGTAATGAACTCCGGATGTTACTCACGAACTCTTCAAATAGGACGTCCCATTCTTTCCTACTGACCAGGCCGAGTGGGATCTCAGATACTGCATTTCCAGCAGGAGATTTACTAGTTCCACTTGGACCTGCTAAGCCAGAGCCAGATGTACTTTCTTCCGGAATAGCAAGTTGAGCCAACACACCAAAGATCTTGTAATGTTTGGGCAATTCACTTTGTACCAAGCCATTTTCTACTCCATTTCCTTCTGAGAAGGTTCCTTTCCCGATGGAATTACGGGGAAATTGTTCGTCAGAGGATAATAATCGATTTTCCAAATGTCTCAAGATATCTTCTTTCTCCTCTCTGCTCAAAGGTAGCTTCAATCTATCTTCCGGTGATTGTAAACTGGGTAGAATGATATCCCCTTGCGTACCAGTCTTGACTAGATCGGTGTAAAAATCTTTGAGGTCATCTTCTGTCAGTTCAGGTAATCCTTCTATTGCTTTTTTAGTGACTCTGATTTTCACTTGTCTATTTAACGATTCTTCCGAAGGAAGTTGTCGTAATGTCTCTTTTGTCAATGGTATATATTCACCCGGTGGAGGAGGTTGATATAGTGGGAATTGGCGAGTGGTTCCTGATCCCTCCGGAAGATGGGTCAATACTGGTAATGAAGAAGAAGGATAAGGTGGATCATAGCTTTTTTTGGAAAATGAAAAAAGTGTGAGCTGATTCTCTTGAAGGTTAAGTCGAAGAATGAGCTCACTTGTGTAGATACCTTTGTGATCTGATAGCTCGTAATCGAATCACTTTCCTCGCTATGCTTGATCTCCACATCTTCCTTCGAGAGTATACTGATACACGATCTCTAAAATGAGAGTGTGGAATGAAGGATCATGAGCATTAACGCTGAGTTTCAAAATAATCCAATAATCCATTCACAATAATTCAAAATAAAGATCGATAGAGACGTCAAGTTACGTAAAACAGCAGATCACGTGACGTAACCGAAGGGAGTTGGCCGCCAGCCCGAAGCTCGAGTCAAACGATAACCTCCTCTTAACCTCTCTGCTATTATGATGAACTTTGATAACACCAATTAATCGAGGAAAGTTAGAAATTTGTTGATTATAAATATACAGGAATGTAAGCGCCGAATTGGCAATGCACCCAGTCAACCTTTTCCACTCGTCCGAAACACCTCTACAACCGTCCTTCAAGGACTTGGCATGATTGGCGTTCTCCAAACCTCCCGCTCCTATAGCTGATTATCGCCACCGATTTCTAGCTACGTCCAGTGGGACAGAGTAGGCGTCAATAGTGTGTACCTACCTTCAGCACGGTCACCTGGTGAAATTTCCTGATGAAGCACTGAACGAACTATTAATTCTGACTTCTGAAATGAACGAGTCGAGGGGCTTGAGACAGTCCTCGATTCGGTTCATCTCTGCAATGGCTCAGCATTCGAGCTCTGGGTACATGTATTATTTGATGACGTACGATCAAAGAAAGGATGGGTAGGTAGGAGATTGAATGAAAGGTGATTGAACAATGAATCAAGGCATCGAGTCGGATCTGTTCACTCACTATCACTCACTATCACTTCAACCCTCGAATGCCTCACCTACTACCGTACAATACTAATCACCTACTCATTGATCTGCCAGTCGACCACTACCAATTTTGACACCAAACTATCACATATGAACAGAGAAGTGATGTCTGCCAAAGACACCGATGATTCACCACATGGAAGGGTTGAAGACGTGAGTATTTCCCGCCTCTACTCTCGGTGCTTGTCCTCTCGTTGGTCCAGTTATTGACATTTATTAAATATATCCTGATCTCTCTTGTCAGCGTTTTGCTTCAATATCTCGGCAACTCGAGAATCTAAAGACGGACGTGGCTCAAATCAGCCAACAAGTTGCTATAGCTGGCTATGAGATTAAACGTCTCGATCGTCAGTTCAACTCAGTACTTCTCACCAGCAATGAGAGACTTCAAGATCAGACTGAAATGGATAGACGAAGTCTGATAAACAACAAGAGAGTCATGGACAAAACTATCGCCAAGATCAATAATGTCATTCTACTCTCGAACCAACTGGTAGACACCACCACTAAACACTTCGCGGAATCTTACTATATCGGCTTAATACATTTCTTGGCGATGGAGCTTAATGATCAGAAACGACCCCTTGATGATACAACAGGAGGAAGAACAGGTAGCCTCATCAGAGTAGGTTGACGCTTCCCCCCTTTCACCTTAGAGTAGTTCTGACACTGCTTGATCTATAGTCAACAAGCTTCCTGTATGAAAGTATCGGAATTTACAAGGACCAAGCTTCTCCAAGGTCGACAAGCCAAAAGCAACTCGTTGAAAACGGAAGAATCAAGAAGATCATAGCTCTCAATCCGGCTGCTCGAGAATTGTTCACAGAAGATTCCCTCGATCAAATGTGTACATTCGATACACGAGAGTGCCATTCTGCGGCGCAGCATTTCAACTCGATGGAAATATTGGATTTTTTGCTCAAGGTTCAAAGAAATGGATTAAACCATAACTCACAAGCCGGCTTTCACGAATCTCAGAGGCGAGGAGATAGAATGAAGATCCTCCTAGCCGTTTTAGGACCTGTTAGGTCCACGCACGAACTCTGTCAGCTGGTATGCAATCCAGCCGTTCCCCTAATCCCACTCTATCAAATGACTTTGTTTAAGGTTTTTGTAGATTATGTCATCGTTGAACGGTTCATCAATGCAAGAAGAATACGCTCAGGATCAACTACCAAAAGAAGTCGATGAGCATTAGTGCTGTGGTTAAACATTTAGCGAGCTCATTTGCCACTCGGCCCAAAAGGTCATAACGAAGACTTGTATACATATTTCATCTAATCATCATGCGTTCGTTTCCCTCTCTACAGTGATATGTGATAGGCAGTGTAATTAGTATGTTATATATGGTACAAAAAGGCGATACGCCAAGGGAAGATGTATATACATTACATTATATGAATACCGATATTCACGAACAGAACCAAGAAAAACCACGGGTTGGGTATATGATATTTGCTATTTGATAGCCAACTAAACTTTCGGCAAAGGTCGTCCCTAAGCATCAAGGTATGCATCAGCACTTTTCAGATCACCTTTCGGCTTTGTCTCATACTCACAGAAGGGGGAGGTGGCCCAGGTACGGCACCACCACCTAGGTTCATCATCATAGGAGGTGGACCACCAGTTTGAGGTAATGGTCTACCCATGACAGGAGGAACCATAGGATGCCATTGTGCCCATGCGGGAACACCAGCAGGCGACTTTCCTTTACCTTGACCTTCTTGTTTCTGGCCTTGAGGATTCTGGTTGTTATCCTATCGCGGTGTTGTCAGAATGGGTTCAATACGCCCATTGAACGGGGGATTCACTCACTTTTTTGGGTTGGTTGGCAGGATTTCCAGGTGGATTGGCTGGGTATGGCATAACAGCCATAAGATCACTATACGAAGCCAAAGTCGTGTCAGCGGCTTTTCCTTTCCTGAGATCAGAAGCTGACTTACCCAGCAGATTGTCTACCCTTCATGAGCAATAACTCTGCTAACTCCATGTAAAGTGCTCGTCTGGATTCTCGTAAATCACCGACCTCTTTTAGGAGTACTCGTACTTCGCCCTGTAATGGAGATCAGAGCTGACCATACGCATGGCTTCAAGATGGATATCAACTTACGGAGAGAGCTTTGGAGAAGTCATCCAAGCTAGAATGGCGCATTAGCACGTTTCGGTTGTATTGAATAAGGGCTATACTCACTATCCAGCCAAATTGAAACCGATCTGTTCTCTTGCTGCAGCTTTGGCGGCCGCTTGAGTGAGATTATGTTGATTGGAGTTTTGCTCCATTATTTCAGTGGCGAGTTTTCTCAAGAAAGCAGATTGACCGTCTCCGTGCGTCCTATATTGTTCGGTCATTTAGCGTTTTGGTCGTAGACAACACGAAGAGGGGTGAACTTAAACTCACTTTAGAGCATCAAGAACAGCTTGTGTGCCTATTATCAACGGAGTATCAGCTTTGAATACTTATGGTCGGTCGGTCAAGGTTCACATACCTGGCTTCTTATCATTGGCAACTTGTTTCTTCTTTTCCTCCTCTCTATCAGCTACCAGTTTATCTAAAGCTTCGGTGATCTTTTTATCTCTAACTGATTTATCGGTTCTTCGTTTATCTTGAGCTTTTGATCTTTCGTCATTCATGGTCTTGCTAACTTTTCCATCGGTGGCGATAAGGTCCTACGGGATCATGGAACATAACATCAGTACATTGTCCTTTCAAATATGTCATTCATGAAGAAATACGATTTCGTTTTGTAGTCATACGTAGGGGCAACTTACAAGTGCCTTTTGCAGATTAGCCAAAGCCTCAACATTTTGACGGTGTCTCTCCTCCGCGAGTTTAGCGTTGTCCTCTTTCTCTTTCAATTTAGCGTCTCGCTCGGCAGCCTCAAGAGCTATTCATACTCAATCAGCTTTGATTCGCCACGTGTAGAAATAAACAACCAACCAGCTTGTTCAGCAGCAGCTTTTTGTTTTTCTGTACATAGGGAAATGTCAGTCAGTCACTGTCTGCTGTTCCTATCATATTGGGAAAGAGAAACAACTCACGGGCAAGTTTCCTAGCGTCTTCCATTGCTTCTTCTTCAGGAGTGGTACTTTTCTTTCCTTTTGAAAGTTTACTTGGAGGCCCAGATTTGGGTCTATCACCCACGAATACATCTCCAGCTACATCACCGATGTTGACTTCTTCACCTGGTCCACCTATAACGTCTTCTGTTGGAAGACCCAATGATCCAGCTGGCGGTGGTTTGTTGAGTTTACCAGATTTGTTGGATCGAGGTCCAGTAGGTGCAGTAGATGGAATATGTTGTTTTCCAGCTTGTCCAAGGATACCATCTTGATGTTCACACGGCTCGATAGGTACCCCACCAACTGCTCTAGGTCCATTTGGACAACAAACACTACAATGACCTCTACCAACTTCTGACTCAGCTGGTATACCGGTATGAGTGGTATCTTTTTGGATGGAAGCAGTTTTGTCTTTCTCTTCACCACCTCCGGAAGATTTACCCTTCTTACCTGTTGATGGTCGATCACCGAGTGAGGGAGGTGCACTGCCATCTGCTAGAGCGGATTCTTTAGGACCGCCGACATGACTTGCTGGTCTACTTGGAATATAGGCTATTTGACCATCGGGAAGAACGACTGGCTCCAAAACCATCAGAGCTTCACCGGGAGCAGCTTTTGTAGACGGTGCTGGAGTTCCGGCTCTGGAAGGAAGTCCATTTTCAAGTGGAACGTTATTGGCCAAATGAGCTGGATCAGCGGTACTTCCTTCCACAAAGGTGGGAGGTTCCTTCTTGAGCTTATTCGATCCAGAAGCGCTGACAGGATGAACAGGAACATGAACAGTTTCACCATTTCTGTCAATAGTAAGGTCACGACCTTCCATAGCTAATTCTTCGAGTGTCGGAGGTCGAGAGACATGTGAAGTGTCAGAAACACGAGTGGATTTATCGCTTCCCTGTGTGGGTATAGGTTTCCCGAAAGTGGTGTGATCGGCATGTGAGTGAGTGTCGGCAGGAACAAGAGGAACGCCAGGCGTTGTTTCTTTGAGACTCTCCTTTGATTTAGGTTTTCGTAAGATACCACCACCTGATGATGGTGTCTTGGGAGTGTCTTGAGCTTTAGCTTCGTTGGATCCCGGTAGGACCATGGGTACATCCCCGCCTGAAGGTATCGGGTGAATAGGCAGTCCAGCTTCAGCCTCTGTAGGAACATTGTGGATCTCCGAAGCCTGGAGATGAGATGGGATGTTGGCTGGGGCTGCTTCCACCACACTAGAAGGTCTGCCCAGCTCATATCAGCTGAAATACTAGACAAAATCGGACGTAGAGGACTCACTTGGACTTGGAAGATTTGGGAGATTTAGGAGGGGTGACAAGTACTTCCTTTTCTGGAATTCTGGGATCCCAGTGAACACCGTTCTTCCCTCCGGACGATGCAGGAGGGGCAGCGATTGGACCATCAGCTGAATCTGTTGGAGTAACATGTACTCCAGCATCTGGCATGACAGGAGCTGGCTCGGAGACCATCGAGGCGACGTTGTGAGCAGTTCCCGGAGGATTTACTGATGACGGAGTAGTAGGGACGTTCATCACTGACGCAGGTTTGTCCGTGGGTACATTGGCAAGTGAGGATGTCTTTGAAGCCTTAGGCGATTCAGGATGATTGGTGTCCCATACAGGTTTGGCTGAAGGCACATTACTTGCAGTTTGAGCGGGAGGTATAGGACCAGTTGGTACGGCAGCTGAAGGAGCAACCACCGAAGGATCGGCGACTGTAGCTCCAGGATGAACGGTATGTGATGTCGAAGCGTTCTTGGAGTCGATTGGTACTGGTCCGGGAGCGACAATCTCAGCTTCGTGGGTGCTCTTGACTGTCGGTACATTTGGAGGAGCTTGTTGTACAACACTTTGATGATCCGAAGTATGAGCCCCAGGAGCGATAGTAGGCATGACAGGAACATCGAGACTCGAGGGAACCACAGATGTAGGAGCAGGTGGGATATTCGCATGAGATGTGACTGGAATAGGGCCGACGGTGGTAGGAGCATGACCAGCGGAAGCGGAGGGACCAAGAGTGTGAGGTATAGGGCTGACGGGGATGGCAGACACTGGAGCATCGCCCATTACAGTTCCTGGCTGCCCAGTACCTGCTGGTACTTGGGTGTAAGTGCGAGAGGTGGTATGAGTGTGGATCGGTGGACCACCATCGGGGCGCTGAATAATCTAAGCAAAATCAAATAATCAGTCACTTATCTCGCTTTCGTTGGGGGAGGATTGGACATGACTTACTTCTTCATGTTCTTCACGTATAAGATGGTTCACAGGTGTATCAGAAAAGTTGTGTTCAGTTGGAATAGGAGACATAGTATGGGCGGATAGAAGAGGAGGCATCGTGAGCGGTTTACCGGTTCTTGGATTCGTTCTTGCAGAGGCTGAAGCGGTGGGAGGAGGTATGGCGGTGCCTGTAGCTGCAGTGATAGAAACTGCAGTTGGCACCGAGTCCATCTCTGGGAGTTGGGACTTACCTGAAGCGGCAGCAACGGGAATACCTCCGGGTCCAGCACTAGGAGCAGCAGTCACAGCGACATCTTCTTCAGCGAAAACAGTACCAGGCGGAACGACCGATCCAGGAGGAAGAGTGGTAACCATATCTTTCTCCAACTCATCTACAATCGTAACTTCCTTATGACGACCTATCGGACCTTCTCGAATGACTTCACGTTCTTTGATTACTTGTTTCTCTCGTCGAACATCGGTATTTGGACCAATGACAGTTGGTGCTACGCCAGTAAGAGGAGGAAGTGAAGTTGGAATAGGAGTCATCTCTCCGAGCGTAGTTGGAATTGGTGCAGGAGTTATACCAGGCGTTCCAGAACCTGAATCAGCCCTCATGGAAATGATCTCTTCTTCTTCGAAGATCCGTTCAGCTGCAGGTGGCGGTACTACCGATATAGCTGGTAGAGGGGGTACATTTTGAGCCATGAGTTCCTCGACTACGACAAGTCATGAGTATCAGTTCCGACACAATATGAAACTAAAGCAGTAAGCATCCATGGAGGAGAATGACTTACTCTTTTCTTGTAATTCAGCCAATTTCAGATCCTGTTGTATATCCTTGACAGTTTCCTCAACAGCCTCATCCAGTTCCATCATCGGAGTAGCCGGAACAGTAGGAGCAGCCTTGATACCGTCGACTATTTTACCACCAGCCATGACAGTTCCGTCAGGTAATATCTTTCCTTCGACGTGAGATGCAGTGGGCGGTGGAGGTGGTCGAGCAGGCGCTCCAAGTGGAACTGGAGCAGGTGCACCTCTGATTCCATCTAGTATATCACCGTTGTCAAGTACAACTGTTCCATCAGGTAGCACGTGAGCGTGAATCCGTTTAGGTTTGACTTGCTGTCTCAATGCTGCTATATCACCCAAGATTTCAGCCAATTGATTTTGCGTAGCATGCGTTCCATCAGCAATCTGATCACTCATCCCGTGAAGGTATCTTGACATCTCATTTTGTTGTTCACCTTGAGCAGCAGCCAGATTTTGTGTATTGTCCAAAGTACGCCTAAAGCTATCGTCCTGTCATCGGATGTTAGCATCTATATAAGTTTGACTGAACAATCGTGCACTCACAGCCCCAACATGAGATGCAGAAAGAGGTATAGGAGGTAGTGCAGCGGTGGTGAAGCCTTCGGTGTATATTTCGATAGGTTCGTGAAGCATAGTAGTAGGAGCAACAGGAGTAACGATCTCTTCGGTAGTGACAGAAGGTGTAGTAACAGTAGATTCAGTAGTAGTATTTCCAAGACCGGTATCCGCAGTAGTAGTATTGCCATATGAAGGACGAGGTACGCCCATCGTTGTAGGACCACTAGGCGGAAGACCAGCATTACCATATCGAGCAGCAGCGGGAAGACCATAGTCTCCTGTTGTCGATGTGACTCCAGGAGGGAAGAAACCAGGACGACGAAGTGAAGGATTGACATTCTTGACGGTAACTGTCAGCTGGTATCTTTGCGTTTAGATAATTTAGCTACTTACAGGACCTATAGGACCACCGAAACCGGGCATCCCAGGACGTAGACCAGGCATGAACGGACCCATACCCTGAAAATCGAGTATCAGTGTCGACTCTGCTAAGATTACAATTTGCACTTACAGGACCTGGGATGCCCATTGGACCGGGGAACATGCCCATACCCATGCCCATTCCCATAGGACCCATCGGACCAGGAGGGAAACCACGTCGGAAGCTAATGAATCATAGTATCAGTACAAGAACACTGATGAAGGCGGTGCCTCGAAAAATACACTTACTAAGTAGTAGAGATAGGATCACGAACACCAGCAATTCTAGGTAACGAAGGTCTAGGCATATCTGTCATACCTGGACCCATTGGAGCAGGCATACCGGGAGCAGGAGCAAAACCAGGTCTCATCCCAGGTTGACCTTGATATTGAGGCATATTTCTAGGTGAATTGACAGGAGTAGGTAGATCAACAGGCTGAGGAGCAGGACCGGATCTGTAGGGACCTCGTTGGGTATCCTCATTTTCATAAGGGACATTCTCGTCTTGATCATTGCTTTCAGTTCGATAAGGTATAGGAGCTTGATCAGGTGATTGTTCTGGTGTAATATCTTTTTCAACAGGTGGTGGAGTGGGTTCATATTCAGTTTCAAGTTCAGGTTCAGGTTCGTATTGTTCTTCAGATTCACCATCTTGCTCAGGTTCATCTTCGTAGTAATCTTCCTCTTCGGGATACTCCTCATGGACAGACATGGGTTGAGGCACAAATTGAGGTTGAGCTTGCTGCGGAGGTTGTCTAGGTCTTTGTCCAACAAGATGTCTCGGGAATTGAGGTCCACGAGATACGAACTCTCTCGGAGGTGTGTTTGGTGGTAAGCCGGATAAAGCGAATTCTTCATCAAATTCAGGCTCAGGTATCTCACCTTCTAGGAGTGATGAAGAAATATCACTCATAGGTCTTCTCCTTCGTCGATCGACCTCCGATGAGATACTGTTAGCAGGGGCATTTCTACCCCTTGCACCAAATTCACTGCCGTATACACTATCTCCACCTCCATACATTGATCCTTCTCTAGTACCTTGCGTCTTGGGCGTAGAAAGATGAGACTTCGGGTATTTCTTCGTTTCCTCGAAGGCAGGTTGAAGGCTTTCATCAAACTCGCTATCGCCAACTCGGTCTAATACTCTTCTCAATAAATCTTCAAGTCTAGCCATTCCTGGTCCTCGTTCAGGTAATTCGACATCAAAGCTCCTTCTTCTGCTCATCTCTTCCGCCATTAGATCCTGGCGACCTAAAAGATCTTCCTGCCTTCCGATGAGTGTACCGAGCAAATTACGTAAATCGTCGAACTGCTGATTGATTACCTCGGGAATTATCATAGGTGGAGGAGTGACTGGACGAGCGGTAGAAGCTGAAGAAGTCGTAGAAGTGGACGAAGGAGATGAGGGAGGTGATTCATCGTCCTCATCTTTTGAAGGCACGGGTGGTGGGCCGTCTCTTTCAGCCAAAGCAGATTGGTTTTCGGCAATTTGGTTGACTCTTCTCTCAATGCGATCAAGCTGATTACCCACTCGAGTGCTTTGACCTTGCCTCGCTTGATCCTGACCTTGGAGGAAGTTCTGCAAAATACGCTGTCAGCTGTTAGGTAACTCCAAGATCGAACACAGACTTACCAAAAGCCTGTTCACATCGCTTCCAGTAGCTTGATCCATCGTAGGTGCAGAGGAGCTGGGGACTTCGGTACTAGAGGTGTCCGAGCTTGGCGGGTTAGATGATGGGAAGGAGGGTGAAGGAGGGGGAGCCTGATGTACCACAGGAGGTCGATATACAGGGGGTAGAGGAGCTTGTGGTGGTGGTGCAGGCATAGGTATCTCCAGTGCAGGAGGTGGTCTTCGAGGTATCCTTCTGCTAGGGATGGTAGACGCGGTTGACACACTCTCAACTGGTCTTTCACTAAGCTGCAAAGGGACAATAGGAGCTTCTTCGCCTCTGATAGGAGTGATTCTCGAAGTGAGAGAAGATCTATAACGTCATATCAGCGGGGTTTTGGCTGATGAATACTTAAATATCAACGACTTACGGAGGCTGAGCAGCAGTAACGTAACTTGTTTCCCTAGTGTACCAACTCGGAGCAGTGGCATACACTGATTCTTGAGCACTTGCATACATAGTATTATCCCTTGCCGTACCCAGCGGAGCTCTGGATGATTGACCAAATGTTCGAGCTGTTGCCATTGTTCTCGAAGGAGTATAAGCAGTTGTAGCTTTTGATTTTGACCTTTTTGACACACTACTACCGTTTGAAGAATTTCTTTCTAAATCAGCAAGAAGCTCGTCATCTGAATCAGGATATGAAACTTGAGTCCAAGCTCTGCTACCTCTTCTTGAAGTCAGACCATCTGTGAGTCTGGTAGAAGATGGACCTTCCGAAGATCCAGATCGGGAGACAGGAGGTGGCGGAGCTGTGTTGTATTCCGATGACCTAGGTGATCGGCTTGGGGTAGTAGGAGCTGTTCCCAAAGAACCTGTCAACCGATGATCAGTTGTTGCGGTGGCATACCGTGTAGTAGGTGGTCGGTCATGGTACAACGATTGTTCTGTCTCGGCATTCTCTGTTGCGCCATGAGGCGTTGTACTCATAGGGTGTTGAGCAGTAAAATAGCTGTCCCCACCAGTCGTAATAGGATAAGCAGAAGGCGTTTTGACCGATTCATCGTATGAAGGTACGGGTTCGTCGTGCAACGAAAACCTAGTAGGGCTCGGGATTGGTGATGTGGCCTTGACGGTCGATAAACCAGGAGATGCAGTTGAGTAGTGGGAATCTCGAGATGGTACGGGTGGAGGTGCCGTCTGATATGATGTCACTGTGCTTCTTGACATACGAGAAGAGGTTCGATCACCTGGAGGAGGTGTATGGAAAGGAGATCTGAGTAAACCAGAAGCAGTACTAACGGTCGACTCTCCAGCCGTTTGATATCCTTGGGTCCCAGATCTCGCGGTACCGTAAGGTTGAGTTGGAGCTGTGAGACCAGTGGTAATTGTTTCTAGAACGGTATCATATGGTGTTCTACCATCTTCCGAAATCGTAGCACTTTGAGGAGCTGCAGTCACTGCGACTTGAGGCATGTCATCGACGGTCATTGGTACAGATATAGAAGGAGACAGTCTTTCAAATGTGTGTGCCAGTGCGGAGGGTGTCCAGGGTTGAACCGTTACCATTGGAGTAGTAGCTGTTTGGATAGGATGATCTGTTTCAAAATTCTGGGGCGTTGCCATGTTCGAAGACGAAGCAGGTGGCAGGACGGTAGCGCGATCAGAGTGGGAAGGGGATGGTTGAGCTGTCCACATAGAAGTGGAATTGTTGGCACCACCGAAAGCAGTATGATCTGAGGGAGTAGACATGTCTCCTCGAACAGTAGTTGCAGGTGTTTGAGAACCGGGTCTTGCGGTGTAATTCGAAGCAGAAGGTGAGACCAAGTTGGCTGTCGCCTTCTCAGATAATGATTGTCTAGCAGTATGAGCAGAGGCTGAAGTCCATTGTTGAGCAGTAGTCAAAGGCGTTTGAGTACCGGGATGAGCAGTGTACATGGATGGGGAAGATAGAGTATGTATAGCAGTTCCAGCTGGAGTAAAGGCTTCGTGGTGAGCAGTCCAAGCCTGTTCCGTGATGCCACGAGGATCAGTAGCTAGGGTGGGCGCAGTATACGTTGACTGGGTTGTACTATTCTCTCTTGCCGATTGATAGGAAGCCGATGTGGATACAGATGGCGCAGTATAAGATGACAATGGTTGATCCGTGGTAACTGGAGGAGGAGCCATCCCGGATCTTGCACTGGAATAAGTAGAATGAGCTTGACCAGAATTTGTAGAGATATTGACTTCTGTTCTAGCAACCGTATACCTTGAAAGATGGGATAAAGGTTGAAAGTTGGAACGTGGCGTTGCATCAGCCGTACTGTATGCTGAAGTACCTGTAAGGGATTGGAAGCCTGTAGCGGGTGTGTGGAAGGTTGATGGAGCGTCGGACGGCGAAAACTCTGATTTTAAAGCGGGAGGCTTGATTCCATGAGCGAAAGTAAAATCTCTTGAAGTAGGTCTCTCGGCTGTTTGAGCAGTCAAAGGGATATCTTGAATAGCAGTAGTCCGCATCGGCAACGCAACATCCTTTTCGAGTGGAGGAGCAGACACTTCCCTAAGGTCGGCCTCACTTGCTACTCTTCTTAGACTTCTTGCACGTTCAAGACCAGCAACAGCAAGTCTGCGACTTCCTCTTTGGACAATGGGGGCGTGAAGTCCACCAGAAGTCTCGATGACAGCATCGTCCGTGGTGTACATTGGGTACGACCCAAATCCACTCGGTAAAGGAGAGGTTGGATAGTCCACAGGCGTGAAATGTGTAGAAGCAGAGCCTCCACCTTCGGAGCCTTGATCAGAAGATGATCGATTGGCTCGCAAAGAAGCTGATGGAGCAGCTCGGGTTCGTTCAAGAACCGTCCAAATAGCGTTTACCCAGCGGACTATATAGTGTTGAATCAGCTAGACATAATGACGTAAGAACGCGATCAGCTTTGGCTTACCTCTTTCTCGAGCACTTTCACAAGCTAATCTCTCAACACCGTCATCGTAGACCTGTTGCATGATCGTTAGCTACGAACTGCGAGATTCAATCATCAACCCACCAGCTTGAAAGGATAAAGATTGTCTGCCAATACTCCTTGTCTCCTGGCAGCGGCAGCACCAATGTCGTCTCCAGCCATGGGGTTATTAGGGCTATAAGTAGACGCGACCTCTGTAGTATTACATCAGCACATGTTACATATGTGAATACTGAGGTGAGCCTGACGTACCATCGCAAAACTCTGAATCTAAAGTGACTGTAGCTCTACCTTTGTTACTAATCCAAGTCAATTCTAACCCTTCCTGGTAAAGCCGACCATCTGCTTGAACCCATTGATAATTGGGTTTGGCATCTTCATCATGCACATTGAGGTAGTAAAGCGCTCCCGTGCGTATAGGCTAAGACAGAAGTATGGGAAGGTCAGCTATACTGGCTTGTTACGCCATTTGAGGAGAACGTATATCACTTACATCGCCGGTGAGTTGTTTAGGTTCAGAAGTCTTTTTATCACTTTTTATACTTGCTGATCTGTTGGGTGGTTGCAGGTCATCATCCCCTTCGCTTTTGATCGGATCTTCTCTTGTTTCCGAGTGATGTGACGGCGGTCTTTTGTCCCTCTCTTGACTTTGGTGATCATCAGCTTGTTCAGCCAAGTCTGTCTCATGTCTTTTCCTCCGCCTAATAGAAACATTCCAACCTTTATCACCACCTCTAAACAATCCAGGACCTTCTTTACCTGGTGAACTAAGCACATTTTGTACAGGTGAACCTGATCTTACTCTCCAGGAAGCTATCATACCTCTGACTTTAGATAGAGGAGATGGCGATTTTGGTGGAGGTGTGGGTGCGCTAGCTTGCACAGGAGCACGGAAGGAAGAAGGTGGCAGTGTGTTGGTACGATTGAATGCTGTATCAGACGATGAAGTAGGTGGTGGATTTGGTAAGCCTGAGATTGGCGGAGGGGTTTTCCTGACAGAGGACTTGGATGGATTCGATTTTGTTGGAGGAGTAGGAACAAATTTGGGTTGAGATGACAAGGGAAGTTGTGGAAGGTCTGTCCTTGATTCGAACATTTTGATCAAATCGGAAGTTTTCTTTGGTGTACTTTGATTTTGAGGTGTACTATTTGCACTGTCTTTATCTTCACGGTTTCCGGAGGAAGAAAAGGTCGATCTTGGACCTTTTACTGGACTTGTAGGTAGCTTTGTAGGACTGGGAGGTAATGGATATTTGTTTGCTATATTTGAGGGTAAGGATGAAGGAAAAGTCGGACCTTCTTTGTATGCACCTGGAAAAGTAGGTGAACGACCTTGAGAGCTTGTTGGAGAAGAACTCTTTTCAGTTCGTTCAGTTACGGTTGATAATCTAGATACGTTGAGATTACCCAAGCCTAGACCCAGACCGGGGGAAGTAGGATGAGGTTGAGATAGAGACGAGTTCACGTTGATTCCCAATCCTACGAGAGGTTGTCGAATTGGCATTGGGTGGAAAGTGGTTTGAGGCAGGTAAGGATTGGTATGGCTCGAAGATACGGAAGTATCTAGGTTGCGAACAGGATTGGCCAAAGCGTCGAGTTGAGATAAAACACCATCGTATGCCGCATCGATAGTAGCCGTTGATTGACCTGTTGTCTGAGGTGGGATTTGGGGAATCGTAGTGAAAGACGGAGGCGATCGATCTATACCAGGCAGTATCGTGTAACATCAGCAAATACCCTTCTAAGGTGCAAGTAAATGAGAAAGGTGAAAGACCTACATTCGTTGGAGAAAATACCACGAGGTCCAAGGCCCATACCTAAAGTATTATTATCTGATCTAGTGAAATCTTCATTGAAGAAAGTACCTCGGTTGGGTGGTAACAATGGACTTTCAGATCTTGTAGCAGTCTCACTAGTTCTATCAGGTCTCCGAGGTGAAGGTGATATAGTTCTAATTTCAGGTGTTGCAGATGAATTTGAGTTCAACCCGTAATCGTTGTTTGAACGAATTAGGTTTTCGACTTGATTTTCATCTTCTTCTTCATTGTTCTCATTCTCATTTTCTTTATCGGATTCTGATATTCCCCTTGGAGTAGCCCATTCAGGTTGTGAGCCATTACCATTACTGGTACTATTATTACCTTGATCCGAATGAGGTGAAGTTGGAGTACAAGGTTGATTTTGGGTGTTTTCAAAAGTTGATAAGAGTGCTGCGAAATCAGGATGAGGTTGATCAGGTGATGATCGCCATCGTCTAGGTAGAGGTGATAAAGGTGGTGAGGGCATGTTTTACTTTTGGATGAAAGAAGGTATCACCACATGCCCTCTGTGAGTTCGAGTTGGAAAAAGAGTATTAGTTAGTGATGATGTTTTATCAAGAAGGCTGAAAGTGTCATTACCAAGGTGAATGATGAAAAAAGAAAGAAGAAGAGAGAAAACTGGTTGATGATGGAATGTTAGGTATCCCATGATCATAGCGCTGTATTTTCGAATGCATGTCAACAAAGGTCGCCAGCCATACAGTTGAGGAAGGTTGCCTCCAGGGGAATGAGTATGTTTGTAGGTTTATTAGGACAGTAGTAGATTATCATTCAACTAGACACACAGCCAGGTTGGGGAGGAGAAGGGATCCCGGCTGTCCTCCTCCATCACTCTAAGTTGCCCCCCTTATATTCCATCTGTCTCTCTCTCTATCTCAAAAGTCACTCCGAATCGAACGATCCTCGATCCTACAGTACATATCGACATGACGGATGCCATTGATCCCTTGGGTGTGATCTTACACTTGTCGTGAACCGTGTGAGATAAGTAATAGATAAGGTGAATTGAAGTGATAACCGTAGTACATGGTCTACCCCGCACAGATCATCAACCAAAGGAGGCGCGTCAATAACCCTCTAGAGCGTGTTCTCAAGTCGCTTGGCTTTGCACTGATAATACAACCCGTGTAGATCTACACATACACAGTCTGACCGGACATTTCTTTGATTGTGTAAGATTATTTCTAGCAGGAATTGTGGACGCGTCTTGTTTCATCATTTCGATTAAACCCCACTTCAAAGCTGACTTCGACGATCAATAAATATGAGTAACGTTTGAAGCGTTCGAAGATGATTTGCAGACGCGTCAATTAAGTGGTCTAGCGATAATGAATGTCGATGATAATCAGTAAATGGACGGAGTTCGAATACAGATCAAGACGTATTTCGTCTTAATCTGCCCACTCCAACGTACCGCGTCCGAACCCTGATTCCCAGGAGAAACGTGGCATGATGTATCATTTGCAAAGACATAAAATTCATGATAGTGACAACATATAAACACATGCGCAAAGATAAATCTTGAAACCAACTTCTAGAGATCTGTTCTTATTTCTGCTCAACAATGACAGTTTCTATGAACCATGTACAACATCAGCTTTGTACTCCGCACGCGTACAACGCTAAAAAGGGTATGAGACGACGACTCACTCTTCCTTTCTGCCTTGGGCTTGTCTCTTCCTTTTCTACTGTGATCTCTTCTTCTATCTTCTTTGACTTTCCTAGACTCGATCATCTCTCTCTTCAGCTTGGTAGCATTATGTATAGATTGAGGAACATGTCTTCGTTCCTTGACTGATCTGACACCCTTTTCAGCTGAATATCTCTCAATAAGTTTTTGTCGATGTTCAATCGATTGTCTTTCTTTAGTTGATACAGGTCCAAGTTTCTTCGATGCATTGGATTTCCATATTCTCACATTTCCATCGTCGGATGCTGAAAGAACGAAATCTGCTGTTGGAGTATATGTCACATCGAACACTCTGTGGAAAAGGAGGGTAAAGATAAAATCAGCTCATGACCTTGGATAAAATATGATGTATGTGATTGATCAAAACATACCTCTGCATTCGCTTGGTATGATACACGTCTCTTGATTTACCGGATTCTCGATTCCATAATCTGATTGTTCGATCATATGATCCTGAAACGAACTCTTCTCCAGTTGGACCTGTTCGTGATCATGTCAATTAACTAAATGCCTTTTGGTACCGGTCACCGGTTACAACAAGGATCAACTTACTCCAATCACATCCCATGACTCCTCCTACATGACCCTTGTAAATTTGGCTGGGCGAATTGAGATTTCGTATGTCAAATGTATACAAATTATGATCTTCGCTCGCCAGTAACATCGTCGTTGGCAGAGTAGGACACCATGATAGATCGTTTGAAAGGAACTATATCCAAGCGGTCAGCGATGAAAGGATTATTTTGATGGGACATAGTTTTTATTTTACTCACTTGCATTACTATTCTTCTTTCAGCTTTACCTGTTCTTATATCGTACAAACACATTGTTCTATCATTTCCGACACTTGCCAAAACACTAGTTTCAGATTGATTGAATTTCACTTTAGTCACGGTTTCCAGTGAATTACCAAATTGTAAAGTAGATAATGGGTTCGAACGATTTTCATCCCAAATTTGAACTGTGTTGGATGCAGTTGAAAAGATATTATCTTGTCTATGATGATCAATTCCATTAAAACCATTTTTACTTGTATATGTCATTGTTGGTTCTAAATTTTCACCTAACCTATCTCTTTTTTTGAAATCCATTGTTAATCCACCTCCAACTTCTTCATCTCCATCATCTTCGTTTTCGTTGAGATCGAAACCATTTTCACCTATCGCACCTGCATTATCTAGGTTATCCATTGATTCTAGTCTGTTTCCCGAAGCAAATTCATTTCCGATGAACGATTCATCGTCTTTCAATCCGGGTGCGAATAACTTGGATCTCCATATTTTGATCGTGCCGTCCAATTTACCCGCCGTTATCATTCCTCTTTTACCATCTTTAGCTTCTGATGTCCAACATATTCCACCAACCATACCTTTATGCGCGTTTGGTATCTTCAATAGAGGTCTTCTCAATGCTAATGAATGCACGATGACTTCTCCATCACCTCCTCCGCCAGCTACGACAGCCACTCGTCTGGGATCTTTACCAAGACAATACACTCCATCTTGATGGCCTCCTAATGCGTCCACAAAGGGTTTGGCGAACATTCGATCTATCTTGACGGCAGTCATGGCCCGTGTGTATTCTCTGGGTTTTTGGAATGGATGTAAATGAGGTGCAAGGTTGCGTTGCAGCGGATGAGGAGCGGTAGAAGATGAAGGTAGATGATCATCCAGTGATCGTGATATCATTTTTATTTTCTATTTACAGTTGCATTAGATATCCAGTCAGCTTCCGTCTTCCGGGATATGAGCAAATCTGCTTTGACTTACCACCATGTTGAAGGAGGTTTAGGCTTTGGAAGACGGCGCAAGAAGACTTGTTTCGCGACAAATGTGCGTATGAAGTTAATGTGCTATTTTCACTGGATACGGAAATGCAATAATTGATTTGAGATGTTCTCTTCGGGTGTATAGTCCAACGAGATGTAAGCAGATCAATTAGAGGCTATAAATGAATCTTTCTGTCTTGTATTTTGTTGAAATTAATCTTATCGTTAAAAATCTCTTTCGTTGAAAAAGCAACAAGCTGGGACCACGTGGGGTCACCGTGGCCAATGCATGACGTGGACTTAAAAAGCTCCTGTTTGATATCACGGGCGGATCATTCCAACGGTCGGAACATACGATAACCGGAGTGTCCATGCACAAATTCACATACATGACCTCGTGCTCAATGTTTCGTCTGATGTATAACTGGTAGCACTCTTCCTTTGTAGCAATAATGTGACACAGCTTCATCAACCTATCGCCTGTTACCGAATTAAATACTCCTCAATATAATATCACCTTTTCGATTTAGAATTAGATAGCATACATATCCTTGCAGATACCTCTCTCTTCGATTCACTGACATGGGTGGTGAGACGTCCCCTCAGCATCATTGGAAAGGTGTTCTATCATCTGCCTTGGATGCCGTGGGTCATACACCCTTGATCAAGCTCCAGAAGATAGCTAAAGAAGAAGGTTTCAAATGTAACCTGCGTAAGCTGTCCTTCGCATTGGGTATCAACTCGAAAGTCAGCTCGCTGACCGTACTTTTCAGTGGGAAAATGTGAATTCTTTTCAGCTGGTGGTAGTGTCAAAGATCGCATAGCAAATGTACGTACAGTCATACTACTTACTGCGTGAACGTCTGAGAGGACTATTCTGGGCGGAATCTCGCTGATAGTTAAGAGCAGCGAATGGTAGAGTACGCTGAGAAAGAAGGTGTACTGATACCTGGACAGAGTGTAGTGATCGAACCTACTAGTGAGCTATGAAATTGAGACTGAGACCATTCGTATAGTTGCTGACTGCCCTTCCCTACAGGTGGAAATACGGGTGCGATCAGTTCCTATCGCTTGTCATCAGGTCACGTGCGCTGACGGTCAATTTCTAATAGGAATTGGTCTCGCTTTAGCTTGTGCGATAAAGGGATATCAGCGAGTTTTCGCAACACAGATAATCAGCCATCTTACTGTTCGCTGATATCTTTCATACAGATGCGTTATCACTCTGCCCGCGAAGATGAGTTTAGAGAAAGAAGTCATGCTGCGAGCTTTGGGAGCTGAGATCGTAAGAACACCGTGAGTGATCAGCTTACCGTTGTACTTTGAGCTCAGCCGTAATAAGCTGAGAATTGATCACACAGAACCGAAGCAGCGTGAGTCAAGTGGAGGTCTAAATCACAGTAGTTCTCTGAGACTGATACCAATGAATGAACAGCTGGGATAGTCCAGAAAGTCATATAGGTGCTTTGGCTTTGTTGTTGCTTATAATCAATCAGCTCATAATTGTTGCTATAGGTATTGCAAAAAAGCTCCAGAAATCAATACCTGGAGGTGTAATTTTAGATCAATACTCAAATCCCAATAACCCATTGGCACATTATTACGGAACATATGAGGAGATTACTGTCAGTCACGGAAACACTCGTCGTGTTCCAAAGGAGTCTTCTAACTGATATGGGATTGACATGTAGTACGCACTGAAAACGTCTGATTTACCTCGAAAAGACATTTCTCTACTTGTAGCTGGAGCAGGAACAGGAGGTACCATAACGGGTCTTGCTCGTGCTATAAGAGGTTACGAAGGTTCCCTTGTCAATGGAGCTGCATCTTCTCATGTTAGAACAGTAGTGTTAGCTGTTGATCCAGAAGGTTCAATTCTAGGTGGAGGCGAACCTGGGAATTATCAAGTTGAAGGTATAGGTTACGTGAGTTTCGTCTATATCGACGTTACTAGTCAGCCAATACTGGATACAATAGGCTGACAAGAGCTCTATGGCGATAATGATAATAGGACTTCTTCCCTGAAGTACTTGATCCGAATCCACCATTGATTGATCAGTGGATCAAAACGAATGATGAAGAAGCTTTCGCAGCTACTAAACGATTGATGTGAGTGAGCTCTGAACTCGTGTGATTTGAGTCCAGCTGGAAATACGCTTTCGTTCTAGCAGTCATAGCTGACAATGTGAAACCCACATAGTCGAGAAGAAGGGTTGTTTGTAGGTGGTTCTTCAGGATCAGCATTATCCGGAATTATCCGATATCTCCATTCAGAAAATGGAAAGTCAATAGCGAATGATCCAGAAGCAAACGTAGTCATTATATTACCTGATGGAGTAAGGAATTACATGTCAAAAGAATGGCTCCTCCAGACTGCTAAGTCAGCTTCGAAAGACCAAGGAGAAGATATCAAAGATACTATCAAAAACATCTTGGGGAGAGATTTAGGGGACGTAAATGGGGTATTGAAAGAGGCGAAAGATGAAGGCAAAGTTCTGCAAAATGGGGAAGGGGTGAACGGGCATTAGACAGAAGCGATTGTTTTTGTAATGAACGCTTGTTACTATGGTATAAATCGTTTAAGAGACATGTCAATGTACATTATACTCATTTATGTAAATTGGTGAAGTTGGACTATGTTTACATTATCACATGCACCGTAGTGTCTGGCGTACTGTCGTTATATGCTAGGTATATGTGATACAATATGAAACGATAGATGATGCTAAACTCTATGTTATGGCTGCAGTATCGCAGATGTAGGATGGTGTGGACTCTTCACTCTTCTCCTTCTTCACTCTTCTCCTTCTTCACTCTTCTCCTGCATCCTCCTCTTCCTCGTCATCATCTTCTTTATCATCATCATCTCCGAGGGCATCGAAGAAACCTCCACCTTTCTTTATTCCCTTGGCCTGCACCACTGGTTCTTCCTCACTATCTCCTGCCTCCTCTTCTTCTGTATCATCTTCTTCGTCAAAGGTATCACCATCGGTAGATTCACCTTCACTGGCAGAAGCTCCGATTGGAGCATGATCTTTCCCAAGTTCCTGTTCATCTTCACTGTCGATAGATGTCGCTTGATCGTTATCTGAGTCTAGCCATATCCCTCTACCTTCTTTTCCTTTCATCCCTGGAGGATAGAATCCCCATCTGATTTTTCCATCAGCCAGAAGACGCATGACTATGCCCCATTCAAATGACATGATCAGCATATGCTCGTCTTGTATCCTGACGAGAAGTGAGTTCCAGAGACGAGAAGTGAGTTCCAGCTTGTCGGGTATGAAGTAAATTAACTCACTTCCATTGGCGGCTCTGTTGATATCTGGTCTACCACTTTTAGCGGTTACTGCATTTGCTCAATATGAGTCAGCCTACCATCAGTCCTACATATGATATTCCAATGCGATAATAGTGCATTTAATGGGAAAAACTTACGATACCCCCTATCAATGGCTCTACCTTCCATTATTTTCCCACTGGTCCATTTGTCCTTCTTCTCATTTTCTTCTCTTTTGATCCTGTCCTCTTCAGCTAATTTGGGATCTCTGAACGTCCTTTTCCCAGCGTAGGGATCGATATCTCCATCAGCTATTGAATATGGTATTTTGAGTATCGTTTCTAATGGTAGATGTCTCGCGCAGAAAGTGATACATGAAGGTAATGATGCTATTTGTGAGATAGGAATGGCTATTATTTGGTAGTCATGGAGTCAGTAACCATTATGGAGCGTGAGAAATTGAGATTCAACATATGAGAGAGAGAGAGTGGACGTACTAGCTGCTAGCGCTTGGATTTCCAATCCTACTAAAGAAGGACAGACTAATCCCGGACAATCGACAATTCGTATCTCCTTTTTAGTTCCCCAAAACATCGTCTGAAAGTGTTTTGTCTAAGCTCCATACAACATTAGCACGGATCAACTGATATGACATATCTCTTGGGAATATATAGGGCGAACTTACTTTACCTGGAGTTCGACTCGCTCGCACTTTCTGCTCGCCCAAAAGTGCATTTAGCAGAGAAGATTTTCCGACATTTGGTTGACCTATCAATCCTATTGTCAAAGGTTCCTTGGTGGGATCTCGTGCATAGGATTGATTTTGATCATCCTCGGCCACTGAAGGTATTTGTATTTCCGATGATTCCTCTTCCTTCTCTATAGTAGGTGGTTCCGGCCCAGGAGTGGGCTCAGACGGTAGCTCGTGAGAAGGGACGTTCTGATAGTCTTCATGGGCAAGGGCAGACCAGTCCACTGCTGTTCGTACGGATGGTTTCCATTCTTTCAATCTGGTCGATTCCTCTTTGACCCATGTCGGAGGTTGTAGTAATCGTTCATGAGCTGTTTTCAGTGCTACGATGAGTTCTTCTAGTGAGTCCTGAGGTATATCAGGTCGATGTCTCCCTTTACCTAAGCATGAACAGCATTAGCAAATTCATTTATTTTTCATCAATGAACGGAGAAATATCCAGATTAAACGGCCGGCAAAATAACCTACCGTCTGCTAAGAGTTCTACGTCGTATGACCTTACACTGACGACTTGAACACCTTCGTCTCCCCACCAACTTCTCACCCATGATTTCCATCCTTCCAGCGCGACAGGATCTACCAAATCTGATTTTGTCAGAACAAGTATGATCTCCTTTTGGGGCTTAAGATCTTTGAGGTACGAGCGTAATGACGGAGGACAATGTAACAATGGACATCTAGAATCTAATAGTAGTAGTAATATTGAAGAAGCTTCCGTTACTCTCCATCTAATACAAGATTCAGGTATAAGCTTAATTCATGTCACTCAAGATACAGAGACAGGAGAAGTTGCAAAGCTTACAATTGCCTCCATACTTCTAAATTCGTTTCAAACCAAGTTGGACCTCTCGGAATTTCATCTATTTGATCTTGCTCCGACGACTTGTCCGATTCATCCCCTTTTGATTGCTGCTCATCATCTATCCAAGATTGTATTATATCTTCAGTGGTCTTCAACCATTTTTTGAATAAACCTTCTTCATTCCTTTCCACTTCTTTTTTAGTTTGACCATATTTGAATTTCGGTCTTGATGGACAAGACAATCTACATTCTTCATCCCTATTCATCAACAACTCCAAGGGGAAAGAAGCGCTTTCATCAGAAAGAGGTCTTTGTAATTTAATAGTATAGGCTAAATCTCTCGTGCGACTCAAATAATCTGATGATAATCCTACAAATTTAGATTGCAATTTCACTGAATCTTCATTTGCTGGTCCACCTGATTTAGATGTATTGATTCTAATTCTACCATAATGTTTATTTAAACTTGATAATTTTTTGGCATGTTCTTCTTCTGTTACTTCACCCCTTTTTAACGCTCTTTTATCTTGTAATTTCTGTTTCTTGTGTTTTGCAGAAGCTGGTTTACGTCTAGGCATAGTCAATCACGTGTTCTCTGTTTCGGTTTCTTTGTGTGTCCTCTCCTCCCTATTGGATTGAGCTGGATTGACTCTGTAGTGGGTATCGTATTTTGTTTCTCTTCTCAAGATGCTGTAGATGAGATGAACTCTGTTGAAAATGAGAAAGTTGAAATTGTAGATGGGACGTCATAAGTGATCGGATTTGATTCCGTGCACAATCAAAATATAAGATTTCTTATCAAGTTTCGGATCCGGAGAGATGAGTGATGATCAAAATAGCCGGTGATCACGGACCCGATAAAACAACATCACATCTAGCACAAATAATCTTAACCTCCACGATGGAGATCAGATTTCACCTCAACTATCACTTTCTCTTAACTCAATACCTTTGATCTGGACTGATCCTGACTCGATATGGCGACCTCATCCGAAGATCCTATCCTATCCCTGTCCGACTTGAATTCCGCCTCGGCGCTCGAGCAACTCCTCGTACTCTTATTCGAGCCCTCAGAAGCATTGCGTAAACACCTAGTACCTTCTGTTCTCTTGCGCTTGACAGCGAGATCCAGTCCACCAGAAAACTACAATGATCTCGTCGATATTTGTGAAGGAGTAGCGAGTGAATGGACCTGGGATCAGAAAAGTGAATTCATATCTGGTCATCCAATGATCGGTGAAGTCAAAGGATTGAGTAAATTGAGTGATAAAGAACAAGGTAATTCAAGTCCTACTCCAAAGGTCGTTCTTGACAGGTCAGTCTGACGTATTCCTACTATATCAAATGCTGTCTTTCTCGAGGGTAAAGGGAGCTGATGATTTATTCTGAAAATGAATATAGGTTATCACACTTGAACGAATTATATTGTATCGTATTCCCAGGATTAAGGTATATAACATTCGTGAATGGTAGATCTCGACAAGATATAATACCACCTTTTGAATCCATTTTGAATATACCTCAATCACCCAAACCTTTGCCAGAGGATTTCGTCACTGATCAACCATCACTAAACTCGACAGAAGTGAAAGAACGGATAAAATCGATGGACAGCGATGAATGGAAAGAAGAGTGCGAGAGGGGTTTGAAGGATGTATGGCTGATTGGAAGAGCAAGATTACGAGGTCTGGGATTAGATTAGACAAGAATTGTATAGCTTGTAGGAGTATTTAATATACGTAAGTGGAATAATGCATTATGCGTATTAACCATATGAAGAAATCCATCATACAAAGTCAACCTTTCAACTAAACTATATATCTCTTTATCCTGGTCATCAACCTCGTAAATGGACGTCCTGCGTCATAATCTAGTCTAGAAATCTAAAACAAGCAATCTGTTAAATCTATATATGAAAAACTATTGAACCATTCTCACACATTGGTTATCCACCAGAGCATGACCATAAGAACAAGCTGATACTTCACATTGTCCCCTCGTACATGTGACTCCACCCATTGCGACTGCTGGTAAAGTGGAACAACTGTATGATACTATCAGCTGAGGTTCTGCTCAATTTACAGACTACTATACTCACTCTACTCCTGGGAAAGTACCGTTCCTTACGGTTGGCCCATAAAGACCATTCATACATCCTCCACATGATTCAAGATCTGCTTGAGTATCGACGCACTAAAAACAAGTCAGCTTGTGGAAGTGGGAGATTATGTATGAGAAGATAAGGAGACTTACCTCGAAAGCTTCTGGATCAGTGCCCACGATGCAGGCTGTAAGACCTGAAGGGCAGTATTGGTGTTTGGTAGCGAGGGCTCGACGAAGACGCTCTTTAAGTTGTCGACGAGCTACAGCGGTAGGGGTGACAACATCACGGTTGTATATATATATTCCTCCATCCCCAGTAGCTCCTTGACAAACCTGAGAGTCATCTGCGTGGTTGACCTGGGCACAGAAGCAAACGTACGTTGACCCGTAGTGAGATATACCAGCACTTCCATAAGTTCCCGCACAAGAAGTAAAGCATTGGGCAGGAGTGGTGACAAATACGGTTCGAGCGGTTCCCTCGCTTGTTATCGTTGACGAGCAGCTGCTGAATGCATAATCGGTATTCAGGAAGTGGACCTAAGCGGTAGATTCGGGCATCAATGTCAGCTGTAACACCACCAGAATTCAGGAATGCAATACTCACAGACGCTTGGTCGGAAGCACAAGTCCCTCCAGAATCCTGCGCGTTTTCGTATGCCGATACAGCAGGATCTGACGTGGAGCACGTACAAGCTCCATCGGAATTGTCATAATAGGCATAAGCAGCAGATGCTGAGGAGCAGTAACTCTGTGATTGGCAGAAGTCATCTGTCAGTTGTAAGGTCAATCACAAGGTATGAGCAGATACGTCGCGCAACTCACTATACAGTCACCAAGATCTGTTCCGGTTGTAGATCCAGACGGTGAAGGAATCGCCGCTGGGTCGATACATCCGAGATATGCTGAAGCATGTGCAGATCGCACTAGCAAAGCAGCGGCAAGTATAACAGGAACGATCATTTTATTCTTCTTTTTTTCTCAAGTGTGTGTGTATGTATTTGATGTTGACTTGGTTTATTTTACGATCAAGGAATAATTAACCATGGAGAAATCTCATCGTTGTCTCGGTCCACCTTGTCATCATTATATATCCTCTCACCCGAAACGATGTACAGTAGAACACAATGAAGTTTCTCATCGAAGCAAAGCAGAACAATACCAATACTCACATTGAAATGTTTCAAGAACAAAGACGAAATATCCTCATTGATCCGACCATGAAAAGAGCAGAGACACAAAAAGAACTGGTACTGCTTCTCCGAACGCCACTGTTTGATCATACCATATGTTTGGATTTACGGGTGTGAATGATCGAAAGATGCATGTCTTACTTCCTCGCTGAGAATTCATTGTTCTCTTGGTTTACGAGTAACGCTTTCTCAAAAAAGGAGAACACCACACACAGCTGTTTGGTGAATAACGTGATGCAAAGTGGGGAACAATAGCTCGTTTGTTCTGAAAACGTATAAAATGACCAACGTGTCAAGGGAATACAAACCGAGGGTATGGAACATGGGGTTCGTCTCTTCTCTTCTTTGAAGTCTCTGGAGATATTACGTATCTGTTCTCCGTGGGTATGTGAATCGATATCAACCTGAGCGCCTCTTACAGGTCTCACAGACTCATGCTTAAATATTCTCGAAGACACGCATCCTACTACAAACATACCAGCGCTTATTTCTAGACTGTCCGTCACCTCAGATGATACTCTTGTGTTTCGGACAATAAGAATTTTCGATTCTGTTACCAGTCTTTCGGAGGCAACGAAAAGGGACGGAAGTGGTCACTCTGATATTTTCATTGTTCTTCTATTGTAATTGAGAGGAAAAGAAAGTCCGTTCAACCGAGACCTGTGGCTATACTCCAAAGGACTCTTTTCATTGTCTGCTAAGCAACACCGAAATCGTCTTTTCCTTTACTCGGTAAGAATGATTTTGTTCGGTATACTCGTACAGGTCATGGACCATGTCTCGGAATCAGGACAACCCCGCTCCTTCAAAGGACAACGAGGATATGTTCTCGTGGGAAACGGACAACACGAACAATAAAAATGAGAACAAAGAAAGAAAAAAAGAAAAGGAACAACAAAATTAACCTTTGCGGTGCCTCGGAGATTTCTCCATGAATTTAGAGTTAATTGAAAGAAAAGAAAAAAGAATTCTTTTTCCCTTGATTCCGAATGTTCGGGGCAAAGTGATTTCTTGGACCCGTACTTTTGGATGGAGAACAACAAGAATCTCACTGAGATAGAGAGGAAAAATCGTTACGCGTGGGAACACATTCAGTATTATACTATACAATACGACGTATAGGTGGTGGTGATGTACGCCATGTTCCAGCGTCTCGAAACAGACCGTCATTCTCGGACGACTGTATAATAGAGAGCTTGAGAATCCTTTTGATTTACATTTGAGTCCGAGGATATCAAAGGCTGTAGCTACAAGAGTGATCGCCTTTGCGGACTACCAGTAAGATAGTAAGATCATCTGAGATCTTGAGGAACAACGAATGAGTTATTCCAGAAATCCAATATCTCCATTCTACTCTGAAAGAACAACGGTCTATCCTCACGGGGATTAGGCGATTCTGAAAACTTCGCCGAATTCATTGGTAACAGCGTCAAGTGTCTCAAATGCAAGGTAGTCGATCAAAGCACGCACCACGAGCAGGTTTTCTTTGTTCTTCTCGATCGATTATGTCGTAGCCCGAACCGGTATTCCCCGGCATCAGAGATGGCATTAAATACTGGGCCTGCAAGCATTATACAGGCGCCAGTATGTGGTGATATTTACTATGGACATCCCAGCACAGCAAGAAGGAGACCAATGGTACTTGGCCAAGAGAGCAATTAACTACATCACACATTACAATCTGATTTGACCCAAAATCATTCATCGTTTCGCCATATAGAACTACCTATTATCGAGAACACATGAAACGGTAGACATACGACTCCAGCTGTACCAACCGATATAGTGTATATCGCCTCATCCAACTGATCATTCAACCTCTTTAAAGGCAATAATCTGAGTAGATCTAATGGGAGTGTGATCACGTTGAGAGGTGGTGGTAGTTTTGGAGGCAGAAGTTTGCGTTTCCAACGATCATTTTTGATATCATTCGGTTGAATTTCTTCGTCTCTTTCAGGCCCTGGGATATCGGAAGCTCCATAATTTCGACGTGAACTCTCTACGTCTTCGGTGTTGCCTGTCACATGTAGTGTCGGTTCCCATACATACCATCGCACAGCTTCTGACCAGGCTTGTCTACTTTCTCTACCGACTACTGATCCATAACCCCTTTCCCAATTATCACCTTCCTTGATTGCACCTTTCCATCGTCTCTCTTCGTTTCCATCCCACTTCTCTCTCGGTATCAAGACTGCTCTAGCAGCAGTAAGGAGAAGGGAAAAGATGAATAGTAGTGAGAGTGTGATGAACAGTGATAATCGAGCTTCAAAAGGTGCTATTCCATTTTCTATTGGTTCTCCAAGTTGGCTTATTGAAAAGGTTGAATCGGTCCATTCTGTCATGGAAGGCGGAGGAATCGAAAGTGGAAATGATTGGGAAACGGTGATGAATCCACGGAATATGTCGCCATTCATTGACCAGCTGAAAATAGCGAAAAGACCCAATACTAATGGCATTACCAGTCCTGCTGTTTTTACTGATCTGACTAATATCCTTCTCAGGAGTACTGATAAAGGCAATACGCCTTGTATGAGGATCGGTATTGAAGGAGGATAAGGAAGGATCAGAAGGAAGGTCGACGCAGGAATTGAAACAAGTATGAGATTGTATGCTGTTTGAGTGAAGGAAGGGAATAGGGAGAAAATGAGGGATAGGTAGAGTGGTAAATCCATGAAGAACCGAATGGGTTCGGATGGACATTGTATTGCCTGTAACCATGTAACATATAAGCTATGATGGCTCCTACAGAGAATGATATGTAACACACCTGATATAGATGTGATCCAGTCAATATCATCCATAAAACTTCTCTTGACGAAAGCCCATTTCTACCTGAAGAGACATCGTGATCATACGGTGATATCCTTTCTCCTGGAACCAGGGCGATATGTAATGTCAGACCGTATAGTACACAGAACGATGTCAGATGTAAGAGGTGTAGTCGTCTGATACAAATCTCAGCTTTTGGTTAGACGCCTTATGGATGCAAAGATGAGGAGGTCACTCGCGAAGGTGTAGCTATACTGCCAACCCTGTCCGATAATCGTCGTTGTGCTTTTCCATCTCTTTTTGGGAGTATACCGTTTGACCAAGTGAGATCAATGATGTGTCTTACAGTAGGATGTGATAAGAAAGGAGATGGGCGCGATTTTGCTGTGTAGGGAGGTAACATCAGATCAAGAGCTACATTGTTGCTCAGCATTAAATATCGCCAACTCGTACAGAATAAAGAACGCACCATTAACACATTTCCCACCATCTTTGATAGACCACCGATCTAAAAAGATATCTTGTAGTTCAACATCACTTTCTTCACCTGCATCTTCAATCCCACATCCGTTATCTAGCATGTCCTCAATCTTATCACTCAGTATATCCCTCAATTTCCTTCCTACCTCTGATTCTGCTATTCTTGCTCGAACAGATACTCGAGTACCATATCGTTTCGGATCAAGTAGATGTAACGCATACAGATACACTGCTAATTCAGCACGTGTGTTAGGTGAACTATAGTCGTTTGGCGCTGAAGACGATTTCAGATCTGAGATTAGATGACTCGCTTGATCGTTCAATGTGAAGTGAGTTGAAGATGGAATGTACCGGACATTGCTTGGCCCTACCCCCCCAGAGACAATAAGCGGTGTACGCTCTGTACTCATCATCGAACAATAGTATATACAAAAAAGATCATGTCGAGAGTGAGGTTGAGACAGGTCTGTGCGCAAAGGAATATGTTTATAGACAATGTAATTCCTAAGATGTTGAGATGGAGATGTTGACGGTTACTAGTGGTCAGTCAGAGTGGAGGGTAAATATCATGAAGAAAATCGGTTTCTCTTCAGGTTACAGTCATAACAGTATCTATCCAATGTTCGGGCAAGAAGACGGAAATCGATTGCACTATGTTCCTTATCGCATATGTGGACTATAACATGCTCTTTGCGACAGGCAGTCAAAAAATGCCCAGTATCATGGTGTGGATAGCCCCAGACGTTTTCCTGCTTGCGAAATTCAAATCCAAGCGAGACCCAACCATCGTGATAATGCCATGCATCAAATATACACCATCCCTAAAAACCCGTACATCATTCGCTTTTTAGAATTTAGCGAATCCTTTAGCAGCCTTGTTCTTGGATACTCGGAGGACGTTGAATCGGACGGTCTTGGAAAGAGGTCGGCATTGACCTGGGAAAAAACAATATCAGCGATTTTGTCTTTCATTTCGAATATATATCGTAGTCCGGTCTTGTAACCAATATGAGGATATGATCACTCACCAACGGTAACTTGGTCACCTTGCTCAACTCGGAAAGCGGGAGAACAGTGGGCAGCGAGATTCTTGTGTCGTTTCTCGTATCGTCGGTATTTGGGGATGCTAATTTTTCATTATCGAGTCAGCTAGCGATTCCTCAAGTGATGGGGGGAACTCAAAAGCTGATCACTCACAAATGAAGGTACTCTCGTCTGATGATGATGGTGTTGGTCATCTTGGTAGAGTGGACGACACCAGTAAGGATTCGACCTCGGATAGAGATGTCACCGGTGAAAGGACATTTTTTGTCGATGTAAGTACCGTTAATGGCCTCTGCATTGACATGTTAGCGCGAGTAAAGAAGGATGCGAAAGTAGTATCGTGCGGCTTTGCCGTTAGAGGGCTTTACCATGTCATGAGACAACATGGTATATTCCTCCCTCTCAAACCCTCCGTTCTCTATTACCGAACTTCGAACAGCAAACTCACCAGCAGGGGTCTTGAATCCAAGACCAACATCTTTGTACCATCGCTTAGTCTTGGTAGTGACCTTCTTGCCACCTATTGTTTCCATATCCAATATATCCGAAACAATCCAACATAATTCCCCACAATGAGTTGACGGCACATAGAATCATAATCGACCAAAATTCCATCCAATCCAAACCATTCCAGATAATCCAGATAATCCGCCATTCGAAATCCACATGTAGCGTTTTGAAAAGATGAGTGGACAAGTGATCAGTGAAGTAGCGAGTCGAGAGAAGGGAACAAGGGAGCACATAAAAAGTCATTCAAAACATCAGCATTTCCTCTCTCTTTCAAACTCTCGAATCCTTCTTCCCCTAATAGCGAGATGGGATATTAACGCACCCCTTGACTTGGCGTTTTGGAAGATGTTTTGCTTCTGGAAAGCTGATTGAGTTTGCTCAGCCATTTTGGAGTTTTTTGAAGGTTGAAAAAGAGGAAAGAAAAAGGCGCAATATGAAGGTAATGATGAAGAACTAAATGATAGCGAGCAAGCATTCAGACCTAGAGAGACATTCGCACACAATTGGCAGAGAAAACAACGTATCACACCATACAGTAGAATCCTCACCGTACTGACGGACCCACCATACACAACTTTTCAACACCATACAAGGGAAATTTACCCTTATATCGTTCCTCCACATACCGGCAATTTCGCTCGGAGTTTTGTCATTTCGCAATGCTTACCGGTTTCGATCAATGTGGCACTTTGCTGCTTTTTGTTTTTCTTTTTCTGAAGCGGAGTCTCCGCATTGCTCCACGTGTTCATCGGAACCGATGCGAGATGCATGACGTCCTCATGAATTTGTGTAGAAAGTTGGTCATTATCGATTTTGATGATGATACATTCTAGTTGTACTTGCGAAAACACGAAACGATAACGCCAGCAAAATGTCCAAGAGGCTGAACAAGAGACAACAAAGAGAGCTAGAAGAACTCGAAGCACTTAAAGCGGCCACACCACAAGTCCCGGTAGATGAAGAAGAATCGAGCGAGGAAGAGTCAGTGGAGGAAGAGATAACCGCTGGACCTGTCAACGCATTCGCAGCTGTATGTGACTTGTTTGAGCTATTCGAAGCCCTCCAGTACCTGAAGCTGACGGTTATCTCAGCTCGAAGGGGATGATGACGACCAAGAGGAGGAAGATGAGGAAGATGACACGCCATCAGCTCCGGTGAAAAAGGAGAGCTACCCATTCGCTTCACTTGTCGTCAGAATTAGCTGACATGAAGCCTCTAGAGCAAGAAGAAGAAGAGTAAAAAGAAGAAGCCAACAATCTCGGGTATCCAGGACGACGACTCATTCGCTACCCCCGGAACGCCATCTAAAGGAAGCAAGAAGAAGAAGAAGGCAGATCCATATGCAGGTATGGACGAAGTCGATCGAGCCTTGGCAGAATTAAAATTGCAGTATGTCAGCTGCCATGCAGAAGTTTTCTCGACATGTAGCTGACAAAGATCCAATAGATATGGGGACGAAGGAGGATTTGAGTCTGGTCCTTCCCGGTCGGCAGAAGCAAGTGCTGAGATCAGGACCTCAATGGCTTTTAGGTAAGCTATTTACAGTGATACCGACAATGTTCATGCTGACTAGAGATCGACACAGGAATTTACTGTCTGTGGACACTAAAAATTTGGATGCAGATGCTGAACTGCGTCGTTTCTTCGGCTCCAAAGTAGTGAGTCTGACTGCATTTAATCACAACTGTGAACACGTCTGACCAGCTATTGCTAGATTGCATCATCAGCAACGTCCGGACCAAATCGTCATAGACCAGGTCCATCTGCCAAGCTGCGGTATACTATATCCAAGCCCAAACCCACCTATCCTCCTGCAACATCTTTGGCAGGTTTAGTGATGCGCGAGATGATAGAAAATGAGGTAGAAGAGATGTACGAGAGGAGAGGTAAAGAAAGACTAGATAAGGGAGAGAAATGGTTTACCTTTGAACACACTGGTCCTTGGCGAGAAATCGAGAGGCAATTCATGGGTGCTGTTAGCTCTCACGGTATGTGAACATGAGATATCATCAAGGTTGGAGTGATCTGTAGCTGACCGTTATGACTAGATCCAAATGAATTGATGGCTTTGCTACAAGTTTATCCATGGCATGTCGATACTCTCTTGCAGATGAGTGAAGTGTATAGGCTTCAGTCGGGTGAGCTGAATGTTGACTCCCAGGAAGAAGAGATATGACAGCTGACAAGGAACAGACATTGGTGCTGCTTCGGATTTTGCCGAGCGAGCATTATACGCATTTGATAGATGTCTTATGCCTTCGTTCAACGTATCATCAGGCGCTTCAAGGTTGGATTTTGACAGAGTGGAGAATAGACCTTTGTTCACTGCCTTGCATCGTATTATTTCGTGAGTGCTAATCAGACTAGCTAGAATTACAACCCGACTCTGACACGATGTAGTTATCTTGGACGACGTGGTTGTTGGGTAACAGCATTCAATTTTGCTAAGCTGCTATATGCCCTGGATCCAGAAGTGAGCTACTTCTCCCTGTGTGTTTGCTGTAGCTGATGAGGAATCAGGGCGATCCTCACGGAGCTGTGTTTTGGCTTGATTTCCTAGCTATCAAGTCTAATAACGGATCATGGCTTTTATCGATGTTAGAACAAGGCGATACTTCCCCTGCTGCCGCCAACTGGTTCGCTTATCCAGGTATGGCTTATGCAAAAGCCTTGGCATTGAGACAAGAAGAGGAAAGTAAGAAAAGCAAAGACCATACCAGGAGTGATGGAGCTTTGCAAGAGGCTATCACGGATTTCCCGCAAGTGGTGACTCTACTTGCGGATAAGATAGGTGCTAGTCTACCGGAAGGAGCGAGAAGCGAGTCTCTATTACAAATCGAGGCAGGATTCAGGTGAGTTTTGTGATTCTTCAACGTCGTGCAGGGATTTCACAGCTGAAATGGTAATTTAGCGAAACACCATCAAACGTCATACATCTTCTGTCACACATCTACGTATCACGTTCCGAGGCATTATGGAAAGATGAGAAGCGAATCAAATGGTTCGCATCACAAGTGGCTCTTGCAGTACCTAAATTGAATGAACCAACAGCAAAATTAGCTCGAGATGATGCATTGGCATTAATTCAGTCACCTCGAGATCCACTTGATGAGGAGTTGCCTTTACCTTTATACATCTGTCGTCATGTTTTATGTTCCGAATCTACATCTTGGGTAGGATTCTTACCTCCTGCCATCACTTCGAGGCCATTCCATGCCTTTGACCCATTACCACCTACAACGGCTACTTCAATATACGACGATGCGTATTTCGCAGGAGTTAGATCTTCAAATGGTGGGAATGGTAGATCCACAGGTGGAAGCGGAGGTGGTGTCATGATGGATTTAGTGAACAGAGTATTTAACATCGCCCAAAACCATCCTGAGAATTGGAGAGAAAGGGTCGAGGGCGCTTTTAGAGATTTAACAGGAAGAAGAGAATATCAAAATGCTCCAAGGGATCAAATGGATAATGTATTACAAGCTGTAAGTTTTTTCAGTCGAACAAAATTATATGCCTTGTTCAGAGGAACGAAGCTGATCATTGTGTTCGCCATCCGATAGTTGATGCAAATGGCTGGAGACGTTGTACAAGGTGGTGGTGGTGCAGGTATAGGGACGGGGACAGGGACAGGGGCAGAAGGAGGAGAAGGCGCACAAATGCCTGGTGGATTCCCAGGAGATGACTAGGTTCACCTGGAATCTTAGCATAGATAGATGAAGCATTTGACCAACCATGCATGTGTAGCAATATTGCTGTCCGAAAATGTCTCTTGTCATGTAGCCCACATTCTGACATCACCGAGCAAGTTTTATAAATCATTCTTCGTAATTGACCTGCACCGAATACAATACGTGCCTGAATCGAGATTGTTGTGATGATCGCTTCAAAGTCCCGATATTCACTGACGCCTTCCTCGACTTCTCTTCTAGCTTTGTATTCACCATCATAGAACATCATTGATGTCCTCATAGACAATACCGATCGAACACAGTTCAGACGTGTAGCTTCAAACAATGAGCTCGGCATATGGAGATGCATATGCTGTTAAAGTGACTTCTGGCGTATTGGTCACTTGGTAAGTCCCTCCATATCCCTCAACTCCTGACTCGTCTACCTTCTGATTTAGACAATCTAATGGTCAATCACTCATAAGAACACATGCTGATCTTGCGATGGAATATGAATAACATAGTGATTCAGCCGCCAAACAGATCTTGCTTCATCTAGATTCAAAGAGAGATGGCCCTTATAAATTCATGATTCGTGATAGTGAGTATTGACATTCATCATTCATCATTCATCATTCATCATTCATCATTCATCATTCATCATTCATCATTCATCATTCTTATTCATTCTCATTCGTTCCTCGCTTGAGGGCAAGTCAGATTATACTTGATAAAGGGATATTTGATTTACTAAGTGAATGTATTGGGTGATTGTTTAGTCGACGAAACTCACATGATCATTAAAAGGGAATACGTAGATGAAGTGAGAGATTCACTCCAGGACGAGGTAAGTAACAATCCTCCTTCCTTTCCTCATACCAAATCCTCATACCAAAACGTCATCATACATCATACCATAAACGATGTGTGGTATATGGACTGGAAGCTTACATACATATCATCGGAATAGCTCGAGAAGAACACTTATGTCCAAGATCCAAATTTATAATTTATCATCAGTAAATACATAGTACAAAAATAAGATACCCTGCATCACAATATACCAGCTATTAAGCCTCTCAGACCACGAATGTAACATCATGTTCTCAGTCCCGGTGGTCTTGCCTCCATTTATGTACGCATCTGACTTAGCTCTTGACTTCACGGTAAAGGGCTTTCTCCGCCACTGGGAGCAGTATTATATTCCGTATCTGTCCCTGTCCCGGTACCTGCCCCACTTCCTTCAGAGATGGTCACTGAATTCTCTCGGTAATCCGATTTACCTTCTTCTTCCAATTGATGGGGATTCTTTTCAGGTAATGATGAATATATAGATTGAGAAGTTTGAGGTTGAGTTTGAAGTTGGACTTGACCGAAAGCTGAAGGTGTTTCAGCTGAAAAAGCAGGTGACGGACGAGGTATGCGGAGAATGATCTTCGGTATTGATGGTTGCGACGGGAGTGAAGGAGGTAGCGTTTCGACAGCCTTTGAAGAGAGTTCATCATCGATTGGAGCCTGGACCAGCCCCGCTTGATTTGGGTCTAATGATGGTAGGAAGGGCTGTTGTTGATCCTGTGGCATTGATCCCTCCGACACGATTGTATCGTTCGAAATAGTCACATTCTGCAGAGCTTTCAAGGTATCTTCAACACTTACATCACTATTGGTATTCTTTAACAAAGCACTGTCAGATCTCGACGTTGACAATGGTAAAGGTACATCTTCAACGCTAAATCCTCTAGCACTTTTCGCATTTGGTGTAGTCGCTTTCAATTTTTGTGATTGAGCCTGCGCATGTGTCGAAGTCGGCGTTGTTGTATCTTTCACTGTGGCAATTCTTGTTGGAGTAGAAATGTTGTTTGCTCCACCACGTTTGATTGTTCTTCTTACGGGTGGAGTGATATCTGCACTACCAGGTAATGATGAGTTTTCCTCAGGCTTCCTACGATCTCTCAATGTCATTCGGGCAGATGGTTGAGGTGTATTTTGAACTGAAACAGTCGTTGAATCTAATCCATTACCTATACCGTTACTTGCACCTGTATTTTCGAAATGACCAAGTAAAGTGTGAGTTCTCACTAAATGAGGATATGAGGATAATTCAGAAGGAAATGGCGCAAGTTTACCATTACGTCGTTTCTTGGTTGCTTTTTCGATCTACCCAAATCATGTTAGCTACCAGCTATCAGATCATATTTCGCTTGAACTTCATATGGTATGCCATGAAATTACGATTGAGTACACGATGTCACTCACATTGACCAATTCCTGTTCTGTCCACCAAGTATCACATGTTGTCGGTAACGATCCAGTCATACCTATTATATGACCCATTGCTGCACTTGTCAAAGCTCTATCACTATAACCACCTTCAAGAACAGAAACGACCTTTCGTTCCGTGTACTGATCTGCAAAAGCTACTATATCCTTCGTATACCTAGAATAGAATGATGTCTGCCAAATATACCCCAATCAAATCCTAAGTCAGCTGAGACCTCTGCAAGGTAGGAAGCGTATCAGATCACTTACAGGGACTCGTCGATCATGCCTTTGCATTCCTTGATGTTCATGTTCACATGCATCAAATCCTGCACTGATGAATACCATAGTCCGTGATGGCTCGGCAGCAGTTTCTTCCATGTATATCTTGGCTTTGTTGAGTAAAGCGATATATAGTGGGTATATTCGAGCATAGAAATCTGCTTCATCCTTATACGGTTGAAGGTGGATGTTCTCGCTATAAACGCATGGGTCAGTTAGGTCTTATCAGTGACAGCGACAAGTACAATAAGCACACAGATTTGGTTGTCACTCACATGTATTGACCATGAGCAGCCAGACTGATCGAAGCGTCTTTGATCAAATCGACATCACCGTCCTAGAACGATGTCAGCTTTTATAGAGCTTATCAATGAGGCTTGAAACAGTTACATACCTCGCAAGGATAACTATACTGTCATCATAAAATTCACACTCAGTGCCCAAAATATTACCGTAAACGAGTAGATGGATACAAGGAAACACATACAATATCATGAACCGAACCATAGAATCCCTTCCAGCCTCTTCTCTTCTTTCCATCTTTCCCTAACATCAACTGAGGCTTTCCAGCTTTCACTTGAAGATCTTCCGCATGAGCAGCTGCATTCAAAGACATCACCAATGCCTGAGTTCCGTTACCTAAACAAATGAAGCCGTTAGTGAGCTTCAGGTGGAGCACATATTGCCAAGAAGCTCACCATGATGAAGGTCGAAATCAATGATGATAGCTCGATCGATATCGTGTTGCAGATAAGCTGTTCAGTTTTGTAAGAATGGGTCTTGTATCTGGTATGACAGCGACCTTACCGTGTATTGCGCCGATTACTACATTATTCACATAGCAGAAACTATGATCAAGTGAATTAGTCACCTGACCTCTCTCTCTCTCTGTGTCTATGACGATGTCTTAAGTAGCTTACCCTGATGGCAGATCTTCTCCGCAGTGATGACCAGGAGGTCTGATTGCGCAAAAGGCTTTACTGAATGGTTTACCACAAGATTGTGAAGTAGATATTTGAGGTGGAGTTGCGAAGAATCGCTGAGTATTTGCCTGTACTGGCGGAGTTGATGGCTCTTTTTTGATATCACTTTCTTTGGGTGAAGGTGTCAAAGATGCTGTTTTTGACAAAACGACTTGATCAACAGCTTGACAAACCGTTTGTATCTATCCAGAGTAGATGTAAGTCTTGCTATCGTGATCTTCGTAGAAATGAGCTTGGAAGGAAAGATACTTACAGCTCCTTCAATTGCTATAATACTACCCGGACCAAGATATAAATCACCAGCATTCAATCCTAAATCCTTAGGAATTTCACATCCTGTTTCTTTTATCTTTTCAACAGCTTCTGAGCCCCATTTTAACAGGTCTTTAAGATAAGACGAGGAAGGGAAAGTACCTCCAGAACTTGTATTTCCTGAACCTAGATATGGAAAGGGGGATTCTGGTACGGGTGAATGTGCTAATTGGACTGCAGGATGATGAAGGAGTATAGATCCTGGAATCGAAGGTGTTGGAGGTGGAGGAACGATATTTAGATGAGAAGTAAGGTTTGAAGATGACGATGAGGGGTTGGAAGACTCGATCGAAAGCGAGGATAACAATCCTGATAAGTCGTCTGGATTCGATGTGAATGTTGATGTCGTGGTCGAAGGAGGTGTAGTCGGAAGGATACCTGCATTTGAACTTGATTCTGCTTTTGGTATAGATTGTACTCCTTCTTCTAATCGAGCTATAGCAGCTGCCACTCCTAGCAAGACAGCTCTAAGTCTCTCTGGTCTTTCGAATATATGTGATGAATTCGAATGTCGAATATACTTGTGCTGTAAGCATGCAGGCTGGATGAACAGTCCCAATGGACTTGTACTCGAGGTGGTTGAAGCTGTCATATTGGCGATGTCATTTGATGCTGTCCAGAGAGGATATATCGGTAAAAGAGGGAGTTTGATTGATGATCGTCCCTGCAATCGTGATATAGGGCAGACGAAAGTATGGCCCCAGCCAAAGGTCGTTTGTCGATTGATGTCCCTTACCTCGTAGAGCACGATCCGTCGAATGCGAGGGTAGATAGATAGGAGAGTTCTTCACCTTTCCCCTTTATCCCGATTAAAAAGGCCCAAAAACAAGGTGTCAACAAAAATATCATCAATTCCATGAAACCCTGGATAGTTGATTCAATGTTACCAGTCGCGTGTTTGGCAGCAGTAACTACTCTCTAAACTCAACAACAAATCAAAACATTCCTTCCTTCCTCTCTTCTTCATTCATCAACAAAGCAAAACATCCATACCGACATCATTATCAACCAATCAAACATACATGAATCATGTCTACGAGGGCAGCACAGGCAAGCTCTCTGCTATCAAATAAGGATGCATCATCTTCATCCAGGATCAAAGCTGAAGTTACGCCAAAGGAAGACGCGTCCCCTTCTTTAGGAGAATCATCTTCGACTGATCCCAATACATCATCAGCAAGAACAAGGAAAAGACGTCTGGACGTGGATACAAGTTTGATCATAAGTGAAGAAAGATCAAAGAGGAGGACAACACCGAATCATGAAAATGATCATTCCCAAGCACATGGAAATACTCAAGATCAAACGAATGAAGATCAACATGGTAAAGATCCCATAAAAGTTAAAGAATTAGGATATATCCTATATGGAAAAATGATGGATGCTAAAGACTCAGAGTCAGTAGATATCCTCCATCAATTGAATGGATAGCTGATGATGGCTTTTTCTGATAGAGGAAACAAGATGTGTGATCCATTTATCAAACTACCGAATAAAGTGAGTTTATCGACACTTTTCCTCTTCCTGCCTTAATTGATGGTGTGGATTATTGATGCGTTGTGACAGAGAGCACTTCCAGACTACTATGAGACTATTAAACACCCCATGAGCTTGGAGATAGTACATGCCAAGCTGGAATCAAATCAATACCAGTCGCTCAAGGACGTCTGTTCAGATTTAGGCCAAATATTCAATAATGCTAAACGATGTGAGCTGGGTATCTGACAGATGTCAATTGGAGTGAAGTTGACGTTCAATTTAGACAACGTCAGAGAATCGTTGATATTTCAGTATGCCAAAAAACTACACGTAAGTCCCAACTCGTTGGTGTCCCTCTTCATAGGGCTATGGAGCTAATCATGAAGTATAGAAAATGACCCGAGTGTACTACTCTAATATCGCAAATCCAGGCAAGAAAGACGAATCTGATTCTGAAGGTGAACATGACAGTCGATCTCTTTCCAGAGGAATCACCATGCAACCTACTATCTCAGCAGAAGGGTATGATGATGATCAAGATGCTGAAGGTGAAGTTGATCCAGAAGGTGAGGGTGAAGGTGAAGGTGATATTGAAATGGGTGAACCATTAAGTACGAACGTAGACGGGACTGCTAGTGGCAACGAGAATCTCACCTTAGCTGGATTACCTAGAAAGAGACAGAGAAGAAAAGGAGCATATATGAAAGATGGTCCTTCAGTGTACAAACTAATCAAACCAGTTCTAAGAGCTATAAAGGAAACAAGAGCTAAAGAGTGAGTCACATAATGCCGTAGTATGTATGAGGGGGGGAAGTACACGTCTGATCACAATGTGATATGTAGTGGAAGTGGAAGAGAAATTACTGGTATATTCTTGAAATTACCTGAGAGAAGAGATTTACCAGATTATTACAAGACAATCAAAGATCCTATATCATTAGAAGAAATCGAGGTGAGCGTTGTTTCCCATTATTTGACCTCTTTGAATCTATGCCGAACAGCAACAATGATAGCTGATTGAATGCATGTATAGAGCAAACAACTTGGAAGGAGATATGAATCTTTCGAAGAGTTCGTATACGACATCGACCTTATGTGTAAAAACGCTATGGAGTATAACGAGGATGGAAGTGAAGTACATAGAGATGCTCAGCAAATCAAGGTGAGTAGAATCTCATCTTGCACGCGGCGAGCTACTTCTAAGCTAACAATGTTAACTAAAAAATGCGATGATTATACAGGAGGTTGTTGCACGTTACCGCAATGCCCCGAAACCTCGACCGTCTTCCGTGACTCCTGCACCTGCCTCTGGTCCTGCTTTTGGCTACATGGGTAATCAGATGCTTGGAACCAGACCGTCTTACCCGCCTTTCCCAACGTCCTTCTCACAATCGCCTGTATTTATGCCACCTTCTGGGCCAAATCCATCAGCGTATTCCCCTGGACCATCGAGACTTCCACCTCCTGTAGGACACGGTACAAGACCTTTCCTTCCAGCTTTACCACCCGGAGTAGTGACTGAAGAAGTGGTAGCTTCACTGAATCGATATCCGCCATATGAACAACAAGCTTGGGCACAGTCATTACCTCCTTTAGCGATGAACATCTATCGATCAATGTTAGCCACGAATGAAGCCAGAAAGAGAAGCTTACCACCTACACCACAACATCAACCTCAATCTCATCATCACTACCCTCCTCAAATCCTACCTCAGGCGCAATCTCAGTCACAGTCATATGCACAACGGTCGCAACCCCAACCCAATTCTACTTCCGGTCCTCAACGTCCTCCCGTCATCCATCAACATTCTTCAACCCCTCGACCTGATCTAAATTCAAGACAAAGCTATGGTAATCCTCCTGCCCCGATCCCAACTTCAACCCCGACCCCAGTACCGCGACCTGAAAGACCTAAGCCACCTATTCCAACCATTAAATATCTCGATTTCGGATTCAATCCTGCTAGTACCAAATCGCTTTCACGTGAGATACTCAGATTAAACAACTTCCGAGGAGTTGTAACGCATTCAATAATCTTAAATTCAACAACGAGTGAAATCGAATTAACGGCTTACATAGCTGACCAATCTTCTTCTTCTTCCCCTGTGCCGTCGTCTTCTGCGAATCCTGCGCAGTCTATTGGGACAGAAGATAATGCAAGTAATGGTAATAGTACGATCGTGGCGCAACCTGTTACAACACCTGAATTATCTTTGAGAGTTAATGGAAATCAAGGTTCATTACCCAAATTTATATTCTCGAATGGAAGTGAAGATGGTATACAAGGTGAAAGACCAAAAGCTATGAGATGGACAATACACGTATCGACAAGTAGAATAGAGAGTAAAATCGAAGTAATAGCTACTAAACCTGGTGCATTGGCTGAGACTACCACTATATTCGTTAGTAGGCAATATTAGGAACGCTGTAGCTGAGGGTATAAGAAAAGGTACGAAGAAAGGGTTGAGAATTAGGGATTTGTGTGTTAAAGGCGAAACGAAAGTAGATTAACCTTTAGCTCCACCATCGAAATGATGAGGGCCAACAAAATGTCATCCCATGCTAATAGCTTGTGCTGATGCATCTGGGGGAGATATCATGAATTAACATGTAAATTCAGTAACTTGTAATCATATACGTATATTCCAAGCTGTCAAACCAATATCATCAACAAACTGAAATTCCAAACGTTGTCATTGAGATTATAGCAACATGGAGTTGAAAGATCGGGACCGTTTAATTTAGTGGAAATGATTCCCGTTGTTACCCTTACTCCGGAATAATGTCCATCCACGCTAAGATACTTTTATTCGACTAACCCAGGTCCAGATTTTCTATGCGCAGATGTGATTTTCAATGTGGAGCTGAACGGCATTGGAGCGACAGCTTTCTACGAGTGAAATGGGTTGATGCCGAAGTCACAGAGCTTGCGGTACCAAAAGACAAGCTCATTCGACAGATTATAGATCAGGACGTTCCGTTAGCTTGTCGAATTTTGATGGGGGCAAAGTCGATCGAAATGATTGGATGATTTTTATTGCAGACTCCCGTCAAGTGCGTGCCAAGGGAATTACCAGAAAGGAAAAGATCTTGGGGGGGGGGGGAATTCCTTCTTCATGTTGAATATGAATACTTGTTAATGAATGAGTTTATAACGTAAAGGATTTCGTCATATCAGATAATGACAAAAACAGCGGAGAAAAAAGACACAGCCGCACTGTGAGAGATACAGTGCATGCTCAATCATCACAACTTACCAGATTGTCCACTCCACAATCATATGTGAATGTCAGATTCCCCAGTAATTGATGACGAGTAGCATCTTTTAGATATATAAGGAAAATAAGTCGCCGCTCCGCTCCAACGAATCAGACCCAACACTTTCTCCTTAATATACTAGCTTGCAATTTAAACTGATGAGTTGACATGGCCTGGAACCGGAAAGGTCATGGGGATATACTGTAACATGCAAAAGATTTTCCTACTTTGGAGTACTTTACTCTTTTAATCTGAATACTGAATACACTAACGATTGTATCGACATTGAGATCGCATATACATATACACAACCTTCGCATTGCATGACAAGTCTTCTAAGACTTTTTCTTTTTGGGCAAAGGAACGACAAACTGTTGGGAATCATCCTCATCATTGATTTAATCATAGTGACGACATTCATCCCATCCATTCAAGTTCATTCATTGCATTCATCGACCCACCTTTCTTCATCATAAAGGTGAAGCTATACACTACCACTATACTCAAGTGCACAGCATCTTGTTCAATAGATGTACGACTGAAATCGCCAAGTCATCCACAAATTTCGGACACAGCTTTCACTCATTTATTGCCGTTTATCATCAGAACAAGAGAACATACCTTTTTTGCCACCCAATAGATATAACCAAAGACTTGCAGAAACCCGATTGGAATTCACCTTTACAACTGCCGTTTAACACTGCCATAAGCTGGATGGTAGCGAGTAAGGAGCGAGTAGAAGTAATCGTCTTGGCACCATATCAAACACACTAGAGCATCAACCAGATCTATTGCAGCTCCATCGCGACTGGTTCGAATACAATCAAAGATGCATCAACCTGATTTACTCAATCTCCAACAAGAGAGTGGTCCACCCAAATGGGCTCCACATATGAACTACCCATATGGAGCGGTGGTGTTCTATGCAGGTACGTACTGGAGGAGTGAAGGGAATCACACATCAAGAAATGAACCGGAAGGTGCTGTGAGTGGATTTCCCACGTCATCATGATTACATCATATTATATAGCTTCGTGCGCTCGGACGTCGCGTCATTGTCATTGAGAAAGGGGAGTATAGGCCAGATGACGGATTGGAAGATACCATATCACGAAGGTATAGCTGACCAGGTAACAACATATGTGCAGCCTACAAACAACCTCAGTCTCTGGACACCAGTCGGGTCAAGTGGTGGATATCCCACTCACACACAACAACAGCAACAGCAACAGCAACAATACCAAGCTCAATCTTCCTACTTCCCTCAACAACATCTGCAGCAACAATCATACAGTCCTCAACAAGGATATTATGGTCAAAGCCAACCACCATCATATTCTCCTCACTCACCAGCGCAAGCACCAGGATACCCTCAACAAGGATATCACGCATCGTCATCATCGTCATCCAACCTGTATGCTGCCTCACCTCAGTATTCAAATCACCAATCATCGTCGAGCTCATCATCCGAGAAAAATGATACACCTTCATCAGGAGAGACCGTGACCAACGAGAAAGGGCTATCTTCAAGTACTTCTTTCTTCTCTGAAAAGGCAAATGAATCTCTGAGATATCTAACGATGAAGAAGGAAAGTAACGATGTGAACGACAAAGATGAGCTGAAACATGAGTTGAAAGGAAGGAGAATTTGGAGAACGGGTGGTATCGGAGTTTGGGCATATTCAGAGAACGCAAAAGAAGAAGAGCTGAAAAAGAAACTATGGAAAGATTGGTCAGATGATCATGACGCGAAGGATTGGGCTAAGATCGCAAAGGAAAGGAAGGATTTCTACGAGAAGGGTAAGTTGTTCATATACGAGAATCGCTTCGTGCCATAGTTGTCTCCATTGTCCACACTCTGACGTGTTCGCGTTCGCCCTATCATAGAATCTAAAGGTGTGAAGCCACTGTTCACGTGGAAATTGGTTGAAAAAGGTCAAAGACTACCTAGTGATGCTTTGCCTATCGGTCATGAACAGGATGGAGCGGTTTTGTACGCTGCTAGATCGTGGTGGGAAGGCGGTATCCACCTAGGCAAGTGAGTGTCACTTCTTGCTTCATCGTTCTCGTTTGCACTATGGGCATTCTCTCCATTCTTTCCACTTTGCGTCGCTTCAGCTCCCCTATTGATGAAGGGTTGCTGATGAACATACTTCGCATAGAGCTGGTCATCATCTCAATTCAGGAGCATCCATCTCGTACGGTGGCGCAGAGATCACTTTGGACACATACGAAATTCTTTGTGGACCTATCAATGAGCCATATCTGGTTAAGTGGATGAGTTACCGACACGGCGAGGTAGCCACTGTACAAGGTTGGCAACCGATCGAGGGTGGAAGAGAGAAGGATGGAACAGCGCTGCTATTGGCCAAAGGCGATTACGAGAAGTAAGTGCAATACCATTCTGACAATTGGACTTTCAAGAAAGGGTAGCTCATGCGTTGATTTTGATCTTGTAGTGGCCAACATCCAGGCAGTAAGCATCCTAGGTTCCATATCCTTCTATAGACACAGGGACTGACAGTGCTTTTCCTACAGAATGCCTTATCAACGATGATCACGCTTGTGTTGGATACGGAGGTGGCGAACTTTGGGTTCGACCATTTTCAATCCTTGCATATGCTAATCCTGATCGACGGTAGATTTAGTCTTTGCAATATCAATATACGACTTTCAGGCCCTCAAATATATATTTAACGAATACACGTGATACGTTTGCAAATGCCCTGTTCCAGCTCTTCACATGTACACGCATATTCTGATACATTCTGTATTCTTGTTGAAATATACGCTTCTTTCATGCATTTAGATACTAGCCATTTATGCTGACGATTCTATATAAATCCTGTTCCCGTATTTTCGCTATTCTGGACTTATCGTGGGAGGAATTTGAGCTGACTGTTACTTGCTTACCTTTCGGTGATAACATGTTCTTGACCGAGAGGATGAAACGAACCGAAGGAATAGGATTACTAACTGATTTCCTTTGACTTTTGAAACGGCACTATGTGGATAGGTGGATATCCTTTGAATAAACCTTATGGTAAGGATACCTTTATCATACAGATCTCAAAGCTGTCTCAAAACCGTACACGAGAAGATGTACGATCCTTTGTTCTTTTGACTTGTGAAGGGGAAATACGAAAGATTGGAAGTCAAGTGAAAATGTTATCGGGAGGACTCAATATCCTATGACATTTATGTGCTTGTCAATCAATCTAATATTCAATCTTTTACAATCCCCAAGGAACAGATCATATCATCTCAGTCATTCTTCTCATCTCCCAACCCCTCATCCATCCTTCTTCAACACTCTGCCTGATGCCTTGACTCGCGCATCAATCACACCAGTATCAAATATCAAACTTAGGTAAAATCGCTGTCACGTAGACTCGTAGATTTCGACTTCTTTCACAGTGTCGTTGGTCATCGGACTGTATTGACGAATTTCTCCAATTTTGCTTATGTCCCTTCTCCATCAAAACCTTAGACGACCAACGCTCAATCTCTAGAATCTGTCCGCGTAACAGTCATTTACGACTGTGGTCATGTGTGAACAAATTCCATCGGTCACATTATGGGGTACAACTCAACTCACCTCAACCATAACTACTTCTACTATATTGACTAGCTCAATCTCTCAATCAACAAGGTTGGTAACGAGTCAAGTTATAACAAAAGCGGTGTTTACTAGTTTAGTACCTCAACAAACATTATTTTATCCTTGTTCAGATTTATCGTCCGCACAAAGTCCCGGACCCAGTGCGGGTGCAATCAGTAGTACACAACGAGGGTCACAACAACCTAAAGCATCGGATGCAAACGGAGGTGAAGGATCAATCGACCCTAACGCGACCGGACAGTTCACAGGTTCGTTGCCTTTAAACACAAGACTATCACAAACGTCATCGCAGTTGCAATCGAGAAGTTTGAGTCTCATTTCTCCTTCTAGAACTGCCGCTCCTTCTGTGCCCACTCCCAGTGCCAGTGCCAGTGGTAGTACCAGTCCACCAGTAATATCGTCGCTCGCACCTTCAGCCACTGCAGGTGAAGGAACAGGTGAAAATGCCCAATCACAAAATCGTACTTCTTCTCAAGCAGGAACAATAGCTGGAGCAGTAGTGGGAAGTATCTGCGCTTTGATCTTGTTAATAATGATTGGATTATGTATACAAAGGAGAAGAACCAGAACAAACTCAGGATCAAGAAGGAACGATTGGTCTGAAAAATCATTACCACAAAGCGACGTCGGAAATGATTATTGGGAAAGGAGATTTAGAGAAATTGAATCTGCGAATTCTAGTAGAGGATTATCAGACGGGCTTGGATCTGGTTCTGCTTCACGTTTACAACATCAACCCCACACTGTAGGTGGAGTTTCTGATGAGAGAAAGAAAGGGGATTGGGACAGTCAAACAAGTCGTAAACTACGTGTAAGTACCCCATCTACTATAACCGTAATGCCTGCTTGGGCAATCTCATAGTTTCTTTTGCTGATACTGATGATGAAATTGGAACTTGGATTATAGTTGACCCTCGATTTGGGATCGAAAGATTTGGAATCAAGACCTCCTTCAAGGTTGTCAATGATCTCATCATTTTTCGGTGGTAGGATCACACCTACACCTAATTTCATGCCATCTCCTCATCATCGCGCAGGATCCCACGCACGCTCACACGCACATTCTCATTCACATTCACGTAAACCCTCGACTGCAAGAGGAAGTACTTTCAGTTTCAACCCTTTCAAGAAGATCAAATATACACCTAATCATAGTAGGTCAATATCGTCACCTTGGGTTCAAGAAGATTCAAGATCAATCACATCACCAAATTATTCATATTCAAGTAAATCGCCTGGTCCAAACTCTTCTTTCGAAGAAAATAGACTCGTTATCAACCACACTCAAAAGTCAAGATTGAATCAAAACCAAAACCAAAACCAAAGCCAAAATCAGATCCAAAATGGCAAGAGATTATCACAATCTACTTTCGGTAATAAAATATCTGCCTTTAATCAACCTTCTTCTGCCTCAAGAGAAAGAGAGGAATATCAATACGATAACGAATCAAAGCTGAACATCAATACCGATTTGAGCAGGAGCATGGACAACTCAGTTTTACCTACATCCAAATCAACATCGACTCAAGATCCACCTGTGACTGGAAATACTTTTGGTGGATCATCTTCGAACGGGATAGTGGCAGCAACGACACAGAGCGAAGGCAGAGTAGTCGAAAGTCCAACAGAAGAAGAAATAGAAGAAAGAAGAAATATGGAATGGATAAGACATTCAACAGTATTATCAGATCAAGGAGAAGGCGAGGAAACACTAGATTCCACAGATGAAGAACAATTAAAATCGAAGTTAGGTATATCAGAAATTGATGATTTAGGTGGATATCCAAATACATCTGTATTTAGCAAAGCACTCGATAATGGATTACCCTCTATCGCTGCTACAAAACCTTTTTTAGGCTTGGGAAATGGTCAAGGACAATATAATCCTTCTATAGGAAATACACCACCACAATTAGGTGCAATAGGCAACTACACATCTCTAAACTCGCATTTATCGAGTATATCGACTATACAATCATTACCGCCTGCTGGAGGTGGTAATGGTGGAACTCATTTATCTGGTATTTCAACAACTACTTCTTCCTTTATACCATTTATACCAGCTCCTAGGGGTGGTCATTTCTCAGGTATATCATCAATTGGGTCAAACTCGATACCATTCGTACCTATGCGTGGAGGTCATTTCTCAGGTTTATCAACTTCCCCTTCAACAGTTCTGCCTAGAGGTTATTTATCTGGTTTATCATCCGCTCATTCATTCAACAATCATAATTATAATCAGAAGAACACAAGACCTAAATCACCTGATTCTATGTCGATTCCTTCTGATATCATAATCGGTTCACCTACAGAGAAACACCTTTCGCACTCACACCGAAGACCAGGATTCAGTTCACTCCATCGCAAAGAATCCCAATCCACTGTATCTACCTATTCAACTCATCCAGTTTCACCTTCTTCCACACACCCTTCGTTTGGTATTTCTCGTCCTACTTCAGAAACCTCAGAAGCTCGTACCGCCACATATTACAGAAACTCCCGCCGGTCGCTTTACCCCCCTTCACGAAGTACAAGTGTCAAGGTGAAACGTACACTAAGTGGACAATCAAGTTCCGTGAAAGATTCGATACCACCTCCCTTACCTTTCGTGCAGAATAGAAAATCAGCCTTCGAAGATAGTGAATATGATAAATCCCCGCCTGCAACAAGTTTCTTGATTCCCAATAATATCACCAGGAGATCATTGAAAATCCAAAGGGAATCAAAAGGCAAACATGTACCAAAAATCAGACTAAGTCAAAGAGCTTTGACGCCAAGTCTATGGATTGATGAAGAACTATTAGCTAGGTTCGCTGATGCCGCAGAAACCAGTGAATCCACCATGAGCGACGGGGTGAGTACAATCAAAGTCAACAGGAGACGATCAGTCTCGAACCCTCCTCCACCCCCTCATGCGCCATCTCAAGTACAGGATAGTAGCTCTGGCATAAACGAGAAAATGGAAGCAAATGGATCAATGGTGGAAGTCGAAAAGGAAGACCGAGCAGAAACTACTTTGATAAGTAGATTTTCTGGTTCAACTGAATCAACCGAAAAATCAGTTGTATCGAGAAAAGGTAGTAGTGCAAGTATCGTCTCGCATTCACGTTCAAGTGTTATTTCAGATGATACTTCATCAAGAACGTTATCAGGTGATTCAAGGTCGACCTCAAATACAAATACAAACTCCATGTTCATTCCGAATACTGGTGAAGAGGCGAAGCCATCAGATTACGATGGACTAGATATGGCAATGACGACTCCATTATCAACTCCAACTCCAACTCCGATTCCAAGACCAGCAAAGTTGGATAAAGGTAAAGGAAGAGCTATAACTATACTATCGCCTCATACTCCACCTAATAGACTTCCTTTGTTCTCTCCTCCTTTCCCTAAACCTCCAACTCCACCTTTACCTTCTTGGGCGGAAACATCAACCATAGCTATACCAGCCAACCTGAGATGGTCGATAAAAGAAAGACGTAAAATGATTCCAACGAAAGCTATAGAAGACAAGAATGCACTTACTCCTCAACCAACATCATCCACCCTTAAGTAGAGCCAGAATTTTCACTTTGGATGGAGCGAGCTGGTACACGGAAAAGAAAGGAACATTCTTTTCATATAAGGTACAAATGGCCATTGGGTGTCATACGTCATGGGAGTCTCTGATTGTGTCCGATAGTATATCTTGATTCAGAGGGTTCGGCGCTAGCCCTTTGATAGATCAACGTACAATATAGCGATATATGTATCAAAGGTATAACATAGAGAATTCTGCTGTCAAGAACTTGTTCTTTGTACACACAAGATGTCATAATGCTATTTCATGATCTGCCAGTATGTTTAGTGGATCATCAGATGGAAGCAGTGTAATTAATGATAATGATAGGTATATCAAGACTTTGACCTCGGCAAGCATCAGCGCGGACCGGATCGCGCTTTCTTTCTTCATTTGACAAATCGGACCGTCACATAATGTAAGGACTGCAACGACTATGGTACCGGATCACGTTGAGAGGAATGTTTGACTCGGAAGAGCCCATGTACACGTTCTCATACTCAGAGGCGCAAGATCGGGCCGGCTCCCTCACTCCAATCACGAATATTCACACATCGTGGCTCACTACATACTCAAGAGATGTAGTACTCCTTAGTGCGTTGCGCTAATGATCAGGTTACTTTGGATCTGAACACATGTAAAACAAGTCATCCACCGGCCGGATAAATGTGAAACTTCTTCTTCCGACTGAGGCGTTAAGATTACGTACACATCACAGTATCACTGAATGCAGCGTCTATGCTTCATGCATGTTCACTATTGCATATACCCACTTACCAAATAGAAGATAAGGCTATATGCGCTATTCTCGCAATGAAAAAGACAGTTTATGATCAGAATGTTCGATGAGCAGACAGCCCATGTGATTCCCGTCATTCTTTGACGCCACGCTGAATGCGCCTCTTTTGTCGGAGTCCTCGGAGAGGGATGATGACACCTACAGATGGTGGTGAGAGGCTTCGGCGTGGCGTAGCGTGGCATTGCCTACCACAATACACGCAGAGTGTGGAGCACGTATGCTTAAATACGTCCGGGGACGTCGGACTATAGGTAACAGGTGGTGAGCAATCACACTTCTGGCGCCAGACAAGGGGGAGGTAACGAACTTATTGGCGGTGGCTTCTTTCTTTGAGTGAAGGATACGGAAAAATCATGTACGACGTCTTTCGGGGGCATTTCCAACTCTTGAAGAAAGCGCTGCGTGTATTCCTAGAAAGGCGCCTTTTCCGGTAACCCAGGAATGATAGCAGTGACAGTAGCACGTACGTCTGTACCTGAGGTCGCTGTTATTCAGGACGAAGGTAACATGTGTTATTTTTGCTCTGAGTGCTCATGAATGACTGACGGATTTGGCCTTATAGAATTGTATAGATCATTCGTTGTTCGTAATTTTGATCATTCCACGGATGTTTAACGCCACCAAAACGGCTCTTTTGGAAGTTTAAGGTAGCTGACGGTCGTTCGTCATCGTCATAATCCTCAACTAGGATACCGGATATGGCGTTATAAAATACCGTAAATTATTACTAAATGCAGATCTCTCCTGAAAGCCCCAATATATGTAACCCCACCTCGAATACAGCAGTAGTGCCGAAGAGTACGTGCTGTGCTTCTTTGAAAGAGGAGATCCCCCGCAGTATACTTCCAGTATAAATTCGCAGAGAATATGGAATGCCGTGTAGGTTCCAATAACAGAAGTTATCATTTGGCATTCAATGCTGCTACCGAGACAAAAATACGCGATTACAGATGTGATTCATATGAGTCATAGCTACCCATGATCGACTATAGATCTCGACTCAACCGACGCTCATTCTTGACGTTAAGGGTGTTCGTGACTGATTAATAGGAGATTGTACTTGTTCAGGCATAATTGTGCTACATGAATTGTGTTAAACCTCTGGACGAAGATCTCCCTTTCGAATTACCACTTGCAGCCGGCACGGCATCTCCGAGCCCTTAAAAAGGTACCCTGACGATCACTTCACTTTCCCCCCAAATTTCTCATATAACCATGCTTTCTTTAAATCAAGCCACGATGATGATTTCAGTTCATCTTGTTGATGAGTGTGACTTCTGAGCCACTGAATGATGACGGAGAAACTCCAAGTGGTGATCGATATCCTGACGCTGCCTACGACTCTAGAATGTAATGGGATTCCTTTTGAGCGAAGTCTTACGGTTAGTATGATTTTATCATTCAGATGTTGGTGTTAGACCTCTGCGGAGTATCTTTTCAATTTCGGCCTTTGATATCTTCTGAAGAGGACAAACCTTAATCTTACAGAGTCCAGATGATTGTGCGAGTATTAGCACTGTATTCATCGACCGACTATATCCTCGGTCAAAGATGATCCAGTTCAGATCTGAACGTTGGTTGTATTGCCTTATTTTCTATTTCGATTGAATTCGGAAAAATATAGACAGGCGGTATTCATTACGTTAATTCAAAGGGAAGCTTCTGAGACTTTTCAGTAAAATCCTTATTCAAGTGATTCGTTCAGGAAGCTACTTGTACTCGTACAGTGTATATGGGAGTTCTAACCGGGGCTTACGAAATCACGGAACGCCTCTTTTTGTTTTTCCTTTTTTCGATGTTCAGGTCCTCGTCAGGTTCAGGTCCAGGTCCATACTGTATTCTTAAAAAGAGACAAGAACAAATATTGTTGGACTTTTTCCGATTGCAGTAGTAAACAGTTGATTGTCCTGCCTTTCTTTCAAGATGGTCAACAGTGTGATCGAGAAAAATCAAGAAGCATGGAAACAAAAAGACAGTAGAGAGTCAAATTTGAAACGACGTAATTGACGTAACATGAGCTGATTCATTCAAATAGTTTGTTCAAGAATACCCTCGCATCAGTACAAAGTGACTATACGTTATATCTTTACCTATAACATAAGTTGACTCGTCATTCCTTCCACTTCTTTTCCATGACCTGTATCTTTCCCAACTACCATACCTGAATAACACTCGTTCATATACTTCCTCAAACACTTTCACCTGCTTCTTCTCTACTGATCTTCTGTAGAGACCAAACCATAACCACAACATAAGTCACTACACCCGCAAACGCAACAGTCACTCTTTCATATTAGCACTTCTAAACGTATAGCAACCACGTTCATCTCTCAAGAACAGATCCTCACCTCTTCATTCCTTCTCAGACTTGAAACATCGGACTACAATGGGTTTATTCAGTAAACGTTCAAGGCAAAGTACAGCATTGAGTCATATATCCAATGTAACATCTTCTGCTTCTACTTCAACGCCTAACAGCCCTTTCTTACAGTCAGGGAGTTCATTTGGTAGATCGGGTAGAAGTACTCCATCACTCTCTTCACCCAATCCGAATTCCTCATCACTTCCGTCTTCCCATCATCAATCTCAAGCGCAAGCCCAAATTATCAGTCTTAGAGTAGCTATAGATCCTATTCCACTCAAAGGCAACAACGAAGATGCCAAAAATCTTTTTTACATACAAGTCAGTCCTGAAGAAGGTATAGCAGCCATCAGAAGAGAAATAGCCAGAACAGTCGGTCATGGTTCAATGGGTTTATTCAAAGTGAGTACCCTTGTTTTTTCTTTTTCTATGATAGACCAAGCTTCACCTTAGTTTCTCATCTCGTATGAGGATTGCTCTCCTTTTTCCTGCTTTGATATTTCTTTCTCACTAATGCCAATTCTTCTCTTACAGGTTTCAATACCATATCAAGCACATGGTCAATCACGTTCTTACACTGAACGATACGGCAAATCAGTCAATTTGTTGTCACAATTTCCTGCTTTTAATCTCGATGATTCGACTCAATTGGAATTAAGTATTGAGTCAGCTTACAAGAACACGGCAGCGGATGCAATCGCTTTGGGAGAATTGAAAATCAAACATTGGTTTCCCGATTTCGCTACGCACGGTTCAACAGATCATATTTCAATTATTGCTAGGCCATTACAAGGAATGCCAATTAGTGAGTTTCTGATTCATCACTTTTTACCAGCGCATATAGGAAGGATGAATACTGATGTATGGGTTAATTCGGAAAATCAGATACAGTTCCACTTACCCTTCGCGCATACCTTGCCCACTCTCCCCAAACTTGTTCGCCTGGTCCATCCACTATTCGTACCCCGTCTCCCCCTCTTGTGATTGATATTGATCCATACATAACAGTCAATGAACTCAAATCAGAGATACTGAGAACAGCAGGCCAAGATGCTGCCTTCTGGCGTTCCGTGGTTTTATGGCAAATAGCTATGACAGAAAGTGAAATGGATGTGATCAACCAACTGGGTAGGCTGAAGAACGGTAAAATGCCTTGGCCGTAAGTTCCAGTTTTCTGACTTATTTTTTGGATTGAGTAAATATACTGATATTGATTTTTTCCGTTAGATACCCACCGGGAGCGATGGAACCTATTCCTATGACAGATGGGAATTTACCTGTCTCATTATTCTTCCCAAGATCGGCACCTAACGGCGATATGTTAAACTTATCGGTTTGGGTAAATCCCACTTGTGGGGCTGATTCAGCGACTCTTCCTGCATTGGCAAGGGATATTCCTCATTTCAGATATCCAATGGCAGCCCCTAGACCTGCAAGTATACAGTGTCCTTCACCTGAGTTACACCAAGAATCATTCAAACTCGCTTCTCCAGTATCGGAACTTCCACCAGCTTCCTCTTTGGCTACTCTGAAGGTGAAAGCGAGACGAAACAGACCATCCACTGCTCCGGCAGCAGTCAATAACATGGGATCAGGAGATGATAAAGCTAAAATCCGCTCGTTCGGCGCTGGATCAACGAAACCGCCTCCACCACCAGCTTCAATTCGATCTTCCAGTATTGAATCTAAATCCAAGAACGGACTGGGTATAGTCACCACTCCTTCTCCTTCTACTTCAACGACACCTCTCCTCGATAGGACAAGCTTCTCAAGTACTGAATCCTCAGAGTCAATTGTTCCTCCAGCGCCCTCATTAAGCTTCTCCCAGCTCTCTTTAGACACTCTTACAATCACCAATGTGAACACACCGCATGAAGATGGAAATGATTGGCTGACCCCGAGATTGAATGTACCCAATGCTGGCGTAGATTTGAAAAAAACAGTCTCGATTAATAGGGGTAGTCTCAGAGACAGACTAAGGAAAGTTATGTAGATGTTCTGTACTCTTAAACTTTTATATACGCATATGACGAATGAATGCAAGAGGCAAAATAAGAAAATACAAGGACGAGGATTTCTTGGTTGATTGCTGCATATACAGTGTGTGTCTGTATGGACCTTCATGAAACATGAGAACACAAACACGGGATGTTGGATCGAAAAGGCGGGATGTATACTTCAAATTCGTTTGGCTCAACCCAACAAGCAGATTGATCAAGGTACTTATATTGATGAGAGTGGTCACTTGGGAATGGCTGCACCCACTAGAACCGCCTTGGACGGAAGCGCGACAGTCGCAGAAGATAACGATACCGCTTGGAGATATCAACTTTAGTTTGTCGCCTGAAAAATCTATAGCGAATATACTTTCTAGGTAAACCGTAGTCTCTTCTACAAATGTATCTACAGTAGTAATCTTGTGCAAAAGTGGCGATTAGCATTCCTCTCTTCCTCCTCCTCAAAACAGCCTCTTCGTGATTTTCATACCAAAAAACGATCGATGCGTTGTTTCAGGTTCAGTATCGGATGTTTCTGAAACTCTTTTTGATCCGATCCATCAACTTGACAGCCCAGGAGAACAAACAAACATGGATACAAACAAACAAAGATGGAAAATACCTCAGGGGATTACTGATTTAAGGACATTTCATTGGCCCTCACCGTGCGGATATCATAAGTTTTGCTTCGTTGGCAAGTAAAGTGCTTTGGGGTGTATATGTAACGTGATGTCTTGTCATGTAGGAGTATAGGTAGAATATCCCTTTGTTATCGGTCATAACGAAGTATCCTTTGATGAAACCAATCTTCACATATATGAAACCCCTTTTTACCAATCTACGATTCCACTGACCTCTGCAAATGATACAAGGACATCTCATATTGTAGTCTCATCCCAATCATTAATCTTACTTCTGCATGATCACTGGTCGACAATTACACTCATTCCAATAACTCACTCACTCCCTCTTCCGTAACCTGGACTGAGCCTTATCGGCAGAACAGACGACCTGCTCACACTCTGACAGCGATCCCACATCTACTCCAGAGCATATGATAGGTCTTCAGACAATACTCCTTTGTGGTCAGAAACAAAAAGAAACGCATAATCAGGACAATGCAAGCATATATTTCAGCAAGGTTAGTTAAGTGCGTGTTGATGAGAGGGTCGAGTCATGATCGGCCAAGGAGAGTGGGAGAAGGAGCGCGGGCGGGCGAGCATTAATAGGGAACTTTGGAGGATGGAAGAGAGGAGCCTGACACAGAAAAGGCTATATACAAGAGAAGAAGTACAAGCCGGAGCCGGAAAAAAGAGGTCTCGCTGATGATCCTGTGGTAGCTCTCCACTTTTCACCTACAGAACTTGCAGGTCGTGCGATGCATCTTCAGCCTTTCAATCTGGGTCAGTCTTTTCGGGTAGAGACTACAATGGATCTGACAGTGGTATGATCACGCGTATGAGTGGATCAACCGTTTCATTAACTTGTACAGGTATATCTCTTTCTTTCACCTTGCAAGAATAATCCGCTGATTCGCGCCTTATAGGGACTGGTGTATCTTTTGATGTGACTTATTCTCAACCCCAGAATACATCATTCACTGCTTCGTTGACAGTGAATGGGTCGACACCTCTTTCAACGTATAACTCGACATCGACGTCGATCAGAAACCTACCTTTAGGACAACACAATGTCGAGCTAACTTTCAATACCACTTCCACTCAGTCGCAGTCACCCTCACAGGACGATTGGCTAAGGGTGAATGGAGCGAATTGCACTTTGGGATCATTGACGGGGAAAGAAACGAAAAATCAAATCATAGATGATACAGCTTGGAGAGATTGGAAGATTGCTTTGACTCCAGGTTGGAATATGCTAGAAAAGGATATGTCGAATTACATCAACGAGGTGAATATCTGAGTTTTATTTCCATCTATTTTCTATCAGTGCTCTGCATTCCTATAGGAGTAGGACAGGAAATGAGAGGGATAAGTTGATCAAGGTCTGTTCTCCGTAGGAACAATACTTAGCTGAAGTTGACTCATCAACCAAGAATTATAACGGGTCAATATCTTGGACAGAAGAAGCAAATGCCTTGGATCAAATCGAATTTCAAGGTTCGGCAATTTGGCTTTATGGTATTGTAGGTGGTGAAGCTGGGTAAGTCAGTGGCGACGCCTCTAAAAGTCACATAATCAGTACGCTTCGTATGTCAAGACTCACAGCATGATACAGTATAAGAGTCAGGCCGCAAGGAAGTCTGTGCTAATGCAAATAATGAAATCCAGTTCTTATCAAGTCACTCTTGACGATATATCTCAAGGTACATTCAATGCCTCAGGTGGTCCAAGAGTGTGCGTTATTCAACTACTATCATAAACAGATGTCTCCATGACCCTTTCTTGCAAGCAACGATCGAGCACTGATCTTCGATTGAGTATAGCTACAACTCAATACTATATCATACATCAAATTTGGCAGATGGCAACCATACTATCAGCTTAGTGAATATCGAACAGGGGAAGCGGTTGAGTTTTGATCGACTCGTAGCCATGTCAGGATTGTGAGTCCATTTTTGTTCTCGACTGTCAGACATGGAAATGATGTTGCTTTTGGTTGATGAATGATGCGTAGAGTTGCAATTCAAGCTCAAGCAGGTCTTTCCTCTACATCTCCCTCTTCATCGGAACAACAACCGATATCTCATGTGGAAGTTTCGTCGGTATACCCTACTTCCTCTTCTTCACAACAAGCGCAACTGCCCGAAATGCCTAGTTCATTAAATGGAGGTGCAATTGCAGGTATCGCAATAGCTGGATCTTTGGTGATGCTTGCCTTTATGTCAGCTTGGATATTCGCTTGTTTGAGAAGAAGAAAAGAGAAACAACATAACGAGAAAGAAATGGCCGAGAAGCCAGATGTCACTGTGAGTGTACTGCATAGTGTATCAAAACTCACATTACGGTTATTCTCCCATGTGGAAAAGATCTCGAGACTGATATGATGTTGATTTAAACAGTTTATGAGATTCTCTTCAATTCCATCCCAACCACTGTCTACACATCCTTTCCATCCCATACCAGAAGTGAAAGCTACCCCCAAATTCAATTTTAACTTCTCATCACCCACTCCTTCACTGAGATCATTTATCAATTCTCACGTTCCATCCGAAGATCGAGCAACGTCTTTCCTTAAACTAGCAGGTAGGAGAACATCCAAGCCTCTAGTCGAACAAGGAACGGTAAGTAAGACCAAGAAATTGAATATTGGAAATCCACAACATTTAAGAGATCCGAATTCAATTACAAGTACGGATTATGTACCTTCATTGTCATCGGGTGCAGAACATATCAAGCCTTTAAACCCTAATCGGATAAAAGGGAATCTAAATCCAGACAACAGGAAATTGGCTCCTCATAGTGATGCCAATAAACCATTAGATCGCCCCGAATCTTCCAGCTCTAGATCAAACACAATATCGCCACTTGTCGCAGCGTTATCAGGAATGACTTCGTCCCCATTAGCCGAATTATCAAGAAAGACATCCACAAAGGGAACACAAGCCTTAAATGGATATTTCGGTCGTCGTAAAGGTTCTATCTCTAATTCGATGGATACAAGAAGGGATAGACCGGATTCAACTAGGACCACAATCACTGAAAAGAGTGAAGGCGATAATGGTGGTGATAACGGTATATTGAGTATGTATGCTGCTTTCCCACCTGGATCACAAAGCAACACTACATGTCCCGCAGAAGGAGAGGGTCAATTCGTAAGTGGTGATGGAGAATCAAAAGTCGGAGTGGCATTAGGTAGTCCAATGCAAGACAATATGTTCGATTGGGAAGGTGGTCAAAATCAGAATTTATCGAAAAAACAATTCGATGAGGAATTAAGACCTCCAACTAGAAGATTCTTCGGTTTTGGTGGTAAGTATTCTATATGCAGATCATTTCAATCATCTTGAAAAGATCGAGAAGAAGCTGAACTGAACAAAAACACCCCACAGATCGCCCGAAATCCGGTGTATCTAACAAATCTGGTAAAACAGCATCATCAGTAGGATCAGGTTGGAGATATATGTGACTTGATTCGTTTGGTTTTTGAACGGAAATTGATCTTTATAGTTGTTTGTTGTCGGGGAAGTCTGTGTCTTGCAATTCAAGAGAGTCAAATAGTTCTCCTCGATGGACGAGCAAGAAATCCAGTGTATGATTTCGATATGGACGGTGTCTATCTCATCATGCATTTTTTGGCTATCTCCATTGAAACGCGTTTCTCGTAGATTGGATTCTATGCTAATTGTTTAATTGATGAGATGTATCGCTGATTTCCCTTCTGCCTGTACCTGGTCGTGTCACCCTACCTTTTCGCTCGATCCCTACTCGATCATCGCGGCGTCCAAACCCTGTGCAGGGTTGATATCAGCTTCACTCGATCGGACGCTTTCGAGGGATAGCCAAACTCACTAAACCATTCAAGAACATGTTGACATTTCTGAGTTTCATTTCTGATCTAGCAGGCGATATAGTTGGATTTCTCGCTGACTGGACTGTATGTAGAATCTAATCGCGCAAGGAGGGTTAGTGTTCAGGCTTTTGAATACAGTGTGCCGTCTACGTGATCCAGGTCAATCGGCTCTGAGATCTCGATTGGCACTCACTGTCTCTCTCAAAGCACCGACTAAAGCGGTTTGATCTTCTTCAGCCGCATTTACAGCTAAAGCAGCTGCGAAACCCCAAACCTCTGCTTCACGTCTTTCCATTTCCAGACCATCTCTCTCTGAAATCGCATCTCCCCCAAGTAAGTATGCTCCTGGTCCAAATGCTGCTTTTTGAGCGACTGACGAAGGGAAAAATTCTGGTAAGTGTGGTAGTAAAACATGTAAGAAATATGTGAATGTCTTTGACCTAGCAATTTACATCATTGTCAGTTGAGACTCGCGTTACGCGGCCGAGGGCCATGATCAACTTACCATTGTTCCACTTCTGCTGGATCAGCAGGTTGACTTTGTTGAGGGTTCATAGGATCTGGTGCAGGTGCTCTAATCAAACTTTGCGCTTTGGACAATAATGCTGTGTAGAGTGCAACACCGGGCTACCCAAGACAAAAATATCAGCTTTCAACCCACATCACAACAGCGCATTCATAATTCATAACGATAGTTGACGCACCCTTGTAGCAGCTACTCTGCAGACATCTGATCTTTGAGCTGAAATAGCCAACATTCCAGCTACTAAGCCCAACCCACATCTGTTGATGATCATATCGACACCGGGGATCACGCTATGCAAGAAATGGTCGGTTGCTCCTTCTCTCTTAGCTCTATCCAATCTATCTGCTTTAGTAAGCAAGGAGGCATCCGCAACAGGTGGAGGAGGTGCTCGGGCAACGACGTCAAGTTGGATATAAGTGGCGATGAGAAGTGAAAGAAGAGTAATGCTTTGGTTGTGAGGTAAATGTCGAAGCAATCTCATGAATAGTCGTTGGCCTTTGATAGGGTTGATAAGGGAAATAAAAGGATGCGGATTACTGTTAAATATCTCGTAAGTTAGCTTGATATTACTGCAAAATCCCTAAACAGGCTGTGGCTACAGGCTGTGGCCAGCTCACCTGACATCAAGCGGTTCCATAACCATCAAACTTCTCCAAATCAAATCTACCTTGGCTTGACATCTAGCGTGCCACACTTCAATCTCTTCCATAGCTGTAGGTGGAGGCGCATCTCTTCTCATTTGTTCAAGTTCAAGAGTTGCGTCGTAAAGTTCCTCAAGAGCAAACATCACTTGCTTCCTGGTCAAAGCAGCACGGTGAACACCTGTTTGCTCGTTTAGTTGAGAAGCTGGTCTGTATTCAGGTTTGTTGCTTGTTGGTATGGCAAGTACAGGTCGAGGAGCAGCTGCATTTCCACGCGTCACTCGTCCTAGAGCACCTTGAAGAGCAGCTGAACAAGTGTACGCAATATCAGCTCAATGCACTATGGCCGAGGAGGTCAGAATGGATTGGTGAGCTTACCCGTATTTGCTACCTTTTGATGTTGAGCTCTATTCTCAACCAGCTTTTTCACTTGGGTCGAAAGTTTAGTCATTGTATTTTGACCCATTTTACCGAACCTATTTCCCACTGGTCCACCGACACCCAGACCTAATCCAGCACCGACTTGAACTACTGTAGGTTCGCCCTGTCCTTCAGCAATTTGCCGACTTCTTTTGAGTGCTGAAAACACTTGAGCGTAGAAATCTGAAGTGTAAGGATCTGCTGTGGCAAGTTGGGAGAGTTGAATACGAGTGATAAAATCTTTATCGGAAGATCCCATCAGGTTATTGTATTTTGACATAGCCTCAATCTTGGTTGAGATTCTCCTCCGTAATTCTTCCACCCTCGCGATTTCCTCTGGTGAAGGTTGAATTGGCTGAGATTGTTGTTCTTGGGTTCGTTGGCCTTCTTGTCCTGGTGCGAAAGGCGCTGTAGGTTGATCTGCGATTGCTCCTTTACCAAGTTCAGGGAACATACTATCCAATAAAGCTTGTTGAGATGGATAGCCTGATCCTGCAAGTCCCGGTACTTGGGAGGGTGTAGCTTCTCTTTGTGGGGCAACTTGTTGCGGTGTAGGTTGACGAGGGGGTTCAATTTGTTCCATCATTTGTTTTTCAATTTCCTCAAGTGATAGAACTTGTTGCTGCCTTGGCGCAGCAGTAGAAGTTGAGGGCATAGGCATTTGTGCCATTTCAGCTTCAATCTCTTCTAAACTTTTGATATGTCCAGGGGCAGGGGGGCCTTGCGAAGGATGGGAAGGGAAAGAAGCAGATGGAGGTGGAGTTGGTTTGGCAACTATGTAATTTACTGATGATTAGCTGAAGTTCTCCTTTGAGATATAGTGTACTGTAGGAAAGGAAGGAGACATACTAGAGCTTGGAGCAGTGCCCCATCCTGGACTAGAAACAGCAGGTTTGTTCCATAAGTTATCCACTGACCCAGAATGAGCAGTGGAGGCTTTAGGCCTTGAAGGAGCTTTCGGCGCTGCTGGTTCTGTTCAATGCCCAAAGTCAGCTACACCTTTCTCTCCAATTTTGGCTGAGAAGAAGAAAGAGAGGGAGAAACCCACTCACTCTTGGTAGATGGTCGTGAAGAATAGAAATCATCTTCTGAGAAAGCGAAAGGGTCCGCGACTGGCTTAGGTTTATATCTAGATTGAGTTGAAGCTATTTTACCACCCCCTGTTGATTGACCGTATCCCTTCGAAGGTGCATTTGTAGGTTGCGAGGAAAACTGGAAATTGTTTCCTGTTGATTTTGAAAAAAAAAGCATACGAGATCAGCTCAAGGGAAGAAAATAAAGAGAGGTAGGTATGCGGAGGAAAGGGAGCTCACCAAAGTCGCCATTACCACCACCACCGAAAGTCTCATCGTTCAATTCATCTCCACCTTCCATCAAACCGCCTCCCATTCCTTCACCCCAAGTATACACGGCCAAGTCTTCTTCCTCTCCCGCTCCACCTAATGCAAAGGTTTCATCCGCATTACTAGCTTGGAAACCTGCGAATTGCTGTTGTCGTCCTCCTCCTCCTGCACCTCCTTGACCGGCTCGTTCGGGAAGAGCTGTGTCAAATCCGAAAAAGCCTGACATAGGATGTTGCGTGTGCTTATTAGATGATTGTTCGAAGCTTGATTGTTAAAGTACGATATCACCAGAAAAATGCACTTATCCAATCTACTCTACTGTCGGAAGATGAAAGGAGAAGATGAAGCAAGCAAGACGATGTCAAGTCAGAACAACAACCTCAAGATGCTGAAAATGACAATCATCCTCAAACCACTAAGAGATCGATAATGATGATGATTGCTGTCTTCTACAATGGGACCAGAGTGCCACTATCATGCTATATCACCGATCATCATAACTCCGATTCATCCCCTTTCCGCTGGAACATCGCATGCAATCGTAATCGCATGTTTCCACTCGGGTCATTTGCAGTCGAATATGAGAGAAAAACAGCATATCATTCATTTCCATGCATTCCCCTCTCGGTCCCCACTACATCATTATTGAACGTATACTTGTAGACTATATGAGAAGGATAGAAGCTATATACTTGAGATGACAAAGAGCAATTACGCTAAAATACCTTCGAGATCTTACTTTGCTACTGTTTGATGATTGAATATATAAAAGATATAGAAATTTATGTGTTGCTTTCACAGGGATGTATCATATTATATCTTATCCTTGTTGCTTACAGATTTCCTGTCTCCCCAGACCTCTTGACTACGCTTCATATTTCCCATGGCGCCTACCGCTTGATCGCACCTCTTCTGGGTAATCCCTTGACTTTTCTTCCACCTGGACTTCCAGGAGCAACAGGATCAGTAGCACCTAAACTGAAACCGCCATCTGCCGGAGCCGGACTACCGAACCTTTGAGGTTGCGCTTGGGCAGGTGATGCACCAAAGGCGAACCCGGATGAAGGAGGTGGTGCAGCTGGCGTGGTGGTAGCGCCAGATTGTCCAAATCCTCCAAATGCAGGTTGGGTTGAAGGTGTAGCACCGAAATTGAATGATCCATTATTTGCTGTAGCTGCTGCTGGGGTTGAAGGTGTTGATTGGCCAAAGTTGAATCCACCTGATGTCGGAGCAGGACTAGAAGCTTGAGGCGCATTGCTGCCTCCGTTAAAAGCGAAATTGAATCCACCTGAAGTTGCAGCAGCAGCTGGTTGAGCTGGTACGCTGAAAGGATTTGAATAAGGGGTAGAGCCAAATCCTGTGGATGGTGCCGCTGCGGGTGTAGCGGTAGAAGAGGATTGACCAAACGCGAATGATGGTGCTGGTGTCGTGGCCGGACTACCTGGTGCAGCACCAAATGGATTGGAAGTGGGCGCTAGAGCTGGAGAAGTGGCTGCTGGAGATGACCCAAACGCGAATGGATTGGATGCAGCAGCTGGAGCAGGAGCACTTCCGAATGCAGGTGAAGAGCCATTTGCTTGTTTGGTATTTGTCCCGCCGAAATTGAATCCCGTAGAAGTTGGAGCTTTAGGGGGGTTGCTCGATGATCCGAACGGATTTGATTTTCCAGCATCTCCATTGGTCTGACTAGCACTAGCGCCAAAAGGCGAAGAGGTATTTGGCGTAGTTGAAGCACCAAAGGTGAAACTAGGAGCGGCTGATCCAGAGCCGCCAGTTGCAGATGCAGTGCTTCCAAATGGATTACTAGGTTGAGCATCCTTCTTCTCGGCAGGTTTATCGAAATTGAATCCACCAAATGCTGGAGCTGGTGCTGGAGCTGACGCATTCGAGGCGGGAGGGGCAGAAGCAGGCGTAGTACTTCCTACACCAAACGAGAAAGCAGGCTTCGCTGTCTCAGCAACTTTTGGGGTAGTCGTGGCCGCACTCGATGTACCGAACGAGAAGGCTGGTTTGGCGGCTTCAGCGGGTTTGGCAGTGTCCGCGGAGGAAGACCCAAATGAAAAAGCAGGTTTAGCAGCTTCGGATGGCCTTTCTGCTGCTGATCCGGTGGAAGCGGGATTGCCAAAGTTGAAAGTAGACTTGGGAGGATCTGCAGGCTTTGCACTGGATGTTCCAAAAGAGAATGCAGGTGCTGCCGTTTGAGCAGGCTTCGAGTTTCCAAACTGTAATCTCGAGTTAGTACGGTCTGATGACCCTCTCAAGAATGATACTCACAGAAAAGGCGGGGGCATTAGTTTCCTTTGCTCCATTGTCTTTCGTGGCACCAAAGTTGAACCCAGCAGCCGATGATGAGCTTCCATTTGTGCTAGGTTGCGAAGCCGCAGCGCTATTTCCGAAACTGAAAGTAGAAGGCGGGAGTTGCGCCGGAGGAGCTTTTGAGTCTTCCGTAGTAGGCTTCTTGGAAAGACCGAAATCGAATGAAGGCACAGAAGACGGTGTAGTTGTACCGGAAGGTGGAGCAGATTTTTTGCCGAAGAAATCTGGAATACCAGATGATTTGTTATCTGCCTCTGCCGTAGGGTTGGCTGATGGAGGTTTACCTAAACCAAATGAAAATGACTTTTCTTTTTCCTTTTCTCCGTTAGTGGACGTTGGACCAGAAAAGAAAGATGATGCAGGTGGTTTGCCTAGTGGAGTTGTCGATCCTGTGGGTGGGATCGAAGCAGATGCAGAGCCAGTAAGACCAAAGAATCCATTGGATGGAGGTTGAGTGGATTTGGATGGTCCGGGTGCAGAAGGTGGAGATTCAGGTTGAGCAACGATAGATCCTGCTGCAAGGGGTGACGAAGCTCTGGGTCGTGTCGATGACATGCCAACGCGAGCAAGTGGTCCACCCGGTCGTCGTCCTGGGGGTGGCACACCCAGTGAGGAAGAAGGTTGAGCAGCGGGAGATTCAGCTGTTGACCCCGCTGATACAAGTGTAGAAGAACCCTCTTCTGTTGATGCGTTCGTGGTAGTTGGCGGTATGGCACTGAGTCCCGCAAAGGATATACCCGAGAAGGAAGGTAATGGTATTTTGGCTTGTTCCAATTCGTCCATGTCCGGTAGATCCTCTTCTTTAGCCGAGAAACGTCCCGAAGAAGGAGTAGCGGATCTCGAGTAATTGGCAGCTCCAACATGAGTTCGCTTCGTGACATCCGACCTTGCTCGTAGAGATGAACCTCCTCTCGACCTCTCGCCATCAGCTAATGGTTGATAACTTGAGGTGGACACCGTTTGAGCGGTTGAGCCGGTCGGGCCACCAGGTGAAGGCGCTGTCGCAGTGATGGTCGGTACTGAATTGGCGGTTGGCGGTGTAGGTGATGTCGCTCTCTCGACCGTCGCTTTTCTCGTTCTCCTTCCTCTAGGTGTGGGCTGAGATTGATCCTCTTGTACGGTTTCTGGCTGTTTCGATGTTCCCCTCTTCGTTGTCCTTCGACTAGGCTTTGGTGTAGATTCATCTTCATCAGCGGTAGTAGGTCTCTTCAGTCTCGATGACCGACGAGGAGTAGGAGCGGGAGCAGGTGAGTGAGATTTTTGCGAACTTGGCAGATCCATCTCAATGTCTGAAGCTTGGCTACGATCACTTTGAGCATCTGACGCAGTGGGAGTTGGTGATGGGCGATAGCCTGGAATCCACCGGCGATTAGCCTTATAAGCAAATGATGACAGATTCAGTCGTGCTTACCTCTCTCATCAACCGCCTTTGAACGTCTTTCGTCTCTTGCTTCTTGATCTGCAACTTTCCTCCTGCCATATGGACTGATCATGACTGACACCCTATCATCTCCTCCTAATTTATCTTTGTCCCTTCTTGACTTCGCACTGACACCAGCGGCGGCAGTTGCGAGAGGTACGTTGATTGTTTTTCTCATGGTTCTAGATGATTGACCGACTAAAGGTGGTAGATCTCCCTTTCGTGCGTCGGTTAAAGGAGTTTTCCTCATTGATTCGAGGGTGTAGAGGATTCGTTCGGCTTCGTTTTTATGTATGGCGGGAGGCGCTTGAGCTGTTCACGACAAATTAGCAAGTGATCGAAAATCACGAAGAGGGATTATTCTCCAACTCACCGGCTCGCAATTCGCTTTCCCTCACAAATGCCTTATCTTCCTCGTGCCATACCAATTGACCTTTTCTAATTGGTGCATGCGACAGTGAAGGTCCAGCAGAACCCAGTCTTCTTGAAGCTGCTGCAGAGGCGGGGGATCCAGGTCTTCCGTCCCATCGGTCCTTCATGAACCAGTCCTATGAGCGGCAATGTTAGTCGAGCCCGCATTACAACTTTCATAAAAATCCGTCGTATGCCTCCTATCATGAATGATGAGAGGGTAATTCTACTCACCAAAACACTCCCTTCTCTCTGTCTTTGCTCTCCATCTACACTCATCCTATCGTCATCTTTCTCTCTATCTCCGTTAACACTTCCAAACAACATACTTCCAGACTGTCTGATGCCTCTAACACTACCCGATCTACCCATACTGACATCGGAAGCTACACTAGCTGCTTTTCGGATATTGGCTGTAGTAGCTGATCTGGTCAATCCGGAACTGGATGCTCCAGCATTTGGCACTAGAGGTGAATGCCGATTTAAGGGTGAAGGTGGAGCTCTGAAGGGTGATAAGGAAGGTAGAGTATACTACGCATAATCGCTGTATCAGCTTTGATACGCAACTAGTGAAAGGCAGTTGGGATATGAAAGTGTGTGCTTACGTCTCTCTGTTCCATCAACCTGGAAGGCGTCCTTTTACTTGGAGTTGTAGGTCTAGGATTTGCAGATGAAGAAGCTGCACCACCTGAAGTTGAATAACGTGATTTCCATGGACTCCAAGTATTTCCTTCTATGTCTTTCCCTTTACCTTTCTCATTCCCTTTTGAAGAGTGATGATCATCCATTCTATGATCATCATCAACATCCTCGTCGACCAGTGAGCTCAATTCTACCCTTTTGGATCTGGTCAACATTCCTCCTTTTCTAGGTGACGAGGGATTCAACACATCCGAAGGAGGATCTAAATATGACATTGACTTTGAAGTTGATAATCCACCAATACTACCTAGAGGTCTAGAGAAATTTGTCGATGATTGCTCTTTTTCATGGTTGATATGTTGTGGTAAATGAGATTTTGGTTTTAACGTTATATTAGGTGATAAAGGTGGTAACATGAAACCTGAGATCGCTCTACCTTGAATTTCGAATTTGGGTGTTGATTGGGGTTCATAATCACCTCTTTCACTTTGATTTGTAGAGTTGTAATGACCATTTTGCTTACGTTGATTTTGATGTCGAGATGAAGATTGTTTTTCAGGTGAAGGTGAATTCCTTCTGAATCTTTTTTGTATTCTTTTCCTATGATCCGATGGGGATAGCTCTTCTGCTTCGTTGTTACTGTCAGGATTTTCTAAATCATTTCCAAAAGAACTGAAAGAATCTCTTTTCCCTCTGTTTGCGTTTCCATTTCCACTTGGTGTTGAACCAAAATTCATTGAATTTGATGAAGTCAAACCTGATTTAGCTGGAGTAGCTAACCATTGTAATGGTCTTGAAAAGATTGATTTTATACTTGATACTGTGAATAATGAATTATCGGAATTTGATCTTGGTAAACTACCATAACTTGATGACGAATTGATCAATCTTGTTGTGTGGCTATTGCTATTGCTATTGCTATTGCTACTGCTATTATTGGTATTTATTTTCGTTGGTGAATTAGGTCGGTTCTTTGTAGGAGATATGAGAGAAGTCGAAACATTTGCTAAATCAGTCAATGTTGCTGAAGATGATAATCCGTTCGTACTTCCAATTCCGTTGAATGATGTTGGTCGCGAGTATGGTTTGGCCAATGAATGGGTTCGAGGATTGCCAGATTGACGTGCTGCTCCACTTAGCGATGATCTGTTTTGATCTCTTCCTGACATCTTGACCCTTTCCCTATTTACTGATCACGCACGGGATGTTCAGAGCAGGGGATATATACCCTTTTGAGTTTCACGTGTCTTCCTTCTTGAGGTTCCCTTATAAGGTCTTTAAGGATTTATTGTTGTTCCCTTTCATCAGTTCATGAAGGGCGGATGAGGTTTCTGTCAAATCTTCGAATATTTCGATATCTCACGAATCACACTATGTCGTTACAGCGCGATGAGCAACTAGTATTCGCCTTACCGCGTTGATGTACCGTCTAACCTTGAGGATGGGTTGATGTTGTCACTTAGACAGATGAGAATCAAGAAGAAGTATAGAATTGTAAAGCTGTAAGTGAGTTTGAAATCTGAAATTATTGTTCCCTGTATGCATCATCGATGGGATTGCAGCTCTGCCAGCCAAACACGCGTGTCAAATCATTATAATACAATATCATTTTATCGTATTTTATCCCAGATTCCTCCCTCACCATACAAAGTGGCACACCATATATCAGTCACTGTGAATCTATGCATACATTGGAGAAAGACACCTGAGATACCGAATGATCATGGGCTAGAAGCAGATCACTCTGAAGCACGAGAGCGGAAATGCAACAGGACATGGACCACCAACAAAACGCTAGCTGACCTTGTTTGAGCGGGAAAATGCAGTCAGCGCAGCCAACTTTCATCGCAGCAGTACATCTATTCCATATTTGTCAAAAACCAACTTTACTCGTAATATATATAGAGAAAATCATGTAAATGCGACAAGCGAGGAAGAAATAAGGTATGACAGCTTCGTCAGGAGACGGTGGGGAAGGTTGATAAAAATCAAAAACAGAATCAGATTTTACAAGGTGATAAGATGACACATCAAGAAGGACAAGCTACGGTAATAAAGCGGCATCTGAGTCATCAGTCAATTCCCAGCCCATTTGAGCTAGACCTCTTCCTATTCTCTCGCAGAATGCATCCCGTCGAGGGGATCTTTCGGGGAAGTAATATTTGAGGATTGCTCGGAGATTGTCCTAATATGGGGAAGGTGAATTAGTCAGCGATGCGGTTGCTACTATATAGATTCCCATTTGAGGGCTTGCGGTGTTACTTCGCTGCGCAATCCCAGTCCAATCATTCTTGTCGCAATCTTGGACAACCGTGTATGTCAAAAAGGAAGCATACACTCACTTTGACATTATCCACAAAACCTTGAGCATCACTCTCCATTTCATTAGTCAGTCCACTTAAACCATCTTGATAGCTTCTCTCCGTCCTGTCTCTAGGTACTGATCTGTTTCCACCTACTATACCACTTCCATTCGCTAATATCACCGATGGTCTTGCGTTTCTATTGAATATTGGTGGTTTCGATTGTTCAGACGCTCTTGAAGCTAATACAGAGGCTTTATGTTCTTTTTGTAGTTGGTTAAATTGACCTTCGAATGACATATTCATCGTGGGTGGTGGGAAATTCATTGTTGAAGAAGATCTTCCTTGTTCAATTCGATTTTGACCTTGATTATAAGTTTGTCCAAAGGATCGCCTGTTATGTGCATTGGAAGTGGAGGAAGGCCCAGGCCCTGCTCTGCCTTGTTGAGAGACATCGGTGGCATCTCTGTTCCGATCTAAATTGTCATCTAACATTTCGAAATCTTCATTATCGTCGTCGTTATCAGCTTCATTATAATTGACGGATTTCCTGCTATTCCTTTTACCGGAGACCGGTATAGTACCATTCCTTTCTAATCGTTCTGTTTGTTTCTGCAATTCTACCATATGCTGTTCAGTTGAATGTATTATGAATTCGGCTTCTTTCCTGATTAATGATTCTTGTCTCAGGAAAGATTCTTTTGGAGGTGGAAAGGCTCCTTCACCCATTCCTGTTCTTGTGGGCGGTGGTGGCAATGGTGTATCATCTTCTACAACATGTTGTGAACCTGCTCTACTCGATGAATTAGCTTCTCGTATGAGTAATGCTTTTTGTGTTCTGGTTGGTGCATGGGATGATACAGTTGTTGATGTACGTGGTGTTTTGGTTCTTGCTGATTTGACATTGGCGTTGGTCACAGAATTTGCTGTGGGTGGTTGTTTTGGTATGGTCGTTGAAGGCGTAGCGGTACCTGTTGGATTAACAAGTCCCGTCGAAATGGTAGGTACTGGTGCTGGAGGCGGTAGGGAAGTCTTTCGTCTTTTCTTGGTATGAGAATCAGATATACTTGAATCAGGAACTTTGGTATTTGTATTTGTGGTGATTGGTACGACGACGGGGTCAAGCGCAGAGGTATCCGATGGTAGAGGACTTAAAGCTGAAAGTTCAGATTCGGAATCAGTGTTATTACCAGAATAAGGATTGACCGATTTATCAGGGAAGGAATCAGGTGAAGGAGGTGAAGGCGAGCGATAAGCGGGTGAGGGAGAGGGAGCTCGGTTGATAATGTGAGACATGGTCATACGAGGCGGAATGGACATGACGGGGGATACAATGTGTAGACAGTGACAAAAATGAGGTTTAGACAACAGTAAAGAGATAAACAATGTGTGGCAATGATTGATTTGTATGAAGTTGATCGTCCGAGGTAATTACTCAAAAGACAGGAATATAAGAAGGATGTTCAAGTGAACTAAACGAATATGTGGGTTAAAGAATCGCAAAACTGGGGATGAATCGTAAAAGCTGTGGTATGTATGTTGAATGAAGATTGAAGAGTGATTTCGAAACAAAGTAATCGTTATAAGAAAAAGGTTGACTCATCTCAAAGTGAAACCATATATCAAAAAGACAATCGACGACAGTACAGGGACACAGTGGCAATAACAAAGATATGCAATATGAATGAATCACTCAACTCACCTTCATTATCATCTTGTGATAAAGGGCTTGAACTCTTCCTATTCCTCTTGGAAGGGATTACTTCGACTGTTGCGGTGGACGCTGCTCACCGATAGAAAATTACATATGTGGGTATGACAAACGGGTATTGAGTGGGTAGTTGCGATTGAGACAAGACGACAGTTATGTTGAATTCACGTCAGCGTATGGTCTTGTCATTTGATATCAAATGATTCACATATGATACATCGTGAAATGGATGAGAAAGGTATGGCTCACCTCTACTAAGGATCGGTGAAGTCAAGTCCGTATCACCATCACGATGATGTGTTATTGCAGTAGTCGCATTTGATTGTCTCGAAACTGGCTTCTCCGTCAACGTCTCTTTATCTTGTTTATCATTCGATCTTGTGATTGAAGCTGAATATCCACCGCTTGTTCCTCCTCTTCCCGCTTGTGCTTCCAGCGATATAATTCCATCGCCTAATCCGCTTGTCTCACTTTGCTGTTGCTGTTGTCGAAGTAATGCGATTGTAGAATCATCTTCTTCTGGAGCATCAATTATATTTCCATTTTCATCTTCTACTACCCAAGCCCAACCTTTCATTCCTTTTTTGTTCTTCTTCCTGGAACTTGTATTTGTATTCTTTGATGCACTTGGTAATCCTGAAGAAGAAGCACCTTCACTTGATCCTCTTAAATTACCTAATGATCTAGAAGTACTTAAACCACTCCCACTTCCATTTCCAGTTCCATTTCCATTCCCATTTCCACTTATCATCGTATTGTGATATGGCTGAAACTGCGGTTGCGATTGTGGTTGAGGTTTTATACGTGTTGAAGATAAGATTAATGTTTGATTCCCATTTCCTACAGATGTATGTGAATGTGAATGTGGATGGGAACTGGAATGCGGTGGTTTCGAAATTGACGTTGGCGTCGAATATGGATTTGATGACATTGGTGGTAATGATTGTCTACCTTTCGTATGATTTGACATCTTTGATTACAAAGTGATGCTCAAGGTTATAATTGTTCAGGCTCGGTACCAAGTAGCTATCGATCTCAAGCTATGTGAGGTGAGATTGAGACTGAGGTATTTGAATAATGATATTGTATGAGGTTCGCTGTACTTTGGTCTGAGATCGTATCGCACGAATGATTTATGTGATGAACCAATGATGCGAGTGAGTTGGTAAAGTTCGCGTGTGCTGATATTGCGTATATTATCAATAACGCTAAATGATGAAATAAAAGTGGAGATCTTGAATTGAGATATGCGCCTCATTGAAAACACTCCACTATCGTCTTCTGCTTACTGCTTACATTCATCATTGTTCTCATCAGCTCGATTACCTCAGTCCTTTTCAGTGGCAACTAAGGTCTATCCTTTCAATCAGAATCCCGAGCCCAGTGCAATGGTCTGTGTTTCATGGTTTTGTATTGGGCAATGATGAGTGTGTTGTCTATCCACGCGTACAGCAATATTGTCCTTCTATAGTTCCTCATGATACTTCTACCTACTTTGCAAGATCAAAGGGAGGCGGAATCAATGTAGCCTTCCCGCAAGGTAGAATAGCCCATGCGCATCAGTGAATGTGTCGGGATATTCTGTGCATGCACATACATGTCCCTCGTTGGAATTCGACGACAAAGCATATCAACTCTCGGCCCCCGCTGAATTCCTCTCGGTACCGACGTCTGGATATGACGTTTTCAGCTCTCCCATCAAGGGTCATTCTCTGTCTATCTCTCTCTTTCTCAGTGAGGAGGTATGCTGATTTCTCAAAATATTATTATACGTGAAAAAAAATTATCGTTATGAATACTACAAAAGGGGATGTGAACTACTGACCAAATCAATCGGGTTTTGTTGAAATTTGCAATGTCCATACTTTGGTTGGGAATATATCTATACACATGCCATTTTTTTGATTGGCGACTATTATTGGAAAGTTCAAAAGTTCGATAGGGAAGGTCTGATAATAATAAGGAAAGTCTAATCTCTTTGACCAATAGAGGCATATCTGATCAACAACAACATGGTTAGCATTCGTAACAGCTCTCAAAAATCGAAGTAGTTGACTTACGTAGGAGGGACTTCGTTAGAATAAGGCTCTTCTACATCTTCAGATTCTGGTAGTCTACCACCATCTTGATGTTGATGAACTGTGTTACCACCTCCACTTGTCGAAGTTCCTGTTGGACTCATAGCCGCAGCTTGTTCGTTACCACTTGGTCCTGAACCACTGGCTGCTCCAGTATAACCACCTTGGTTTTGTACTCTGAATCTTTGAGATTCTTGGTAGGCTTCCCTTTGTTTAGCTGACATTCCGCCTGCAGCCAGACCTGCACCCGCACCTGCACCTGCACCAGCACCAGCAAGTTCTGGTGCTATTCCCGTTGGATGAGCTTGAGGCATCGGCATAGTAGCTAAGTTTTGCATGTCGTATCCTGCTCCAGCACCTGCACCTCGTCCAGCGAAACCGGCTGATGTACCTGTTGATGGGCCTCTTGAGAGATCTTGCGCTCCGTAACCTCCATCAGAGGTGGTAGCCGCTGTTCGAGGATATTGAGCCATCTGAGGCGAACCTGCTGTTGAAGCTATTCCAGGGGCGTAATATGGTTCGACAGTGGGTTCATTGGCCTCTGCGCCAAGATCGATAGGTGCTTGATGTTCAGGTCGTCCAGGATCGAACTAGAGATTTGTCGGTCAGCAAACGTAATTTTGTTTGTAGAGGTTCCGATAACTCACCATCATGTCGTCAAATTCATTTCGGTGAGACTTCTTCCTCCTGAGGAAGAACCAAAGTAAGATACCGATTATCGCGAGACCAGCGACACCGCCAACTACTCCACCAACGATAGCACCAGTGTCTATACGCAAATACAATAGTGTTAGTACACTTTGACTGTCCGCACAGATCACAAGGAAAGCTTCTCTACAACTCACTGCTGCCGCCACCTGAAGAACTTGATCCAGCACCAACTGTTGCGGTAGGTTGAAGGACTGTGGATCCGTTGGCATCGGTGACAGTGACATAGCTATGATAGAAGCGGAAGTGTCAGCTTGAATACGCGCTTTCACTGAGACTTGATTTAACTCACACAACTGTGGAACCACCTGAGACCGATTGAGATCCAGCGGGTACAGAAGTAGCAGAGGTGGCAGACGTTGCACTACCTGCAGCTGTTGTGCTTCCACTTCCAGCAGCGGAGGTGACACTACCACTTGCACCTGATGCAACGGCACTACTTGCGCCTCCACTTGATCCTCCGCTTGACGGGTCTGAAGAAGGAGCAACTGAGCCAGTGGCTGATACAGATTGACCTGGAGATGTGGTGCCAGCCGGCGAGGTGGTTCCTACTGTGCTTGAGTCGACGGCAGACGCAGATGCGGAAGGTGTAGCAGATGTAGTGGGCTCGGCAGACGATGGTTGTGCGGAGGAAGGGGCGACAGACGATATGGGGTTAGCTGAAGTGGATACTTCGGCTGAAGAAGCTATTTGTGATGAAGTAGGAACGGCGGATGTATCAGCGTCTGAAGAACCAATTGGAGAGGTAGCAGACTCGGCCATGTTGAACGATTGAAATTCAAGGAGTGAGAGGGTGGCAAGGAGGGTGGACTGATCAAGTCTTGCTTAATGAGTTGAATGAGTCTTCTATGGAAAAGTTGCAAAGCAAATTTCTTGTTGGGGATGATAGTAACGCAATGGATGACGTAGAAAAAAAGTAAGAATCGATAACCCAAGTGAAAAAGAGAAAGAGTATACGATTCTATGAAAGTTGATGAAGGATGAAATGTAAAATATAACGTGGTTTACCAAAAAAGGTGAAGATAAAAGGTTTTGAGTGGTATCGATTCAACGAAATCCACTAAAGCGACAGAACGAGGTCAAAGCTAGACAAAAGGGTGTGTGATCTGTGCGGATCTGAGTTACCCTTCTCTCCCTCTTCGTTGACAGTGTGAATTAAGGGGGAAACGAACCAAGGCAGGTATCTATGCTGTGTTGAGCAGAAAGAAGGGAATAGACCCCTAATCTGCGAGAATGATCCTTAACAGGGAGAATAAGGTAGAGGGAGAACCAGTTTTAATCTTTTTTTATTCCGACAACCCCGCTGGCATAGATCCGCTACTTGTATGCGTGTGCTCTTCCTACCAAATGTTTCAAGAAGGAAGAACAATTTGATGGCGTGGGAACGATACGATGAACTTTTAAGCTTATGTGTGATAGTAATCAAGTTCAAGGTCGTAGGAAAGTTGGAATGGAACAGACAGATAGACGCAAGCGAGCGAGCGAAAGAGTAGTTTTTCCAGGACAAAAAAAAGGGGGGATTTCGTACTTACACATGATTTTTTGTTCAGTTGATGACGATCTCTTTTCTTTCTATATTTTATCTCGTTTAGATTGGAGAATCAATGGGACTGCGACGGGTTTTGACGTCTGAAGATTGTCCAGAAGATTAAAGGAGTGAAAATCTGTGATTGGTTGAAATTTGTGGATCTCTTTTGATGTATTAGAAGTATTTTTGATGTGATAATAAAGATGGAAAAGGAAGAGATAATAGTCAATCAAAAACTGCGGATTTAGTTTGAAGGATCGAAAAAGTGCAGAAAGGTGGAGTTTGTGAGTTTTGAATAGGGGCTTTCTCTAGCTAGGGAAAAAGGAAGGCTTGGGGGTGGTTTGGGGCTTTCTGTGGTTACAATAAATTATGGAACGTTTTCCTCGAAGATTTATACGTAGTATTTCATTTTACGTTGATATGGGGTTTAAGATTCGATGTGAAAGAAAGAGAGATTTGGGATTAAGCGTCCGCCAAATATGAGGTGTAGCGAGAAAAAGAACAACGATAGACAAGATGTTTACATCGGTTTGCATCGGTTCAGCGGAGAGAAAAAAGCTGTGCTATATACGGAATCAAGAAAATTCCTAGTAAAGGCATCTGCGCGTCTGGCTTCTGTCTGAAGATTGGAATTTGAATTCTGTTAGCGTCTTTCAAGTTTATGAGTAAGAATTCCTTGCTACTGGGCGCCTCTAAGCCATGCAGAGAAATCATCACATCTTAGAACAACGAGCATACACGGAACAAGATCTGATCTCTACTCATAATGCTGATGGATCACTTACTGTCGACCCACTGAAGGAATCCCGCTGAGCTGAACAAAAGACTACGCGTCACATTCCTCCGCTTACTTTGCCATCTTATACGCATATACGCATCGGTATTACACAGTTGTTCAGCTACAATCTAAACCGTTCACCGTGAGTTCAACGATTCAATCTCACCATCGATAGCAGAGCCATCATGTGTGCACTGAGAGAAACGACATCAGCCTTCATCCATTGTTCCTCCTTCAACCGAGAATAAAGGGGATTGGGCGTGCCTATACTCGTAGCTCGATTAAGTTGATAACCAACCCTCAAAGGCGAATTCTGGGGTGAGCAATGCTGCAAATCCAGAATCAATGCGTAATTTACCAATGGTCTGGAACAGGCACTTGCGCTTAACGGGAGAGATAGGTTGACGATCATATGCTCTCAAGATTCGATCGAGCAACTAAATGAAGTATCAAACGGGAGTCGGTATCTCAAATGTAGTATGATATCCTCCTCCTCCATTTTCTTTGGGGATGGGTATGAATAATTCTTCCCTGCCAAATTTTGGTATAAGCTGACGCCCACTACCTTAGGAGTATCTGATCAGAAGGGTGCGAGTAACTTCCCAGCGCTAAGCCCGCACCTCTTCACGCTTGATACTTCATCACGAGATTTGTGAGGCGAGTGGCACATCGCATTTTTGATTGCAGAAAAAAACCTCACACGCGGGGATTCTGATTCGACACCGGGTTCGAAAATTAATATTCGCCTTGGGCGAGTTTTACCCTCATACCTTGAATTGTTGAACCTATGACTCACCGACCTCATATTACTGGTTGGTGAACACTGAAATGAAGGAAGCATTTCTAATTGACTACTGTTCTCTCTTCTCCCGTCTCTTGTTGGACCTCAAGGATATAAGTAGACGCACAAGCCATCAACCCTCCCTTCAAGGTATTGGTGATACCTCACCGCAAAATATTGTGCCGGCCGACCAGATCTTGATGGACGCAAGGATCTTTGTGGCTTTTCCGGTATCAATCGTTTCTGTTCGTTTGATTGATTGGCAAGTTACGTGACGAGAAAGTTTAATTAAAGGTATGTCACGATCATTCACTGATCCCCGTTCAAGGATAGGTCTACGTTATTACTCGGTCAATCACTCCTTGAAGGATATGTCGTCGGTCTTTTGAGTTCCACTCTTGGGCAGGTGTAAGTTAACAGATGGTCACCGTATATTCAGATATAATAGCTCATCCTTCTAACAACAACCATTATGGGCTATGACCAGTAAGTAATGCCAGATCAGTTGACTATCTTCCAGACTGATCAGTTCGGAGCCTTTCGCAAAGCATCTGGTCGATAAAGTACAGTACAATGATGTCCACTAATTAAGGTCCAAGTAGAATCGCTTTTATTGTCCTTGACAACCCGCACGAGCCGTTTGAAATCCTACTTTCCCAGTGAGAAATGATCCTAATCCTGAGAGACTAGCATCACCGTTCATTATACATAGCGTATACAGGATCAAAGAGTGGGGGAAAAGGATCAAAGAATCCAGTAAACAGGGTGGGGGGAAAGGGTTATTTCAGTAGTGACAATAACCAAAAATTAAAAACGTATTTAAACGCGAACGAACATGGATATATGGATATATATAAAGAGTCGAAGGTCATCCTTTCAATCCTTTCCTCTGCGCCCTATACCAGTACATTAAACTAAACTTGAACAATAGATCATTGACTCTACTCTGTGTCTGTAACGGCTGATTCTGTTTTGCGTATTGTCACATTGAGCAATTCCCTCATTCAGCTCTCCCAGAAGTTCATTCTAGCAATCCCTCTCAAACATACCAACGATTAATACTTGACGAATCACAACAGGATCCTGCTTGGACAGTCTCGGGACAAACTGGGATTTGATTAAACACTCAATACAGGTGAGTCAAGGATAAGGACGTCCTTTGATCGTAGTTTATCGGAAACTAAATTGATACTGATTCTTCCTTATTGTTACGAAGGTGGCGTTTATCTCATCAACTAAGAAAGCGGTAGGTAAGTGGTCTTTCTTGGTGTATATCCATCACGATCACTGTGTGATTTGATATACTAGAATAGTGAAGATCCACATTGAATATACGTACGTCCTTGGCAAACCACTCGGTATGAGTTTCGATCCTTTCAATGAATTAGGAGGAGGGTCAGCCCTTAGGTTAGATGATGGTCAAGTGAGTATTATGACTGTTATCCCCGCACCTTGCTTTCCTCAGTGGCACCAGCACTGAGTTGGTTCATCTGAGATAGTTCTTCTCGTCTCTGGTGAGTATAAACAACGAAGTGATTGCGATAGCCAAACTCATTGCCCTGATTTGTGCTTTTAGCAAGATGATTATTGTTTACCTGTAAGTCGCTAATCGCACAACTCGCTTATCGATCGGGAAGCAAGAACGCGATTGAACTTAGTTTTTGCCAGGTCGCATCGCATTCACCTGAGACCGAAGTGAGTGGCTTGCTTTTTGGTCACTTTTGCGAAAAGATTCAATACGAAAGATGATATGAAAGTGACGCTTTTGAGAAGCAAAACCAAAGTGACTTGTGTTCTTTTCATTTCACAGAGATTAGATTACATACATGATGTGTACAAATATCATGCAGGTAATATACCTGGTCAGTGACGATAACTTGACACTCGAAAAAGTCGAGGGCTGAAGATTTGGGTGGGGATACGGGACTGTACATGCACAGCAGAAGTGGCAGCTTTCTTGAACAATGGCGCAAGACGGGAAATATTGGATGTAGGATGTGGTACAGGCAAGTGGTCAGTGAATCAATCCATCTGAACGATATACTGTAAAACCCATTTTGTGGTTTTCTAAGTGGGCATTATTGATACGTGGTTTACTGTAGGGCGTTGGAGATGATTGAAGCTTACCCAAATATCATTGTAAGCTCGATCAAGGTTGACTTTAGGGGATAACTCCTTCCAATACAGCAGTCGAAATGCTGATCAATCCGATGTGGTATATTTCGACGATACAGGTGACTGGAGTTGATCTGGCTCATCCTCCAATAACGGTATTTCCTGAGAATTTCAAGTGAGCTCTTACCTCCAGACCACATACAGGTGAAAGTTGCAGGTTATCGGAGATATTCATTCCAGTCGAGCTGACTTAGATGGGCTGTTACTTGAAGATTCGAGATACACGATGTAACGAAAGGGCAAGAATATGCAGATAATACGTTTGATGTTGTACACGTGAGGGATATACATGCTGGCGTGAGTCGTGATTCCTTCATGGATCAGGTAGCAAAACCGCCACCTTGACACTCCTACATCTTGTGTATATTCAGCAGTCCCAGTCTGCTTGTCTGATTTGATATGGAATCTGATCTCAATTGTAGATGCCAGATTACCATACGATGTTGACGGAGTGTGTTCGAGTCCTTCGACCAAGTGGTTATCTGTTAGTCAAAGAGATAGAATGGATACCCAGATTACCCAATGGCGGAAATGCGGAAGAACGATTTCCTGCCATTTGTCAGTGAGTCGAAATATCTCACTCTGAACAATACGAAATCCATAAACTTTATCATTTGTCTTAGGATATTGTAAGGATTTCCCATTAGTTCACTTGAAGTGTGATTGTCAATCTCGAGACTGATAATCTTGCCAACATTACTGTATCTATTTGACAGAGAATCATTTCGTGACGCATTGATAGAACGCTCCCTCGATCCAATGGTTGGTATTCACCTCGCGGAATACATAAATAACGTCAGCGGTTTATGCGATATCAAACATACAAGACATATGGTACCTATGACACCTTGGTCAGATGGTGAGTGTTGAATTGACCGTGAACTGATTTGGACATTCCTCAATTCCGAGCGATACCAGCCAGTTTTGATAGTATTCGTAATCGCAATCACTGATTTTTAATCCCTTTTCTCAGACCCAATACTTAAATATACAGGGAGGATGACTCAACTGGCCATGTCAATCTTAGGCGGTACCATTCGAATAATGCTTTTAGATCATGGCGAATCTGATCCTGATGGAAGGTACGCAGCTGGAATAGAAGAATTGAAAGATTTATCAGGTGAACCGATTTGGTTTTTCGGTAGTGTGATAGCTAGGAAACAAGGTGAATTGGGTGATCCCTCAGAATTTCAAGATCAAGATCAAGATCAAATGGAGGAAAGACAAGAAGACGAAGGATGAAGGTAGTGATGCTTCTGTGATCAGGGATTTCGAGAGAGAATTGAGTTGGATACTTTCATTCTTTCAATCATGAGAAATGCATCAATTGAAATTGACGCACTCTTGAACACAGTGGATAAATAATTCATATCCAATACTCTGATTATTACTTCTATTAGACTGTACAACATATGAATCTGGGATCTAGTAGAGAGGACTAGATTACGAAGTGGATCAAACGAGTTGTTCATGACTCATAGAATGATCCTTGATTGATCGCTACTCTCAAAGGTGGCAAAGCTCGAGGCTCAATGCCTAGTCTATCTGATGAATCGATAGTAGCAGTAGTGGTCATTTTCAAGTTTCGATCATTCGATCTTGGTCCTAAGACATAGTCTCGATCAAACATATTTCTACCAATATCCGGACCAGTTTCGTTATGAGCCCAAGAATTAACCGATGAGGAGGATGGTCGAAGGTTGTCTCCTACTGGTGCACTGATCGAATGACGAGTTGCGGGGATCGCAGTGGAAGGTCGGCTTTTGCTAGGTGCAACCGATGACCATTCGGATGGATCAGGATGTGTGAAAGCCGTGGGAGGTGGTGGGAATCCATACGAGCTTCGACTGGACCAAGGTGGTTGTTCATCCGTCGGAGTCAGAACGTAACTCTGGATTGACTGGACAGAGGCTACGGATGATCGATGAGACGATATTTGTGATTGGGTAGATGGTCTTCTGGGCTTACTGATCGATGGTCGAGCGGTTCTATAGGACGGACAGGGTTTTAGTCAATCTGATACCTTTGTTCATCGGAGGGATAGGGAGGTGAAGACGAGGTGATAGTCCGAACGAAAAGAAACCACGGGAGGGAAGCGAGGAGAGGAGGAAGTGGGAGATGAGGAAGTTCGGCATTCAAGGGGAAAGAGTGTGTGCGAAGAATGGGGAGGATGGAGAAGAAGCAGCTTTGACGGACTCGTCGGTGGAACAAAGAACATGTTCACTCACCCTGGACAAGGACCTCTCTTCTTTTGAGCTCCGGTATAAATACACGCGGTTCCACTTTCCACACAACGCGAACAAGCACCCATATCTCCTCCACCTGCATCGCATCTAACTTTCCTACTTCTACATGCGTTACATGCCTTTGTCGTTCTCGATATTGGAGCTCTTGCTCCCATTCCAGCATAATCTACTTCATATATTGGTCCAGTCACATAAGCGGTGGATGGACGTTGGGCAGGAGAGTATTCGTATGGATGAGACGAGTGACGACGTAATAAACCTGGTCTCATACCACCATCATCACATGAAGGTGTTGGAGGTGGGAAAGGCGGCTTGTAAGGATGCGTGGAATCGAAATACATACTTTGTCGATGTGCTATAATTGGTGCAGAGAATGGAGCTGGATGGAATTGATATTGATGTTGAGACTGTTGAAGATGAAGATGACGACTCTCACTTGTCGGTGAAATCGGTTGTGGTCTAGCATAAGGTGGTGATACCTTTCCTTTTTCTTTCACTTCCCTATCTTTGTCTTGTGGACGTATTGACCCACTTGATGAAGCAGAAGAAGGTGGGGATCCTACAGAGAGCCCATTGAGTAAAGAGAATATACTACTCATTGGTCGGTTTGTTGCGTTTGGTGGTGGTAACCGACCAGAAGCAGTATCGATAGGTAAAGGACGTTTGGTGACATTTGGAGAAGAATCGTATACGAGAGAAGTTGGTGATACAGCGGGAGAAGTATTTTGTGATGAAGAAGAAATGCTTGGATTGGGTAAAGAAGAGGATAAATGTACAGGGGAAGGACCGTCACTTATTGATGTACGTAAATCGCCTCCAGCCGGCATGATAAGTCGACCTGTGGATCTATCTTCTGAGATCAACAGATGTCGAAGACGAGGTGATAATGTTGTGTCTACCATGTTGATTGCTTCAGTATCATGTATGAGAAATGGTCGAGGATAACGAAGATGGAAGCGAAATAGGTAGATGCGAAAATTGAGGATGGATCTCGTTATTCCCACAATATGTACTCATCTACGCTTTCTTTCTTCCTTTTCCTTCACACTTATTTAGCGTTTTTACTGACGTATACGGAAGCAGGGTATATGACTTGAAGGGAAGAAGAATGTGACGGGGTAGTCACTGGGCTATGAGTATGTACCAGATTATCGGCTCGGATTGGCTTTGAGGCTGTTTTATATGAGAAGACGTATCTCAGGCTTCGGGATGATCTTTTTAGGCCCTCTTAATTTGAGTTTTTTTTCCTCCTGACGAGAGTCGTCGTACTCTCTTTTATTGAGTTCCTCGGTCGTTCCCTGTTGTCTAGGACTTTCTCAACCACGTAGAAACTTCTTTCGTGGTTATTTCCCCCTCTCTATTTTTCGGTTACGATTTCAGTTACTATTCCAGTTACGGTTTCGAGATAATCCATCGGAATGGGAACTGAGGATACAAGGGAATGGAACGGAATGATCGATTGTATCTTGTTGAGATCTATCCTGATTTATCTGAATTGATATATGACCGGTACTAATGATATCAGAGATGATGGAAAGTTGTGATTGTCTGTGGTATGTCTGTGATTTGATGTGATATGTTACAGGTTTCCTTCCTGTTCTTATAATAAACCGTGTCACTGATCGAAAGCCAATGTTTGTCTAGTCCAATTCTTCGCTTCCACCGGGTGTGAGTGTCAAGACGTAACAGAGTTTGACGACAACAGACGGAGAGGGCTGTCGGGATTCGCTATGAGAATCCGATAGGTGTATTAACTGAAAGTAGGAAGAGGGTAAACTCTTCGTGATTGAGCTTATTGTTGTTCATATGTTGATTTTATGCCAAGAACATTTGGGATATCAAAGCAAATAAGATATTCCCCCAATCACTAATCTAAGATTTCCCAGCTGACAGGATGCACCGACTTTACCGATTTATTTTGATAGGGGTATTTCAGTTCTTGAAAGTCAATTGTACCAGGTGTCTCACTTTGTATACGATCCTTTCCTCCTCTTATTTCTTCTCTGTTTCCCTCTCCCCTTCCGTGGATAGATGCGATGGGATGGATGTGGTCGTGGCTGCTATTCCACACCTTCTTTTTTCTGTTTCGGAAATATAAATCGCAAGTTAGTTGTGAACAGATATATACCCTGACAACCACCAACAAAGCCGAAGTAGGTAATTCCCACAACATCGTGGTACCTGTCCTATGGTACCCCACTGAGATGGCGAATTCAGTTCTTTTGAGATTTCGACAAAACGTAAAAAACAATACGTTCCTTATAATTCTCGTCATTTTTCTCAGCTGAGAGGCGCAGACGAGCAGATCTAACAAGGCGGAAGAGGGTGGAAAGGAAACGGAGAGTAGATTAAGGTTTAACACAAGCTCAAGATGTCTCCTCTTGTCTTATGTTATCTTTTACTTTTTTTTGTCTCCACAGGAACAGACATACATATATACAAGGATAAGACAGCGGGCCCTTGTTCAATCGTTTTGAAAATAGACTTTCAGGCTAATGCAGCGGAAAAACATGATGAAAGTTTTTGACTAGTGGAAAGAAAGGTCCCACCCGATGTTGTGCCAACGTAGCGTGAGTGAGTGCGAAAGTCGCACATATCTCTAGGTACTTCAGGTTCGAGAACTTCATGGGAGCCGAAGAAGTCTGGTCGTCTAGTCGTCTAGTTGATGTGATTTACCGAAAGGAATATCGCGTCTTTCGCAATTCGAACAGAGGAGCAAGGAGACTTACAGAAGCGTCAGTCAAAAGAGATGCCCCTCTTCCTGTGATCTCACGAATCACGAAGCTTTCGCAACCGATGTTTTCAGATAATATGCATATAAAACGCCTCAATTGTGTCTCCCCAGTTTCTGAAAAATACGGTAAGACATCCGGTTCTAGAATTATCATTGGGATGTCACCACCACCACCACCACCTACGTACGCGTTGTCAGGCGTGAGTAAAGACGTGCAAGTGCACACCCTGTATTGTCTCTGCAAGGTATCAGGGTCATGCCTTCACGGCAAGTAAGGGAAAAAACGGGAATCAATTTCGTTGGTTTGGTAAAGAAAATTTGCTGACATGTATTTTGAAACCCCAATGCAATCATTTTTGGATCACTACCCGTTACTCATCCGAGACTTTCGTATGGAGGTGGCTTTCATAGCAGGACAACGATCTCACATTTGATATCAAACGTCCAAAACATACAGCGCCTTTGAATCATGCCATCTTCCGCTCCAAACGTCGACATGTGCTCGACGTAATGACTTGACGATTTAAGGGTCTTTACCACAGTACATCGATCAAAATTACTGGGTATTACCTCAGATCCTCCCCTTGTGCGATCTCTGCTTTGGGTCCCTAACACACATGTTCCAGTTTCGCACCGCCACCAATTCTAGGACCCAAATCTCTGGCAACTGTCCTATTGAACAATTCCATCATGTTTCCAAACAGACTTCTTGATAAAGCGGCATCCCACCTTCCTTTGGAGGATTCATCTCGGATGAAAGCATGCTGAGCTTGAACTTCCATAAACTGGAACAGGCGTCAACGGAGTTCCGCATACGACGAAACGTAGTGCTAATTGGTCTAAATTATAACATGGGATATCCAATCATTGTAAACGAGAGAGATCCAAACTTACAGTGAATGTCAGTCCAGCGGCATCTAATGTATCTCTGATCAGACTTCTTCCATCACGATCAACATGTGTATCCTAAATAATCATTCTCACATCAGCTAGCTTCCATTGTACGCTGTTTAAGCAAAAAAGAAGATAGAAGATATGCTAACCTGTTTCCCGAAGACCATTGTCACCTCTCCCTTACCTGCCAAATCTCCTTTTCGAATTTTGATCAATGTATCGTCTGATTTGCCTTTACCAAGTGTGGCAGAATGAACGCTATGTTGTCGATAAATTCGTTAGCTGTTCGATCATCTTGAAATGAGACTCCTTGGGAGCTTAGCTCACTCTGTAGCGAAGTAACAGAAAGATGCTAATACTCGTGGATCAAAGGCGCACTGTATAACTCAAGAGTCAGAGGTTCTGAGATGCCGACTTCTTGTTTGAGTTCAGCTTACCCGTAAAGCCTAAGCAAACATAAATCAGTCATGTCTTCTCGAGCACGGTCAAGCGATATGTACTACATACCAGATGACCACCTAAGCACATACCGGTAGAGGCGACTCTACCTGTACAATTATCCAATGAACACAAGAGATCAACGGAGAGGGTTGCGTCTTCGTCATAACCGTCCACAGTTTTCTCGATCTAGGTAGAAGAAGAAACGTCAGTTGCAATTCACGGGAGAAGTGCCGTGAGCGAAATATGAATGAGCTCACCTTGTATTTGTTCCCTCGATCTGTTCCTTCAGTGTCATAAGGGATGGCTTCGGGACCTTCGAATTCGTGGAATGATGATGGAAGAGCTACGATATATCCTTCACTGGCGATATTACTTGCGAATCTATGTGAAGATGTAAGCTTGGGACATGACGGTGGAACACTGATAGATTAGCTCGCCTTTCTACCGGACCTGTTACTTGGTATATCTCTGAGAAGACGACACCTATTTGATGACTAGTCAGCGCCAGTCACCCGATGTAACGGAACGACCTCAGCTCACATCCTGGGAATTTGGCTTGAGGATAATCTGGGACATTGGGTTCCACCAAGTAGATTCGGATGGTCCCCGCTCTTCCATTTGCCTTGGTGGGCACGTCTCTGTAAGATGTCTTGATCAACATGTTTGCGGTTGCTTCAGATGCTTTCAAAACTATATCAATGGAATAGCAGATGTGTACATGTACCAAAGTATGCGGAATGACGGACCGAAAGGAAGGAATGCGGAGATTGGATTTGGTTCCGCTGGAAGATACGAAAGACGACGATCCGAGTCAAAAATTGAGAAAGTAAGATTAAGAATAAATCTTACGCGAGATTTGAGATAAGAGGGAAAAAAAAGAAAATATTAACAGATCATCTTGAGAATCATTGTTCTTCTCCATGCTTCCACTGCTATACAGAGACCTCACAACCCACTTCCTCATAACTCGATATTAAGTGAATCCGACACCGCACAGCGAATCCCGCCCGTCCTTGTATTATCCTTCGTCATGTCTGCTCCTGCAATGATCCGACTTGCTCGACCACGAGCGTTGAGGTCTGTTCGATATCCCTTGGCCAGAGGTTACGCTACTGAGCTGAAGGTCAGTGTACTTCAGCCCTAACTCATTTGAAAAGTATGCTTACGATCTGTAACTCAATCGCCCCTACAGCCGAACTCATCATTCACCAAAGTCACCCATCCAGACTCTTCGACTCCAGCATCAACACAAGAATTGATCAAAGACCATTCGCAGTATCTGCTCAATACATACGTCCGACCACCATTACTCTTCACCCATGGAAAAGGACTCACACTAGTGGATTCATCGAATCGTGAATATCTGGATTTCACAGCTGGTATTGCTGTAACGGCATTAGGTCATTCCGACGATGGAGTCAATCAAGTGATTAATGAACAATCATCTAAAATCAGCCATGCGTCCAATATATACTGGAATGAACATGCTGGAGAACTCGCTAAATCATTAGTCGAGAAAACGAAAGAACACGGTGGATTAGGATTAAGTGTAGGTTTAGGATCAAAGGGTGAAGAGAAAAATGGCAAGGTATTTTTCGCCAATTCAGGAACTGAAGCGAATGAAGGAGCATTGAAATTTGCCAGAGCAATAGGAAAAACTGTATCAGAAGATAAAGTTGAAATTGTTTGTTTCACAAATGCTTTTCATGGTAGATCAATGGGTGCATTAAGTTGTACACCTAATCCAAAATATCAAGCTCCTTTCGCACCATTAATTCCAGGTGTCAAAGTTGGAAAATACAATGAGACAGATCAAAATGTGATCAATGAATTAGTTAATGAAAAGACTTGTGGTATAATAGTTGAACCAATTCAAGGTGAAGGTGGTGTAGGTGAAGGACAAGTTGAATTCTTCCAAAAATTAGCAAAGCGAGCAAGGGAAGTAGGGGCTGTTTTGATTTATGATGAAATTCAGGTGAGTCGATTCCCCAGTCCAGGAATGTTTTCAATGGAAATGATAGTGAACGAAGGCTGATCCTGTTTACTGCGACCTATCAGTGTGGTCTTTTCAGATCAGGAACGATGTGGGCTCATTCTGAATTCCCCATCGAGGCTCAGTAAGTGGATTGCATTTCGCTCTCTCCCACGTCGTTGCTCTTCCTTGCATCCCGTCGTTTGCATCTCTCTGTCTACCTTCATACACTGACTGCTTTACATTTTCCAGACCTGATATCATCACCATGGCCAAACCTCTATCGAATGGATTTCCAATTGGAGCCATAATGGTGCGATCAAGTATTGCAGAAATCATTTCACCAGGAATGCACGGTACCACGTTTGGTGGACAACCATTAGCAACAGCAATCGGTGTTCACGTCTTAGATAGATTATCAAATCCTTCATTCCAACAAAACCTTAAATCCGTTTCGACTCATCTCGATACAGGCATTCGAAGGTTACCTAAATTATTCCCTGAATTGATCAACGATGAATTACGAGGCAGAGGTTTAATTAGGGGAATAGCATTCAAAGATCTAAAAGCACCTTCGGAGTTAGTCAAATTGGCAAGAGAAAGAGGTTTATTACTTTTAACCGCAGGCTCAGATGCAGTAAGATTAGTTCCTGCTTTGACTGTCTCAAAAGATCAATGTGATCACGCTTTGGCAGTCATAGAAAGCTGTTTGAGTATTTTGGTCGAAAATGGTTTTGGTGAAAAGGTATAGATAGATGGTCTGTTTGTAAAAAGGTCGCACAATCGACATCATGCATCTTTGTAAATAGGAATGAGAGGAGCAGAAGAAATCATGCTAAACATCATTGCATATTCTGTGCATATTTTGTGCGTAGAACAAGTAACAGTCCAAAAGCATTTCAAGCGGACTTGCTTTAAACTTGCTCAATATGAGACCAAAAAGAAGACAAAGACGATGATTAGGAAGAATGACGATGAATACTAGATATGAGGAATGAAAGTGCTTGATATTTTTTTTTCTGATTGATTCGATTGACTAAAATGAATATGTATTTGAAATTGTGCAGGGTGAAGATATTCCGAGTATGAAAAGGTAAAATGAAAGACGAGAGGAATCAAAATGAGGAGAATCGGATAGAACGTTCCTGGGTATATGTTGTTGAGATGGAAGAATATGATATGCGAGAGGGAGGTTCCATGCTGATCCGCAGAATCGCAGAAAGTGGACATTGCTTCAATCATTGATGTGAAACTTGAACATTGCTCAACCCTACAAATGGACCACGTACAGATATATCAGTATTGAGGTTTCGACAGCTGGAAATCGGTAGAATTATTTACCTTGAGTGACACCTTCAACACCTTGATCGGGTGTAGTGGCATTACCGACACCTCCGTATCCACCCCTACCCGTTACGTTTGCTCTTATCGGATGGGGTCCTACATGAGGGAAATAAGGTCCAGTAGCAGTGTTAGGACTAGAATTGGCAGCCGTAGGCGAAGGTGGCATGGGACCAAAAGCTGAAGTACCTGACAAGGATCTCGAAAAATTCATATGTGATATATCAAGTGACTGGTGCCTCATCGCTGGATTAACTCTAGGTTGGCTATGAGGATGAGGTGGATGAGTATTTGAATGTCCGGTTGATGCTTGTCGAACTCTATCTTGGATGATGGGATCCGAATCTCGTTTGGAATGATCAGATTCAGTTCGAGTGGGTTGCTGAGAACGTGTCGTTACTCAGCATCAGGCCCACTAAATTAATAGGAAGGCTGGGGTTACTTACTGCCGATCCTGGCCAGAGATCCGATCCTCTCTGGGGGTTTTGGTAGCTCAATGGTCCAGCAAATCCTAGTGCACCATCATCTGTGGAACGATAGGGCCCGCCCGGACCATTGAAAAGAGCTCGCACATCCGTGGATACAGTGACAGGTCGTTGTCGTCGCTCGACAAGGGATTCTCCTTCCGCTTCTGTAATACATGTTAGCTCTACCGAAGAGTTCGTCTACGACCCAAACGAAAAACCTACCGTTGTTGTTAGCACCGGTAGCTAGAAGCTTACTGTTGAAGTGAGAAAAGGCATCGGTAAAAGAATCAACCCTTTTCGTAGCGTTGGACGGGTATACCTGGATCTGTATTCACAATCGCGATTAGCGTCAAAACAAGTTAAGTGGGTATACATGTGGTCACGTACCTTGTTTTGACCTAGCCATTCCTCCAGAGCATCTCTAGCTGTTCCTAAGAAGTCAATGTTGCTTCTCTGACATCTGAATTTGAAGATTGCCTCATCGCCTTGACCGAATTTGGCAGAAGGTACGATGGCGATTTGATGATCCCTCTTGACTCGTTCGGTGAACAGAATGAAATCTGTCGAGGTGACTAGACGAGTTAGTTCGGGATTAGGTGGAACGTGAAGATCAGCTTCGAATGGTACGTGATCCTATTCATACAATTTCAGTCAGTGAGAATCGCTTGAAGTACGTGACGAGCGGGTGACTGACCAGTAACATCGCAGCTGCGATATGTACTTGAGACTCGGGTCCGAATATAGTGACGATATCACTTGCACTTTCCTTGTATGGAAATCGGACGACTGAATTGGTCTTTTGTTCGATATCATGGATGAATATACTCTTTTCTCCTAGAAGAGTTCGATGATATCGGCGAGGTATTGAAACACTCTCAACAGTATAATCTTTATCCTATTTCGAACAAGGTTGATTAGCTCGAGCATGATTAATCGCTCTTGTTGATACGATGTCTGGATAGTACAACTTACCTTAGGGTTGACCAACTCCATTACGGATTGTTTAAGACTTTCCAGATTGATGGCGTTCTTAGCTGGAGTTCTAGCTACTACGTTATCCTCATTATCTATATATCCACCTAGTGCTGCGAATTCTTCAGCATTCGAAAATTTGACGTAGACCCCGTATAACTTCATTATCCTTTGAATGTTCTTGCCTCCGACACCTATGATCCTCTTGTGATAACTTTCCGGAACATGGAATGAGACTTCGGCAGGTAGTTCTTCTTGTAACATTGATAAACCTTGTAATGAACCTAAATCAGATCCAGATACATCCATCAAGAAATTGTAATCATTGAAAGTCTCAAACTTGATTTTGACTCCTGCCATCTTCATGATTTTGTTGATTTTACCATTCTTCTTCCCAGAAATGAACTCTCGGTGTTCATTCGCCAATTCAATCTGGAACCGGATCTCATGGTGGAAATTCTAAGAATGGACCATCCGTCAGTAAGGCAACCTTGTATAATTGTTATGTGCGCAGAGTTCAAATGGACTTACATGGATAGCCTCAAGCTCAAGAACCATCATGACAGCCGCTCTGACTTCCTGTTCCAAGCCGTGCATCTCGAAACAGTTTGACTTGAATACCACTTCTGCTCCTGTCGCATGTGCTATACCTTTGAGGATAGGCTGCATCTGAGCAGGGTTGAGGGTCGCTTGTGGCATGAGTACATCGAACGAGATGGGCAGAAGCCAGAAAGAGGCGACATAAAATTGACATGCCTGAATAAGGAGATGTAAGCCTTGACGTCTTACCAGAAACGTAAGAGTGTCAAACTAACCAGACCCATCACACTTCTTATTGTTCTTTCAATGTTCACCCGATGATCACCAAATACAGTGATCAAACTCGCTTGTGAACCCACAGAAGGCACTTGGATGTAAGTCCCATTGTCATTCATTATCCCTTTAACTTCTTCCAAACGTTCAGTAAGAAGCCAATCCAATTTCCTAGGAAGAATGGCGGTGTCTCGGGAGATGACGAGTTTACTCTGAAATCATCGGACATGATTATCAGCTAAAGTATCGTAGGAAAGGGATTAACCGACTCACTTTTTGGACAGCAACATTCAGGAGCATATCTCTGGCTCTTTGTACGCCAAAGAATTCTCCAGTAATCCAGATTTGATTTGCTTTCCCCAATAGACCTTGTTCTCCTCCATGTACACTAAGACCTGGATGAGGTCCATTACCATATTGACCTATATTCGGCCCCATTCCAACATTCATTTGACCCATACCCATTCCTATACCCGGACCCATAGGTCCACCTCCCATACCTACATGCATGTGAGTTTGACCATGTCCTCCATGTCCGTGTTGACTATAAGGCATGTTGTTCATACCTGGACCCATCCCCATTCCTGGACCAGGTCCATGACCGTGACCGTGGCCATGGCCGGGTCCATGACCATGTCCCATGTTCATACCTTGCATGCCATGATGTATGTTAGGTGGCATGGGTGATGCAATTCGACTGTTTGGAATACTTTGATAGCCAGTATGCATCGATGACATACCCGTATGATTGACCGACACTGGGGGTGGTGGACCATGCATCGGGTACTGCATTCCTGGCCCATTGTAAGGCATCCCTCTTGTAGTCGAAGGGTCGATATGAAGGGGTTGGGGTTGATAAGGGTAATGAACATGTTGATGAGGATTGTAGATAGGTGGAGCATTATTACGTTGCTGTTGAGGGTGTTGGTGCTGATGTTGATTATGATGATGGTGTTGTTGCTGTGGTGGAAAGTTGCCGTTCATGCCTCCCATTCCCATAGGTATTCCGTTCATTCCATTCATGCCCATATTACCAGGGCCATGAGGTCCGGGTGGGGGTCCAGGTGTGGATCCTGGACCCATACCTCCGGTCATTTGCATACCGACATTTCCAGTAGGCTGCATGCCCATGCTATTCAAACCCCGATATCCGACTCCTTGCTGTTGACCTGGTTGAGGTGGATTCAGTACTCCAACAAGGGGGGTGGGATAGTATATGTTGGTGGCTGTTTCTTCCTGGATCGACTGAATGACACCTCTTTTCCGAGAAGCGATGATATTGTGGAGTTTATAATCGATATCGCATACTTCTGAATGAAGACCGCTCTGTTTGGGAGAAGGCAAAAGGTGAGCATTCAGGAGAGAGAGCGGAAGCGTGATCCGTTAATTGACTTACGAGTTCGTCTAGCATGACTAGTAGTCTGACTTTGGCCACTTCGACACTCTCCAGGGGACCAGTAATGACCAATTCACACATCCGCTCAGTCTCAAGACCGTAGGTTACTGGTGCGTTGGGGGGAGGGATAGTAGCTAGAGGATCACTAGAAAGGGGATTCGAAGGAGCCGCAGATGTCTCTGTTGAAACGGTCCCGTTGGTATTTTCAGGTCCAGCACTTCCTTCTCTTTGCGAATTTGTTTTTGTTGATATGATTGTTTCTCCTTCAGTTTGAGTAGATTGTGTCGCGTTTTGACCATCAGCGGTAGCAAGTATAGTACCACCTACACCTGCACCAGGTATTTCAACATTCAAGACCGCTATATGAGCTTTACTATCTAAAGCTATTTCGTCCAATCTTCTCTTGACGTCAGCTTTCAATGGACTTATAGTTGCTAAAGGAGATTCTAAGATTTCAGTCCTTGCAACCTTTAATATTGTTCTATTATCTTTTGGAGTTTCACGTAGTATAGCCCCTCTTGCAGCCATAACAGATTGATATCCACCTGATAGATGGAAATTCCAAGTTGTAGTTGATGGTATAGGCGAGTCAGGATTACCACTTCCGATTCCATTGATGTTAACATTGGTGTTACTGGTACCATCTATTGAACCATTTGATGATGTAGCTAGATCTACTCCAATCGATTCTTTTGTGACTGTTACTAAACATCCTTCACGTGTCGTTATATCAAGGCACATCTTCTGGACTGCCGCCCAATCTCTCTCAACTTGACCAGCGGTGGTCAAGGTCGTAGAAGATGATTTACCAGGTGGAGTAGTTGCAGAAGTGACATTTGGAAGAGGTATAGTCGGGATAACACCTGATCCAGGTAAAGCAAGAGATGAAGGTAAAGGTGAACTTGAAGGTCGTATAGATCGAGGTGATGGTCGATGATACGTGAAAGAAGTAGTATACAGATCCATTTTGAATGTCCTACGATTTCTTCGTGTTTTCGGTCAAATGGAGGCAAGCGGTTTATATTGGATATGGGGTATCGATGTTGAATTATTCACAGTGATTTCAAGTACGCGTTCGAGGTATCTTGAAGTATTCTTTCTCTGGTATTTGTCGATGGACAAGAGGTGAAGAGAGACCAGGCAAAGCTTGACAAGCTAAGAAACGATGGAAGAAGTAAGCAAGTCGATCAACCAAAATCTCGGATATGTATAGAAGGGATATCAAGAACAGAAGGCCAAAGTCAATAGGAGAGCGAGGAAAGACCAAGGAGTAAGGAGGGAGAAAGATCAATAAAGACGAGAGGTGGAGTATATATCTATATTTGAATGAAAGGAGGAAGGCTGAATGAGTATGTTTGACAGTGGCCTTTGATGTGTGTCTCATATCCAAAGATATATCACCAGTCGAGTACAAATGAATCATTTCGTGGGGTAGAACCGGGAAAAGGCAAGACAAAGGTAAGAGAGGCCATATGGCGTTTGTCTTGGGTCTTCCGTCCCTTCTGAACGGAACCAAGAGTGATTTGAAAAGAGTACTAGGTGGTGGGCTTTGCCAAATAACAACATCATGAACAAAAACTAATGGACTTACTGTGCTTGATAACAGAGCAGAGAAACCTCCCAGTCAGCTTATTTACTATTCCTAAGTCTGACCCTGTGACTTTATTTATATATATACCTATTCTATGAAGATATCAATCTCGATCCGTCGTCGTTGACCTCGCAATGCGTGAACCTCGAAGGTGTATATCGTTTATATGGGGGGTATTTAGTGACTAATCCCTCTCCTTCTTTGGTTAGAAGGGGGATCAAGACAAGTTATCAATGCTGAATATGATACTAGGACAAGGATATGAGAATGATCTTTAGAAGTTGCTTCAGTGCAATCGGATGATAGAAAGGCGCGTTGATGAATCAATTCTTTCATTCTTTCACCCGTAGATCGATTTATCGGGTCCAATCAAACAATCAAATGTGGCATCATACTACTTCCACCTCAATGAGCTTATTTCTTCCTTTATCTGAGTTGCTTTGTATCACCACCGGGCAACGGTGGTAGAGAGGTATAAGAGAAACATGCCACTGAGGATATACATATGCAACAAGGATATCGATCGTAGCCAATAATATTGAGAAAACAGAGGGAAATGTAAGATGTAAAATGCTAATGTGTGATGTGTCTGTCTGTGCCTATGCAACCCTAATGATTCGTTGTTATACCTCCTGTCTTCTTATCGATCAAAACTGCTCTTCCTCTGAATTGAGCGTTTATATCTCTTTCTCTCAAAGCTCGATTTTCGTTGTAAGAACTCGTGTTGATTGGCTTTTCCACAACGAATTCACCTTCATCATCTTCTACCATTTCAGGATCAGCATCGCCATCTTCATCTTCTGCAGCTTGAGTAACCCATCGACGAGTGACAAGTGGGTTGATTTGGAACCGTTCTTGATAATGCTCATGTTCTGGACATACTATGATTGACAGATAATCAGCATATTACATCTTTCGAGAACGCGATAGTACTGTTGTACTTACGTGAATCACGAGAAGGAGGTATACCTTGTCCGAAAGATAGATCTCGCATATCAGGATGTAGGTATGCTCGATCTGATTCACTCATTTCAGCTACCGGAGGTCTTGGACTGTGGGGCGAGATTTTGCAGCTAAACTTACGTCTGCCATCTTCATCCTGATGCAATTCCCCGCATTTCCCATCCAAAGGATCTACTATCTCATCTCTACCTTCTTCTTCGTCCTCTTCTCCTTCTCTAGGTGCTAAGAAAGGATGGCGAAGAGCCTGAGCAGCTGTAAGTCTTCGCGTACAGTCCAATCGTAGGAGTTTACTACACAGGTCAATAGTTTGATCAATCGCTACTATATGCTCCTGAGCGTCCTTGGGGGTAGGATTAGTCATATGCGGTGTGTATATATGAGGATTGAGTTTCAGGACTAAAGAAGCGAGGGTTGGTGGGTGAGAGTCGAGAGTAGGAACATTGGAGATGATCGTCCGGTCTGACACGGTTATGATAAGCTCGAACTCAAGTACGGTTAAATGGTAGAGAAGAGGCTCACTGTGAAGAAGAGCACATTTTTCCATTGGACCTCTGCCGAAGATGGCAGCGATCTCCATCAAAGCTTCGATGTCATCACTTGAGTTGAAGACGGGAAATTTGTGACTTAGAATTGAAAGAAGCATAACTCCCGCAGACCAGATATCGATTGCTACCGTTTGATCTGGACATTTGAGCAGCACTTCAGGAGCTCTGAAACCTCTTGTACCAGCTCTGTTCGTCTTGATACTCGGTCTCTTATCTTCATGAGGAAAGCCAACCCGTCCTTCGCCTTGCTTGGTCTTCTTACGGGCGTCATAAACAGCTTGTTCCACAACGGGCGTCTCACTGGTTTTGATCCTCGAGCCATGAAGGGCTAAGGGCGTTGCAGGGGAATGTTGACATGTTGGTTTACGTGGAGGGTAATACCGCTGTCACACTGATTAGCCATGTACAGAAAAATGGAAGCGAAATGAGGGAGGAGCGTACCTCTGCAAGACCGAAATCCACTAGAACACCACCTCCAGTCTCGTAGTCATAAAGGAAGTTTGCTGGTTTGACATCGCGATGAACGATACCACGCTTGTGAATATCTTTCAAAGCCCGGAACAAACTTCGAAGGTAAGACCGTATATGTGGTGGGTCCATATGTCGATAGAAATGCTTCATGTCTGGGTTAGTCATGCTCAGTGCTGTATATGTTGATTGCTAGCTCACTCTGAAATCATCACTTCGATGAAATGGTAGTACAATTATGATTTGGTCCTCTTCTCTGAAAGCACTGATTAGTTGCGAAACATTTCGACAACCTCTGCAGACATGAGGACACGTCAGCTTGTTTCACTCGCACTGAGCCAGGCAGAATAGCTGACCTTAGAGCTTCAAGAATAGCCAGTTCATTCTCGATTCTTGCCGGACTACTAGTAGCCAATATCTTCTTGAGGGCAACTTTGACTTCTCCATGATTATCAACATCAAGATATGGGCTATCAGGTTTCCCGCTCCAGTACTCATTTGAATAGGTGTGATTTAGACAATCATGAGCAAGATATACCGACGAGAAAGTACCTTTCAGAAAGCAAAAATTATCAGTCACCGATCCTTTTTCTCCCTTTCTCCGACAAGAAAGTGATGCGAGTGAGAGAGCGAGAAAAAAAGACTTACCTTCTCCTAATCTATCCACTACACGATATGGTAAAAAACCTTCCAAACCTTCAATGCCATCTCTCAGAATTGTTAAACTATCTGTAAGATGCCTTATATCCCTTTTAACAGCTGTTCTCTCCAGAACTGGACGATGATCCATTTCATATTCATCTGAATCACCTGAATGATAACTTTCAGGTGAATTTCTTTCCTCAAAATTATCAGAACAAGCTTGCTCATTTAAATCTACGAAAGACTGTGCATTTGATGAACGTGGAATTGAATTCGCTACACCTTTTAAACCTTCTATCACTTGTGTCATTTGATCATGCATGCCACCAGCGGAATTTGCTTGTCGTGAAGAACTTGATTTTCGAGTTTGCACGGTAATTTCTGCAGATGGTGGTGGCATCGTATGTCTAGAATCAATATTTAATGGAATTGGTTTGTGTGCAATTTGGATAGAGTCTACTTGTTCTTCCACCAAATCTTGTGGTTCATGACTTTCTTCCAATTCAACAAGGTAATCTTCTTCATCTCCTTCTAAATCTCCTTCTTCCGGAGACTGTCGAGATTCGTCGTCATCCTCTTCTTCTTCAACGAAAAATTCATGTTCTTCAAGTCGATGTTTACCTTCTTCATCCATTACGATTGTTTGATCCCCTGTGTCATTTTCTTGTTCTTCCATTTGATCTTCTTCGACTTCAGTTTTACCAGTTCCAGCTTGTTCTGAAAATAAGACACTTCCATCTTCACCTTCACCTTCATCATTTTCGCTCGTTTCTATACATTGACGGATATCATCTTGATCATGAGCGTATGAACTCGGTCCTGCTCCTGTAGTAGTTGGGTAAATTGATGCTGGTCCAGAGGCGTTTACTCCTTGACCTTCATCTTCCATAATTCGGTAAGAAGACGTTCCCGTTCCCTCTGCATATTGATCAACTTCCAATGTATGTAAGAAGGTATTTGTATTTGAATCATCATCTATAGGTGTGGCTTCCCTTAATCTATTTACGCGTTTCGATTGTGATTGTCTTTTAGGTGAATTGGAATTGGATCCTTCACGTTGACGTTTGTTTGAACGCGAAGTACCATTGGATGTCGATACTGGATTATGGGAAGGTACAGCTAGTCGTTGAGATGGACGCGACGAGGAAGAAGCATCAAATTCTTCAAATTCAAGTGGCCATGTTGTTATTCTTGATGCTGGTGGTGACAGTGATGCGGATATGGAGGTCATGACTTTTTATTCGCTATTCCGATTCAACAAGTTTTATGAGCCGCCCCGACAAGACCAGGCGACGCTTTTCAAGAGCTTGTACTCAAGAGTCAAGGTCAAGGAAAGATACGTTGATGGTCACTGAATATGAGAAAGAAACAAGGAAAATCAAGCAACAGAAAGATTGGGTTTTCGGGTGGAAAACATGAAAAAAGGAAACAAGGCGCGACTTGATAATAATAATAATGACAAAGATACATTGTTACATCATCATCATCATCATCACAGACCGCGTCGATAATGTCATATTGGTACCCACCCACATTGGATGTCCACTGCATAGATGCATGTATCCGTGAAGTATAGGCCACATGTATAATCGTATGCATGCATATAGATATCGTAAGGAGAAATATGTACAACGCAGACAGCGTTCCAGAGGTTGGATGGGGCAACTCAATGCGACCAAGAAGCGTATCACTTCGCTCGCATTACACAATCTGGAGTTTATCTTGTCTATCAAGATAATCTAAAGCTCTGGTCTTGCATGTCAACCTTTCCCTCTTACTTTCTGGAAGGACCAATTTCTCAAGAGCCTCGATCACTCCGTCGTCCTGCGATGAGCACAAAGGCGGATCAGCTCTTGGTTTTCTTGTGAGCTCGACATGAAGTATCTCGACGAGGAGAAGACAGCAGGTCGAGCAAGAGAGAAGTAAAATGAGAAGGACATACCTCGACACCGGATTTCCAATGGTATGGTACCCAGTGATCTTCTTCTTCTTTCTTAGCCATCCACCACATTTTATTTCTGAAATCTTTTATACTTCCACTTCCATCATTATCTTCTTCATCCAACAATTTCCTCTGAGGTCTCAGATCTTTCACTGGACCTGGAGCAGGTTTCTTTTTACCTTCATCATCTGAATCTCCATTCATGCGTCTACTCGGTTTCTCTCTCGCTTTCTCATCTGCATCATCTAGATACGTCAAGGAAGTACGAAATTGATGTACTTTAGATATCGGGTGCAGGTGAAGAGCGCCTGTCATACATAACGAGCATCAATCAGCGTCTCCTCAACAAGATGTGTAAGAAGATGATACCGACCTTCTCGAATAACGCCTGAATAATAACCTGTTGCGTTCGGTACAGGTTCACTTCTTAATCTCATTTTATCACCCCATTTTTCTTTATCTTTCGATGATGATTTCTTATCTTTTCCTTTTTTATCTTTTGACTTTTCTTTCGAACTTGAACCACCTCCACCTGCTCCAGAAAAACCATATCCACCTACGATATCATCTTCACCACCGTTTGCGTTTTTGACATTGGTCACGAAACCTAAATCTCTCGCTCTTTCTTCTCTCCAATAACTTTGACCTGCATCTACCGGTATCTCAATTTCGACTCTGCCAAACTTCTCTTTTACTCTAGCTGAGATTTCTTTTCCCCTATCCCTTGCCCAGGTGGGAACGGATAAAGATCGATGTTGTAATGGATATTGATATATATCAAAATGAGGTGAGAGTGTTGAAGACAAGTAAATTGGTAATGTAGCTATTGGTTCATCATCTTCATCGTCTGAGTCTGAATCGATATTTATCGCTGGGAAAGGTCGAGTTGTTAAGTTAGGTAGAGGCGGTGAAGGTTGTCTAGGGATGAATGTAGTTGAAGGTCCAGGTACATCTGTCATGTTCGCTTCTGGAGCGGATAATTCAGGTCCATCGGATTCTCGTGCATCAGGATATGAGTTGATGGTATCATCTACCTTCTCTATAGGTATTTCGTCTGGCGGAGCAGCTTGCGTCGACATCTTGGGGGAATTAGTAGCAGTCGATAAGGTAGAAATGGGAGGTGAATAGTTGACAAATGAGAATTTGTACCTTTGAACATGTCTGGAAGTGTCAACTTTTGAAATTAGAACTTGACTGGCGGGGACTAGGGCAAGTTAGGCGCGACATTTCCGGACTGTGATCAAATCAGGCGCGCCGCGGCCTGCAAATCGGCCGTTTACGTAAGTATCGTTTCAGTGGCAAGATCCTTCGATATATGAATCACGAATCGGATTTAGATGTTTTGCTTACATGGAATTGCGATAGTTGAAGACAATCACCATCGTACCCTCTACATCATCATCTGTGCTTGTTCATAACATCGACGTAGAAAAAGACGATGTCATCCCCTTCACCCCATTCCCGCGACTCGTCCGCTCCTGCATCTACCGATCATCCTGAACCTACTCATCCACCTTACTCTTCTTCTTCTACACCATCCAATTCTCCTCCTCCACCTACAATATCCAATAACAACGATCAAGATTTCTTTTCTTCTTCGAAATTATTTTCATCACTGTATAACCGGCCATCATCTTCTTCATCTCCTAATCCGTCAAATCCACTATTACCTTCTTTACCTAATAATACAGCATCGGCATTAGCATCCAAGTACGATCCATCATTATCATATTTTCAATCATCCTCATCGTCTTCATCCTCGTCTACGTCATCTATTACTCAAGGGGTGATACAGCAACCTCCCAGAATACCAGAAAGATGCTTTTCGTTCTGTTCGCAAACAGATGGAATTAGACCTTTATGTAGAATGTTCTGTTTGAGGAAAAGACAACCTATTTTAACTCGAGAAGAACAGCTAAAACGTTTACGTCCATCGATATCTTCCAACCCGAATCGATCAACCCCGATTGATGCTGGTGGCGGATCATCATCATCATCATCATCATCAGATGTACCATGGTACAGGATCCCGTTTGAGGCGTTACGGAAAAAGGTCGATCCATATTCGTTTATATACATAAAAGGTACTCCTGATGGTGTAATAGGTAGATATATGGAAGAATTGGAATGGGATGATGGTGAATACGATTTCGGTTCAATATCAAGAGGTGTAGATAGTGGTGTTGTAAAAGGTAAAAAAAGGAAAGAAGGTGAAGGATGGGTTTGGTTAGATTGGGGTGATCATGGGTGAGTAAATTTCCGTTTATGAATGATCGTATATCTCTTTGACGATTCGTGTTTTGTCACATTTAAACAGAGCTAATCTTACGATGAAAACGTTACATAGCTCACTCCTTCATTTACCTTTATCGACGATATTCCATCCGATCCTCTCAATACCCAATACTCTCTCTAACCTGCTCACACCCTCTTACAACTTGCTCAAATTGTATTCTACCTCATTCAGCGATGGTGCACAACTTCGATCACTGGAAAGGTTCTCCAAGGAAATAGAAAGAGGAGGCGCTACCGAGATGCTGGGTAAACTCAGGGGATATTGGGAGAAAAGAGTAAAAGAAACTAGAGAAAAAAGAGAGGAAATGATGAAACAGCTCAAAGAGGAAAGAGGTAGGGAAGTTGAAGGTGGTAAAGGAGAGTAGAGGTTGATCTGTATAAAGGCAGATGAATAGACGTCTGATTTCTGGAGTAACTTTTCCTTGTCGCTAGTAACGACACGAGTAGTCAGGTCCCATTCGCGAATGATTTATACGCAAGAGGTAGAAGACAGATAGAATCTTCAACGAGTACAAGTACAAATACAATCACTCATCACATAATGTATTCATGCCAAATCATGTATCATCGCAATACACTAAGCCATTCTTAGCCAAACTCATGCATCAAAACAAATACGATTGTGACTGCATTATTGACCTCACCCTCCGAATTATTTTCGCTCAACCCTCATTCGAGCAGAAGCATTCTTTATTCATCTCCCTTGCACACTTATAGGTGTAGTCGAATTAAGCCTTAAACCAACTTCTATCAGGTGTTCTATGATGTTTCAAGGCGTTTTCTTCTTTGTTCCATTCAATCTCTTGAGCATACCTGACACCCAAAATAGCAACCACGACGAACAACAAAATCGAAATGATTTGTGGAATCGAGTAACTATCATTTTTGATTGATTTCCCTTTAACCCAGATGTCTACACGACGAGTTCTTGTTTTCTCTCCAAAATTGATTCTTGGTCCTAAATCAACTTGATAGTTTGGATCCTCGAACCATACGAAAGCCCTCTGTTTAGATAAATCGAATAACAATTTACCACCTATGGAAGCTGAGAATGAAACCTCATTTATCCGCTTGTAGACTCTTGAAGGTAAGAAGATTTCAGTCACTTCCTCGATTGAAGGTGAATCAGTCGTGATGCGCAGTGATGAAGTGTAGCGATGAGTGAACAATCCAGCTTCGGAGTCGTATGATGAAGAAAGTGGTGTCCCAGCTGTAGCCACGGCATAAGGACGCTATGCATGTAAGAAAAGTGGTGTGGTAAGCGTTTGATGAGATCACACGCGAGAGCAGGGGCATCTTCGTAGTATGAATGACAAGAAAAGTGATGAGATTGAAAAAGGCTGCTCTCCACTTACAACGATTACATCCAACAGCCTTCCTCCAGCATCAAAGTCCTCTGAATTTTCAGCTTTCTTGAGCGCAAGCGATCGATTGTAATCAGAATACCAAGAGAAGTTTTCAGCGTTCCACTATATTTTTATACATGATTATCAGCCTTCAACTTCGTATAATATGGAATATGACACCAACTCACGTCATCTCCGATATCGTCCCTATTTGCTGGGTTATATGTCCACAAGCTATTCGTATCTGCGTCAGCTTCCGCAACGATAAGAATGGGGAAGGAGAAAGGAGCTCACTTGAACCCTACATTCGCACTTTCCATAGCGGAAATGAGTGAATCCATCATCCTTTCTTGCCATTTCCAATCTCCGGTCTTCAGTGCATGTTCGTTACTGCATGACTTGGTCAGCGAAGATGATCTGAGGAATGAACTCCAAATAGATTAAACCAGCGAGGCTCGTTGAGTTCCGACGAATTTACTCACTTCAGATCCATGGGTACACCACATTCACCAATGACCACAGGTACAGCACCGAGCTTGAGTCTAGCTTCAAGGACAAGGTTTTTGATCTGTTTGGCGTAGTTTAGTTTTGCGCCATTGGCACCGAAGTATAGGGCTTTGAGGATGAACATTCCCTGTAGGTTGAAATGGTGGTCAGCTTCAATATTTAGTAGAGCTTTGACGTAGAACAGGACAGCATATGATGCGATGAAGCGATACTGAGATTCACCCTAGATAAGCCTTGTACATTGACGGTCATATTTCCAAACTGCTTTTTGAACAAAGCGTTGAGATCGTACCTATATAAAAAGGAGTCAGTCATCTTTGTATTCATTGGTCAACAAGCGGGAAATGAGTGCTTACCAATGAGGAGTGTAAACCATATTGGAAGGTCTTTTATCTTCATCCCAAGTTGGGCAATATTCATTAGGGATAGTCTCAACCATTCTCATTACTTCTTTTTGTTTTCCGTTAGATGTCGCTTTTGATGATTGATGTTGGTTCAAAACTTGTTCCCATTTTTGTACAAAAGGGAAATAGAAATCATTATAGAAATCGATTTTTTCACCTTTACGATTTTTGGTGAAATAATCTTCTTGTAATGCTATTGCTGAAGATTTAGCTTGACTCCATCTCCAAACACCTTCTTTTTCCCATGGACATGAATGTTTGTTCCATGCTGATACACCTTCTGGATTAGCTGTTGTGTAACTTGAGATTTTCGTGGGGAATGGGAAAGTTCTGGTATACACTGGAACTCCAGAAGTTGGATGACCTGAACCCATGGAGAACGACTGTAATGGTGAAGGGAAAGTACCCAAATGAAGATCTGTATTGTAGTTCTATACATCCACGAGTGTCAGTATCGCGTTCTCTCAACTTGTTTGAGAAGCAACAAACCTACCCATTCATGTATGGAGGAGAGTCCAATGTATCCAGGATGAGGTTCGTTCATGAGCTGAAGTTGCAATGTCTGTCAGCTACGAATACACGGTGTATTTCAGTACGCTTACCTCGAAACCCATTACACTTTCAACATCGCCAACAGCTTCCACCAATTTACCAAACATTGACAAGAAGGCATCTTGGAGATAGTTTTGTATGTTGACCTTTTTCTTCTTTCCATCGGATGCAATACTGGAGACAGTCAAGGAAGGAGCGAAAGTTTCACCTCCCCAAAAGAGTGTGCTAAGTGAGCGCATTAGCCTGGAGTTCTTTTGAGTGTAGAGTGAAGAGGGTGGACTTACTTCATACTAGCTGCAGCAAGCTTTTGATATCCTATCAATCATACATGTGTGTATGTAAGTTTCTTATACTAAAGCCGTTTGAAAGGCTAATGATTTTATACAATTAGTGAAGAACTCACCGGTAGGCCATAAACCTCTTTCACCAGATAATCTACCACCTTTAATACCATCCAAGAAAGCTGCACCTGACAAAGCAAGATTATCACCATCGTTTGAAAGGTCAAATCCAGCTGCACAAAGTGTCCATCCTGGTGCACCGGACTATTGTTATATCAGATATGAAAATGCGATTCATCAGATGAAATTCAGTAAAGGCTTCTTTGGAATTCGTTCGATTTCTGTTTAAAAACGATAGACTTACACCTCCTGAATACCTTGACCATACATCTTGATGTATAGCCTATCACTCTTTTTCGTCAGTACTAGAGTAATCGGAAGATTGAAACGAGTAAAGAAAACAGGAGGATGGATGAATAATCGATGGACTTACAACATAAGCTACTAAACCGTATTTCTCCATACTCTGTAATAACTTTCTCAGGTAATCGAGATACTCTTGATCGTATATACCCCTAAGGAATACTTCAGCAACGATGCGACACGATAGGGTGTGTAGTACGACTTACTGTCCTTCATGTTCGACTGCGTCCCATGTGACTGTTATCCTTACTATTCATCGTGTATACACAGTGAGAGATTAGCTTTTTTTATTCATTCCCCTTCTTTGTCCAGAGACAAATAACGAGATTGACATGAGATGAGAACTCGTGAGGTGACGTACAGAATGTTAATCCCCATGACTTGAGTCTTTTCCAATGTTCATCAGCTTCTTCTAATGGGAATGGTCTATTGACATAAGTGACCTGAGCATGATCGTGTATCTTTGGTTTATTCGATGGTCTGAATCATCCATTTCCATCAAGCAATCAATCAATCAATCAGCTCATCTCTTCTCTTCTCGAGTATCAGGTGCGGAGGTAACGGCGTGGGACGTGGGACAAGCGAAGAATAATCAAATCTTGACTTACACTTTACTTGATCCACTAATATTCGCTCCTCTGAGACTTAGGATTCTACCGTGAGGATCAACGAAATGTCTACCTTGAATCGTGATATCCTTGGCTGTCAATTGAGTTACAGGGAAAGAAGGCACGTCTCCTGTGGTAGTGGTAGTAGTGATAGACATGTTGTGTGTCCTCTCTTTCGTCCCTTAGGTTCAAGAATATACGATTTTATGGGACGAACAAGTATACAGAAGCACTGAAGCCTTTGTCGTTGGAATTGAACTGAATTGCAGCAGAAACGCGAAAGAGATATTATTACATTTTTCTGGTGAGGTGAAAACAAAACTAATATCTTTCGGATCGTATGATCGTATGGGGTGTATGAAATGAATATGAAGAAATGAATCAATGGGACTCCGGGTTTAACGGTGACGGTCAATAAGCGGGGTTTGAATGTACTACTACGCAGTGAAAAGGTGAAAAGTATCTCACATTCCTCCCTGAAAGGGATGGGTTGAGGGGGATGCTGTAGCCGGCGGTGAGGATGACAAGCGAGATCAGGTATATGTCCAAAAGCAGAAGCAAGGATGATACATTTGATACAAGGAAGAGATCTTTTATCAACCATCAACTACTACTAATCCATGAGGAAAATGTCCCGAAATTCCCAAATCTAAAGTGCCAATTCATCTTCATCATCATCGTCTTCTTCTTCAGCTTCATCTAATAGACTTTCAACTTCCGTATCTTCTTCTTCTACTTCTTCTTCCTCATCCTCACTCTCTTCATCAACAGGTTGCATCTTACTTTTCTTACTCCTGGCGTTACTTGTTGATCTCGATTTCTTTGGAGTTTCTTCATCTGACACTATATCTGAAGGAGCAGGGGTGACTGAATCTCTTGCTTTAGAGCCACCTCTTCTGGGCGCAGATGCGGTTGAACCTGCTCTTTTACCTCGTCTAGATCCGATTTCAGATTGAGCATCGATATCTTTCTCCTCACTGAATATCCCCCCATCAATCTGATCAGCTCACGCAGTTATCTGATTCAAAGGGGACGAGGGAAACTCACACATCATCTATGAAACCAAACAATTCTTCCACTTTTACATTTTCACTCCCTTCAGCTCTGAAGGAGTCTTCGTTGAATATTTCTAGTTCGGGATACTTCTTCAGTACGGTTCCTTCGAATCTGACAAGAGAATTCTTGGAAGACGCATCTCCGAAAGGTCGCTTAGCCCGTATCGCATTGACTAGTGCTAGCAGTGATCTCAATCTCCAACTATCTACAGTACTGTCATCCGCTTCTGGGAGATTCAATTTTGATAGGAAGGTTACTGATGCTTTACGCACTTCCTCTGATTGAAATGGATCTGTCAGCTGATCCATTGGTCATTGTCTCCATCCTCGTTCAACTCACTAGACGTTTCGCTCAAAATCGATTTCAACATTGCCTCCGCCAAATCGAGATGAACGGTGGTATCTATTGTTGCACCTTCCCTCTCGCTACATATCTATCAGCAGTGTTCCAATTGGTAGCTCAGATATTGACTTACACAGTTTTTTGAGGATCAAGCCAATCAACCATCATCAACCCCATTTGAGCGAGAGGAGGCATTTCCTCATCTTCAGTTTCTTCCGAGAGTTGAGATAGAAGACTGAAGGTATCGGAGAAGATCTGATCATATCAGACTTGGTCAGTGGGCATTCAGGTCGGGGGCATAATCAGGAGAATTGCACTTGCAGAAAGCATTCGCCTTTGGTTACCAGCTGAAGAGTAGCAGTATACAGGTAAGAAGTAAGTCAGGCACTGTCGAAGTGATTGGTTGTCCGCTGTTTCCGGGGAGAAGTAGAGTAATACAAGCGATTGCAAAACCTGCTCACAAGAGGCACAAGGATCAGCTGATATTCACATCCAAATGTACGTGAAAAACGTACCGTCTCATCCGAGATCATACCGGCTAACATCAATTTGGCAACACCCTCACAAGCAACAGCTTGAACTTCAGGTGAATCTTGACTGAGTACATGTCTGACCAATTCAACAACTTTATCCGGCTGAAATGCAACATTTGGATTTCAGCTTTCAATCGATCAATATGACAGACATATAGGCACGTACCGCCATTGTCTTAGATACTAGATCATTGATATCATGTACCATCAAAAGATCGAAGACTACTTGACAAACTCTACCTTTCAACTCATCATCTGCGGTCGTCAATTGTTGGATAAACAGCCCGAACGAATTTGCCGCCATTTTCTGTATCAGGAGGGTAAGCTAATATTGTTCGTGGTCAATCTCGACATAACGACTTACAGCGTCGATCATACAACAAAGACCTAAACAAATTAATCCTTGATCCCTCAAAGCCGGTTCTTCTTTATTCCTTACTGCAGGAATGATGAGATCCGGTAACAAACCATGAAAGACTGAATTATCTTGTAGATTCGTATTCACCCTTTCCAACAGACTTATGCAGATCAAAAGACATCTGAGATCTATTAGGGCAGCTTTCATCCTTTCTTCTGGATCTTGGGAATTGATTCGTTGAGTCGCGACGGATCGACGTCGAATCATTGATTGATCACTGACTGAAGACATCTGACTGTCCATTGGAGGCTCATCGTCATCTGCTTCTCCACCTTCTCGAAGCTCAGTCACCACATCAACTACCACTCTTATCAGATCTCTTTCTCCATTTGCAATTTTAGATAAGACATCGAGGCATTTGGGAATCAATGATTCCGGTAAGTTTGCTTGCGATATCATTTCACCTAATATGCAAGTAGGCATGAGCTTAACATTGATATAACACGCGGATTTGTTGTACACGGATCGACTTACGAGCAAGCTGGAACATCTTCCTTCTACCGATCTCATCTGCGTAATCGAGATTGACAGCGAGTTTGAGTAGTTCCCCGACGATGAACGTTCGATCTGTGACATCTTCATTACCATCATCGGTCGATCCGACCAATTTGTTATATTCATCTTGAATGCAGAAAGCGAGAGCGATTACGACCGGCAGTACTTCCTCGAGTCTAGCTTCGTCCTGCAGATTGTATATATCAGTTGTGCCGTTCAATGTTTGATACGACCAGGAATTGACGTACCTTGTTTGAGATGCAATGATCAACGAACACTCGAGCCAAAAACGCCTTTTCGGGAGTAAGCGAATTCCAAAATGTCTCTGGATTTATGATAAGCTGCTGCTGTGTGTTGGTTTTCAGACTACCCAGCTTACCATCAAATTCAATTGTATCCAGTAAATCAGGCCTTGTAACAAATACCGAGATTAGGGCTTCTTCCGCAACTTGACTAGAAACAACGTCGAAACGAGATAAGAACTGGATTGCGATTCAAGTCAGTCTGGATAGCATTTTGAATCTCAATGTTTGAGTTATATATACTTACCTCGATCAATTCTCCTTCCACCAAATCTACCCATCCACCCAACATTCCCGCAGCGGCCTTTCGTACGTTCCCTTCTCTATCGCCTAGACCGTTCCTAACAATCTCTTCTCTCTGTGCGATAGACAGTACCCTAGCATCAGGAAGTGCAGAAGCTGACAAAGAACCTGCGTATACCGTTCGTCTCAAAATCGGGTCAACATCCCTTGTCCTAGCTAAGATATGTGGCAGAGTCGTTGGTGTTCGAGGAAGATTATACAAAGCAGCTCGTCGAACCTCCCTATACACGTTGGAGAGTCAGCGAGAGGCAACGTATGGCACAGTTGAGATTGTATTCTCACGCTGCAGGATCAAATCTTAATAGATCTAGTAGAACTTCGCCTAATGATTCTTGTCCTTCTTCCAGTTCATCCTCATCTTCACCGCTTTGTAATTTAGCTAATCCTAAGGCTGCTTGTACTCTCACGGCGGCTTCTTTGTCTCTCGATCGATCCAGAAGTGACTCTCGAAGTACAACATAAAGGTCATCACTACAATCAAATGCTTGATTAGTGGTATCAGATAATATGTTGATAGTGATGGACGGCTCACTCCATTTCTCCCAAACCGTTGATCATAGATACGGTCAATAAAGTGACTCTGAACCTGACATTCTTGTCTTTCGCCTCCATTCCAGCTAAGAGATGTTTGAGTAATTTGGTTACGAATCTTGATGAAAACGTTTCGACATCCTCTTCATCTTCACCCTCAGGTCTATTTGCCGCATCTAGATAAGATATGGAAGTCAGGACAGGGTGTATATGAGATACTAGCTCAATGTATCAAGCTTCACAGCTGTAAGTGCATTATACTTACCTTGTTCAGTTCCATAAGCAACGTATCCAGCAATAAATTTCACTACTCTATCTGCAACGCTTACACCTTTCTTCACTGGTAAAACTCGATTGACCATTTCGATGAATCCATTGTTGAAAGCCCTTTCTCCGAGTAGCTTGATTCCTTTAGGAGTGTTCTCAGTTATGGTAGAGCATTGATTTTGGATTTTATGGAGAGAGACGATATTTTTACGATGATTGGCAGTCGTATGTTGGACTTGTTCGAATATTGGTGGAAGAAGCGTTGGAAGTGAATCGGTTAGGAAAGAAGGTGTTAATGCTCTTGAACGATTTTGTTTACCTGATGAAACAGCTACCATCTTGACGGAATGAAATCCTTTCTAGGCCAGCTCGATCAGCTTATACTTCTACGTTCTGGTTTGGATATATGTGATGAGATTCAGTATTCAATCCAACTACAATCTGTCATCCAAGTGATTTTGTTGCTGAAGAAGGCATTATTTGTTGATTTGTTTACTCGACACGCGACTTTCTGCTTTCTGCTTTCTGAGACTGTTTTACGTAATATACCCTTGACGCGTCTTTTTTCTCATTTTGGAGAGTGACTGAAATGTCAACAAACAACAAATGAAGAATATAATATACATTCCTTCAACAACATTCCCAACTCCATCTCATAACAGTCCTGACTTCAACAATCGATACTCGGAATCGTTGACGCTTTTTGGATCCGTGAAATCGTAAAAGCGTCTCCCTCTAGTTCAGAACTGAAAATCACGAGGGGATCCCTTCTTCAAGCATGTCTCAACAATCTCGTAAACCGAATGGACAAGTTCTACCTGGATTCCCAATGTTGGGATTACCAGAATTGATGGAATGTTTGTCTGCGCTTGGTATACCTGCTCAAATGGAAGACTTGGCTAAACCTACTCCTGGAAGTACTCAAGGTATTTATTCAGGTTTGATAGAAGCTTTGATGGGTGCTCCTATGGAAGCTATTGAAGGTCCTAAGAAAGCTTTATTGGGAATGATGGAATACAAGGTGAGTCATAATATCTCCAGATCTAACGCAAGATGATTGGGAGAACGTGAAGGACTGGCATTGTGCTGGGAAAGAAGGGGAATCGAGAGCGTTCCTGACAATGCTTTTGATCGATAGGAAATGTATAGCGACGCTCTTCAGTTCACAATGTTCTTCAGACATTGGTATGTTTGTCCTCCTTCCGCTAGTCTCAAATTCAATATGGACTAGCTCGTGGTCTAGCGTCTGTTCGAAAAGAAAAAGTATACTGATAATGTGCCTATTTCAGTCGAGACCTAGCTACCTTATGTGGAATAACAAACTTCTCAATAGCAGATATCACCAGACCAGAAGCTGCGAGGTTCAAGATTGTTTTGAGTGGAATAATGAATTTTGCGAAATTCAGGTGAGTCCATTCACACTCGTGTCACCCATGGACTATCCTAGATACTGATGTATCATTTTTGTAATTTGCAGAGACGAGAGAGCGCATTTCCAAGGTCAATTACAAGCTAAACTCCAAGAACAAGCTGATAAGTGAGCGTTTTCCTCATTATCCGGTACCATGTATCTCTGCGAATATGCATATACTGACTTGACTGTTAACTTGTGTAGGACCGTATCTCTACGAGAAAACATCGATCACGTAGAAACTCAAATTAGTGAAATAACGTATGTATCGCGTATCGTCTTCGCGTATCCCTCATCTATTCAAGATTTCGATAATGAGATATTCGCTGCTTTGCATTGGATTTAGCGAGCTGACACGAATGAACTTATCTTGTAGAGCTCGAAATGCGGCAGAAAAACCACAATCTGAACAAGCACAGAAGCGTAATGAGGGACTTCGAGCTGAACTTCTTGAATTGCGAGGTCAGCAAATGAAATTGAGTCAAGAAGTGGAGGAATTGAAGAGAGAAAGACAAGGATTGATGGATCAAGCTGTGGGTATTCGCGTTGAAGGACAACAATGATTGTTGTCGTCTAATATTTGTATCAATGGGAGATTCGACTGAAGCTGACGGGTGATATCGTGATTTGACTGTTATAGGCTCACAACGCTCATTTGAATACACAAGTACAACAACAAATCCTCTCGGCCAAATCAAGATTAGTTCAATCGCCCGATAGGATCAAAAGACAGATATCAGAAATGACATATACGTTATCGAACGAAAAGGGGAAATTGTCTTCGTTCCAATTAAAAGCAAGAGAATTATCTAATCGATTAGAAGTTATTTCATCCCTGGAGATGGATTTGAAAGGTTTGATAGATTTACAAAAATCAATCGAAGAACAGAAACAGAAAGTCGAAGAAGCCAAAAGAACAGAATCAAACTTGAAATCAAAGACTGAATTAAAAGAAATGGAATTGAAAAACTTACAATCAAAATATCAACAATTAGAAAAACAATTATCCAATGCAAAAGATAAATTAGGTAGACAACAAGAAATGATGTCTGACATGCAAGATAAAGGATTGAAAAAGATTGAACAATTGAAAGCTGAGTAAGTCATATTTCAAGTCAACACGAATAATGTGAATGAAGGGTGGGACCTTTAGCGTCGAGCATTGAACATGAGGCATGAGAGCATAGCTGATTTCTTTTCTTTTTCCTTTTCGCAGATATAAAGTTCGCACAAAGGAAAGAGGCGTATGGCAAAAACAACGAGATGTTCTATTGGCTGAACAAAGAGAATTAGAGAATGAAATGGCAAATTTCATCTCAACTCATGAAAATGAAATCAATGATTTACTACAGGAATATTGGACGATGAGAAGACAAGCTGGTAAGTCGATTCGATATCACACCTTTTCCAGAAAATACCAAAACCCGTTCAGAGTTCAAGTAGGATATGAGCTGATCAATGTTGATGTCTTTCACGTGATCACAGAGGATTACATGAATACTATGACTGTTAAATTAGGTTTACAGTTAAAGGTATAAACGTCCAATAGATTTTCTGTTTATACGAAGATGGGTTCCTCCAAGTCGGCTGTGCCGTTTTTGCTTTTTCGGGTTTTTTTCTGGGTTTACAATTAGTGATTGAATTCAAGGGCTTTCGATATAATATGGTCTTAGGTTGTATGTATGATTGTCAAAAAGGGCTACAGCTAAACATTGTAATGCTGCTGTCGTGAATAAGTGTTCTTTGAATGGTCGTTGAAAGAATAGTCAAAGATATAATCTTCTTAACAACCAAATTCATTTCTCAATTTATCCCCCCAGCTAAGTTACACACATTTGATAAAACGCCTACAACTACTACAGACACGCCGATTACTTAGATAACACTTTGAAATTTCACCTAAGATACACTGAGCCAAAAAGGAAGCTTTTCAAATTCGCTTTGTCCGTCCATCCCTAATCTTACTCTCAATCAAATCAAGAATAAATGAGAGGTAGGGCAAGGAAAAAGAATGATAAAAGAGGAGTCGATCAATAGAGATTAGTTGATTTTTCCTTCTTCTTAGAAGCTTCTTTTTTACCATCTTTATGAAGTTTGGTAATTTGTTTTTTCCAACCGACTATTGGCGAAGCACCACGAAGACACACACAGTCAGCCAGGTGTACAGATCTGGACCTGCGTGTGATGGGAATTGAGAGGGCAAGTGTATAGACTTGTACTTACAGCAGGATTTACAATTGGCATTACCATGAGATTTACACATGAATGTACCGTCTTTCTGGTTCTTGAAATGAGCAGGGAGTTCAAGTGCGCTTCTTGGTTTAGGGTCGAAACTGCAATACAAAACAGGTGACAGGAGAGATTAGTGAGGATGACGAGAGGATTTCACTCATATCATATAGAGAGCATCTCGAGATGGGGTCGAGTGGAAGAAGCGAAATGGAAGAAGGGTACAAGAACGGTTGATTTGTATTGAAGACTATTCACTTACCCCATCATAGCATCATTGTCTATTCGATCAATACAACGTCAGTCTGATGATCTGGCAGTCGAACAAACAAGAACAAGTTGATTTGTCTCACCTTCTCTAGCGTCAAAGGCACATTGTGTACAGACTTCAAGACCGTGTTCGCAGAAAAGGGCATCGTTGATTTCGACTGAACAAGAATAAGCAAATCAGCGTGAGTTGAGCGAGCGATTTCGATATGAAGATCGACGAGAAATGTGTGATGGGTAGGAAGGAAGCACAGGACATAGAGCCATTCCCGCAAAGTAGACTTCGTTTGGACAAGCTTAGAGACGTGATTGGACTCACTAGATTTATCGGTACTATGAAAGTTGTACAAGTGCAAGTCAGCGGGTACGAACGAACGAATGCTGAAATAATCCGGCGAAACGTATGATATTTCCCGCGACATGGGGAAGAGACGAACATGATTGCGATGGCAAGAGAAGGAAACGGTCACTACCTATCACCCACCCTCATTGTCCCGCATCACCCACCACTCGACCCCGCCCCGCCCGCTCTCCCTCCTGATACCGTGGGATGGTGGAGTTATACTCACTCAGTGGGGGAGACACTAAGCTCAGTCATGATGAAGTATCTGTATATAAACGTAGAAAGTCGAATGGGGAGAGCGTGAAAGCAGAAACCGTGTATCAAGTATGATATATGATCGTTGGATAGAGAAAAGAGGAAGATGGTGAGTCATTAATTCATGGGGGAATCACTCTTTGTATATCCTTCAGTCAGTCTAGCATTCGTGGTCGGGTGACTTTCTCTCTCTTCTCACCTTTCCTTGCTTCTGATTTGATGGGAACTGTCCATCCTCTAGTTGTATTTGTTTGGGGGGATGACATACATCATTTCTCTGCTTTGCTTCTTACACTACCACCACTACCACTACCTGTAACGATGTGACTTGTGATCAGTTGACAATTAATGATTATTCACACCCGGTTATCACACCCCACGGGGGATGACCCAGCACAGCCAGGAACAGGAACATGTATTGATCTCTCCAATTAAAATTACCGTATCTAGTAACTCCGGCTTTTAAACATCTTCTATTTCTGCTCAACTCCGATAGTGGCTGTGGGATGATAGTGACATTTAGTGAATGCTACTCTAGCACGTAGCATGATAATAAGCATAGGTTTTCTTCATCACCTCCATCTATGTAAATGAGTTCCAAGTGGTATTCAGTCCCAATGACCGGGTATTTAGAAATCAATTCCGTCATATATACAGTATCATCTAAAAGGTCCATCCGTTCATCCCATTCTCTTCGTCCTTTAGATTTAGATACAATGTCTGAATACGCTCAAGGTTCTCTCAGACGGCTTTACCTTTACCTTTACCTTTACCATCTTTACCAGCTGCTCCACTCGCTCTCCAAGCACTCAATATAGCATCGATGACATCCTGTGTACCATCGTTATTCCTGATGGACGTGAAGAGGGTGGGGCCGTTTTCTCTCATTTTGGCTGCATCACGCCTCATCACGTCTAATGAGGCTCCCACATGAGGAGCAAGGTCAATCTGTACACGAAGTAGATCAGCGTGGATTTTGATCTTCTTGCCACATTGGCACACACGTGACAAGGCTTGATTTACTCACCTTGTTGACGATCAGTAAATCAGATTGGGAAATACCAGGTCCACCTTTACGAGGGATTTTATCACCTCCACTAACATCAATCACGTAAATAATATAATCGGCCAGTTCTCGAGAGTAGTTCGCTATACGTAGAAGTGTGAAACCTTAGCGATCTCTTTTATTACTGGGTTTACATATTGATCTCCCTCGATCATTTACCGTGAGTTGAGTATTCTCTCATTCTCACGTTGATACCACTGACACTCCTCTTTTACTTTATGTATTGGAAACTCGGCTCACCAGCTAGGTTATCTCCACCGCTTTCCACGAATAACATCTCACAGTCGAATTCAACTTGTAATTCTTCCAATGCACCCATATTCGCGGAAATATCTTCTCTTATAGCTGCGTGTGGACAGCCTCCAGTTTCGATCGCTCTGATACGTTCAGTGGGGAGAGCTTCGTTTCGGATCAGGAATTCTTGATCTTCTCGTGTGAAAATATCGTTTGTTACCGCGGCTGTATACACGTGAATGATGGATGAAATGGAGTAGAACGAGGGATAGGATAGCACATAGGTTTCGATTAGTATTTGTCTCTCTTTGCGCAGAGGTATCATCAGGTGATGACTTACCAATATTGTATTCATCCCTTAGAGCTCTGCATAGAGCGAGTAACAAAGCGGTTTTACCAGATCCTACAGGACTGCAAGTTCGCACGAGGTGATTATCAGTACTAATCCCTTGAGAACAGACTTTCCGAACTTCCTATTCATTACTATCCTTGGGTTCCTCACTTGTGCGAAACGTTCAGCGTGATGACTCACCCTCCGATACCAATTGTGAATCCACGTTCTTCCCAATCCCTCCCCGAGTAATCTGGCATATCACGTTCAGAGAATTTTCCTATGTACGTGAGAAGAAAGGAGGTAGTGTCAGCGTGTGTAAGAAGTAATTTTGGGATCACTCCAACGGGTGCTTGAGTGTCAATATCTTTTCTCCTCTCCGCACAGTAGACAGGAGAGCTGTAATGTACATTTACACCCATGAGTTCCGCCGTCTTCCCCCACTCATAATGCTCCCATGTCCTCAGAATGCAGCCCCAGTCCACATCCAGCCTATCCCGCCAAGCAAACTTCAGTACTAAAGCTCAATCACTCACCTGCATGTTCCAAGTGTTCATGAGTATGACCATGTTCGTCCGGTGTCCAAATGCCTTCACCGTGGGAATGAGAATGTCCATTATGATCATGATCGTGAGAATGATGGTATGCAGGAGACAGATCATTCGTCGAAGAAGAATAACTTAGTGGTCTAGATGAATCTTCATCGTGTGTATGTGTATGTGTCAAAGACGTATCTTGGGCTGCGTTAAGTGCTGATGTGAGTCGATCAGAGAATTGACAGATTGGCTGGGACATTGTTCAACTCGTATATAGCTTTCGTCCGTGTTTCGTTGGTTTGGCTTGGTTTGGTTTGGTATGGTTGATTTAAGGTCTTGGCGTTTCTTCGTTATGCTATTTGCGAATGAGTTGAAGAGTATAAGCAGAGAAGGAGATATTGAAATGTTACGCTTCGTTGTTCAATCTGAACGAGCTTGTTGTAAAAGCAATGTCTGTTCCGTGAATGATACCAAGCAGACTCGTGTTCGTGTATTCGTATTACTCGTATTATTGTTACGAAGTGATAGGTTATAATCGGTGTTTTGTCGGGGTCAAAAAGAAATCGTATGCTGATTATATTATTGACTTTTCCAATATTTCATGGTGCTTGAGCAATTAATGTCCTGAATAAGGAATGTGCGAGTGGAGGTGTGGGATCAAAACCAACCCCCATCCCCCCTGCCCCCCTTTTTTGTAATGGGAATGGGAATACAAAGTGATTTCGTAATCACTTTTCAAGGGTAACGGTATATGGTATTACAAACAATTCCTAATACACTTTAAATCCGATATGATCATTTTCTGTTTTGTGACTAATAATGATTTTACTTCCTATCGGTCACCAAATCCTTTTGCAAAATGCCGCACGCGCACAATCCCCCCTTAATTAAATTTCCCCTCGTGCCCCCTTCCTGGCATTTTGGGGATTTTTACGGGTCTCCGAAACCGTTCAACATGTGAGAAATGTATCATGATCTTGGGAAGATTCTACGACTATGAGTAGAGAAGATTCGAATTGAGGAGGAACAGTCCAGAGCGATTGTGACGTAATGCATATCCCGCAATATGTAGATCTGCTTAATCCTAAGGGCCGCGCGCGACATGTCTAAGTTCGCGTAGTAGTTCGTCTGAGACTAGTTCGACGTTGAATATTGCTCTCTGACATACCCTCATCCTCACCCGCCATGACCAACGGCTTACTTTCCTTTGATCTGGTAGGTATGATCGCCTCCATAACGCTTTTGAACGTCTTGAACATTTTTCCAAGAGCGTTCGCACTCTGTACTTCCTTTTCAGGTTGTTGCTGTTCCGTATCATCCATTTTCTCGTCGTTGCTATTGCCTTGATGAATCGCCTCATCCTTCTGTCTCTCCAGTTTTACAAGATCCACTTTCTCTTCCTTGACATTTTTCAGTTCCTCAACGACATCTTCATCCGCTTCTTCCTCTTGCTCTTCTTCATCGTCACCAACTTTAACAGGTAATTCAGGTTGTCCCTCTATTCTCCTAAAAGCATATCTACAAACTCTCAGTCCTTTTGTTAACCCTTTTGCCATCCAAGCTTTTTCAACTATGTATAAACCATCATACCTATATCCTTCTGCGGGAGCATAGACTGAAGGGAGCTTGAATCCACGTATTACTCGAACAGGTTTTCGAGTTTCGGATGATTTCTTTGGAAAAACAGCAATCGTACTGTCTGTCAGTCGAAGTCGAACGAACGTGATTGTCGGCTTTGTATGGTTAAACGAAACTCACTTTTAACGCTGCGTTGAATCTGTTATCGAAACTCTGATCATAGCTCTGTTCAGCCGTTCTCAGATTCTTCGGATTGGTTTTGGTCCCTTTTAGATCCCTTCCACCTGATCCAGTATATGTGAAAGCGTATCCTAGATCGACACTTTATCACCACATGTAAGGGTTATCAGTATTTCCAATGAAGTCTCTGAGTAAAGTGAAACGGATAACCAAAATATCCACTCAATCATCTGGGTATCCACCACTCAGTGCAACGCTCCAAGCTCCAACCTCCGCGTTTCCTGAAATCCCAGCTACGGTTGGTCTTTCGATATACACGAGTCAGCATGTGTGCCAATCGTAATCGAGAACCAATAGACAGAAGCTCACGCATGTACGGCATCTGTAGAGCAATCCATCCTAATACATTTTGTAAGCAATCTTGGTATACTGAATGAGTTCTTGCTCCAAAGGACATACCTCGTAGGCCAACATGTACCAACTTCTACTCCTGGTATATGACCGAAGGATTTACTATTATTTTTTGCCATACCATGGATGACTCGTTAGCTCTTATATTCTATCATAGTGAGAATCGGAAAAGGGACATGACATACGGATCTTCTGTTCTTGTACCTAATTTTTGAGCTTTTCTTTGCCTCCAATCATCTCCCTCCTTGTCCTTGTCATCATCGCTGCCATCATTTTCATCCCTGGTTCTCTTTCTCCTTTGCACGGGCACGTCTTCTCTCCATAACGGTGAATCACCTTTATAATTAATCGTAAGACCTCCAGCTCTAGTTCTAGCTCTTGAGCTTCTTCTTCTCGTCAATCCAGAAGAATTTGATTCCGGTGAACCGTTTTCGCTTTCAACGATAATCGATTGACGAACTCGTATTGATCTAGGTGTTTTCTCAGATTCAACTTTGAGCGAACCATTCTCCTCATCGTTCTTCTTTTTCTGTACTGCTTTTCGGGTTGGAGCTTTCGGTATAACGGGAGCTGAGAGTCCCAAAGATAAAAGTAAGGCTTCATTGTCCCTATCGTAGTCTGTCAGCCATGTTTCACTAAGGATCGATGAGGATTCGAGGATTTGAACTCACTTGATATTCTGGATACGCTGTTCCTCGTACGAGAGTGACATCCTGGGCGAATGACCTGCGTGATGAGTTCAGTGCAGCATGGATTGAGACATGCTGAGCAGCACGAATAATAAAGATCGTTCATGCCAAAAAACAAGCGCGTCAACATTAATTCTGAAGACTCCACACGCGTTACATATCCCACGTGATGTCATACGAGTAAGGGACTGTGCCTGAAGTTGTTCGGGGTCTTTATCTTCCCGATATGATTTCTGTGAGAGCATGCGGTCTTTCTGGTCGCTTTGAACAGATGAATTGACAAGTGTGTGATAAGCATATAGAATAATGTAAACTATCGAATGTGGAGCTGGACATCAACGTTCATGCAGATTGAGATACCGTTCAACTTCACATCTCGAATCAAGCTGCTCAACTGTGTAAAGTAGTCGCAGGATAACATATACAATTAATAATGACAATTCATACCTTAGATATACCGTCTTTACCACCTCATCCAGATGTGGTATCCAAAGGGACAGTTCATGTCCCGATATCACCGATATCAGTTTGGCCAGTAGATAATATACCTTCCTTATATACGTTTCCAGCTGAATTGGATGTTGACAAATTGAAAAGAGCGATTCAGTTATTAAGTACCGTTTTCCCTAGTATAGCAGGTAGATTTGAGAAAAGGAAAAAGGATGATAAAGACGAGGATGAGAATAGAATTGGAATTGGAATTGAAAGTGGGAGTGAATTCTACGTAAGTCAGTTTGAATTTGATACGTTGACATTCTGAATATCGAGTATCAAGGAAAATCCGATATCCTCCATGAATGGATTCAAACCTCACAGGCCAAGCAATGAAGATATAATATCCCGTATGCCGAGCTGATTTCCGAGATTTCCCATATCATATCATATCATTTGAACGTAGTTTAATCTCACTCAATCTCCTATTCCACTGGAAATCCAATCATTGACAATCTCAGGACCGCCCTTCCCATCTAAACGAGTGATCCAAGAAACTCTAGAACCTTATTTACCTGATCTGGGAATGGAATATGTGCGCGCCGGGACGGATCGACCTCTTTTCAAAATTCGTTATACGACTCTTCTGCCTTCCCGAGAGAGTATACTGGGTTTTTCATGGGCTCATATCTTGGGCGATGCAGCTGCTTCTTTGACCGCCCTTAAATGGTTAGAATCATTTTATGTAAATGATATCAAGGCTTTTGATAGTTCAAATTCTCAATTCGCATTACCCAATTATGGTCCACACGTCACTCTACCTCCTCTACCAAACGGAGGTGGGATTACACTGAAAAACCAAAGTCAATTCGAAGGATATCCCGTCGATCAAAGATCCAATATGTATTCCGAATCAAGAAAAGGTTCAGAAAGAATCGATATCACTCTATCTCAACATGAAATTGATATTCGAAAGAATCAAGTTGTATCGATTCAGAGAGAACGTGGAGGTGAGGATACGAATCTGATATTGAGTAGTCAAGATATAATTAGTGGTTGGGTGATAACTTTACTCAGAAGAGCTGGACATGTAATAAATGGAGTTATATACGTTTGTGATGTGAGTACAATTAGACCTTCCTGTATCTACCTTGATCTTCGATAGTCCCTGCTCAAAAGAGAAATTGTTGGGTGAAATTGCTAATGCCAATATCAATTACAACTTAGTTTCGAAGATTTTGTCAATCACATCCATCAATCCCATCGACACTACCTTATCTCGTGGGGAATATCGCTCAGATGCGTCAAATATCCCTTCCACCTGCCTCTTCAAACGCAGATCCGCCTGATGAAGAGATGAAAGATATATCAAGGGACATATATGAGATTGCTAAAACGATCAGAAAAGAAATCATCGAACTGAGAGAAAATCCCGATATCCTGCTACCTTGGTTGTCTACCATAGCAGGTAATTTAGTGCAATCAGCCGAACAAGGTAAAGGCCAATTTGTAATTCCTGATCAAGGTGAAATAATGGTGAATTCTCATATAAGGTGAGTAAATATTGCTTGAATACACGATCCAAGTCGGACCAATATCCTTCATCCATATCGTTATGCAAAATGCGAATATGACGACATCTCATTCTCTTCACTGATATACAAATCTTGTTCGTCGACTTGACTAATCCGACTTTATCAAATCATCTGTATAGAGCAAATTGGCATCTTTCGTTCGGTTTCCCAGAAGATCAGACTGCGTTCCATAATTTCTATTCAAACGTTCGGTTCTTGAGGATATATCAATCGAATCCTATACCAGGTGAAAATCCCCCAATCAGGAGAATAGAATTGACGATAAACGTTCCGAAAGACATGAAATGGGTCGTTGATGATTTGGTAGGGAAGGATAAGAAGAAGTGGAATGAGGTGAAGTGAAATAGTGATAATTTTGTATTATCACTATGTATTATCACTTATGTACACAAGTCCTCGGTCTTTCAACTTATCCGTCATTTTTCGTCATAAGCCGATTTTCGTATCGTTCGGGAACTTGGTTCCACATGCTTCATTCTTGCAAAATGACTACCTTACTCGTATAACGAACGCGTGCAACCGGATGTTATCCCATCCCCAATATGGGAGCTTCATTCTCTCTGTGAAAGTAAGCACGCATCAAACAGAAACAGGAGATAAGCATAAATGCGCCGCTTGATTAAACACAGAAAGTGAGAATTTCATCAAGAATGACCTTTTATCTCTCTACTATTGTCGGATGTAATCAGTATCCAGCTACGTTATATTGTACAAAACATTTTAGACCTGATCATTCCTCATCTTCTGGGTGAGATCAAAACAAAACAAAACAAAACAAAACAAAACAAAACAAAACAAAACAAAACAAAACAAAGACCATCGAAAACATGTCTGCTGCTTCGGAGGAAGTAATTTTGATTAAGCCTTTATCGCCTCATCCTTCCGTTATACCTAATGGGATAACCTTGGTACCCATCCCTGGAGTATGTATTTGGCCCTTGGGAGATATTCCAGCCGTCTATGTGTTCCCAGGTCAAATAAATGTGGAGAGATTGAAAAATGCTATAGCCTTGTTAAGTTCAATATATCCATCGATATGTGGGAGGTTTGTGAGTCGACGTAAAATTGATAAAGAGGGATATGATTTTTATGTGAGTTTCTATTTCTAGCTCTTTTTCTCTCTCATACTTTTACTCTGTAATCGATGGACTTTCGTCTCCTAATTAACAAAGACGATTCGTCGACGTTCTATAGTATGATCTCACTCAATCATTGATCCCATTATCCATCCGACATTTAACCCAAACCCAAACCCAACAAGACGATGATGATGAGAGATCGAAATATCCTTCAAATGTATTCAAAGACCGTTCGATAATACAAGATTCATTAGAACCATTTTTACATCCACTGGGAAAAGATTATATTATCCCTAATTCGGATGCATATCTATTCTCAATACGGTTAACTTATCTATCTAATTATGGAAGAAGTGTTTTGGGTTTAAATCATTCACATATAATAGGAGATGGTCAAACGTCATTGAATCTATTACATTGTTTAGAAAAGTTATATATTCATGGTGATGAAAGATGTCTTGAATCGAATTCTGGTACGATCACCACCATCAAAAACTTGGAATTGCCAACTTTCTTTTATGATGTAGATTTACCACCTTATGATCCCAAGTGGAATTTAAGGAAAAAGGAGGTTATAGGTCATCCTGTACCTGAATTGATAGAAACATATAAAAGAAATGCTCAAGGTCTTGAAAGATTGAACGTAATTTTATCTCAAGACGAAATCAATAAATTGAAATCACAAGTTCTGGAGTTTTCCCTCGATCATGATTTTGATGATGATGATGGTGGTCTCGGAGGAACAAAAAAAATCAAATTGAGTGATCAGGATATCATCAGTGGATGGTGGATTGATCTGCATAATAGAACAGGACAGGATATCGGAGGAGTCACATATGTGATTAATGTGAGTTATTTTCCCGTTTAACATTTCGATCATCTCGCTCTGCGTGATTAGATATAGAAACTAAGAGGAGAATGTGGGAGATAACACGAATAGTCCAGCTGATACAAATCATATATACAGTGGCGAGATTATATTCGCCCCAACTTATCAGCGGCAGCAGGGAATATAGGTCTGATGCACCATTTCACCTTACCAACTTGTGATGCTCGATCACTCAAAGATATCTATCGGATAAGCAAGACGATCAGAAAAGAGATTTCACTTTTACAAACTGAACCTGAAGTCTTTCTTCCTCTTTTATCTCATCAAGAATATCATCTTCATAAATCAGCTGAAGAAGGAAAGGGGCAAATCTTAACTCCTGACCAAGGTGAGGTACTGGTAAATTCCAATATCAGGTGAGTGACCGACCACAATCAGAAAACTTCAAATCACGATGGCCGTGTACCTTTTATTCAGCTAAAAGGAAAATTTGCTGATAAATCATTGTCCTTACTGATTTGCTGTCTGCAGGATGAATTGGCACCTCTCTTTCGGATTTCCAATCGACCAAGTAGAATATTATACAGATTTCACCGCAGTCAGAACCCTTCGTGTATATCCAGCCAATCCTATTCTCGGGCGAGAATCCGAAAAAAGGGGTGTAGAATTGATGTTCAAAGTTCCAGCGAAACTCAGAACTGTTTTTGAAGATCTCATCAAATCAGACCGTGGAATTTGGGCGACTTGATCATGACCCGAATTCGGATGCAATGAGAACGATGATTATGTGTCGTATACTCGATGGCTTGTGAGCTGATGATTGAATGAATTCCATGCGTTACTTGCAATCGATTGATTGATCTCATGAACGCGATGGTGTTCTTTCCGCCGGAAATCCTGTTGTACCTTGGAATCAATTTGACATCCAACCGTGAATCGCGTTCTGTTGTCCAAGCGTTTGCACATTCCCCCCCTCTCTCTCTGTGTTGACATCTGATATACCATCCATAGCCTATGTGACTTCTCTCTCTTCTCCAAGTCACTCATTTCCGTTCCCCTTCAACCCCTCTTCTTCAGATCCAAACCCAGAAAGATCGTCACACAGCCTCTCTTGATTCCCCTTTCCCTGATCCTCCCTTGTTCAGATTGATCCGGATGATCACTTCCTCCTTCCGTTTCCTTTTTCCATTCACACCATGAGGGAGAGATATGAGTTTTGATTTTTCAGAAGGAAGGGAATGGGTGATTTCGAAGAAACTCTTGCTCGTAATGAGAAGGAAAGGAAGGGCGGGGAAATCGTCGAGAGACTTATCTAACCCTAAGGTGAGTTTTCCATTCTCATACTGAAACGATTAAACTCGTGAATTGAATCTGGAATTTCGACGAGAATACCCTTTCTCTCATTTGTTTGTGAATCCACTACCACTCCCTTGTTTTTCCTTTCAACTATCCTTCAAAGGTTATACACTACCGATAGAGAGTTGACCATTTGCACGTATATCAGTTCATAAACCCACAACTTCCTCATATCCCATTTTCAATCATACTCCCAGACTCTTCATCCGACCTCGATCCGATAGCTGTTTTACGCATCCCCGCAAAACTCCAGCTATCGATACTCGTTCCACGTTACAACCTTACCCATCCGAGTATGAGGTTTACGGGTGATCTGTTCATGGTTGAGGACGATCACTTTTCTTTCATGCGAATGGAGGAAAGAGAATTTGGAAATCTCAAAAACGAATGAGATGTTTTCAGCAAAGGCATCTTTAAAGCGCAATTTCATGCCTCATCTTTCTTTCCCCTCTCAATCAACTTCTCAGTTATTTGAGAGTCTGCGTGAAAGATAGAAAAGTCTTCGTTCCGTTTTTTTTTCGATTCAAAGACAGGAAAACGCGTTTACCTTTGTCTAACCTTTTTCTTAGTGGAGAAATAAACATTTCTTCCTTTTTTCTCTCTTGAATCGTTCCAAAAAGGATCATATGTCTCTCCTCTCAATGTGATGGTGAAGGAAACGTTTAAGGGTTATTCCTGATACCGGGATGGATTTGGGTTAGTCGTGTGAATATCTTGAGACGCTTTGATCTCTCTGAGCATTATGATCTGGGAGAGGAGAGTGAGAAGTCTGGGAAAATACATCCTACCCGGGTAGTTTGATATTTGCTTTTTTCGTGGATCTCTCACTTTAAGAGAGATAGCGCGGTAAAGGAGTACTTCGTCATGTCCTCGCCAATTCTGTCTATAAAGATCTTCGATTTGATTATTACCTGATTCTTCATGAAATCGAAATACTTGATCTATTCCTTCCTCCATTCCTATAACGAAAGGCTAGACATCCTAAATTCTCTAATCTACCTGACCTCTCATCCGGTCCTTTCCTTTTCGTTCTCCTAAAAGCTCAAAGACTCTCTGCTTGGCATTCAATGAAGAAGAGGAATACATGGTTTCAGGTTGATCCCTTTGATTTTTGGGAGGAACTTTTATCGGCGAAGAGATCTTTGATCTAGAGTCATGTCACTCGTGTCTTCACACCGAAGTTTTCATCCGTTATCAAAACGCGTGATCATCCCCATTCCCTTTTTCCAGGGAGAGTACAAGTAGATGCGAGAGCTTGAGACGAGGAGGGGAGGATGTGAAAGTGTGGATGAAGTAGGACGGGAAAGGAGATGGATGTGTGTGGAGATGAAATGAACGGATCAACCAACTTCAAATTCAACTTTGAATAAAGAGTAAATAGGGAATACCAAGTTGATGGGTCAAGTAAGAATAGAGGGACAGTCCAGGGGAGGATTGAAATAAATCCAGAGAACCTGTTCATGTCTCTTCACAGCATTTCTTGTCTGTCCATCAGGCTCATATGTCCAGGCTCATATAGGTCGAGGTGGGTGGACACGGTCGACGGAGGATGAATACAGAAGGGAAGAGAAGGGTGTAATATACCTACTCCTCTTGTGATCTTGTGATCTTGTGATCTTGAGACTCTCGTCAAGAAGGATCGGAATGTAGTCTGATTATTCATATATGTCGATAGGATCTTATGCATTTCGCTATGTATTACAGTGATTATACTATACAACCTATTTAACCTAGATGCCTAGCCTACTACTCAAGTCTTGTTACTGCTACTTAATGAACGGAAGAATTCGTTATAAGCGTTTTCGATATCAAATAGCATCTGCAAGGTTGATTTTATTTCATCGGTACTCGTCAGATATATCGCAGTGTCATGTTTCTCTCGACCAGAGTGCAGGTGATGATTTTACTCACTTGTCTCGATTGTTCTTCTGTGATTTCATCACTTGCTTTCATTGCATTCAACGTTATAAGCCTGTAACAATCACGACCGACAGCAATTCCGAATCAGCTAAATGTTCTTTCAAGCTGAGGGAATGACAACTTGGTTGGGATTTTGAGTAGAAGATGATTTTTGTAAAATTTACTCACCAATGTAAGATCTTTCCTCTACCTTCCCATTCACCGCTTCCCTTGAATCTTGAATAACCACTCATTAAATCTGTGAGGAAAGGATGTAATTGATCTTTGGCTCTCAAGTTCAATTTTAAAGCATCCATGAACGTTATGAATGACTAAAGCATATATAATAGATATACATAAATATCAGCAAGAGTGAAACGTAAGTGGGGTCATGATTTGATCATTTCATTTGCAATCCCCCATTTAGGTGATCCAAAAGGCAGGAATTATGAGTCGACATTCCACTCACCTGCGTAGTCTCAGCAACCCATTTACCAGCTTCCGCGCCACCATCAGTAGCTTCAGCTGAGTGTTCTACAGTCGCAGGTACACCTATTGTTAGACGATGTAATGCGGCTTGATGGTCCATCTTATTTAGATTACCAATCGCGGTTTTATCAGTTATCACATTCACCTTTCGTCCTTGCATGTGTACCTTATCGGGCGCACGATCAAACCAAAGAGCATTTACTCACCTTGAACCTCTTCATGAATGCTTCCAATCCACCAATCTCATCTCCGACAAGTTTCATCAACGATTTGTATTGAGCCAGAAGTTTGATACATGCAGGAGCATACCTATAACCCCCATCCAGCCCATCGAGCGTCAGCGTTAATCAGAACAAAAGAACCTCTCTTGTCTCCCCCTCTTGGGCCGGTGAAATGATGATGATGGTGAATAAGACGTACTCTTTCCCATTGACTGAATCTCGTACGTAGGCTCTTTCGAGATATTCCAGACTAACAATAATACTATATAAAGTAGCTAGATTTTCGGTTTTCTCTCTTTCGGTATTCGTGGTCCATAATCGAACTTCCTCATCTAGATTCATCATATCATCGATTGACTATTTGTTCGGTTTACGTATTCTAACAGTGGTGAGCTTTCTCCTGTAAAATTACTGTACTCCAGTTTGAATTCTAGGAAGCTTGTTGAGGGTTTGTCAATGGTATGTCGATATGGATAGATGTATAAAGTTGCTTTGATGACTATCGTTATATCATTCATCCTTCATTCATCATTTTGATCTGCTCGCGTAATCGCGGCTAAATCATTGTATTTACGGCAAACGCGCTTGATAGTGAAATTTGGGATTGTTCATATGCTCCTTTTATCAATAATAATATGTTGAACACAATCCTCCTGTTCTTCGTTTGTGAGAGACTACTGTATATATAAGTTATATATATATCCCGATATCAAACTATCATAGAGATGCTCATCTAATTCCCTTGTGCTCTTATCTTATCTTGTCTTGACAGTTCAACCCTTTGTCGGATATCGCTTCCTTCCTAGAAGTTACCTTCGAGAAGTCGAACCGTGCGATAAGGATAATCTGCAGTACGAAATCAAAAGTGTCAGACGACCGGTACGAACATTGTCTTCGAGGACTCAAGTGTACAATTGAATAATCACGACCCCTATCGATCAACGACGAGGAAGTAAGTCACAATGACTGGAGATAGTCTAGGTGAATCATCAAGAAGTGTTATTCACTCGGAAGTGGGTTCAATTGGATCTGATAACGGCAAAGGTAAAGGAAAGAGTAACGGAAATGGTAAGCACCATTCTTCCAGAGGATGAAGTCGGCAAAAGAATAATGACATGAAATGTGAATAGGTAATACACATCCTGTAGTGGATTTTACAGCTGGAGTAATAGCTGGTAAATTTCCTTTGTTTCCCTCTCAAAATCTCATGGGAACCCTTTTTCTTTCAATCGACTACACTGCAATTGGGTCCCGTTCACGCATATATAATTTTGCCATCAATAAGTGGAGTTTCACTAATTCGTTGCGTTATATAGGTGCAGCTGGTTTGATCGTTGGACAACCATTTGATGTAGTCAAAGTACGGTATCAAACACCTCAATATGCAGGTAGATATAGCTCAACATTCAGTGCTCTGGGTGAGTTAATTATCTTCGCTTCTTATAAACACCACATAGTGGAAAATCTAGGTCAAGTGAAATCAAGCTGATGAGTAAAGTGTAGGCTCTATAGTAAAAGAAGAGAAAGTGAAGGGTCTTTTCAAAGGGGTAACATCACCTATGGTATGTGTGTTCATTCTGTTCGAATCGAAGGAGGAATTGCTTATATTGTAGTATCAATATATAGGCTGGAATAGCTTTTGTGAGTATTTTCATTTGTTCTTCAATTCCAAACTCAGATTCCGTGCTGATTGTGCCATATGCTACAGATCAACGGAGTCGTCTTCACCTCTTATTCATTCTTCATGAAACTCCAGTTACCTCCCGATTCAATACATGAGCCTAGTTTAGGACAGATATTCCTCGCTGGCGCAGGGAGTGGTGTCGTAGGAGCGTAAGTATACTTTCTCCGCTCTTCAACAGTGATACAGCGGTACTGATACGTACTGATACGTACTGCTAGGATGTTGACCTGTCCAATTGAATTGATCAAGGTATGTGATCTTCGCCCCCTCGCAGAGTTGCCCTTATGTAACATAGCCAAAAACGCTCAAAATGTCCATCGCTGAATGTATGTCTACATATCCCAGATTCGCGAACAATCTGCGCCTCCTCACGTCAATACCTCGACTCTAGGCGTGGTGAAGCATATTGTCAAAGTGGATGGATTGAGAGGGTTGTTTAGAGGATTTCAAGCTACTGCAATGAGAGATTTAGCTTATGGACCTTATTTTTGCACGTGAGTTAAAACGTTTCCTTTATACCCATATTTCCTCCTGGGGATCGACGAGATGAATACATGAGATCCGGTCACTAAACTAATGTCCATTTCGCTGCTCGCGAACATATAGATACGAAGCGATGTTACGTTTTTTCAAATACATGAAAACACCTCCATTACCTGAAAATACTCATAGACACGAAGGACACACCTTAATTGATGAAGCTGAGATGGAATTGTCAAGTGGTTTGACTTGGACGGAATTGATGACTGCTGGTGGAATCGCCGGAGTCACAGCGTGGCTGGTGAGTGGTTTCTATCTATGTGAACGAGTTATGCGACTGGGAATTATGTGTAATGGACTGCACTTTCGCATACCTTACGAGAAATCATTGTCTGAAGACGGTGGTGATCAAATAAGATGAAGTGAATACCTGCTGAAGCAACTCTGCAGGCAACGTTCCCATTAGATGTATTCAAGACTAGATTACAATCAGCTTCTTGGCCAGAATCAAGAACCAATCCAGCATCAGAGGGAGTAAAAGTCAAACCTCCTGGATTATGGAAAGTAGCTACTACGGCCGTTAGACAAGAAGGTTGGAGAGTCATGTTCGCAGGATTAGGTCCCACTCTGATTAGGTGAGTCCATCTTGCGTTCCTGCCTGTTCTGCTTCAGTGGAACATGAACATGAACGGGTATATGGAGTTTGAGCTTCCCTCGTATACGAACGGGAAATAAGTGGTTCAAGTAGACAAGTCGAAGATGATATGGTAAATAAGCTGACTTACATACTCGTACTCTTCCATTTTGGTTATAGAGCCGTACCGGTAAGTTTATTTTCATAAATTTTCCCCGTCCCGTTATCTTTCCCGATCCCCTTCAAATCATTCCCTCTCTTTCCGTCGCGGGGTCGAGAGAGAGACGTCGTACTCCTTCTTTGTTTTGGTTTACATCTACATCCAACCATTGTATCTTGCATTTTGTTGATATTTGCTGATTCTTCTTTTTACGCGTTTCTCTTTTTTCGCTACTCCATATAGACTAACATGGTCATCTTCTTAACTTTCGAAGCTTGTGTGGCTGCTTTATCATAAGATAGAAGGAAGATCAGGTATACACTAGAGGGGACATCCGTCATATATATATATATACAATGCACATATAAAAATCATATCATATCATATCCTATCATATCATATTGTACGAAGAAGATTATCTGGGGAGATATATTATCATATCTGCGTATCAAGACTCAATACCAAACATGTAAGATGCAAATAATCTACCAAATGCAATCTCCAAAACGCAAAGGGATTGTTTAATCAAGCGAATCGTGATCAGACTCATGACCCGCGGTACATAGACGAATAAAGTATCTGACATTGGTTTTGCTGCATGATCGCATTCTTGAACGTGACTAACCAAAAAGTCACACAAAGACGAAACGCTCCATCAACGTATCATCATTCACTTTTGAATGATGAGTTTTGAATGATGATACTGATCAATCCAATGTAATATATCATATTCATTGAGATGTGAAGGAACGACCGAAAGGTACAAAAATATCACCAGAGTTTGATTTCCCCTTGTAACTCGTAACTCGTAACTGGTGACTTGCAATTAGTAACTGGGCGTTGTGAGTGATGCTTTGATTCTGACTTTCAACTTTAAGGCTCTTCAAACAATGAAGAAAACAAATACATAACGCGTAAAGTAGAAAGAGGAAAAATGCAAAAATGCAAAAATGCAAAATAATATTGGTTGTCCCAGTAATTTGTATTTCATAAGATAACAAGCAAATACGTATGTACTGTACTAATGATTAAGCAAAATCAAGATGAAGAATGAGAATGAGATTTGATGAGATGATTGTCCTATATTTTAGAATAGATATATATATACAACTAAGTATTCGACTCAGGGAATACCTGATCTTTATGAAAGAAAACTAAAATAAATACAAGATATGTTTATGAGAATATAAAATATATAAAACCAAAAAAATTGTCCATTGTCCATTCATTGTCCTTTGTCACTACTTTCCTACTGCCCGCTAACACCCTAAAAGAGGTTAAGCGTAAATTCTCCACTTTTCACATTCTTCGATCAAAGCGTCATCTTCCATTCCTACGGTATCATCAATAAGAGGTTTCTTTGTAGGTAGAACTTTCATGGAGAAATTTCGTGCTATGTTAGGTGGAGATAACGAGATTGGTGTTGAAATGATCTCATCGTCATCTTCATCATCTTCGTCCTCCTCCCAAACATCATTCACCTCCTCCACCTTTGAAGTGATGGATGTTGCGATACCTAATAAGGGTCTATCAATCGAAGAATTACGTCTCGATTTAGGTGGTGTGATAGGTCCTTCTTCATCTGAATCGACGTCTGAAGGTCCTTGATCTTGTTGCTCTTCAGCATATTCAATCATATCTTCAGAATCGGAGATATCCATCATCGCGGGGTGTGTGTGATTGTTTCTTTCCTCCCATTCGAGATCTTCCATGGTGTAGGATCTCCAAAGCCTTGTAGGTCTGATAACATCAGCTAAGAAAGGGCTGAACTGATGATCGCCATTCGAGAAAGCTCTTCTCAAAGCTTTATCGGCCAGTCTACCTTTTTCCAGACCTTCCAACCATCTTCGTTTACCTTCTTCCCTCTCATATCGCACGTTGAGCTTTTTGACTTGGCTTACTCGAGACGCAATTTGAGTGAGTCGAGCGAGTTGTGAAGCATAAGGCATTCGACATTGCGTGGGTAACGCATGTGCTGGTGGGATAGAAAGTAAGAAGGCCGAAGGTGATGGTGAGACCACTCTTCGGGCTGGCGTAGGGCACGCAGACGTAGAGAACACTGATGTAGCGGGTGTGGTTGGTGAAGGTGCAGAATCGGAATCAGACTCGTCTTCAGATAAAGATCCAGAAGAGAATGATGAGGTTGATCGGGATCTAGAAGAGAAAGTAACGATTTTGTCGATGAGAGCATCTCGAGGAACACCGCAAGTATCGATGATCCTGTTGATTTCTGCTTGTACTTGGGCAAATTCTTCCATTTGTCTTGAAGTCTCTGAAGCAATCGCCCAGGGGAAGTAAGAGGTTGGAAGTTGTTTCTTCAATTCAGACAAAACATAACGACGGTAGGTGTCGACGAGTAATGATCTTGCTGCTCTTCGATGTACTCTGGCCGGAGCACAAGGAGGAGCGGCTAATGAAGGTCGCTCAGGGACGGAAGGTTGTGTTGAGCTGCTAGACAAAAGTGGTGATAACAAGGAGAGAAGGAGCGATGATGGCGTTCGTCGAGACGATCCAGAACTCGAAGGTGTGCGGCTCGACGAAGATGAAGCAGATGAGGTTGAGGCAATGCTCGATGTACTTGTTCGAGGAGAACTAGGTACGGTCGTTGGTGCGGTGAAGGAGAGTTGGACTTCTTCAACCACTCGGTGCAACTCAGTCACGCACCCTGCGGAGATAGGTAACGTCGTATTCGAACCGTCGATGAAGTTGACAGTGATTGATGATGAGGGTAACGAAAAGGTAACATCGTCGATAATACCACAAATCCAGCTGGATTTTTCACCCATCAGCACATTAGGGCAATCGATATCCTCTTGCAAGCATAATGATCTGTGAGCGAGAAGTGCTGGGGGTAAAGGAAGAGAACGAGATCTTGAAATGAGTAAAGTCTCGTCAGCTCAATTCTCAGTGGGTGACATCCACGGATAACTTACGTGTAAGGGTGATTAGGCAAAGGGAGAGTGAATAAAATAGTAAGAGGAGCTGGGTTGTTCAATGTCGGTTGAGGCAATAATCGAAGAAGCATAATGGATATGTTCTGCTAGGAATGGGGTCGAAAATGTTTACCAGGTTCTGGCTGGTTATCTATATAAGCTGAATTCAAAGGAAGATAAAGAGTGGTGAAAGTGGTGCGATATGGTGTCAACGATCAATCAATCAATCAATCAATCAAATATCCCAGGTATGCCGAGCGACCGTGATTGTGATTGTGATTGTGATGAAGGGAAGTCAAGACAGATCAACGAGTATTGAGTGAGATTGTCTTTGCCTTGTGTGTGTCGATGTTTGACGTGCAATGCAAAGTGAGATCACACGCAGGACTGCTTCAATCAAGACAAAGTCGAAAAGGGCACGAGTGGAAACAAAATCAAGTTGAATGTATAGAGAAATATTTTAACGGGATTTGAGGCAAAGAATGATGATTATCGGGACCGGAATAACGTTATCTTTATTTTCTATTGTTTTCGAAAAAGTACGGTAACGGTGCGATAAAGACGGTTGTCTGTCTGAAATCGCGTTTCCTTAAGTATGACAAGGTAAATTACGTTGATGAGGAATATTTGACGGGAGGTCGATGATGTTGAAATTAGAGTGGACACGGGGGACACGAATTCGAAGGAATCAATCCTTCTGATCCTATTTAAAGTCCTTGATGATATGAAGAAAACTAAGAAAATGAGGCGAGGCGAAAATTGTCTCCGATCCTATTTCTTGTATTCTACCTTGGCGAAGATGATATCCCTCTTATCCGATATGTCTAATTCTATCCGATGGACTCCCAAGTGAGTAAAGATGGTTGTGAATCAGTGGGAAGATTAAAATTGAAGTGAACAAGGGAGTGATTGTCGTGGGAAGATGAAGGGGGTTTGTCTGAATGATGTGTCGAAATGAGTGTGTGTATCGGTTTGAGGTATGATGGGATGGGATAAGAAGATGTAGTAAAGTAGAACAAGTGACGATCTATCTATCTATCTTTCTATACTATATAATCTGAATCGTGTCTATATGTATTTGGATGAATCAGTGGGAGGAAAAGGACGTAATTTTATTTTGAATATGTGATTGCGATGGATGGATGATTGACCGGTGAAGGGAACGACGGGAGGGAAAAAAGTGATTTTTTTTTTCCTATATCTGAATTGAGATTAAACCGATCTTGAAACCTTTTCTTTTGTCTAATTGTTTAGTGGGATCCGAAAGAGTGGTAAATGACTAATCTTGTGAGTGGAGCGAAGCATCGATATGACAACAGTAAACAATGATGGAAGAAGTAAATGACTGATGAGGTCTACTGAAAGAGAGTTAGATTAATGATGATGGGTTTAAGATGATGGATGATTGTTTATCTGATTTTGGTTCAATTCCTGATCATATGGATCTGGTAATAAAAACACGTTTTTATCATCTATTCGTCTATTTTAGTTGGCATGTTTTACTACCTTACTACCTTAATTTTTAGATTCAAATCAATTTCGATTTTAAGATTTTAGATTGCTCATTACGAGTAGGAAGTAAAAAAAAAAAAGGAGAAAGGAGATTCACTTGATTGTGCCTTATCATGAAAAATGATATAAACACAAAATGATAAAAACAAAGTTACCGTAGCTGGTAACTGAAGCCTATCTCTCTTTCGCAATGACTTTCTTTTTCTCTCTACTCCCCTGCTTGCTGCCGATGTTAGTGACTTCTCCGATCTCGCGTGTCATCCAGATGGGGGGGTCTCGAGAGGCAGAATCGTTACATGCGATGGGATGAAAAGTGTTTGACGATATCATCTACACGGTATCTGTCTCAGGGTTTGTGGAAATGGGAAAAATGACGAGCCCTTTTTCTTCTTCTCAAATCTAGACTCTTAATTCGCATCGGAGGATTAAGGTATAAACTTTCCGATTGAACCGAACCGCTTCCGTCCGAATCCAGTAAAATCAGTCAATCACCATTCTTTCGCTCTCAACATCCTCTTCCTTCATTCCCCCCTTGGAATGCCATTTCTGATCTTTTCTTGCGTAACGCTTTTATAGCAGCGATGCACAGTAACAGCTAAGCCACACCTTGAAAACAGGAAGCGATCAAGATTGTGGGTTGTGTTTATACGCGACAGTGATGCGCACAGCCCTATTCCCCCAGCTTGAATGTCTCGTCTCGCATCAAAAATGAATCGGGCGATCAATCAATCAATCCATCGTTGTTCGCCTTTTGACACCGATCACTGTGAATATGCATTGACGCAGTGGACTATTCGTATCACAATTTGTCTGTGCGAATCATTCCCTCATTTTGATCGACATGAGAGTGAGAGTATTTCAGATGGGTTATTACTGCGGTGATAAGAAAAGAAAAGTGAGACGAGACCAGGTCATCATTTGACGCGTAAAAACAGGCAAAGACGACTGTGAAATCCCCCCACCGTACCTATATTTATGGACGGTGGTGGTAACTGGTAACTGGTAACTGGAACTACACTACGGCTTTTTCACGCACTATATTCCTTTGAGGGTGTGGGACCTTTTCTGTCTGGATTTTGTTTTTGTCTTGTTTTGTGAATCTAAATTGAGTGAACATTCTGGAATATCCGCGCCCACATAAAGTGAGGTATATGGGAAATGATCCTCTCAATACGTCTAAGACATGTTCTCAGACTCAGACAGAAGTATGATATCATCGTTTGTTGGAGTGGGAATGAGCATGGTTTTGATCAAGATATTAATTGTAAGACAAGATTCATTTGACAGATTGATTGGAATCTCGCAGGTTTTAGTTTTGAAAAAGGATTTTTCACGCTAAGGATGTCTTAGATAAAAATGAAAATGTCACTATTCGCATTGGGTTAGTCTGGAAGTTGCCTAATCATGATTACGAGTATTCGCAATCATAGCGTCCAGCGCTGTCCGGCTCGATGAATTGATGATAAGACCGAAATGTATTGATACGCGATTGATTTTTTCGCATATTGCATAAAATAGAAACCGCATGTTGATTATTTACTACTACTAACTAGAAGAGTAAACGTAAAAAGGGGTCATGGGCGTGGTCAAATTCAAATCCCGTCACACGCTAAGATTACCGGCGGTATACGACGACGCTCTTTTTTCATTTGTCCCTATTGGGATCTATCGTAAAAAAAGCCCGACCCACATGCTTTGCTTTTTTACGGTAGTCACCTTTTTGGTCACCTTTTTTGTTTTGGGACTTGTGAGCGGGTAAGGCTTTCTCGAACCCGTCGACGGGAAGTAGACCGTTACCACGAAAATAAAGATAGGTTGTTTTGATTTAAGAATGTGTATAAATAGTTCCATTTCTTATTGAATCATAAAAAAGGCCAGAATATTATTACATACAATTGAAAAATAACAGTGTCCACACGTATGAGATATGAGTTAAGAGGCGTCAAGATAAATGTCATCGTGCTACCAGTTTCCTATCGGACATCGGCATCTTGTCATGTTTCGCTTAATGCTGGATCAAGCATCCCACCAAAAAATCAGGATGAGATGGGATACGTCGGTGACAGATTTGACATAGACTTGAGACATGTAAATTCATTTTCTCGCTGAGAGGATGACTGCCTTGATCTTTGACGGCATGTATAGATTTCAACGAATGACTGGATGCATGCATGTGGTTGATGATAAATTACCTGTTACACTCCCTGCGCCACTTTTTCCAACGACAGACGTTCCATACCTTCTGCGCAATGACTGATTTCCTGTTTTCTATCGTTGTGGAGACGTTCTAACAATCTCTTGTTGCTGATCTCAACCTCCTTTCTCCTCCATTCACTTAAACTTGAAGGATTGACTACCCATATATCCACAGTCCCATCATTATTCTCTTCTCCATAGCCTAAACCTTCACCTACTCTCATCTCTCTGATCACTTTACCTACTGCACCTCTATTGTTCGTCAAGACAGTCCAACCTTTCTCGCAACCAACGAGGAAAGTGCGAAGAGTGTGTGCAGAAGGTAATTTAGATGCTAAAGTAAATCCTCTCGGTGGTAATTTACTTTTCTTGGTTTTACGTGATTTCGGATTACCAGGTCTTTCAGGTAGTTGTTGTTGTATCGTTGGTGCAGGTGAATAATCTTGACCTTGATCTTGATTTGGACTTGGATTCGGACTAGAATCTTGACTCTTCTGTTGAGTTTGTAAGTCAACTATGTCTAACATCGATTTACATATTGACATGAAACCTTTTCTGAACGATGAATCAGTCTTTATATCTTTCGTTCCGTTGATAATTCCATTATCTTCAGGAGGTAAAACATTGATTTTTAGATGTTCTAATATCCCAGCATTATCTTTCCATCTACTATTTTGCCAAAACCCGCCTTCCTTCTCTCCACTATCGTGAACATCGAACATCATCCTGGCTCTTTGTTTTTCTTCTTCTCCACCTATAATATCTACAATGGCAGGTAATCTACTTTTCACTTCTTCCGTCACCCAAAATTCCACTTGTTCATTCGAACTCTCGTATAGAGGTGTTAATCTATCTTTTAGTTCCTGAATTAAAGGATGATTCATTTCCCATTCCAGTTGATCTCTCAGATCTTTAGTCACAGGTATATGAGGAGCTAGTTCCAATTCACCATTACCCTTTGAACTCGACTGTAAACTTCTGAATCTCGATTCTAATTCTTCGTTGGAAGCGGGTAATGGTAAATGAGTCGAATCACAACATAGTGCAACTACAACTGATAAATCTAATAATATTTTCTGAGTGGGTTTTGGTGATTTCCTTTGATTTCGTTTAGGTAATATTCTTTGATCAGACGCTAAGATTAATTCAACTCCCATACCTCTGATGATTTGAAACGTTTCTTGAATCCTTGAATCATCGTAGCCGCCTTTAGGGTTTTCTTCTAATCGATTTAAAACGTATTTGATACGAGGTGGAGGGAATCCAGGTATTCTAGGGTATGATTCTGCTGCTTTGACCAATGAAGTCACTTGCACGATAATAGAGTTGGTCAATGTTGGTCTTTGAAGCCTGGATGGACCCGCTTGTGCTTGAGTGGAAGATGGATCTAAGGTGGAATCGTCAGATTCGTAATCCGAATTAATGTAAGAATCTTGTTCTCTAAATTCAGCCATAAGTCGTGATTCTTTTATCCTATTTAGATCGTGAATGGGGATCGATCGTCAGCATAAGTTCACACGTTGCTTTGCGTTTGTCTGAACCTCGATTGGGTCATTCAGAGTGAATTGACAATAAACCGTCAATTAAGAGAATGAACAAGGATAAGGTCGGTTTTTTTTGGTGGGTTTAAACTCACTCACGTGTTCACTTTAACCCAGCATTCACCACCTTGTTCAACCAAATCAACTTTGACTTGAATATCTTGTTGTGACTGGTTTCCACATTCTAATATTTGCGAAATACATATAATTGGCCATTGTGAATATTTGACTTGTTCCCAAACTGCTGACAAATGCGGTATGTTACTAGATATTTCCTTCGGTGTCCTTCTTGATGATGATGTTGACGATGATGATGATACTTTGTCATTGATGTTTAGGAGGGAATTGATGTATCCCTTTTCTGTTTCTACACTAGATTGAAACTTGTTTAATCCGATAATGGAACTTTGTGAATATGAATCAGGATGATGCCAATCTATTATAGGTGCTTTATAAGTTGCTAATTCAGCTTCTTCTTCTATGAATTGATTTATCGATGAGATTAGTTCATTTATTTGTTTATATGCGATTTCAATTTGTTCCATCTCCTAATCCGATATATGCTTTGCTCTCGCCTCTCTTAGTACCCGTTTGTGATGATAAGCTAGCTGCCTGGGATAAGAGACCAGAGGATGGTATGTGTCAATACAATATGTTCCACTTGCCTGAAGCAGTCCGATCTAAGTAGTATCTGATTATCACAAAAATAAGCTTGAATCTAAGGAAGATGAAAGATGCCCCCACGTGGCAATCATGATCTGTGGGATGGGGTGGTCTGTGCATTCAAACTCAAAAGCTGTGTTTGTTGTTTTTTCTTTCCCCACACCGTCGCGCCAACTTGTTATATACGATTGCTTTGAAACGATCATTCTCATATCCTCAATATCAGTCTATACACATATATAGCTGCTAATCACCTATACCTAAACAGAATGGAAGTACTCGGCCACGTCAATAACATATCTGAATATGCGAGATCATTGAAAGATACTCGACTTTCATCATTGAGACATCCAGGAGAATTCTTTGATTATCAACGCGTTTCAAGACCCAAAGACACACAAGAATATCTCAAGAGGGCAAGTTACAATGTGTGAGTGATGCTTTCTTTTCCCTTTTCCTCAACGATTGTCCATCTCATATGATGGATGAGCGAAGCGTCGGTCTTTTTCAAGACAAACTACTTGAACATCAGTCATACCTGGTAGCTTGATCTCAAGGTCTTTCATCTAGCTAGAAAGTGACGAGCTGACGAATAGATCTGAATAGACGATACTTCTCAGCAAACTACGCTATAGTTGTAGCTCTGCTTGCAGTTTACAGTCTCATTTCAAATCCACTTTTACTCATCGCTTTGGGTTTCCTTATTGGTGGATTTTTAGGTATCAATAGATTTGGTATGTTCCAACGGCATTATCTTTTCAGCTGCCGATTAACCTCAGTGACATTTTTGAGCTGTATAGCTGACGATTCAATGTCGTAGTACCTGAACCATTTGAATTCAACGGTAAAGTCATAACACCTCAAAACCTCTATATCGGTCTTTTCGTCATTGGTGAGCAACCCCAGACGTTTTTAATGGATAGCTCATAAGGTAGCTGATATTTCTCGATGTTAGGTATTCCTCTCCTTTGGATCGCTGCTCCTATCTCTACTTTTTTCTGGCTCGTGGGAAGTTCAGGCTGTGTAGTTGGTGCTCACGCTGGATTACTTGAACCCGGAGTAGAATCGTAAGTCATTACTCCGTTTTCTGTTTCCCTTTCACCCTTTTCTTGGATTGCATGCTCATGTTCACATCCGAAACAGCGAATACGAAGGGCTCGAGACTGTATGATCGACAGTGGTCATGACGAGAATAACGAAGGGCTGAACGTTAGGCGCATTCCAGTCTATATGAGCTGGGTTCATGAGGTTTTTTCCATTAGACAGATCACACTCTTTCTTTTTTTTCGCGGTGAATAGATGCATTTGATAGATATCTTGTGTCATCAGGCTCCATACGTCAAAACTCGTGCATCAGAGATTGGGACTGACAGCTGTCGAAGATGTGGCCTTGGCTCTTCATCAACGCCATTTCAGCAATTAAAGAGATGATTTTATCCAGTTGCCACGAGACTGCCGCGTCATGACATTATCATGGTTTCAAGGCGTTTTTGGTTGTCCACTTGACCAAACATTGCTTTCCACACTTGACTGCTTCTACTTCTTGTTATCTACTATACATCTATCTCACTGGCAGCATATCTACTCCTTTTGCTTGCGACCCATTGGCGAGACGACCCAAAAATGCCTCCTCGAGCAATAAAAGCACCTACGCTCGACTCCCTCCTTCCTCCCATTCTCTCTCAACTTCCAGATGCCTATTCAGCTCACCAAAAATGTCTGACAACGACAGCACGTCTCGTTCATTCCAATCATCACACAATCGCTATAGAGATCCTGTTCGCTACGAGTAAGGAATTGTTGAAAATCGGTGAAGGATCAAGTGGTGTAGAATTGGGTGTAAGGATGATTAACGTGATGAGTGAATGTAATATATCTGTTGATGAGAAATCAAGAGGTAAGTAAATTTACTCGCTTATCCAAGAAGAAACGGATGGCTGGAAGTGAACCTAGGGAGTCATTTTTTGAGATCCTGAGAATGAGAGGGATGATGGTTCTAAAAGATCGGTAGCTGATACATCTGCTTTGGGGATAGCTTCAATCACTCAATTATTGGCGCTCACAACACCCTCAGGACCATGGAGGAAGAAACTCGCCGATTCAGCTGTAAGGTGGTCTCAACAACATGGTGAATGTCCCACTGGTGATCCCAATTTACACCAATATATCGGTGAATTGTATTATAAAGGTAGGTAAAAGGATTTACTTCTCTGGTGATATAACGATCATACTGTCGAATCCGACGAGTGTGGTCTCATTCACATGATCCGCGCATCTGCTGCTAGAGCAACTTGGAGTTTGGGCTGAGAACAAACCTGCTGACTTTTTCCTTGTAATTTCACAGACAGGGCATTCCCTCTGGCTGAACAACATCTCCTTGGTTCTGGCAAAAGAGATGCAGCTTTGACATTGGCTCAAATGATGTTTGAATGGTGAGTAAGACTGTATCTTCGAGTGGGACCCACCTGGCTAACTCGTTGCGTAGGTCTGAAGAAGGTAAACTCGATCCTGGACCTTATGCTGTCCGGGGTACATTACCGTGAGTCTAAGTTGTCTTATCCCTCGGAATAGTTAAAAGTATACTGCAGGTGATGAAGGTATTTTCTAAATGCTAATTGAGTTCAACAGTTTCTTAGCACAAACACCACCCTCAATTCTTCCAGCATTAACATTTTTAACTCAATTCCTATCGTTGCTATCTTCCTCATCTTCATCATATCATAAAAACTTTATAACTTCCTTACCATCTCAAACGTCTTATTCGTTAAATGAAATTCATCTGACTACTTCGCCTACTCTGAATTTCCTTCAATTGGCTTTGATAACCGTACAACGTGCACCTGCACCTGGCGTAAGTGGTAATACCGCAAGAGGAATGGACGGTGGTGTCCCAAGAGAATGGGATGCTTTGTGTAGAAGATATAGTAGGAATAGTGGGGCGAATGGTGTTATAGCTCAAAAAGAAGTTCAAGAGGTATATCCATTTTTCGTATCACTTTCTTACATCAGGAGAAATCCCCGACTATTTGGATCTCTGGAAAGAAACGGCCAGTCACAGACAAATAGCTGATACATGACTACAAATCATAGATCCTCATGCAAATCTCAACGGAAGTATTCAAAGCCCCACCGCCCAGAGGTGCAGGTGGAAATGACCTACTTCAGAATCTCATGGGATCCTTATTCGGTGGTGGTAGTGGCGGCGGCGGTGGGGCAGGTGCCATCGGTGGTAGATAGGACTTTGACTGTACATCACGCAGAATGGCTTCGGTCTGTATGAAAGATAACCAACATGCACAAAAGAGTGGAATAATTGATCGTCATCGTAAACAGCTGGAACGCGAATGGTCTCATGCATGCTAGTAATGTCAGTATCACCAAACTGCTGACTGTAGATTACTAATATCGCCGTCTTCATTTCGACAACTGGTCGATTTGATTTAATATCTTTTCTCAAAAGTGAAATATTGATCACTAAAATCCAAAGACGTGATATCTTATCGGCTAATCCGCACTAATCACGAATCAAGGTCGATATCCTTTGTGGACTGAATGTATATCAGTCTGACGACATTTCAAGAGATAAGAAGGATAAATCAAGTAAGTGTTTCATTGCTTTGTAAATTGATTTTAGCGCACTCGGATCTGATCGACCTGTTTACTGTATCTTCCTTCAGTCTCGCTCAGGACATCTGCCATTGATGCATGCGCGTCATTGGGAGGTTTTCAGACATGTCTCTACTATCATTGCAGAACAAGCTTCTTAAATCCTTTATGATCAGACTCCACTAGACGACCCGTCCTTACAATTTGATATAAGCGATACACGTCTGGATGTAAACACTCCTTTTTTAACGTATTTCCTTTTATCGAACAAGAACGATGGATGTTGATAAATCATCACACTGACCGACGGAGAGCCTTCAAGCTAAGCTATAAATAAGGCAGATTGTCAATGCCTTCCAATTTCATTCTGACTTCAAACATATCTTCCAAATGAGTATTTGCCACCTCCCATTCCATTTCATTCATTCATCTCATTCCCTCATTCACTTGATCATATTCACTACAACTTCAACTATCCACACATATCGAATCAATAAATATACCAAGTCTTTCAACAACATGTCGTCTTATCAACAATATTCAAACGTTCATAATCGTGGCAAGTTTGGGAGTCGAATGGCCGTCCCTACGATTTCCATCCTTGGCACTGGACCACCGCTCGGAACTCATGGTGGCAATGAGTTTCATACACCCCAGACACTTAATCAGAGAGATTTCGGTATTGGAGACTCGTTTTCAAGTGATTCACATACTCAGGATGTACCCACAGGAGACAATCCATTCGATGACAAGTATACTACCGACAGCGATAGGGCCGTTAATGAGGGTACTCCAAACACTTCCATTGGTTCTTCACAACAGGATGATTCCCCGCCATATCTGCAAGTACCTCTTGAAGACTCCAGACTTCCTCCAGGATATACCGCCTATAAATTAGCTGTTGTCGAGCCCAACTCCAATTCCAACTCCGGCTCCGACAGGCTTGGACGCGTTTATCATGGACACCATTCCCCACCCAACGCTAGTACTATTGCCAATACGAGAAAATCCCTTATTGCAAGGATCACCGGTGCGACAGGACGTCGATCCGCTGATATCAATGATTACGCTTCTCGTGACAAGGGCGATGAAACTCCTTATACTGATTCAGCAGAGGTTATCGAGCCTCCTTCTCCATACTGGTCACCTGCACTTCCTACCTATGAGAACGATAACCATCTTGATGGGCGATATGGTTACATCCATCCGACCAAAGCCCAACTCGCTTCACGGAAATTATCAGGGGAACGCGCTCCTTACGAAAGGCAAACCAGCCATAGTCATTCGGCTACTTCATCCAGTCACAATGATGCCCAGATCCTGGCATCTTTGAAAGAACGTCTTTCCCACTTGAATGCAACAACCCTCAACAGCGAATTGCCCAGAGCAGGTAGCCCCGGTCACAATGATGATCCTGTCCTTTTCAATCAGCCATACGACGGTCAAGACTCAGCTTCTATGGCTACTCAAGGCAGAGAAGAGATGCACAATAATTCAAGTGCTGCATCTTCAGCTGCTTACACTGGCAGAGGTATGACAGATCATTCCAATGATAGCCGTATTCAATCTCTTCGACATCAAGTTGGCGAGGAGCAGGCTAGATTCCAAGCAATGAAGAGCGACTTCGACGACCTCACGACAAAATACAACACACTGAAGAAGCTACATAGAGTATCTCAACAGACGATTAGTCATTACCGAAAGAGTTCACAGCTCAAGGATGATGATTTTGATAAAAGTCAATCCCGAACCAGGGAGATAGCAAAACAATTAGAAACGATGTATACTATTCAAGACAAACTACTTGGGGCTTCTCAAGAGGATCAAGAACATATCGATCGGCTTGAACAGCGTATACAATATTTGAATTCGCAAAACAATAACATGCATTCATCTTGTATGCAATCTGACCTCCATGGAAAAATAGTCTCTGCCAAACTCGACCAAAGTTATTCTGGGACGAAATCGTTACAAGATAACTATGTTTCCCTAGCTGAAGAATGGGCTCAGGTTAAAACGAGTCTAGACAAATCGCAGCAAACTATAAATTCTCTGAACCACTACAACGCAGAGCTCAAGGCGACGGCGGATTCCAGTTCGAAATACGGAAGACGTTTCATGAGACCTGATCAGACCAGGAAGGATGGTCAACATGGTGGAGAAGGTGTACAGTAGATGCGGACGAGATGTCGTAGACTGCTTGATAATCAGCCGCGTTTTTGTCGATGAGTGCAAATCAGGATGTTGAATGTGGATATTCGATGCTGTGTATAGCTTAGTGAGACGGTGTACACATATGTTGGAGATTTCAGACCTGGTTTCTACTTAATTACCTTTTGTTTTGGGGGGTAAACATATGTTCATGCATCGTAGTAAGGCTCCAAGATTTGACCCTGGGGTTTATGAGGATATGTCATTTGTGTTGTTGAAAATTCGCCTGCGCCACTGGGGAATAGTGAGTTTCAGTAGAAATGTCACGAAATGAATCATGGATGGTAGCAGCGAGAAACGAGTCTCCAATTGTGGAAGGCCATGAAAGGGGCTACCATGAAAGGTAGATAGCATTTCGATGCGACACAATACTGATATCCTTGTATTCTTCTCCTATTCCTACTTTGCTCAAAGTCTGCACCACAGCGATAATCAATAGAGAAACAAATGTATGACAATCATCATACCCCACCATGAAACTGTGAGAAAAGTACGAATGCTTTGCTCAAAGACCGTCTACTGTACAGTAGTTCTAGCCTTTTACGCAAGTTACAATAAACTCGAGCGCAATACCGTCGGCTATGCTAAGATCCAAATACCAAAAACCCTCCGTAGCCGATGATGAAGTAGAAGATCGACCCGACGGGGCCGCCTGCGATACCTTCTTTGCACCTTCCTCCAGCCCGGAACAGTCACCCTCAACGATTCGGGCACACAATCTATCCTGTCCACCATCTCAACCTCGTAGCCAGCAAGAAACGCTCAACTTGATGACTCGCCATTACATGTACAGCGAACCGAGTCATTATTCGCCACCCACGTCCTCCTTAACGGTATCAAGCAACCCTGTCATGGACAATGTCAACCTCACCGATAATATTCATCGTGAGGATCAATCACTTGCTCCTGGATGGTCTTCACAACTGGATCTTCACCCTTTCAGCATTCAAAGTCCAGATGGAACGAATTACGGTGACAATATAGCTCCCGTAGAGCTGTCAGATGGACTAATAACCCGTTCTCTGAACATGATATCACATCCACCTGGATTTGGGTTTCCCGAATTATCGGATCATGATACACGCTCACTCGTGAAGTTCGACAGTCCCGTTCCCTCTGCTAAGGATGTAGAATCGCTTTCGAAATTGATATATTCTCTTCCTTCCATCATCCCGGAGAACGCTGTAGAACAATATGACCCTCGACAATACGTCGGACTTGAAGAGTTCGATCTTTCACTGAACAACAATATCGGACAAAACGGAATTAGCGAGCTCGTAGTTGATCCTTACCGCTATGCCTGGACTGATACCGCAAACGATGAAACGATATGTCTCCAAGATCTCGGTGGCTTCCAGGATCACCGCCGCGAGAACCAAGAGCCCAGGCAACGTTCTGAAGCTCTATCGCTCGATCTCGAGTTGATGAGTGATGAGTGGGAAACCCAATTCAATTATCCATCGCAGCGCGACTGGGACAATTTATGCCAAACGACGAACAAGTTGGCTAGCAAAATGGGTATACAGTGACGTGTTCTTGACTTGTACCAAGTACCAGCACTCCACAAGATGTGGTTCTTGGACATATGATCTGGCGACTTATGGTCATCGAAGTGTTTGTGTCAGCTATTCAACGCGATCGGTTACCTGTAAATGGCTTTGCAAGTGGGGGAAGAGTTTATGTCTGATGAGGGAATTTCAGTATATGATGTCTTTGTCGTGTGCAGTGATCCCATTATGCGTACCCATCCGTAGCTAGGCATCTGTATAGCATAATCATGCAATTCACCTGACCGATTATATTAGAAATGTTCAACCCAAAAGCAGGTATGATACTAGATGAAAGACTCGGAATGCATTCATGCATGTGTCCTAAGCTTAAATGGTATGGTGATCGGCGTTTTGCGGCGATATGAAATCCCAGTGAATTCTCGAGTTGACCCATGTTATTGATATCCTCCTTCACCCCCTCCCTCCTCGCGTCTGGTTTTATCATCTTGGATTTTCAACTGTAATCTTTGACTCTCGACCAATCCATCATAACTTCTCGATATCATCGCTTGAAAAAACTCTCTGAGAGGGAGTCTAAACTACCAACAAATAAGTTACGGCGGAAAGGTATATCAAAAAATATAATCATCAGGCCGATAGAGATACACTTCAAGACCAATGGTACAACAATAATTCGGACCTCTTCGTTTGATTAGCCGATTCTTGAACGGGTTGGTTCAAAAATTCCAAAAATCGCTGCATCCTTTTTCTGCAATAAGGAGTTTCCATAATTATGGCAACTTCAGGACCATCAACAAATAGAACCGGAAGACCTCGTAAAGCATCTACCGCCGCTTCTCATCCTCCAGGCCTCACTCCAGCCGCAGACATGCAAACACCAACGCCATCAGCTTCGGCTGTAGGTGGAGGTATGAGCATGCCCCCACCTAGCTTCAGTACCAATGGTCCATTAACAGTATCAGATTGCGAATACATGGCTTCACAATTGCTCGAACCAGGTATAGGTGCGTGAAATCATTCCCAAATCTCCAGTTCTAGAAATGCAGTGCGGAAACGGGCTGATGCAAATGTGAACGGTATAGCAACTCGAAAGAAATTAGAGATAGCTTTTGAACTAAGAGATTCAGCTGAGAGTACCAGAGATTTCGGATTTTACGAAAAATACCTTTCGATCTTTGTACCAGCTCTCATAACGATCCTAGGCGAAGAGAAATCGGTCACTTTCATGAAGGATAATATCGAACAGGTAAGATTAGCCCATAATATCTTTTCCTGACAATCGTCAACACTAAAAGCTGATGTCTGCCTATGTTAGCGATATCGACATACACTTCTCGCCTTTCTTCAAAGACTACCTCACACTGAACCATTTAGACATCACATGAGCTCTGTAATGGATTTGTGTGTCAAGCTTTTGAAATTAGAAAACGAGGAAAATGCTTTGCTGTGTATTAAGATCATGATTGACGGATTAAGGAGTAACAAGGAGCAAATGGAGCCTTACATTGAACCTTTTCTCGACCTTGTCAAACAAATGTATTCAAACACTAAAGCTGTAGTGGAAAAGGAATTTGGTCCTACTGGAGGAGTTGCAACGGTGACTACCAAACCACCAAATTCAGCAATCACAAATCCTGCTGCACCTTCACCGGCACCTGCAACTCCAGCAAGTGATACATCCGCCCAACCTGCACCCCCTCCTCAACCGTCTTCTTCTCAACATCCAATGCTCCCACATGCTCTTCACTCTCCAAAGGTCCTCACTGAGTGTCCTATCGCCGTTGTCCTGATCTTTCAGACATACAAGCAGATCATGCAAACGGCCATGCTGGATTTCTATCCTCTTGTCATCGACAGCATCAAAATACAGCCAGAACCCCAAAGATTGGCACATTTGGAGGCCAAGGAGAAAGGAGAAATCTTTGTTGGTGTAGCGAACGGAATCGGCAACAGGGAGATGTATGCGGAATTGATCAAAGCTCAAGTGAAAGTAAGTTATCCGATTCGTCCGGCGTTTTCCGAGTTTAAACTGACTCGACATCAGACCATGGCTTTCCTGGCCTATGTGTTGAGAGGTAACCAAGGAAATAACAAGGAATACGTAGATGTTTTTCCCGAGGCTTGCCTAAGGCTGTTGAGGGATTGTCCACCGGAGGATGTGGGGACTCGAAAGGTAAGCTATTCTACAGCAAATTATAGACGTATCTATTGACCTTTTCGCACAGGAACTCCTTGTCGCCACCCGACACATCCTGACTGTTGAGTCCAGAGCATGTTTCATTCCCTATATCGACGTTCTACTTGAAGAGAGGGTCTTGGTCGGTACAGGTGTATCCAGTCGAGAATTACTCAGACCTTTGGCTTATTCTGTCGTTGCGGATTTAATACACCATGTTCGAAATGATCTTCCTTTAGCTCAACTCACTCAAGTTGTATATGTCTTCTCTTGCAACCTTAATGACTCAACATTCAACAGCTCGATACAGACAATGTGTGCCAAGCTTCTCAATACGATAATTGACTCAATACATAGCAAGGCAGATAGTGTAGATTTTGCTCGTATAATCAAAGGAATATTCTTCACCTTTCTAGAGAAGCTGACTGCGATGTCTGAAGCTCACGATCGACTCAAAGCGGTTGGAATTAGGGATAAAGGCAAAGGAAAAGCAAAGGAGGAGGCGGATGGAGCAGATGTGCTAATGGAGGATGCCGCGAAAGAATCGGCGGAAGATAGAATGCAAAATGGATGGAGAGATATTGAGCAAGCTATGCCAGTCCACTCTGTTGCCTATGCCAATGAATCCCTGGAATCATTCTGTCGAGGTGAGTATCATACGCCTAACAGACCTTCCACTCAGGATTGCTGATCCGGCACCAGAATCACGCTACTTGTTCAAAACTCTTCTACACACTTTTCGCACCCTTCTCACGTATACACGCCAAGGGGACACTCCAGCACCTCAGCCAGATGGCGAGCTACTTAGCAAGTTCTTCGAGCACAGTTTAAAGTGTTTGGCAATCTTCGATCTCAACCATCAACGAGATCCCCGTGAACCAAAAGAAGCGCTCGAACTGCTCTCACAAATACTGCTTCTTTTCGAACCTCATGTCTTCGCTGAAGTATGGTCAAGTCACATGCCATTCTTCAGCGAATTGGCCATAAACAACGGGCAGATATTCCCCATACTTCAAATGCTTATCACGCACGAGAGCGTGTCCCATCAACTGGTCGCTATTCTTCTCAAACACCTCATGAACAACCTTGAAGGTTTAGGTAGTATGGATAAGCCGCAAGCCATTCTTACGCTCAAAATGTTCAAAATATCCTTCCTCGCTATCAACACTTATATCGCCAATAACGAGGTAGTCCTAGTGCCCCATCTTCAAAAGCTCATCATGAACTCGTTTGAGTATGCGGCGAAATCTGAAGATCCCGCTATCTATTACCAGATTCTCAGAGCACTGTTCAGGTCTATTGGTGGCGGTAGATTCGAAGCTCTATATAAAGAAGTTTTACCGATACTACAGGAGATGTTGGACAATCTTGCTTATCTCCTCCAGCATGCCGCGGACGACAGTCAACGGGATCTCTTTGTGGAACTTACTCTTACTGTACCTGTCCGATTGACAAATCTACTTCCTCATCTCAGCTATTTGATGAAACCGCTTGTTCACGCTTTGGGAGCTGGATCAGATCTGGTTAGTCAAGGTCTCCGGACATTGGAACTGTGTATCGATAATCTCACTGCCGAATTCCTCGATCCCACCATGGGTCCAGTGCTACGCAACCTCATGGCTGCCTTGCACAAACTTCTCAAACCCATACCAGCAAACAGAAGTCATGCGAATGCCGCGTTGAAGATTCTCGGTAAACTCGGAGGCAGGAACAGACGATTCCAAGAAGTTGATACGATTCTTGATTACGATCTCCATAGCGATCGTTTGAGTGCTCCAATCACTTTCGACGGAACTAGACATCATCTTCAACTCGCTCCTCTTGTCGCTACCGCGGGCACTGTGCTGGCAGATGAGAGTCAAATCTTGAGGGAAGATGGCTTGCAAATGATGATGTATGCTGCATTGACAATATTCCAAGAGGTAAGCTTTGCTGAGTACTCTTTACGTGCCAGGATACAGCTAACCCAACATGCAGGATGCACCGAATCCCGAGGGTAATGCCACATTCCAGAGTGTTATGACTGGACTTTTCTTAGCTTGCGGTCAACCTAAGATTGGTGAGAAAGCACTAGAGTTTGTCCGAAATCTTTGTCGACGGGCTTTCGCATTGGAATTGGGAAGAACCGAGAGCACCGACCCAAATGCCAAACCATTCCCAGACGGCTCTCGGAAACGATTTTTGCCTTTGACGAACGCGTTGTCGGACTGCTTTGTGGCCACCCTGCATGATTCCAAGGCTGCTGATCGATCCGGTCTTAGCGATTTACTTGCAACTATCGTTACCGACTTCAAGGAACTTGCTCAAAGCCCTACATTCGCTGGAAAAGTTGACGGATCGCGATCGTTTGAACGTATGGTCGGCTTTTTGGCCCACAGACTGGTAACCTTGTGTCATGAGGAGGACTGGTCAAAGAAAATGGCTGGTGTAACTGCCATGTCAGCGTTCATACACAAGATCGACCTCAGCAGAAAGATGATCATTGACAACGAGTTAGACTTTGTTCGAGCATTATTGTTCTGCCTGCGAGACGCTCCCAAAGACACTCCCAAGACTTCCGAAGAGGTAATAGACCTTATCAAGCATCTTCTCAAGATTTGTCAATCACAAGACGACGGTAAGCCTAGGTTACCACGTCTCGCCGAAGCGCTCGTGGCGGAGCTCAACAGTCAGAGTGCTTTGGCCCGTCGCGCATCTCAAGAATGTATTGAAACTTTGGCAGAAGTCACATCTCAACCAGTACCTGATCTCATCACCGGTATAGCCAAAGCCAAACTGCTCAATACCGAACATGGTCCGATCTACTCCAAACCCCTTCGTGCACTACCTTTCGCTATGCAAGTGGGAAACATCAATGCTGTCACTTACTTGATGGATCTCAGACCTTCGGTTCCCGATACTTCTGAGGAGTTCACCAGATTGTTGCATGAAGTCCTGGCATTGGCGGATGTGGATGACGCTAATCTGATCAGTAAACCCGCCACTCACAAACAAGAGAATTGGCTCAAAACTCTCCGAATCTCGTGTCTCAAATTACTCAAATCTGCCATGTCTGCTCCTGATTTTCTCAACAAACCAAACCTCGCACAGCTTCGTGCTCGGTGAGTTTCTGACATCGAGTCTTTCGTGTTCTCCTTTCACAGCTGACACGTGAATACAGTATCATTCAGGTATACTTCAAACATGTCTATTCTCCAAATCCGGATATCGTTGATGTCGCTCACGAAGGTTTGCGCGATGTTCTGCAACAACAGAACAAACTCCCTAAAGACGTCTTACAGCAAGGTCTTCGACCCATTTTGGTGAATCTTGCCGATGCTAAACGACTCAGTGTATCTGGTCTCGATGGTTTAGCTCGTTTCCTCGAGCTACTCACCAACTATTTCAAAGTAGAGATCGGTATCAAACTCCTGGATCATTTCAAGACATTGGGAGAGCAGCAGATGCTTATGAAGGCTGCTTTCTCACCCCTCGATGACAATCCTGATATTTCCAGAATGGCTCGTTTGGTCAACATTTTCCGGCTCTTACCTCCCAACGCCATTCAGTATCTCAACGATCTTGTATCCAATGTTGTAGAGGTGGAATCTATCCTTCACCAATCTGTGCCAGGCCCTTTCACCGAAAACCTTGGTAAATACCTTGATCGATATCATCAAAACGGTGCACAGAACCTCTTAGACAACATTCAAAATCCCAGATACGTTTGGACTTACAGAAATATCATCGCCTCTGGTTGCGCACCGCATCTTATCGAAGAATTGGCTTCTCGCTCAGAAGCCTTGTGCCAATTATGCTTTAGTAGTCCTGAGAACATAGATATGGTCTTACCTGGATTGTACTTAATTCGCGAACTATCTCGGGTCTCGGCAAATTGGTTATCTGACAGTGAACCAGCTCTGGAACCATTGGTCAACGTCTGGAGGATGATTGTGTCCAAATCAAGGGATCTCAAATCCGATATGACGAGCTACCATTATCAGCAGATGCCTTCGTTACTTCTCGAGATGTTCATGACTAGTCTTAAACATCAACAGCACATTCCTCTACTCTTCCATGTAGTAGAGGCATACGAAGTGCGAGCTTCATTCGAACGATCTCACGTTTCATTCTTCTTATATCAACAAGTCGCTCTTCAAGATTCCTTGGAGTACCGCAGAGACGTTATCGAATACTTCTTCAACCTCTACGAGGAAGATAGTGTATCATGGGCGTTCAAAACAAATGCGTTACGAGTGATTGTAAACCCAACTTTACGGGTTCACTTCTCACAATCTAATGCTGATCAATCGATAATATCCCCACAATTGGTGCAGAAAATCGCAAATCTAATGTGGAGGCCTCTAGCAGCCACAGCCGCGGCGAAACAAAGAGAGGATACTCACCTGATCGAGGTTTTCGCCTTGACAACCCTTCTTGTGCAGCATTGCAGCGCTAAAGTCAATGAAGCGAGGAAGGAGATTTTCAAACTCGCTTGGATGGGTATCAACCTTTTGGAACCTACCGTCAAGCTCATGGCATACGTTTTAGCCGCAAGATTCATGGCAACTTACGAAACACCTGTGAAATTTGTCAGACTAACTTGGACTGGTGTTCTGCGCCTCAAAGAAACAGATAACCGAACTCTGTATAGGCAAGCTATCGATACGCTTGCATCCTCCCTATCCGTCCGAGATCCCCCTCCTGCCAGCGGTACACCAGAGTGGGCCAAACTGCTACGAACGGTGCTCATTGAAGAAGGTCATGCCACGAATCAACTGGTCACAGTGTGCGAATTACTCGTTAATCACCCTGATTTATTCTACGACTATCGAGAACTTTACGTCCCTCACGTTGCCAATTCTCTATCAAAACTTGCTTTCGTTCAAGCTGCTACGCCTGAACTCAAAAAGCTTACCGTCGATATCGTGGAATTGATCTTCAACTGGGAGAAGAAACGTATGGCAGCTCGAGACGCTGAAGCTATGGATGTTGATGACGGACCCAAACGAAATGGAGATCACCTGGCTGAGCAGTCACCCGTCAAGAGGCAGAGAGTAGACAGAGCCGGCACTGCTATATCGGGAAGTAGTGGTGGTGGTTGGGCTGCGCCCGGGCAAGTTAGGGAATTGATGACGGCTCATCTACTGAGATTAGTCTCTACATCTTCTGAATCAGTGACCAGAAATGGACTGACTCGAAGAGCGCTCGATCTTTTCAAGGAGATTCTAGGACCTAAAGGACTGCCCAATGTGCATGTCAAACTTGGTTTCTTCCATAGGACCATGACGCAGGTGAGTCGTATGCTTCATTCAATCGTGGAGAAAGACGGAGAGCTGATCTCAACGTATCATCAGGACATCAATGATAACACCAGGACTACAGTCGCTAATTCCACCGAAGTCATTGCCGCTGCCGCTGCCGTCCGCGATTCCCATTGGGTCAAAGTCAACCTTGGATTATTGTCTAAACTGCTCGAAAAGGTATGGGTGTCGGACGAGACAGACCTGCATCAAGTTGTCGCTCCTTTGACCGAGGATCTCTTCGCGGAAATGCCTCTAGATGAAAACACCGCCACTGATCCGGAACCCAAGGCACTCTTAACCTTTGTTCAAAACGCTGTGAACGATGGTTTGGTACAAAGTTTGAAATCGAATTCCAGTCTTCCTGGCACTCTTTTCCTCCTGCGATCATGGCTCAAAACTCACCCCAAGGTCCTGCAATCGGAGACTATTAGTGCAGCATTACTCAAGGTTCTTGGTAGCTTAGTCAGAAGTCATACTGCTTCTACTAGTAGCAATAGCAATGCACCCGCACAAGCAGTTGATCCGGATCCCACAGCGAAACTCATTATATCTGTACTTGATATCATCCGTGACCGAGTGAGTGATTTACGCGAACAACGAAAGGCACTATACAGTATCATCACCACACTGGTCGAACGATCTTTAAGCACAACTTTGTGTCGATACGTACTACAATTAGTCCGACATTGGGTTATCGAAGATTCCGAAGGTGCATTGCATGGAAAAGAAAAGGCCAATATTCTATTGCGCATGCCTGTCTTCGAGCAAAGGGGTGATGAACTTTTCCAAGAATACCTCGATGTCATTTATGAAATCTATGAAGACGATAAATTAAGATCCACCGAAATCACACATCGACTGGAACAAGCTTACTTGCTTGGTACCAAATCGAAAAATGCTGTTCAACGAGCTAAATTCCTGGACAGATTGGATCAAAGTACCCCCAGAACTCTCGATGGGAGATTACAATTCCTTTATGCCTTACATAATTGGGAAACACTCGCCGATTGTTATTGGATTCCCCAAATTCTCAGCCAGGTCCTTGGTGTAGCTGACCACGAAGAGAACCTCATTCGAAAACCTGCACCTTCGTTACTCGACTCCGACCCTATCTTCGAGATGGCCCTAAACGCTACCATCAGTGATATCATCTCACCAGCAAGAAATCTGATTCACATCGATAACGATCTCGCCCACCGGCTTTGGATATCGGTTTTCCCTATGTGTTGGTCATCTCTTACTCGAGCCCAACAGACAGCTTTCACGCCGTATATCGTCAAGGTTCTTGCGAAAGAATACCTTCGAAAGCAAGTCGAAATGCGACCCAATGTTGTTCAGACCTTCCTCGACGGTATACTCGCTTGTAGACCTCTAATCAACCTCCCCCCTTTGCTCGTCAAGTATCTTGCGAAGACTTACAATACTTGGTACGCAGGATTTGAGATTCTCACCAAGCTCATCGACATCTATCGACCGGATGATGTCTTGCGAGAACTCTGTGCAAGTGCTCTTAGCGAATTGTATGCCGAACTCTGCGAGGAAGACATGTTTTATGGCCTTGCTAGAAGTCGATGTGTCTTCCCCGAGACTATCGCGGCTCTCACCTACGAGCAGAATGGTTTGTGGCCCAAGGCAATCGAGCTCTACGAAACAGCACAAATCAAAGCCAGGAACAACTTGTTGCCTTTCACCGAAGCCGAGTACTGTTTCTGGGAGGATCACTGGATCTTGTCTGCGCAAAAGCTACAAAATTGGGAGAATCTGACAGAAGTAGCCAGAGTGGACCAAGACGCGGACTTGCTATTGGAATGTGCTTGGAGACTATCCGATTGGAGTTCACCAGATCGTGATATGATTGACCAAAACATTGCTCGAGTGTCTGATATTCCTACTCCCCGTCGAAAAACTTTCGAAGCTTTTGTTGCTCTCCTTCGATCACACATGCATAAAGAACCACCCAACGAATTCTTCAAGATTCTGGACGAGGCCCAGCAGGTTACTCTCCGGAAATGGGTTAGTCTACCAACCCATATGACCAA